>NW_027072174.1:0-749427 GCF_008065305.1 Cutaneotrichosporon oleaginosum | reverse complement strand
AAGCTGGCGGAGTTGGAGTCGGAGCTGAACGCGAAGCCTTGCAGCAGTCGCTGGCCGTTGCTCTCAGATACGCACCCGGCGTAGCTCCATCCGGCGGGTAAGAGGGCGCGCTTCTCGAGCAGCGGCGGTGGCGGGGAGAGGCCAAGCACGTCGCCATAGTATGCCTCCCGCACAGCGGGGGCGGAGTGAGAGCGATAGAGGGCGGGCATGGGGGCCGGCGCAGCCAGTGCGCCGGAGAGGAATAGGGCGACCAGCGCCATCGTGAGAAGAGAAGAGGACCGTCAAGGTCGGAGCACCAGGCTCGAAGATTAGAGGGGGAAGTGGGAAGGGGGAGAGAAGAGATGCACAGTCGGTCTGCCTTTATTAGTGGTTGTGTGATGCCGGGGAGCATGCCTGAGGTGAGTGTCTCAGGCGTTCTGATGCCGGCGCCGACCGATGCTAGCCACCGCAGTGGTGAGTGGCGGCGAGTGGCGTCCAGGGCTCAGCCATGCGGCAGCTGGGCGCCAGCTCGGGCGGTACGCCGCGGTTTTGCGGGAAACCACGTCATGCCGGCGAGGGCCGACTGAATTGGATTGTCCGATGGATGGCCGCAGCATCCTCGGCTCCGGTAAACGGGCCCAGTCCCTGGGATATTCATGAGCACCTGCGATGGATGGAGCGGGATGGAAAACGAGTGAGCCAACGGATTCGCGAAGCTGCACAGGGCAGAAAAGAAATCACGCCCGTCGGGCGGCTTACGACCGTGCGGATTGGCCTGGAGGCGTGTTATGGTCCTGACGATATAATATGGCGCTCCAGGGCTTATTCCAGGAGAAGGAGACGGTAAATTCAGCAGCGCAGGCTCGGTACTGCGGCGGCGAACTGCAGCTCAACGTCGACGCCACATCGGCGTGTCCGTTGGGAGTGGCAGGGTAGGCGGCGCTGTTTGTGTTTTTGTCTGATATCAGCCAGTCTTCAGCTTGCGTAACCACTGTGATGAGATCCGGGAGGGCATTTGGAGGATGAGGTTTGTCAGAGTTCACTCTCCTTCGGAAGAGCAGTTGATCCCGTCCAGTCAGCAGTCTAGCTCATGTCAGCCGACTACTAGTAAAGCCCTCGCGCTCTTGTCAGTCACCTTCTAGTAAGTCCTCGCGCTTGCTTATGTGCTCAAAAACATGTACAAAGCTGCATGTGGGTTTGCTGTTGTTGTGACACTATGCGGAATGGAGAAAGGAGTCTAGATACTACACATGATACGGCGTTTGTTGTGATTTTTTCTTCAGCCTAGGCACTATGCGTCAAGGTCGCTGGTGGCGTCCGTCGTGTCACCCGTGAGGATCCAATCGTCATCATCATCGTCACTTTCGCCCCGCTCACGACGGGCCTTGACCTCGGCCCACTTGGCGTCGCGACCTTTCTCCAGGTCGTTGAGCGCGCCCTCGATCTCCTTGACGACGGCCTTACGACGGTTCCGCACGGCCTTGTCGCCGTGGCTCTGCACGCCGTCAACGGCGAGCAGGAGCTGCATGAGACTGTGTGCCTGAGCGTGGTATGCGTGGTTGTTACGCGTGTACAGGAGCGGAGGTTGGGTAGCGTCGGCAAGGGATGGCGAGAACGAGAGTGTGCGGGGGAACTTGAACTTCGCGCACGTCGCCTTGAGCTGCTGCGAGATCGCGTTCAACTTCTGGACAGACTCCTCGGCCTCGGGAGAGGAGGGCTGCGCGTCCTTCGTCTTCTTGTCGGACTTGGACTGGAAGGCGGGCGCGTCAGCGCGCAGCTCAGAGTGAGGCTTGGCTGCGACCTCTTCGGCGATCTCGCGGTGGGCCGCAATGTCGGTCTTTGATGCCTCTGAGGGGATGGCCTCCTGCTGCTCTTCCCGAGCGTCGATCTTCTCCTGACTCTCGGTGGTGGGATGGGGGGCATGGAGCTGCGAAGTACCCGCGGCGACAGCCTGTTCAGCCACCGAGCGGTGCTCGTCGACAACCGACTGCGGCTCATTCTCAGGGATGGCCTCCTCGCGGGCCTCCTGTGCGCTCACATTTGCGTCGGCAACCTCGTGCTCAACAGCAGCCCCCGCGGCCGCGGCCTGGGCGTAGACGTCGTGGTGGACAACAGTGTCGTTGGGGCTGGCGCCGAGAGGAATTCCGGCGGCGTCCTTGTCGTCCTGGGCGGTGGCGAACTTCTTGGCGCGGCGCTGCTCCCGACGCTCCTTAGCGGCGCGCTTTTTAGCGAGAGCGCGCTCGCGGCGGGTACGCTGGCGGTGGGCGGCGCAAGGCATGCCATCCGGACCGTGGACGCAAGGAGTGCGCGTCTCGGGGTTGCACTCGCACTGGTCCTCCTCACACATGGCGGCCTCCATCTGCGAGAGAATATCGCGAAGGTAGGGCGGCAGGTTCTGGTAACTGCTCAGAGTCGAAGTGAAGGGGGCCTCCTCGTCGGGCTCGCGAGAAGCCTGGCGGTGACGCTCCTCCTTGTCCTTGGGCGGGGCAGGGGCGTCGCGCTCGGCCGTGAGCTGAGTGGGCGGTGTAGGCTGTGCGGTGTTGGCCGGGGTCACAGTCGGTGCAGCAGACTTGGCGTTCTTGTCATTCTCGGCAGGCAGAACCGCCCAGCCAGACTCATTGGTAATCTTGGCCTTCGGCTCGTCCTGGGTGTCGACGGAGGTTTTGGGGGTCTGGTACTCCGAGTCCGACTCGGACTCGGACTCGGGCACAAACTCAAGACCGTACTGTCCGAGGAATGCGTTGAGGTCTTCCACTGCGTTGCCGACAAGCTGCTGCGAAGCCTTGAGATTGCTGCGCTCGCCCTCGGCGGCGGGGGCGACGTTGAGGCCAAGGAACTGGTTGAGAAGCTCGTTCAAGTCCTCAGGGAGCTCAGCGTCGTCCTTCCGAGCGGCGGGCTGGGCGGTAGCGGGGGCGGTCTGAGGGGGCGAAGTGGCGGCCTTAGCCTCATCGGCGGGCATTGAGGGCTCAGCCTTGGTCTGAGGGGTTTCCTTCTTGGGCTTGGGGACGGGCGGCTCCTCGGTAGGCTCGGTAGCCAGGTTGAAGCCGAACAGCTGACCAAGAAGGGCGTTGATGCCGTCGAGGTCGACCTCGTCGTGAGGCTGCAGAGTCGTTTCCGGCCGAGGTGCGAAAGCGGCCGGCTGCTGAACCTTGGCAAGGGGCGAAGGAGAAAAAGGTGCGGCAATCTGGCACTGGGGAGCCTGAGTCGGGAGGCTGCGCTGCGAGCGCTGACGGTGCTCGCCTAGGGCGCGGGCGTAAGCCTCGGCGGCGGCGGTCTGGCGGCGGCGTTCGGCTTCGATGGCGGCCTGGACTTGCTGAGCCTGGTGGGCCTGAAGTGCCTGCTGGAAGGCGGCCTCACGCTGGCGCTCGCGCTCAAGTGCTTCGCGGATGGCACGTTCACGACGGGCGGCCTGGATGAGAGCGTTGTGGCGCTCAGCAGCGGCGCGAAGAGCCTCCTCGCGCTCAGCTTGCGCACGCTGCCGCTCCTTGGCTTCGAGCGCCATTGCGGCCTCGGCGGCCTCGCGGCGGCGACGGACGCTCTGGAGATAGGCGAGGGCCTGGCGTTCCTCGAGTGCGAGTTGCTCAGCGCTGGCCGAAGCGGCGGGGACTGGCGTCTGCGGCTGGCGACCGGCCTGTTGAGGGTAGTAGTAGCCCTGGGGGATAACGTAGGGGTGGCCGTAGTAAGACATGATGGGCCGTGATGATGAGTGTGCTGAGGAGAAAGTAGCGTGAGAACGAGTCTTTATACGGAAAGCGAGTGCATTGTGTACGGTGTGCGAGTGAACGCTTACGAGCCATGGTGATGGAGAAGCCACTCGAAGGTGCGCTGACGTCATGATCCGCGCAATCTCCAGGCACTTCCACCCAACCGAGCCGCCACCGAACATCAGAGGTTGATCGGGGAAATTCCACAAAACCCTACAACCTTCCATATTCCTTACCCAGTGGCCCCTGTCCGTCGGCCATCACAACAGCGTCCCGTCCATGGTCACTAAGCACCGCGTCTGACAAACGCGTTACAAGGATGCATACAAGGTTACAGGTGCACGCCGAGAGGGTCGCTGCCGACGGCCATGCGGGGACTGGTGGCCGTGCTGCCTGCGCCCGAGCCAGGGGAGCCTCGAAAGATGGCCGATCGCCGTCGCGACTCACGGGCGTGGTCGAGTGGGATCGCCTCGACGCCAAGACCTGCCAGCGGATCCATGTCCTGTGGAGGCGAGGGAGACGTCGGCGGTGAAACCACCCGCGCGGCATGCCTGACAGGGACGGATGACGCGTCCAAGTGGCTGGACAGGCGCGTAGCTGGGTTTGCGCCAAAAGACGGGCGCGGATGGTGAAGCGTGCGCGTAAGGCCTGGCGCAGGTTGGTCGGGTCGGTTCGAGAGATGTAGTTGGGGCCTCGTTCTATCTGGTGGCGTAGGGAGATTGCTGCTGTTTGCCATGCGTGCTGTAGACTTGGCCTTAGGTGTAACTTGCGCTTCCTCCGTCCTGGGCGGTGAGAGAGATGGCAATGGTGGCGGTAGTGACGCAACCGATGGAGGTTCGATGGGCGTCGGCTGTTCACTAGAGGAGCGGCTGCGGGACGCGTCGAGCGCGTCATTCCACGCCCAATCTTTGACGAGGTCATCTACTTCCTGGCCTGCAGCCTCCAGCAGCGTGTCTCGGACACGATTCAGGCCAGTCCACGCCTCGGCGGCCTCTGGTCCCTCCTCCCCCTCGCGCAGCACGCTCATCCACTCAGTCATTGCCTTGCCCATGCTCAGCATGGCTAACCGAACCTCGGCAAGCTGACGCTCTGCGTCGCGCAATGACTTGGCTGACGAGATTGACTCTGTGTCGTCGCTGTGCTCCTTCTGGAACACGGGGCGCGGAAGCGCAGATGCTGTCGACGGAATTGATGAGTATGGCCCTGGCGTATTGGTGTTTGGGGTTTGTGAGGGAGAGAAGTTGAGGAATGAGTAAGCCGATGTGCTGTCAGGGAGGGAGCTCTGCACGGTCAGCGCACAGCGCACTCAAGTTACCACTTACCCTCAGGTCATTGACAGTCGACAAGAATGCTTTATCCAGCCCGGCTTTCTGGGCGCGCTCAAATAGCCCCTGTGCAAGCCCTTGCATCCCTGCTCGTGCTTTGCCACGCGTCGCAGACCCAGGACGCGGCGAGGGAGACGTCCCACTACCGAGATGGTATGAGTTAGGGGTCGTCGCGTCGGGGTCGATCGGGTTGTCAGCAATGTCGGGGCCGCCAGCTTTAACGCCGAGTATTTCGTGGTTTTGCATCACAACCTCGGCGCCTGACGCGGATGTACGGTTTGCGCGCAGGATTTTGGCCTGTGAAAGAATGAGAGCTGGTTTGAAGGGGTACGTTTTGGATGGTGATGGATAGTGCAGGAGGTGGGTGAGCAATGTTGGATAGTCGGCATGAATGACTAGGAGTGAGCTCGACAAGGAGGTATTCGGACTTACGTTCATTGCGGATTAAGAGAAGCATTGCCAGGCAGACATAATCTAGAATGCCGAGAGTTGGGTCCTCGGCAAACATGCCATCCCACAGACGGAGCGCCTCTGGAAACGGCAGTTCTCGTGTGAGGATAAGACGGATCCAGCGGCTGCTGTCAGCGGAATATATCGGGTCAAGCTCACATGGCCCATATTTGAGGCTCGACACCCTCACTCTCGAGCCGCTCCCATAGCTGGGGGTCGACGCGTCTCAGTAGGCCTTGGATGTGGACACAGCGGGTGATGATGGGGGCCACAGGTCCGGCCGCGGCTGCCTGTCGCGGCTCAAGTCAGCGCCTGCACCGCGGGGGAGCGTACCCTGCCTTCCTCAGCTCGCCACTCGTAGAAGGCTTTTGCAGGCTTCATGATCTGCAGAAAGAGCTGGAACGCGTCATGTTCTGTGTAGGCGCGGTCAAGGGTGGAGATCATTGCCTCGTCGCGCACCGCGGTCGGGGTGGTGAGGAGTGGGGACGGTCGCGCCCTCCCTGGCTCAGCAACGACCGAGTCACGGTCCACCGTCACAAGGCACACCGCCAGCAACTCGTGCATGCCCTAAACGTCAGCCACGCAACGACATCGCATACCTGTCGGTATCCGACATCGGGGTTAGTGATGGAGAACAGGAAGAGCATGGTGGTGAGGGCGCGCCGAACATGCTCCTGCGAGAAGTAGGGGATGTCGGGGAAGGTGCGGTCGACGTCCTGGCGGATCGTGGCGCGGAGTTCGATGTGGGCGAACCATGTCTTCCATGGTGAGCCTCCGTCGAGACTCAACGGGTCGATCCACGCCGTCTTCGGCGATGAGGTTGCGTACCCCTCGCCACCAGTGCAGTCGGCAGCCCAGCGTCCATCCGGCGCAACTAGAAAGCGTTCGCGCAGGTCTTCATAGCTTCTGCGCGCGGCGGCCAGCGCTGGAGGGAAGAGGTCAAGGTCATCCGGGGGAGGGAGGAGTCCGAGGTAGAACTGCCATCAGATGTGCTCGGACAACGGCTCACCCTCCAATACACGGAGCGCAGAATAACGCCGCCGTCGTCCCCGGCCGGCCCTAAACCCGCACCACTGGCCTCCGCCTTGAGAGAGCTCGCACTGAGCATTGGGTCGGAGAAGAGGGCCCTCCACGCCACCCTTGGGTTAGCTGGAACGGCCAGATCTCGTTCCCTCACTGTATCTCGGCCGCGGCGGGGCGGATAAACGCGCCTGCATCATCCTGAGACGCCATGGGGGGGTCGGCGATGATGTCTGAATCGGTGTCTTGGAGGCAGCTGGCAGAATGAGGCGCGTGTTGACGCCTGAGCACACTGAGCGTCTCGGGACGTGCACCGGTCCCACTCAAGTCACGTGATGATAACGTGGGTATCACATACCTCTTTGGGTGGCGGCAGAGTCAACGACGTCACCGCCATTGGATTGGGCGGCGTGCAATCGACTACCCAACGTCAAAGAAACAGACTAACGTTCGGCGCTCTCTCAATCTCCCATCGCATTCACTCTGCCTTCCACTCCATCTTGCACTCTTTCCTCGCCGCCCCCAATGCTTCGCACTCACCATCGTACTCGCTACCATCGCCACCCACTCCCTACGCCACTCACACGCGGCAGATCCGTGCATGCTTCCAGACTCACAGCTGACCCACAATCGCAGTCGCGATCGCGCGATGCCCACCATCACAGTCTCTCCGTCGGCCACACTCGGGGGCACTCGGCGCACCGCAGACTCCGGTACAGCTAGCCGCGCCGAGTCATGTGACTTTGCAGCGCCACCGATCATCACGAGGCAGCGAGGCGTCTTCTGGGCCTCAACAGTCCGAGGTTGTTGCAGGGAACAAGCTCAGCGGTCCGTGCAGCGGCGTCAATGGCTGTATTGTCGGCGGCGCCACCGAACAGGCCGTGCGAACAGGCACCGTCGTCCGTCATCTTGCGCCATGTCCCCTGTGAGCTACGAGCTACTTGATCGGAGCCGCCGGGGAAGGGGCGGAGGGAATCGGCTGATCAACTACCAAGCACCTGATATCCAGCTGACACCGGGTTGATGGTGAAGCCCCCGGTGAAGCCCTCCACCTCTCTTCCAATGATGGAAGGCTGTTAGACGCTCATGATTCGCAAGGTGGACAGCGTGAGCGAATCCCACTCGGTCTCTTCCTTGAGAGGAACTGACGTGATGAAACTCATCCGGACCTTGATAAAACTCATCCAGCTCGTGACGAGGTGCCAACCATATGTTAATCAGGCTCACCTCACTAGCCAGATCAGCGGGGCCATGAGACCGATGCGCCCTGCATTGCATGCATGACAGCGACGCACGGCAATACCAATGTTGCGGGCCCGCTGTGCTCCTGCCGGCGGCCCGGAGAGGAGACCCCGCTTGCATTCCTCCGGCGAGATTAGCCATTCCGCAGGCGACACCTAACTAATATCAAGATTGCAACATGACGCCTCAACATACCAAACATCCCTAACAGATGTTGCGCAACACTGCCACCTGGCCAGTCAACAGCGACACCCGGCTCGGGCGTCAGGCATGCCCCAGGAATGTAGGAGGCTCATGCGCCACGCACATTGGGAAGCGGTATGAGCGTCGCGAGTCTGAGCGCGTCGGACTGCAGGAGTCAACAGTAGATGCCCTGGCCACCACTTCTCTGGTGTCTCTCTCTTCCTCGCGCGTCCTTTGGTTTCCGTGCCCCAAGGCCGACCATCGCCGATGCACGCGGATAGCATGCAGCCCGCAACTTCCCGCCGCGGTGGAGCGATTGGGAACAGAGGCGGGTCACAATGCGCGGATCTTGATGCTCCGCGCTCCGGCTTTCGGCTGCTCCTTGCTCCTTGCTCCATTCTACAATCTCCTACCCCCTCCGACGTGCGGGGTACCCCTTGGCGAGCGCGGGGGGAGGGGAACATTACTGCTACTACTCGCCCGGATCCACGGGATTCACGGGACCCACAGCATGGACGGCGGATGTAGCTCATGCCGGATTGAGGCAGCTGCACAGACGAGCGCAACTCAATTTCTGGCACGGCCAGCTAACTGTGCGCTGTTCTCTGCCACTTTGGGGCTACGGGTCACTGATTTGGTATGCTTACGAATATCGTCACCCCGCAGCCCCTCGGGTGGCCCATGCCCTGCCACGTCCGCGTACCTCACCACCCTTGCGCGACATTGAACCTTTAACCTATTTCTCGCTGAGTCATTGGTGGTAACCGAGAAGTCTCTCCGGTGCACAATTCTACCGCCCATGGTACGACGTCGGACTCCCAATGAGCACGCTTGAAGGGGATCGAGGATGGACAGAGCACATGCCGCCGGGCCGCGGCCAGTCTTTCCTGGGTGTCCAAGCTCTCGCACCCCGCCTACCTCTCCTTCCCTCCCTCCCTCCCTCCCTCCCCTCTCTTCCTCCCCTCCCTCCTCTCATTCCTGCAATCCTGCATCCCCGGTATCCTGCATCGCTGGCGGCACTCAAGCCAAGAGCGGACAGTGATTATGTACCTAGATCTGGAGGCCTGGAGGCTTGGGCACCCGAATGGAGGCGCGGGCTGAGAACGTGGGCGGAGGGACTTGGAGATAGTCGGGGGAACGGGGCGCCAAGGGCGCAGTGGGAACAAGCGCGAGAAGCGCACCGACCAAGGCTGTGACTGTGGTGATTGCCTGGGGGCTCGAGGTGGAAGTTGGAACAGGAATGGCAGAGAAGGAGAAGGAGAAGCTCTCCCAGACTCCCCATCAGCTGCTTCAGGCTCCGATCCGCTCATTCCAGGACTGCAGGATATTCCGCATCTCCAGGACAATGTGCCAGGACATGGCACATTACAAAGTTACACCGCCGAGACGCGTCGCGCATTCAATAGTGGCAGTAGAGCCGAATCGAGGGCGCCAGACCAGAGGCGAGATTATTGCACCCACACCAGAGAATGAAGGGATCTCTTTCACGCCAGCGGTCCGAGCACGATCAAGGTGTGGTTGCGCGTTGGTGTGGCGCCCTCTGTCCATTTCGCCCAATCCGCCAAAACCACCTGGGTGCGTTGCTGCCTCACTCATTCTCGCCTCTAGCTGGGGCCAAACATTCATCTTCGCTCGCCCTCATAAGACCCGAAGGCGCATCCATCCTCGCTCGCCCCCCATCCTTTCCTCTCATCGCTACACTCGTGTGCGTCCCCCAAAGCCACCATCGCTCTTCCATCCCCTCTCCCCCCCTTCTGTTCCGCTACACCATCACACACTCCTGGCTTTCGCCTCCATCTCGCTCGCGAATCTCTCAGCTCTTAAGCCCCCCATCCGCACCCCCGAAGTTGTATATACTCCGGCAACCCCGGGGTTTCAAGCGTGCCATCTTACATCGGTGCCATATACCGCACACGCATACACGACGTGCACCGACAGCCACCGAACTCGACCACACCCTTTTTTACTGCTCGCCAACTTAGGCAGAGTATCGAACGACCTCACGGACGCATACCATCTACACGTCTTTTTCAGTCAAGCCAGGCTACACAGTACCCAGTGGGCGTTAGCTCAATTCAAGTTGTTCCAGGCTCCGCCTGTGTCACAAACAACTCATTCACATTCACCTCTCCATTTGTCTTACCACATCTTCCCACCACACCCTTTCCTACATATAACCATTGTGCTCCCCACATCGCTTCTCATCTTGCAACTTTACAAGAACCCCACGCCGTGAGTCGACTCTTTCACACATCTTCCCGTTGTTCTCTCTCGCCGCTCCCACCGCCACCGGCATGTGTGTCTCCTCCCATGCCCCCAGCGGGTCACACTATCGCACATGCCATGCATTGTGGCGACGAGTCGATTTTGCGGGGAAACCATCACGAAAGCCCCGACGCCACACTACATATCCACCGCAGGGCCTGCAGTACCTTTGGAGGCTGTGCGATGGCAACATGGGGGTTTGGGTCGATGGGAGGAGTAGTCGGGAGGATGACAGGTGACTGGCGTGTGTCGACGTTCGGAGCAACGACGACGACGCGCATCCCAGTATTTGGAGTCCCACGCACCCCACACCCCACGCGCGGATACATTGTGCTGACCAGGTTGATTGGTTTCCCTCTCGTCTCATCACTCCCTCCATCTCCATCTCCCGCACCCCCCGACCCTATCCTCGTACTCTTCTCCCCGGTAGTTACAATGGCTCCGTCCATCGCAAAGACCCGTGCGGGCCGCACGACCTCGTCGTTCCGTTCCCGCAAGAACAGTATGTCCAAGTCGAACGGAGCTCGCGGGCGCAAGACCCGCTCAATCCGTCCCGGGACTTGCGCCAACTGCGGCTGCACTGAGGTAAGTCCTGCCAACAAGACATCTCCGCACGTACCGCCTATACCCATCCATTCATCCCAGCGGACCCGCCACATCCGCCTGCATCGCATTACCTCCGATCTCACAATAACAGCACTCACACTAGAAACACACCAACCTCTGGCGCAGTGACCGTGGTGGTGCTCACGGCAAGAGCGATGGTGATCGCCCCATGCTCTGCAACGCCTGCGGGCTCTGGGTAAGTCAACTACTTTCCATTCCTTCAGTCCCCCAAATTCCATGTCCCACTGTGGAGGCTAGAGGGACTAGCGGGGCGATACGATCAACCCTGGGAAAGAGACGCTGACATGCTTAGCTTGCCGAAAAGGGATTCCACCGCCCTAAGGAGCAGTGGAAGTGGCGCAAGAGAGCCCACGAAGACGCTCAAGAGGCACGCAATGCCGCCATAGAGGCTGGGGCCGATCCCGAGTCGGTCCCCCTTGACGTGTTCTTGCCCGACACGTATGCGCCCGTCATGCCTATTGCATCAGTCCGCCGCACATCAAGTGCATCGGAGACGCTCCCCCCGCCCCGCGCCAACACCCCCCAGACTGACACCCGGCCCACCAAGATGCCAATCACTCCGTCACCACGGCTCCGTCATCAGCGCCGCCCATCGGCGATTATCACCAAGAGACCTGCGCCAACCGTCTCTTTCCCTGCTGGACCCGTCGACGTCGAGCTCCCGGCCGTCGAGGAGGATCAACACACTGCCGCCAAGGCTCTTATGGGTCTGTGCTCCAAGGCGTGGGAGGTGAGTCGAGATATCCAATCACGGACGATGCTAACTGCAGCAGAAGGGCCGCAGTCCAACCCTCCCACCCACCCCCACGTCGCCCGTGCATTGGCGCCTGTTGAAGGGCGACCTCCCTTCGCCATCGTGGATCGGCCGTCGTACGCGTCCTCCGGCGGTTGTGCCTCCCCCTGCTGGTTTCCACAGCAGCCCGCGTACCCTCACTTACGACGTCGATCTGCCCTTCGAGGCTGGTGCCACACCCTCCCTCCCCGTTCCTCAGCAGACGGGTTACCGTGGCCTCGCTGCTTCCTACTTCGAGGGCAGCGTTATCGAGCGCCGCAACAAGGTTTCAAGTCCGCCGTCGCAGCCGGTATGCGATCCGTGGGCTCCTCACTACTCCGCCCGCCGCAACTCAACCATCTCATTCTCATCGGCATCTTCTAGCGTTCTCCTCACGCCGCCGGCCGAGACTGTGTCGTTCACCGAGCCGTTCGCTCCCTCCACTCTGGAGAAGCTCTCCCTCGGCCCCTCGTTTGAGGATTCGTACCACCCTCCTTGTCACCCGGCCTACACTACGAGCGCCGCGCAGGCGTACTCGCACGAGTACCGCTATCAACAGTTTGTGAGCGCGTACAAGCCCCAGCCCTTGCGCAGGTATCAGCCGGACTACCCCGCGCAGGGTCGCTAGCCCCACGGGCCGCTCGGCCCATTACCCTCACGTCCTGTACGAATCACCCACGCACCAACGCACCAACGCAACATGCAAAGACACGATCACTAAGCTATATGCCAGTCAAGCCCCATCAGCAACAATGGCCAGTCAAAATACCCTGTTACCCCGTCCACTGTCCGCCCAGTTGTACCGGACTCTGCAGCGTCTCATCACGCTTGCCACCTTCATGTTTCGCACTTGTATTGAGTTATGAAAATTTCGATGCCCCTGGTGCTACCGTCTACTTGGCGACCCAGAATCTGATGGGAAGTCGCATCGGGCATGTCGCGTCCGGAACGACTGGGCATCGGCAACGTCCGACCGTGGTACAGCCGGGATTCGGCTCGGGTATGGTGTTTTTGCTTTCCGCTCCATCCAACTTGATCTGTATCTTCACCACATATCGACTTCACCGTTCATTCTCCCCCTGCCACCCCCGCCCTCGCGACATGTCCCTCGAGATGAAGGACCACATCAAGAATCCAGACGACATGCATGTCCCGCACCCGGACCATGTGCCGATTCCGACCGACCGCGCTATGATGGACGCGCGCAAGATCAACCCGATGGACGCGGCGCACGTCATGGACTTCGGCAACCTCGCGCTTGGCCACCCCGACGCCTCGCACAAGCATGTGTGGCTCGTCGACCTCGCCGTGAACGTGTACGGCCTGGAGGAGATCAAAGACAGCACGCGTCCCATCTCGGTGGTGGTGAGTGGCACAGTCGGCGTCGCGCGTCGATTCACGACCGTATCTGTATCCGCTCACGCCAGATGCTCGCGCATGGGTGGGCAAACAAGGCCAAGCAGATGGCGGCGATGGCGTCGGGTCTGGTGGGCGAGTCGCTGCGCCTGGCGCGCGAAGGCGGGCGCGAGACGACGCACGACCTTCTCGTCGTCACTCTCGACCAGCGTAACCACGGCGACCGTAGGCGCAACCCCGACGGCCTCTCGACTTACCGCCACCCCATGCGGCCCGCGGACATGCTCACAGTCGTCACAGGTGGCGTGCATGACTACCAGCTCGTAATGGACTTCCTCGCGTCCTACCTCTTCCCGCTCGACGAGCGTGTTATCACGCGCTGGATGGCAAGCGGCGTCAGCATGGGCGGTGAGTCTCGAGTTTGGTCTCTGGCTTCGTCCAGCGCCGGACTGGCTGCAGCCTCGTCACTAACACCAGGTCACGTTGCATGGCGTCTGCTGCGCGACGATCCGCGCGTGCGTGTCGGCGTGCCCATCGTCTCCATTCCGCCAGAGCGCCTCGGCACACTCCTGACCATCGCTAGCGAGCGCGAGGGCACGCTCGGCACCCCCGCCAAGCCATACCCGGCCAGCTTGAGGCGCGTGTACGAGCGCGCCACTCCGCCCGGCGCGTACATGGGCAAGAAGATTCTCTGTCTGTACGGTGAGGTCGACGCCATGGTGCCGTATGCCCTCGGCGCGCAGGCCCTCAAGGGCATCATGGAGGAATATCCGGGCGATGTCCAGTTCTGGATCCAGCAGGAGCGGGGACACGTGTGCACGCCCGAGATGGTGGAGCGCGCTGCCCTGTGGCTTTGGCGCTGGGGTACGAGTGCGTAACGACGTGAGCGCATGGTGGACCGGTGGTGGGAGGCAGGGTAGGCGCTTCAAGTTGGTGTACAAAGCACTATCATGAAACCTTGATACACTTAGAAATTACAGCCATGCATGTCTAGAATCTACGACACGATCACCCGCTCCGTCTTCCCTCGTCACTCATCTCAAACCCATACGTATCGCGACTGACACGGATATTGCCAGGTCGCGCGCTCCGCACACGCGAGATCACCTCGTTGACTACGCCCACTCCACGCGTCTGCGCCCACACCAGCCCATCCTCGAGAAGGCCCTCGAGCTGCCGGCCGGCTGGGTCCGGCGTCGGCGTCCATTCCCCCCACGAGCCTGCCCGCTGGTGGCCCGTACTAGCCGCAGCGGCGGCAGCCACCTCCTGTGCAGCCTTCTCGCCCGCCTCGTGTCGCAGCAGATCCTTGATCGTGACCATGCCAGCGAGTTGACCCTCGTGGTTGACAAGGATGACGCGGGGTCCCATGCGGCGGAAGAGCTGAAGCACGATCTCGAGCGGCATCTTAGGCGGTACGTTGAGCGGAATCTCGTCAACATACTGCCCAAAGTCGACGGTGGTCACCTCTGAGCCGAAGGCGGCTTCGGGGACCACAATGTCGGGGTGCGGCAGCAGTCCTGAATCGTCACCCCGCGCGTCGACAAACTGCGAGAAGGTGCAGAGAGCATTGGGAGAAAGCTTGTAGATCCGCCTCGCGCGGTCGAGCGCGTACCGCAGGTCGTTCTTCCGGATGAAGCCCTTTATTGTGCGCTTCGTGGAAGACTGAACCACTGGGTAGCCCTGGTAGTCGGTGCTCTGAACAATCTCGTTCAGCTCGGCAAGTGAGATCCCATCAGAGGGCATGACGACGATGTCCTTGCGCATGATGTGGGAGACTGATATCAGCACAGCTGTTCATGGTGTGCGTCACAGACACTTACTGGGCTCAAGCAAAGATTTGCCAGATTCAGCGTCTTCCTTCTCCAAGAACGGGTAGCCGTTGAAGCGGATCATTTGGTCTGCGATGCCTCCCTTGCCAATCTGATCGCTGACAGCTTTAGTGACGAGAACGACGATCTGGTGTCAGCGTCTGTGATTGCATCTGGACTCACCATAGTAGGTAGGATGTAGGTCAACGCGCCGGTAAGCTCGAACATGATGACAACGACAGTGACAGTTAGGCCAGTAATGCCCCCAAGCGTCGACGCAGCGCCAAGGAACGCATATGTTCCCGGCGTGATGCACGGCTGGTCAGGTAGACAGGCTGCTGCAAACCACGGAGCCTTGGGGTTCGACCTGCGGTGAGCTCTAAGTTGAAAGGAGGCCACTCACTGCTGTATAGCCTTGACGATGATGCCGACCATCCGGCCAAAAGTCGCACCTACAGCCATGGACGGTACAAAGATACCGGCGGGCACCTTGGCACCGTACGTGACAATGATGAATCCGATGCGGAGGATCGTAGCTATGAGAAGCGAATTTACGTTGCTCCATTGTGAGGAGGCCTGGCAGAGACCATCGGTGTCGCCACCGCCCTCGCACTCTCGGAAGAGGATGGACATCATCTCCGTCATATCGATGCGCAGGAAGCGATTAAGGTAAGAGATGAAACCCGTTATAGTCGCAAGAATGACAGCCTCGGCTACGCCGTGAGCGGCAAGATGCCTCCGACGGAACGCGGCAACTTGAATATTGAACTTGGACACGAACGCGCCGTAGCAGCCCTATCGATTAGCCGACTGGCAACATGGGTTCTGAGACTCCGAACTAGACTCACCCCAAAGATACCGATAATGATGTACGCTGGGATCTCGAAGTAATGCCAATCGCGGTCGTACGAGACCTGGAACAAGACAAGCTTGCCAGTCCGGAAGGGATCGACTGAGGCAAGGGTGAAAGTCGCGACCAAGGCGCAGACGAAGCTGCGCCACATTGTTCTTGTGGAAAATGCCTGGTTCATTTCCTGAAGTCAGTGTCAGACGTAGATGAAACCTCACCTCAATAGAGAAGAGCACACCACCAATGGGGGAGCCGAAAGCAACAGCAACACCAGCGGCGCTGGATGCTGTTAAGATCTCGCGCATTTTTACTTCTGGTCAATGGGGCCAGAGGCATGGCAGACGGGACTCACACTGGCTGTCACGATATCGTGGGAATAGTCGAGCGACCACATTACCAACGGCGCACGCAACATGTACGGAGGGACCTTCTTTGCCAACTGCAAGACCGGATCCGATGGCGAGTGGCTGCAGTTAGTGACGCCGGCGTTGCTCTCACCAGAGTCATAGCCTTGAGGATGAGCGTCTCGAGCCCGAGATATCCTTTGATGATAAACCCTCCAAGAATGCACTTGATCTCGGAGATACCTGAGCCGGCGGCATATGGTGCGAAGCTGCGGACGAGGTATGCGGCTGTGAATGCGAACATAGCCTGAGGTCAGCTCCGCACGCTGATCATGTGAGCTCACAGCATACAGGACATAAGCGATCCACGGGAACGGCTGGAACAGACCCCAACGGTTCCACTCCTCGCAGCTCTCGCCCTCATCTGATACTTCGAGACAGCAAAACTTGCGGCTGAGCCACCAGCCGGTCGAGCACCGCCCAAGTTTGAGATCGGCGAGCCACGCCGTCATGATTGACATTAATGCAGCGCTCAGCCCGATTCCGATGCCTGGGATTAGATCTCAATCAGACGCGAGGCGTACCAGTCAAAGTAATGATGACATAGCTCTCTCCTTCGCGCAGGGCGCGCATGAGAAGGCGCCATAGCCACCCCGGTGCGCCGTCAAGATTATTCAGGCGATCCCTCAGACTCCCAGGTCTGGGCTGGCGATGTGAGCGCGGATGCCGCTCGCGCAGCGAGTCCTGGATCCAATCTAAGATCAGCTTGGTGCTTTGCAACCTTTGCTCACCAACTGTGCTGAAGTCGTCATATCGCCTGAGGTCAGCAGGGAAGGAAGCGCCACGCACTTGACATGTTGCTGTTCGAGCTCCTCGGCGGTCGGGGGCTGTGGAGAGCGGGCGCGGATGACCATGGGGACCGCTTCCTCGTCGCGCCCATGGGCGCCTGGAGAGTAAGACATGGCGGGCCCCGTGGGAAAGATTGAGTGAGCAAGGAGAAGATGGAGATGTGGAGATGGTGATGTCGGCCAAAGTTGGAAGAGCTTGCTGTCTGCAGGCTCGTGCGTGGACCCAGCTTCGGCAGGCACCGAGTGACTGAGTGACGATCACTGCCGCTAGCGCTAAAGGTGGAGGTGTGTGATGACACGTGGTTTGGGTGGCGTGGCCTGTGAGCCGAGGACGGCGGAACCTAAAGTGCCACACAATGGATACGCCGCGCTGATTGGCTGTACAGAGTGTGCCTCGAACGCTTGTCGTCGGCCTCGCCACTCTCGCCCTTCTCTTGCCCAGCTCGCCCCTAAGCACCCTAGCCCGATTTCCTAATGGCTGCACCAATTGAGCGCAGACTCTTCTGACTGATCTGGCCTCCATCATCATCCTCTCCTTCAACACCTCACACTCTTCCATCAACTCACATATCCTGCATCACCCTCTCGCTGCTCACAGACGCACTTGCAGACCAGGTCTCTCCTCCTCGTAGTGTGCAATACACGGCGCGTACAATTGGGTCTTGTGTCGTTCTGTAGTTTCCGACCCCACCTAGACTGAACCCCGTGGTACAGTGACGCTCAGTCACCAATCTTCTTCCTCCCCATCCAGACCTTCACATCCTCATTACTCTCCTCCGTCCACTCTCTGTTTCCATTATCGACGCATGGCCGCCAACGTGGAAGCAATAATTCAGACCTCTGCGTACGCATCCTCCCCCTAGTCGCTGTTTTGCAACTCACACGCCCCGCACGCCCTCCAAATCCTTCACCCCGCTACCTTCCTAACAACACATCAACGACCGATTGCCGCCGATACTTGACATCAACAGGCCTCAACCGCACTTGCAGAACTGGTTGAGGCAGCAGCTTCAACTTCGTCCATTTCCTTTTCTACCCGGACAGTCGTGGGAACAGTGGTTACGTTGGAGAACCAACGTCCTAAAGGGAATGCCAGAGACCGCAGCTCTCCAGGCCGTCCACCCTGGGATTGACCTCAGCTTTCTCAACATACCCCAGCAGGCTCCAGCCCCAGCGTCGCAGGCGCAGTTGCCACCTCTTTACCAAGTCGCTCAACCTCAACAATATACACAGCCGTCACACATCGCCCAAGGGCTGTACAGTAAGTGTCAAGGACCCTTGCGGTCTATGCAAAGGAGTCGACAACGCCTCGGGGATGAGGCATGGGAAAGTATGAACATGGCATTACCTTTTGAACACACTACCGGAGGGCAGGCACAGCTTGCGAGATAACCGAAGCGTACGCTCTAGGCGGAGACTGCGGTGGTGGTTGGACCATTCTGCGAGTGGCGCGAGTGGGGGTCGTTGGTGATTTGCGACGGCGTAGGTCGTGATGGCCTTGATTCTGCTGTGTGCCACATTGTGACACTGCAGGACGAAGCGGGAAGGATAACGCGGTGTTGACAGCTCGAGCATTAAGCTTGAGGTATGCCATGGACGGCCTGTCGACGCTGTCTGTCTCGCCGCGGCTCCGGCCGCGCCGCTGGCCAGCCCGCGTTCCCACTCCATGCACTTCAATCGCTCTTGCGCTCTCGCTGAGATATCCCTGCCACCAGATGGGCTGAACGGTTAAACCCTGAGAGGGGTCATGTCGGTTTTGCGCGCCTTCCGCCGTTGCCGTCGTACCTTTCACTCAGCTCCGCGCGGCATGCCTATTTTGCCTCCGCTTCCCGGGCGAGGATTCCCTCTATTTGTTTCCGTGTGTGGCACCCGCTGACGCCACAGACAATATGACAACGCCGATCTCCCAGCATCAACAGCAACAGCCGCAAACGTTACCGCCACAAGGATACGTGAACATGAACAACGTTCAACCAAATCCTATGAACATTCAAGTTAACCAGGTACCTCATAGTCAGACTTACGGGAATGCGTCTGCTGGGCCAAGCGTTCTTAACGTCCCGAGTGGCGTGATGTCGCACCTCGCCCAGCCTCAGTTGCAGCCACAGACCCAGCATCAGAACCAGAATCCGCCCCAGCATCAACTCCAGCACAAGCCCCAGCATCATTCCCAGCATCAGGCGCAGTATCAGTTTCAGCCGCCGCAGCCGCAGCCGCAGCCGCAGCAGCAGCCTCAACCCCAATTCCAACCTCAAGATCCGCGCTTTGGTTCGGGGTCGGCGTCTGCAACTGTGGCAGATCCACCGGTTTGCTTCCAGCCTGCTGCTCTTGCTGCTGCACCAATATATGTCGACTTGACCGGCGATGACAGTCCTAAATACTCGGGGCCAGACACTGGAGTTGAGGAGCCAGAGCCTTCGCCATTCGATGACCTCGCAAAGGAACGAAATTCTTCGCCATCCGCGCAGCCCATAAAGGTCGTCGACGCCGTCAGTCACCGGCTGGATGTCCCACGCGTGTCAGGTGACTGTATTCCACCTCGCGTGAGCTTGGCGACGGTTGCCGACTCGTCTTCCTTTTACCAGGCCCCCCAGCGCCCCCTCAAGCGTCCTGCCTCTGGCGCACCAGCGAGCAAGCACAAGTTCTCCGCTCCCGCGATCCCAAACAACAAGGATCTTGGCGCCATCGCACCCCTCCTCACCGCTGGCTCTTTGCAGCGCGAGCGACCCGGGTTGCTGTTCAAGTGGTTCCGGAAGCGCCGCGAAGAGGATGAAGACACGGAAGACCGGCCGCTTTTCAAGCCCAGTCCCCAGCAGCTCCTATTGATTATCGATGCTCTCCAGAAGGGAGTCTCGAACACATATCTCCGGAAGCTAGCCGATGACGATGTTTACACCGAAGTCCTCGCCCGCTGGCTCAAGGCTATGATCGCCGACCCAAAAACATACGAGCAAGGCGTCACCAATATGTTCAATCTGCTCGCCCGCACAAACATGCCGGTAGACTTGATGGAGGAGTTTAACATTAGGGAATTAACTGCCCAGCTCCGAGACAAGTGTGAAGAAGCGAGTGAGTATCCAAGCACTTCTCACACAAGCGCTGACGATGTAGACCTT
Source organism: Cutaneotrichosporon oleaginosum (assembly GCF_008065305.1). Classification (NCBI taxonomy): domain Eukaryota; kingdom Fungi; phylum Basidiomycota; class Tremellomycetes; order Trichosporonales; family Trichosporonaceae; genus Cutaneotrichosporon; species Cutaneotrichosporon oleaginosum. The sequence goes on along the minus strand of NW_027072174.1, from coordinate 729,538 downwards.
CAGACGATGCCCGTGATCGAGCGTGCCTACAACCGATACTTCAATTACGTACAGGACGACCTGCTGCGCAAGGGCAGACGTCTGAGCGATGACGAGGACTCGTCTTCATCCGAAGATGAGCGGATTGCCAAGAAGCGCAAGAAGGACGTTCGGCCTGACGCTAAGCCAGGCAGCAAGAGTACCACGAGGCCAACTGACAAGCCATCCGTTAGGCCGAGCGCGAAGGCTGATATCAAGCCGAGCACGAAGGCTGATGTCAAGCCCAGCGTCAGCAAGACGTCTAGCATGTCATTCTTTTCCGGTCCACCCAAGACAGACACTAAGCCCAAGATTCCGAACCTGCGGGGCATGCCGGCGATCAAGAAGCGCCCGGCCCCCCTGCAGACGCCCAGCGCCCCGGCCGGCCCTGCTCGCCCGCCCGCCGGCTCCCTTCTTGCGAGCACAATGAACCGATTGAAGAACGGACCGGGTTCCCCTCCGCCTACCGTCAAGGCCGAAGTAGCTCGCCCCGAGGCGAAGAAAGGCAAGGTCAACCGCAAAGGCCACACTGTACGCTGGGTCGACCACGCGCCCGGCTACAACCCTGGCGAGCGGCCTCTCGTCGCTGTGCGCGAATTCACTGAGGCACCCCACGAGCTCGAGCCTGCCCCATGGCGCCTGGAGGAAGGTGCACATGGGCACTCGATGCAGGCCATGAACCGCGCCGAGGGCAACGTCATGCATCACCGGATATACGATGAGGTGGAAGAGGCCATGGAGTGGAAACCGCCAGCACCCTACGAGGCGCAGGAGGTCGGTCCAGCGGAACCCACTCCCGAAACCGTGGCGCAGGAGGCGCGCGAGCGTGCTATTCTCGCCGTCTCGTACATTGCTGGACAGGCGCCAATCACGCCCGACGACATTGGTGTGCGCATTGTGTCACAGGGCGCCGCGACCAAGCAAATGAATACGCAGCACCATTATGCAGGGAGCCCCGCGACTCTCGAAGCGATTCCGGTCACTGCCCCCGTTCCTCCCGCTGCTCCCGCTGCTCCCGCTGCTCCCGCTGTTCCCGCTGCCTCGTCCGTCTCCGATCTTCTCAGCAAGCTCAACCTTCCCTACCTCACTCCAGCGGCGCCTGCCGCTCCCGTTATCCCGGCTCCGCCCGCCCAGACCCAAGGATACGAATACAACCAGCACCAAAACCAGAATCAACACCAAAACCAGCACTACGGCTACCAGGCCAGCCAGTCAGCCGACTATCAGTCTCCTAGCTATCAGGGCCAGTTCCAGAACCAGAACCAGAACCAGAACCAGAACCAGAACCAGGGCTCAAGCTACCAGTCGCAGTCGCAATCGTTGGCTTCACAGAACCAGGCGGGATTCAACAACCGCTGGGACCAGAGCCGCGCGTCAGGCTTCAACGCGCACCAGCAGCGCGCGGCACAGGGCGGGCGTGGGCAGTGGGGGCCTAACGGCCGCCCTAATGCTCCGTACCGCGTTAGGCCGTGCAGGTTCTGGCTCATAGGTGACTGCAAGCAGGGAGAGGCATGTACTTTCCTGCACGAGCGCCGCTAAGCCTTCCGACCCACTCAACCTTCCTGTTAATCAAAATGGAAACCCTTCATCATTACTCTAGCATTACATAGCATCACCACTACTAGCATAGCATTGTGCATCCATTCGGCATGTCTGTATACAGTCCCAGAGGTGCCGAGAGCCAGCGCAGCTGTGCGGGCTTGTGCGTCGGGTCGCGGTTGCGTAACAAGATTGCAATGTACGCGCACCCATGTGGGAGCACCGAGGTTCCGCTGCTCTATTGCTCCGTCGCTCGTAGTTGGTAGTCACGCATGTTCAGAAACAGACATGCAAAGTGTGCAGCAAGCCTGGATTTCTTGGCGATATGCGGATTCGAGGGGCTTCAAAGTCTTGATACGGTATGTGGCGCAGGCGTCCTTGCGGTTGCGATGCCCACGGGGGCCATCGTTGTCTGGCATATCTGGCATATCTGGCATGTGCATGTCGTCACCCACCTATTTTGTGGCCTGAGTGGCGCATTGAGTGAGGAGGGGAATGGAGGATAGTGGAAGACCGGAAAACGATGTGGTGTGTGCACAGTAGCACGCCTGCAGCTTGCAGCCTGCAGCCACCAATTGCCCCATACACGATGCACCAGCGCACCAAAGGCAGCAGACGGGGATACTCAAGGTGAGGACATGGCGATATGGGGATCCGTGGGTCGAGAAGTATGGTCGGTGCGTTCGCCCCTCTCAACTACGGCCTGCCTCAAACGACATCCCTTCACCTCATACACTCATCCCATCCTTTATCCTTTCCCTCCTCCCTCACTGCCCTCTTTCGTCGCCTTTCTCCTCGTTCTCCTCTTTCTCACCTTTCTCATCTTCATCTTCTGCTCCTCTCGTCTTTGCTGTCCGGTACACACCTCGTCTCGCTTCATTTCCAACGCCGCCTCGTCAGATCTCCACATTCCTCTGCCCTCCAAGGCAGCAGTCATAACCTGCACGATCTGCACGCCGTCCGAGGGCTGAGCCCTCCGCACTCTCTCCCTCCTTCCTCCTTTCTGTCGTCCACTTCCAATCACCCACCATGCCCCGCCTCTCGACGCGCAGCGGCACGATCGCCGTCGACTGCCTCAACTGTGCGAGCTGTGACCCGGCACTGTCCGAATGCGCTGCTGCCATGCGCGCAGTCCCCGCGCCCAGTCCCAGAGAGGGAGGGAAGAATAAACTCACCCTCATCCTCGCCATTGCCGTGCCCGTCGCTGTGGTTGTGCTGGTAGTCCTTGCGTTCATGGTAAGTCTTCCCGACATGGGCATCACTTCGGTTCTTCGTCTGCGACGACAGGGCGCGCGACCTGTGCGACCTTCCTCCCTCCCCCCCCCACGGACTCCTTTCCGGCCGAGTTACGACAGGCTCCGACACTGTGACCTCGCCACGCACCTCTCTTTCCTTCACACGTTCCCCCCCAACTTATCTTGAAGCTGGTGCAACGCTGCGTGCTGGTTCTGGCTCACACCAGATTTATCGTGTCCGCGTGCGCCAAAAGCGGGCTCCTCCTTCCCCCGCTGCTCCCTCCCCACTCATACACGAGGTCAAGGGCAAAGGCAGCCTAAAGAGCGTCACATCCAGCGCGACCGATGGTCAGAGCAGCGGCACTCACATCTCTACACTGCCACCGTACTCGCCCAGTGCAGTTAGAGGTAGCCCGGGCACGCCGCGCTGCCCGCCTCCACTCCCGCCGCGGCATGAGGTCGACGAGGGCGTGTGCGTCGGGCCACCAGACGACGAGGAGTATGAGGACGACGCAAGGTGAGTTCACGATATACGATTTGGGACAGAAAGGGAGTCCAGGATCGTTGCGGCGGGAACGTTTCAGGCCAGCCTCCACCGCAACTTGGACGTCCTCCACACTCCTCCACTACCTCCACTACCTCCACTACCTCCACTCCTCCTCCACCCTCCTCCACACTACTCCTCCACCCTCTTCACTACCACCGCCCGCTCAATGAGGCCGCATGCTGCCTCCACTGGGGTGCTCGCAAGTTCTTACACCAGCTCCACCTCTTCCTTCGGCGCAATTGCCCCGCAGTATGAGTTTGACAACGCCTTCATCCTTACGCACCGCTCTCTCTCTCCTGTTCCTGAGGAGCGCGAGAGCATGATGACCCGAAACTCAGCGTACAGCTCGCGCAGCTTGCGCACCTTTGCCTCTGAGCAGGAAATGTGTCCGAGCGCGGCTCAGCAGTTTCGGGACATGACGCTCGCCCAGTGGCCCGCGACGCCGCCTCCGCCCCCGCCGTGCCACCCCATGCGCGCCCGCGCATACTCTGGTACGTACGCTGGATCGCCGGTCGTCCTGTAGCGCAGTTGTGAGCCGTGCTGGGACTAGTTGTAGTGTAGAGTTAAAAGTAGACCGGTCACCGGTGACCGGATCACCACCGGTGAGGTTGGGTTGATTTATCCGAGCATAAGCCGGGCCTCCACCTCCACCAGCGATGTCATCATGTCACGATTGTGGGGAAAGGGTGTGTGACAACGAGATATATATGAGAACGATTCTTAACAGCTGTTCTGCTCATTATATCAACAGCTCCTACCTCATCCCTCTAACATCCCTCATCCCTCTAACATCCGCTTACAATTATGCCCAAGACTCTTGCGTTCCAGGATATCCAGGTGCCCGTTCCGGGCTTCGGGTGAGTCTCGCGGCGGTCGCCAACCGCCGAGTGCCGCACCATTCCCATCGACTGCAGCTCCGCCTGGCTCCTCCAGTCCCTCTGCCACAGTCATTGCTAACCGACAGTGCCATGGGTCTCTCGCAAGGTTATGGTCCGGCCGACGACGCCGTTTCGCTCAAAACACTCGCACGCGCCCTCGAGCTCGGCTGCACTTTCTGGGACACGGCCGTCGTGTACGGCAAGGGGCACAACGAGAAACTCATTGGCCAGTTCATTAAGGAGAACGGCTGTCGCGACCGCCTCTTCATCGCGTCCAAGTGCGGCTTTGACATCACTCCGAAGCCTACACAGGGCGACCTGCCGTTCCAGATGACTGTGACGAACAAGCCGGACCACATCGCCCAGTACATCGAGGACACGCGCGAACGCCTCGGGTCATACCCCGACCTGTACTACCTCCACCGCATTGACCCAGACACGCCACTCGAGGAGAGCATTGCGGCCCTGCAGAAGCTCAAGACGCAGGGCAAGACAAAGTACATAGGCTTGAGCGAGTGCAACGCGGACACACTGCGCAAGGCCTGCAAGAGTGAGTCTAGCGTTGATGGGGTCGCCCACGGCATCATGCAATAATCTGATCATCACATTGCTCTCGTCGGGCAATCCCCTCCACGTGCCCGTGTACGCTAACTCCAGTCGCACACATCGACGCTCTCCAAATCGAGTACTCGCCCTGGTTCACAGACCACGAGCAGTCCGGCCTCATCTCAACGGCGCGCGAGCTCGGCGTGACGATCATCGCCTACTCGCCACTGGGCAAGGGCGTGCTGACAGGCGCGGTCCGTTCCCCCGCCGACTTCAAGGAGGGCGACGTGCGCGCTTCGATCCCGCGCTTCGACAAGGAGCATCTCCCCGCCAACCTCAAGTTGGTGGACGCGTTCGTGCGCCTCGCGGAAAAGAAGGGGTGCACGCCGGCGCAGCTCGCGCTTGCGTGGGTTATTGCGCAGGGCGCCATCCCCATCCCCGGGACCAAGACGGGGGCGCGCGTCGAGGAGAACTTTGGGGCGCGCGATGTCGAGTTGACCCGCGAAGAAGAGAGGGAGATTCGGGACCTCGTCGAGGACGCTAAGCCTGCCGGCGCCCGGTACTCCGACTTCCACATGAGCCTTGTTGGCCGTTAGGAGAGAAAAAGAGTAGCGCTGAGTGGTACGTCGAGGCTTGGTGGGCTGGCACCCTCGGGTTGTAGTTGTCAGTGCGGTTATGCAGAATGTTATTGAGTCGAGGGCGAGAGTAAGGCGTGAGAATCGGTGTCCAGCATCATAAGCGAGATTGCGGAAGCGCAGATGACACGGTGTCGCGGCGTGCAGTGCCCGCAGTCGAGGTACAAGTATAGGCGAGCATTGACCACGCAGCTGGGCACCGAGCTTCGATCATGATCAGATATGGCCAGGATCGGCGAATAGGCAGAGAGGCGGCTCAACGCGGGTCAGATATTGACGCCGCTTGGGCCATGGGTATCTCGTTATGGCGCTGCAGAAGTACAGAAGTGGTTCTAAGAGATGCGAGTGATGCGAGCCATTGACGAGCGAGCATCCTGTAGGAGGCACGGGACATGCATGGGGTTGTGCGAGCTCGCGGGGCTGACAGAAAGCAAGCCGCCAAGGATACGGGACAATCGAACGAGTGAGCCATCCGTCCTCGGACATTCCATCCTGCAACCTTACACAATGCACTTCCATCGCGAGTTTCCGCCTGTGAGGCATCTCCGAACCCCGGGGCGTTCATCACCTGGATCGCAGCGGAGGCGAGAGCGATCAGCAGCTTCCGACTGTGTCTGACACCGACGGTGATCTGACCCCTCCCCCTAGGCCCCCTGCTCCCTCAGCCCTTCCGACACGGCCGAGGAATGCATGTATTAGATCAGCATCTTGGCCTCCTCTCGCCTGCCCTCGCTCCCTCAGCTCTCGAGCGATGATTAGTAGTATCTGTGCTGCATGCTGCAATGCCAAATATCTGCTGACGCGACCATGCCGCGGATTCCTCTGCACGCGCTCGCACCGTGCTTCAGGAACTCTAGTCGCAGTCGGGAGGTAGAGCCGGTTATCAATTAAATCCGGCAATCTGCGGAACGTCATGCGGTCCGATCCGAGGTCGGGCGAGCGCCTCGTCGTGCAGGGAGTGAGCGAGTCGGTCGGCGCAGTGGAAGAGGAGCGGACGATGAGACTATGGCTTGCAGAAGGTAGGGTACGGTAGGGCAGAAGCCGTCAGTCATCAGCGGCAGCCAGCAGCAGGCCGACAGACAGAGTGCTCGTGGTGACGCAGGGCCTACACGCGACAGCCGGACTGAGCGATGAGCGAAAACCAAAATGGCACGGCCATGTCCCCCATGTGGCCTCATGCATGGAATGAGCGTTGCAGAACCGCAGCTGAGCGAGCAAAAGGCCATGCATGACATGACACGGCTCCGCGTTACCTCGGCGAGGTCGCCCAACAAGGCCAACGCAACAATGAGAAAGTTTTTCTTCAGCAGCGCGAAACGAGCGCGAGCGCAAGCATAAGCATTCTGCTGCCCGGATCTACGAGTGCTTGGCCGGTTCGAAATGACGCAGTAGCGGTGTCGTGGCGAGGCCCAGGCTTGCATGCTGCGTCAAAGATAATTTCGAGTTTTGTTTGGAGGATGAGTGATTACGGCGAGTCTTTTCGAACGGCAAATAATCTCGTCAGGCCGTTTTCGAATCACCCATCCTCCGCTCGCCCGCCGCCCGCCCATGCCCCGCCCAACCCTCTCCGATTCCTCCAACCCGCGCAGCCCGAGCAGCCCGCGTACCGCCGGTAACTCACCTCTGGTGCCTCTATGCTTTCAGGGCAAACGAGAGCGTGAGGGGCCAGAGGGGGCCGGGTAAAGAAGCAGCAGCCGCTGATGGGCGCAGAGTCACCGCGCACCGCTTGGACCGGAAGCTGGGGTGGGCACAAATCCGGCCCGGATCACCTTGCTCACATTGCACCCACAAGTATATCTCACTTCCGACTTGCATCGCTACGTCTTCTCGCTCATCTCAGCAACGCATCAACACTCCCACAGTCCCCCTCCCCTCCCCCACCTCACCATCCCCACTACAGTCACCATGGCCTCCACATCTTGCACAGAGTTCTGGCGCGGCGTGCCCATGGGGTGAGTGGCAGCAGCCGGTTGTGGGAGATCGCGTGACATTTCTGACAGCCAGCCCGCCCGACCCAATTCTTGGTGAGTCGCGTCGAACATCCAGCGTCTCGCTGTTTTGGAGATTCTGTTGCGACCATTGCCATCCTGGGCGTGAGCAAGTCAACCGGGCCTACTACATCACAAGCTCGCTTCGTTGGGCAGAGCCCGGTTGGCGAAGCAGCCGCTCGGTGGGCCCGGCCGAAGGGCTCGCCCACCAAGCGAGAGATGCGGAAGACCGCTCGCTCCCGATCCGACTCGGGCTGCGCACCACCGCATCAACTCCTCTGCACACCAGCGAGCTCCATTCCGCGCGGTGCGGGAGATTTGAGGGTGTTGCTCAAGATGGCAGGCTGATCCGCACACATGACGGCACGGAACGTGTGTCGATCACGCGTTTCCCGTCCATCGCACCTCCGTCCGTGTGTGGCGTGTGGCGTGTGGCAGGTGCCGTGTGGAGGTTGGCGCGATAACGCAGTCGGAGAGCATCAGCTTCTCTTCTCGAGATCTCCATTGCCACCCGGTGCGGAGCTAACAGCCAGGTGTCACCGAGGCATTCCGCCGCGACACGAACAAGTACAAGATCAACGTTGGTGTCGGTAAGTCAATGGCCGCGAGATGGCGGGGCCGCCGGGCCGAACACGCACTGACCACCGTCCCCTTCTGCCCGCAACTTTCTCCGTGATTGCGATAACAGGTGCCTACGTGAGTCATCTGCGAGATTTGGCATGAGGACTGAGCGCTGACCCAAAGCGCGATGAGAACGGCAAGCCCTACGTCCTCGAATCGGTCCGCAAGGCCGAGGACAAGCTCCACGCCCAGCTCACCGACAAGGAGTACCTCCCCATCACTGGCCTGAACGACTTCCTCGGCCTCGCCGCCAAGCTCGCGTACGGCCCCGACAGCAAGCCTCTTCAGGAGAACCGCGTCGCCGTTGTCCAGTCCATCTCGGGCACGGGTGCTCTGCGCATCGGCATGGAGTTCTGCGCCGCCTTCTACCCCGGTGTCCGCGCCATCTACCTCCCCAAGCCCACATGGGGCGCCCACCCCGCCATCGCCGAGAAGGCTGGCCTCTCCGTCCGCCGTTACCGGTACTTCGACGACAAGACCATGGGTCTCAACTTTGAAGGCCTCAAGGCTGACCTGGAGGACGCGTTCGACGGCTCCATCATCCTCCTGCACGCGTGCGCGCAGAACCCCACCGGTGTCGACCCTACCCCCGAGCAGTGGAAGGAGATCGAGCAGATCATCCGCCGCAAGCACCACCTCCCCTTCTTCGACATGGCTTACCAGGGCTTTGCGTCCGGTGACGTCGACCGCGACGCCTTTGCCCTCCGCTACTTCGTTGAGCAGGGCCACCAGGTCGCTCTTTGCCAGTCGTTCGCCAAGAACCTCGGCCTGTACGGCGAACGCGCCGGCACCTTCTCGATGATCACCTCGTCTCCGGACGAGAAGGAGCGCGTCACCTCGCAGCTCAAGCGCGTCATCCGTCCCCTCTACTCCTCCCCTCCCCTCCACCCGGCTCAGCTCGTCGCCACCATCCTTGGCGACCCCGAGCTATACGCCCAGTGGCTCGGCGAGGTGAAGAAGATGGCCGACCGCATCATCGACATGCGCGAGAAGCTGTACAACCGCCTGGTCGAGCTCAAGACCCCCGGCTCGTGGGAGCACATCAAGTCCCAGATCGGCATGTTCTCCTTCACTGGCCTGACCCCCGAACAGGTCGACAACCTCGGCAAGTATGCGCACATCTGGATGACGCGCGACGGGCGTATCTCCATGGCCGGGTTGAATGACCACAACATCGACTACTTTGCCGAGAACGTGTCCAAGGCCATCAAGGGCGAGTTGATTCCCCACTCGGCTCTGTAACGGCGCTGTTCTGGAGATGTGGAGGAGATAATACGCGAGTGCAAGGGGTATAGTGCCCGAGCAGCGGAGAGTGTACGGGAGGAGTGGCGATCTTTGACCTGCGGTTGTTTGTGACAGTGTAGACGTATACAGCGGAGAATGCATACAGGACTTTAGAGCTCGACACGAACGTGCGCAGGATGCAGACGGCCGCTGGTGACCGCTCATGGTCGCTCGAGACGCTCATGGTCCTCCGAGACCGCTTGTGGACGCTGGTGACTGCTCTGCGCCTGCTCATAGCTGCTGATAACTACTCATGACCGCGTATCGATGCGACGTAAAGGCGCCCGGAGGATGTTGATGCAAGTGCAACATTCCGGCAATTGCGAAAGCGGCATTGGCCGGTGGCCGGCATGCGTCATGTCCCCGCACTATATCAATCCGGGGGACATCTTCCATTCTTCGGCGATCCCTCTCTTGCCACTTCCACATCACTCACTCGCACACCATCACACTCGCTGCAATGGCCGAAGCCGTGACCAAGACCACTCCCGCCGCTCGTCAAGTCGACGCAGCCGACGACAGCACCAGCGAGCACATGCAGAACGAGGTGGGTATACGTCTGTCTGCTGAGCGTCTGGCTGCCTGCCTAGCGGCGATGTCTCACATTCCGCTTATATCGAGGCCACTATGAGTTGCACTCGATATGGCCTCTCCGCCATCTCCTTGAGCCCCGTTCCGCCCGACCCTCACCACTGCCGAATCGCCCCTCCCCGTCTCCTACAGCCGACGCGCTAACCACAGCTCGCGTTCTACATGTCCTACCACTCCAACAAGACGAACCAGCTCATCCACTTCCTCTTCATCCCCCAGATTCTCTGGTGAGTCTGCGTTTGCACTAGCTTGCGGGGACGGGATGGTGGCGGGTGTCTGTGCCCGTGCGACCCTGCACTATTCGGGCATGCGGCAGGCTTGTTATACTAAGAGTGCATCTCTACTAATGCCGGTTACCATACCTGGTACACTAAGCGGCAGTCACTGCGTGCCTTGTGTACGCTCTCAATGCTCATTGCCTCGCCGACTCACTCGCCGCTCACCGCTCACCCCAGGTCCTCGCTTATCATGCTGGCTCACATCAACATCCCCGGCTTCACCTACATCGACCTTGGAGAGTATCTGACATTCCGCCCGAACGTGGCTCTCATCCTCGCCCTCGTCTTCCAGATCTACTACATCACCCTCAATGAGGTCGTCGGCGCGACCTACCTCCCGGTCATGACCACCATGTACCTCACCGCGACATACCTGGCCAACCACATCCCCTCCTGGCTGCCGTGGCAGTACGCGTTCGGCCCTGTGGCCAGCGCACTGCCCTTTGGCCTTGCGGTCTGGCTCAACGGCTGGTTCTGGCAGTTCCTCGGCCATTTCGTGTACGAGGGCCGCGCACCGGCGCTCTTTGACAATCTTACCCAGGGTGAGTGCAGAGGAGCTTCGTGGAAGCTGACATCAGCACTCGTCACCGCACCGTTCTTCGTCCAGATCGAGGCTCTCTTCTACCTCTTCAACTGGCGCCCGTCGCTCCACAAGCGTATCCGCAACCTTGCCAGCCAGCGCATTGTGGCCATGAACAAGGCCAAGCGCGAGAAGGGCAAGAAGGTGCAGTAGAAGGAGTTGGAACGCTGAGATGGATGTGTTGATGTCGCTATGTGATTGACCACAGAGCCGATTGTGACTAACCAACCCATGTATGAAGCTCATATACGTACTAACGACTGCTCACACGTCACGTCACTTCACCAAGACAAATAGTAATGTTCATGAAGACCAAGACGTACCTACCAGGAGGTGCTGTGGCTACAAAAGGGCGATGGAAACAGGGCGTGGCGAAATCGTGGCCGATGGAATCGGCATTGGGTCAAAGGGCGTGGTGGCATGTGGCAAAGAAGCATGAAGATTGACGCTTGTGGCATCACCACTCTAGTCCAAGATGGTCCACTTGACGTTGAACAGCTCGCCCGTGTTGGGGTTGCCCTCGCGGTACAGCGCCTTGAACACGACGGGGGTGAGGTCGAGGTCCTCGTAGTTCTGGCACCCGGAGCCGCACGAGTCAGCGACGGTGGCCTCGACCACGCGCCCCTCGTCTGATGTCAGCCGCTGCCGCGTCATATCAACTCACACTCGAGACGGACGCGCTTGCCGCAGATGGGGTTGGCGTACGAGTTGCCCCACACGGCGCCGGGGTAGTTGTTGAAGAAGTCCTGCCGCACAGCCACGACCCACGAGTTGTCGTCGTGGTACTGCCCGCACGCGCCTGGCTGCGAGCTCGCGATCGGGTGGTACCACGTCGTACGGATCGAGTTGTACGTCGCGCCGCCGCCGCCCTGCTCGGCGGGCGGCTGCTCCGGCTGGGGCTCTGGCTGAGGCTCTGGCTGGGGTTCCGGCTGGGGCTCTGGCTGGGGCTCTGGCTGGGGCTCTGGCTGGGGCTCTGGTTGGGGCTCTGGCTGGGGCTCTGGCTGGGGCTCTGGCTGAGGTTCGGGCTGGGGCTCTGGCTGAGGCTGCTGGTCCTCCGCGGGTGGCTGCTGGTCCTCGGCAGGTGGCTGCTGGTCCTCCGCGGGCGGCTGCTCAGGCTTCGGGCGGGGGCGGCACTTCTTGGTGCCTCCGCCATGATACTCGCCGCCGCGCTTGCGGGCGTGGGCCCAGCGCTCGGCGCCCGAGTTCTGGCGGGGGTGCACGGTGGCCGGGGCGCCGACGACGCCGCGGGGGGCGAGAGGCTCGGCGAGGGCGACGAGGGGGAGGAGGGCGAGGAGGGCGGCGCGCATGGTAAACGAGTGTGGGTAACGAGTGTGAGTAGTTGGGACAGACTGGACGGACGAGGGCTTGGGGAGGAGAGAGCAGGGGTTAAGAACGATCAGACGAGGAGGACGGCCACACCAGCTTGCCGGCTTTGACGGATAGCAAAAGTCAGTCGAGCGCGTCTCAGGTCACAGGAACGGAGAAACACTGCCTCCCGCGTTCTGGGCAGGGAGTGGGTGAGTGGCATGAGTAGGTGCTGCCAACCACGATGCCGGAAGCGTCGGGACAGCCAAGACTTGTAGCGAGTGCGATGAGCGTGAAGTGCGTTCCGGCGGCAGTCGCATTAGAGTTGCAAACTGCCCCTTTCCCGCGTCGCGGCACGGCAATACCTGATACAGGATACCTGAAAAAGGCAAAGACATTCGCGTCGCGTGTCGTCATCCGCGATCGCCAGGGATCAGCAGTTTGATGTGATGTGCTGCTACATGTCTTGGCCGCTGGCCTGGGCCCTTGACATGCTGTACTGCAGCAGACGTGCGTTGGCTGTGCATATGAAGCATCTACGAGGTCATGGGAAGCATTGGATTTTGTGCCATGCTGGGTCAGCCGTGATAATTGGGTGACAGACCGGAGGATTGAACTCGACGCGTCCGGTTTTCGACGCGTTCGACTTCCCAGCATGTTCACGCGTGCGACACACGCGACAGGACATGATTCCGCCGACGTTGACCAAAGATTTAGGCTAAACTACAACCATCCATGTGCTCTGCACGTGAGTAATGCCACGTCAGCGACTTGGATCTGTGTACCTGTGTGAATATTTCTGATAAAGTTTTCAGCCGACGGACACGGTCCATTGCACAGTTGGACATCGGAGATCGGAGGATTCTCCGCAGCCAAGAGGGGGGTTTGAATGGCGGCTGCGTGTCGAATACGGTAGTATTTGCTAGATTCTTTTTCCACCCCAGCCGATATTATTCCTGCCACCGACCTCATCCCTCCTCACCACCTTCCCTCCGCCACACTCGTCCACCCACTCCACCCTCTTGCTCGTGTTCAAAAGCTCTAAAGACAAGAGCATCTCTTCCCCCTTAGCACTTTGCATTCCCCTCCCCTCTACAACCCATTCTAATCAATCACCATGGCCGTGAGTACACAACTTGACTTCCAGCCGCACCTCGCAGCTCGCAGCTCCACATCGCATCGGGGCTACCGAGACTTTGCACTTCTCCGTGGGCTATCGCCGGTCACGCCGGCGCGGCAGATGAGCTGTTCCAAGCAGCTTGCTGCGCTGCTAAAGTCGACGTCTAGTCCCCCCGTTGCACCAGCGATTGCGCATCACCTTCAGCACCCCCCGGAGTTCGTCACTAACCCTGCAGAGCGTCGTCGGTATCGATCTCGGCAACCTGTCCTCGAAGATTGGTGTCGCCCGCCACCGCGGTATCGACATCATCACTAACGAGGTGTCGAACCGTTCCACTCCGTGAGTTGCTCCATCATGCCCGCCTACTCGCTCGTACCCTAATGCTGACGCTGCGCCTGCCCCACCTTTCTGGTTCCTGCCACGCCTTGTCCTTCACTCTCGCGCACGCTCCCCTTTCCAGTTCGCTCGTCTCGTTCACTCCTAGACAGCGCCTCATCGGCGAGTCGGCTAAGACCGCCGAGACCTCCAACTTTAAGAACACTGTTGGCTCGCTCAAGCGCATGATCGGCCGCTCGCCCAACGACCCCGAGATTGAGACCGAGGAGAAGAAGTTCATCAACGCTCAGCTCGTCGACGTCGCCGGACAGGTCGGTGTCAAGGTCAACTACCTTGGCGAGCAGGAGGACTTCTCGTACACCCAGCTCGTCGGCGCCTACCTCGGCAAGCTCCGTGACACTGCTGCCGCCGAGCTGAAGCAGGCCGTCTCGGACGTCGTCATCGCCGTCCCCGGCTTCTACACCGACATCCAGCGCCGCGCCCTCATTGACGCCTGCCAGATTGCCGGTCTTAACCCTCTCCGCCTCATCAACGACACCACCGCCACCGCCCTCGGTTACGGTATCACAAAGTCGGACCTCCCCGAGTCCCAGGAAGAGGCCCGCCACGTCGTCTTCGTCGACGTCGGCCACTCGTGCTACTCGGTCGCTGTTGTCGCCTTCTCCAAGGGCCAGCTCGTCGTCAAGGGTGTTGCCCACGACCGCAACTTTGGTGGCCGTAACTTCGACTACGCCCTTGTCGAGCACTTCGCCAAGGAGTTCAACGCCAAGTACAAGATTGACTGCTTCTCGTCGCCTAAGACCATCTTCCGTCTCACCGCTGGCTGTGAGCGCCTCAAGAAGGTCCTCTCGGCAAACACGGAGGCTCCCATCAACGTCGAGTCGCTCGCCCCAGACATTGATGCCAACGGCTCGCTCACCCGTGCCGAGTTCGAGGCTATGATCGCCCCCCTGCTTGACCGGTTCCAGGGCCCCCTCGACGCTGCCCTGAAGCAGGCTGGCCTTACCAAGGAGCAGGTCCACTCGATTGAGCTTGTTGGTGGCTCGACCCGTGTCCCCGCTATCAAGGAGCGTCTCCAGGCCTACTTCGGCAAGCCTCTGTCGTTCACCCTCAACCAGGACGAGGCTGTTGCCCGTGGTGCCACCTTCGCTTGCGCCTCGCTCTCGCCCGTCTTCCGCGTTCGCGAGTTTGCCGTCCAGGACATCACCCCCTACCCCATCCAGGTCGGATGGGAGAAGGAGCCCGGAAACCCCGACGAGGACACTGAGCTTATCGTGTTCAAGGAGGGCAACGACATCCCCTCGACCAAGCTCCTCACTTTCTACCGCCAGGGCCCCTTCTCGATCGACGCCAAGTACCACCCCTCGGCTGACATCTCGAAGGGCACCAACCCCGAGATCGGCCGCTTCACCGTCAAGAACGTTGAGAAGACCGCCTCGGGCGACCTTGCCTGCGTCAAGGTCAAGACTCGTCTTAACCTTCACGGCATCCTCTCTTTCGAGGGCGCCTACCAGGTGGAGGAGGTTGAGAAGGAGGAGGTTATTGTGACCGGCGAGGGCGAGGACAAGAAGGAGGAGAAGAAGATGGTCAAGAAGCTCGTTCGCAAGGGCGACTACCCGGTCATCGCCCAGTACAACACCATCCCCTCCAACCTCATCAACGACTACCAGGAGGCTGAGGGCAAGATGGCCGCTTCGGACAAGCTTGTCATGGAGACTGAGGAGCGCAAGAACGCCCTCGAGGAGTACGTCTACGAGACCCGCGGCAAGCTTGACGACCGCTACAAGCTCTACGCCCAGGCCTCGGAGAAGGAGACTCTCCTGGCCGGCCTTACCGAGGCCGAGGACTGGCTCTACACCGACGAGGGTGAGGACGCGCCCAAGTCGGCGTACGTTGCCAAGCTCGACGCGCTCAAGAAGATCGGCGACCCCATCGCCCTCCGCTGGCGCGAGAACGAGGCCCGGCCCAAGGCTGCTGCCCAGCTCCGCGAGGTCTGCAACGACTTCTTGAGCAAGGCTCAGAACGGCGAGGAGCAGTACTCGCACATTTCGGACGAGGACAAGCAGAAGGTTATTGAGAAGTGCGCCAACACTCTGTCGTGGCTTGAGAACCAGCTCGCCCGCCAGGCCGAGAAGCCCAAGAACGTCAACCCCGTTGTCACTTCTGAGGAGATGAACACCCGCAGGGAGGACGTTCAGTACACTTCGGCCTCGATCATGAACCGCCCCAAGCCCAGGGCGAAAGTCGAGACCCCTGGGACCCAGACTCCTAAGGACGACAAGATGGACCAGGACCCGCCGGCCGAGCAGCAGGAGATGGACATCGACTAGAGCCATGTATGAGAGAGCGCAGTGTAGGGGATAGATGCATCATGTTTGAACGCATATGAGCGGCGTGTGCAGCGAGTGGGTGTTACTCACCATGCTGCAAGTGATTGCGTGTGGAGGTGGGAATGAGGGTGGACATGTCCGGTGGAGGTTGGGAGATGTTGGTGCCACACTGGCGGGGATATTAGAGGGAGTGATGCCACGTGGAAAAGTAGGAGGATGATATAGGCTACCAGTGCTACGGTGAGACCAGGCCACCTCAAGCCCGCCATCAAGCCGGGAGCAATTACCCACCCACCACCCCAGCCAGCAGCCAGCAGCCAGCCAGCAGCCAGCCAGCGTCCAGCGCTGGAAGCCACACCGCACGCACGCGTCACAACCCCCACTCAGCCCAACACCTCGATTCAACCACTCGCCTTCTTCATCCTCATCCCGACTCACCTCCTCTTCATCACCCCTCTCGCTCTCATCATCTAGACTCCCCTCCCTCCCACCTACGCTCCCCGCCTCTTCTCCTTATCCTCCTCCTCCTCCAGCCTCCACGCGCATCTTGCTTTCCCTCCAACAAGCGCATCGACCGCCCTTCCCCTTGCCTAAACGCCTTTGCACGAGCACTCGATCACCCTTCCTGCTTTGGCGCTTCCCGCCCTCCCCTCTAGTTCCACCAACTCGCTCTTTGACATTGTCCCACTCGTCAACACGACATCACAGATACCATGTCGTCCCCATCCGCAGCTCAGGCGGGCTCGCTCTACCCCATTCACTTGCTCATGGATGAGCTCAAGTCAGAGGATGTTGTGCTCCGTCTCAGCTCCATTAAGCGACTGAGCACCATCGCCCTCGCGCTCGGCCCTGCCCGGACGCGTGAGGAACTCCTTCCTTTCCTTCAGGTGGGTTTGGCGCGGTTGACGACGCCGCTGTTGCGTGCCACTTGGCGCGCCCGCGACAGCCGTGTACGGCATCAAGATACATGCCGCGCACGCGCCTGAACTCCGCTGACGATTAGGACCAGCTCGACGACGAGGACGAGGTGCTGCTGGTGCTCGCCGAGGAGCTGGGTAGCTTCACCGAGTACGTCGGCGGTAAGCAGTATGCGTACACTATCTTGGGTCCTCTCGAGAACCTCGCTGCCGTCGAGGAGACGTTGGTGCGCGACAAGGCCGCCGAGTCGATCTCCAACATCTCCAAGGACCTCTCGCCTCAGCAGATTGACGAGCATTTTGTACCTCTCCTGCGTCGCCTCTCCACCGGTGACTGGTTCACCTCGCGCACGTCGGCATGCGCCCTCTTTGCGGCTGCGTACCCCAAGGCCAACCCCGAGGCGCAGGACGAGATGCGCCGCCTCTTCTCGACGCTCGTCGCCGACGATACCCCCATGGTCCGCCGCGCTGCCGCCCGTGCTCTTGGTGTACGTCGCTCCTGATGGCTAGACTGACGTTCACAGCCCTTCGCCAAGGCAGTCGCCCAGGTGCCCCAGCAGCACACCCTTCTCCTCACCGACCTTATCCCTCTGTACCGCCGTCTTGCAGCCGACGACCAGGACTCGGTGCGCCTTCTCACGATCCCCGACCTTATCGCATTCGCGTCCAACATGTCACACGAGGAGACCAAGGCGCAGCTCCTTGAGCCCCTCCGCGCGTCCGTCTCGGACAAGAGCTGGCGTGTCCGTTACATGGTTGCGAACGAGTTCGTTGGGCTTGCCGAGTCGGTGGGCCCCGAGATCGTTCGCGAGGAGCTGGTCAACGCATTTGTTGGCCTCCTCAAGGACCAGGAGGCTGAGGTCCGCACCGCCGCCGCTGGCCAGGTGCCGGGCTTTGGCAAGCTCGTTGACCCCGACGTCATTCTCAACAAGCTTCTTCCCTGCGTGAAGGAGCTGTCCAATGACTCGAGCCAGCACGTCCGTGCTGCTCTTGCCATGCAGATTTCCGGCCTCGCCCCGTTGCTTGGCAAGGATGCCACTATTGAGCACCTTCTGCCTCTCTTCCTTCACCTGCTTAAGGATGAGTTCAGTGAGGTTCGTCTCAACCTCATCTCCAAGCTTGAGATGGTGAACAACGGTGAGTCCCAGTCATCATTGGTTGGGTACTTTGGCTAACCGCAGTCATTGGCATTGAGCGTCTTTCGCAGGCCCTGCTCCCTGCCATCATGGAGTTGGCGGAGGACAAGCAGTGGCGCGTCCGTCAGGCGATTATTGAGTACATCCCGCTGCTTGCAACGCAGCTCGGCGTCAAGTTCTTTGACGACAAGCTCGGCGCGCTCTGCATGTCGTGGCTCGGCGACACCGTGTTCAGCATCCGCGAGGCAGCCACTATCAATCTCAAGAAGCTCACGGACGTATTCGGTGTTGACTGGGCCCGCACGACGATCATCCCCAAGGTTCTGCAGATGGGCGAGCACCCCAACTACCTTTACCGCATGACGACGATATTCGCGATCACGACCATGGCGCCTTCGCTCAACACCGCCATTATCCGCGACACGGTGCTCGACGCATCTTTGAACCTTGTCTCGGACCCAATCCCCAACATCCGCTTCAACGTCGCGAAGTGCCTTGAGACGTTGGCCGCCGTCCTCTCCAACGACCCCGAGGGTCAGGACCTCGTTCAGCGCCGTATCCTTCCCACCTTGCGAAAGCTCCAGGAGGACTCCGACGCTGATGTCCGGTGAGCTCTTTATTAATGCGGGCCACTAATGTCAGGTATTTTGCGACAAAAGCGTACGAGCGCACGACGGGCGACGACCGGTCAGAGCCCATGCAGCTCTCATAAGAGGGTTAAGAGGGTGCGCGAGGAGGATAGGACGATGAAGCAGCACGGGTGTATATCTCCCACCCACATTTTCCCTTTCTTACGTTCATTAGCCGCAAAGACACCGACCCCGCTGCAACAGGAGTGCTCTGCACGCACGAATTACAGCCCGCAATTGGACCGGTAGATATATACCCTGGACAAGCCACGACTAGTTTGCAGATGGCGATGTAGACGTCCGCGAGTGTGTGGGGGCGCGGCGCCATTGGGTTGTGAAGGGTGGTGACAACGAGCAGGACTGTTTTCTCCGGGCTGTCCGTGTATGTCACTGACATGAATCTCTGATGCTGATCTCACAATGAACGTTGACGGAGTATTGAGTGTCAAGACTTGGGCAGGAGGAGATGTGAGCTGTTTCCCTCCAATATTCTTACGCCAACTCCATCTGCCATTGCCTCATCGCCTCTCATACGCCAAGATATGCTATAGATAATACAGTGTTCAATGCTCTGTGTTCGCCAACCACCGCCGCTCGCCAAGTCCATGTCAGGCGTGGTATGCGATGGAAAGCCCTCCACGCCTGTCTCAAGTCATCACCCTGCTAATCTGTCACGGGCGTGATGATGGCTGCGATGCCATCCGACGACGCCGTAAAGATGCCCTCGACGCTGATAAACTCCTGTCCGTCGACGCGCACGCTTTCCTCGGTCCCCTGTGGCTCAGCTTGGCCTGCTGGCGGGGGGTCGGGGATCTGATGTCAGCTTTTCCTCTCTGTCCCTCCGTCGTCTCTCCTCTCCTCCTCATCCCCATCCGCTTCCGCCCACTGCCAAACCTACCTTCATGACGTCGAACACAAGATATCCGTGCCCGCCCGTCCGCTCCTCGTCGTACACGACCGGTGCCCAGAGCTTGGCGGCGTCGATCCACTGGCGCACGCGCGGGCGGTCCTGCGGGCGCACGACGGCGTAGAAGCTCGTGTCGGTCGCCGCGTCGACCAGCAGCGTGTTGCTTGCAAACATGATGCGTGCCGTGTCCGTGAAGCGGTCCAGGAGGAAAAAGGTGCGTGGGCTCGGTGGCGCGCGCACCCAATCGGATTCCCAGGGTTTGCGGGGGTTCGGGGGCAGCGGGGAGGCCGTGGGGGAGCGGGAGCCGGGAGGCGTCGACCAGCGCTGGTGTGAGCGGGGTGGTAAGGTTAAACGGGAGGTGAGATGAGACTCTGCGATCGGACGATCAAGGGCCCGGGTAGATCGAGCGTAGAGTAGATGGAGAACTCACTTGCATCGTTACGCCGTCGACGCCGCCGCGTGCCTCGACGACTTCGCGCGCCGTCGCTGCCAATCCTGCATGTCAGCGCCATCGCGCACCTCCTCACGGATGACGTTTGGCCCGTTGATTGCACGAGTCACAATTCCAACAGTCAGATCATATACTGTCGAGCTGATTGTCAGCTTCGGCCGGGCGTCGTCCGTCAACTCACTATGTCACGGCACAGTCGACGTAGAAGCCCCGCTGGTGCAGGAGGCGCATGTACATGATGCACCCCACTTTTTCGTGCTGGAGGGCGAAGCTGGTGTTTGGCGGATGTGGGGCAGGGAGGAGGTGGCATAATTTGAAGCAAGTTAATGACGCCGCGTCAGCACCAACACGCCCCTTCAGATCCAGCCAAACTCACAAGTGAATCTCGCGTAACAACGGGATCTCGTCCGGGTGGAAGATGAGGTAGCTCGTCTTGCCGACAAGGTCGCCCGGCTCGTAGCCCAGTATCTCGGCGATGCTTTCCGACACGTACACCATAACGGCCTGACGTCAGCGGAGTGCGACAGCCCAACGGCGGATATCACGTCGCGAACTTCCGTCGACTCTCGACTCACATTACGCTCGCCAGTGAGGACGAAGAGTGCGCTGAGCCCCAACTCACGCGCCAGCGGCGGCGTCGGTGGGTCCGCCATCGGGGAGGGCGAGGGCGGGGGCGAGGGCAGGTGGCTCAGAGTGTACAGAATCGTGCTTGGTATTTGTGCGGCGGCGGTTATGAGTGAGGGGGGGCGCGGTGGGTGAGGATGGTGGGGTGGGTGAGGATAATGGGGTGGTTGGGTGGCGCGGCGGCTGGATCCGGCGGAAAGTAGCGATGGAAAGAATGTAGATATGAGTTTCGTGTCATGTATCGCGAAACGCGGGTGATGAGGGATGAGTGATCGACGGCGGTGCGTTGGCGTCAGCTGTGAGGCCTGGCGGCGGTGGTTGCCGGAGTTGGTGCCGATCAAGGGCGACAGGGAGGGGGTGCACGTGAGCGACATACCGCCAGCTGCCAGCCGCGTCGAGCTGGTTGGTGGAGAGCCGGTTCCTCGCACTCACTCGTGACCGGCGAGCAGCACTGCCTGTTGTAAATGTACCGCCTTGACTGTTCGTGTATGTTTGGGACGGACGCTTGGGCCGATCCGAAGGTTCACGCCGCCGAGTCCGGCCGCATACTTGTAAACTTCTAGGCCTTCGACTCTACCGAGCTCAATGTCTCGTGACTGACCCCTCCATTCTTCGTCTACTCCATGCACTTGGTGGAGCTGTTCCACAAAAGACGGTGGGGCAGGCACTGTTCCGCGGCACCCGAGGAGATCGACGGCTCCTGCACATCTTGACTGGCAGCACCGCCATCGCATTGACTAGACTCAGCCTCCGGCTCTTCCAGTCGTGCCCGACGGCGAATGACATCACTCACGTCCAGCCTCTTGCGCCAGCATAGCAAGCTTGAGCGCAAGCTTCGTAAAATTCGCGACGCGACGCGACCCCTCTATTCCCCGCACACCCACCTCATCCTCGCCTGGCAGTAGTCGCCTCGCTTCGCTCCGTGACCTCCGTATGATGCTCGTCTGCGTCTCCGTCTCCAAGCCTACAGTCCCTAGCGCCAAAGCCCAACACCTTCGCCCCTGTGGACACTGAACACTGGGCCTTGGGGCAGTGCGCACCGCATGCCCCTAATGTCTCACGGAAGCTGATTTCAGGGACACTTTATGCATACGCGGCGGGCACCGGGGGAGCCGCGGGAATCCTAGGGAAGGGGCGGGCATCATGCATGCCCGTGGAGTCGTAATTGCCCCTTCCCTTGGATTGCTCGGGGAAAGGTCGGTGTTTCAATTGAACCGGATATGCCGAGCATTCCGGCCTTCAAAGCGGTCCGAGTCAAGTGGCGGCCCGTTGAGTTCGTTCACATATATTGAGTCAATTGATCGGGGTCGAGTCGACACAGGACGCCTCCCTGATCTAATACAGTAGCGCTTTCAAGTGCAGGGCGGCGTTCAATTGATGCTGCACTTGACGGGTAACGTCGTGATCAACTGTGTCGATCACTGAGTTGAGCTGGGGACTGTGGCACTTCAACGAGTGGCAGGCAAATGGCGAACGAGTGGCAGCCAAGTCACAGACAATGTGGTACTGTACCTCACAGTAGCGCAGAGCAGGGAGTCCATGTCACTCTATAACTCTTGTACATGTTACACACATCTATGTTGCTAGAATACATGACACAGCACGGTTTCACACAATAATGACCAGAACAAGACTCCTTCGCCCTTCCTCCTTCTCTTTCACGCCATAGCCGCCCATCCCCTTCTCGCTCACCATCTTCTCATTGGGGGGGCTCACCCATGTCTTGCATCCCCCCGACGAACGTCTCCAAGAAGCTTTCAAGATCTGCTTGGAGCCTGGCGTCCGTGAAGTCGGCAAAATCTGCGAGGTCGCTTCCCGGTAGCACAACCTCCTGCTCAGGCTCAGGTCCAGGAGTAGGAATGCCAGCACCATGTGCAGCCCATCCCGCAGCTGTCGAGGATCCGATGCCTCCTGATGAACCGAAGGTATAATCCTCGCTAACGGGGTGAAGGGGGTTGTGAGAGAACGGACACGAGTGGCGAGGTGTTGCGTTCATCATGGCAGACGCCAAGGATACGGGGGTTTCGTTGGTCGCACCGTTAAGCGAGCTGGAGCTCACTGGTGCCTCTAGGGAAACACCATGGAGGGGAATGGGCTGATATTCAAAGTTACCGCGGCCGTAGTCGAGCGCGCGCAGCCGCCTGACGGCGTACTGCTCAGCATCCATGTGGCGAAGCTTCTTCGGAACGGAGCTGCTGGTTAGCTGGAAGCCATCCATGACGTCGCAGAACTCACGCTGGTGGCCAGAATTCAAGTACGGCGTCCAGGGCTTGTGAATCGCGACGCCCGTCAGATTTACGCCTGGCGGCCTGCTGGGCGGCACTCTCCGAGATGTTCTGCGCCTCAAAGGCGTATGACAGCAAAGACTCGTCTGATGGTGTCATCCGAGCCATATTCATTTTGATCTTGCTGAGAACAGGTGAAACATCGGCCCACGCCCAGCCCTAGCTGTCAGCTAACCCACTCGGTGGACTGCTCACCAGCTGGCGCAACGCCTTGACACAGCTGTCCACCTCGGCCTGCTTGTTCTCCCATGTCCAGTCGACACCGCCACGGGTGTGGTTCGGATAACCCTGTTCGTTTGTGGGCACCTCGGAGAGGAACTGCGCAGCAGCGAGGGACACGCGCGCAATCATCGAGGCACCTTGCATGAAGCCAGTAGGATGAAGCGTCTCGAACAAAGGGGTTTGAGCGCGAACGTTGGCAAGGAGAATATCAATGCTTTGGGCGTGCAGCTCCTTTAGCGCCGAGACGCGGGCGGCTTCGGGCTGCGCTTGGAGCGGAACGTTGTCGTCGAAGATGTACGCCTCGTGAAGACGCTTGCGGAAGTCGAGCAACTGCTGGATAATCTGCTGCATGATCAGAAGAATGTAGGTCGTTGCCAGGCGAAGACTGCAGAATTGCTATGCTGTCAGTGGACATTCAGTCTGTCAACTTAAACTTACATGGACCGGCGAGAAGCCCAAGATCTCCTCCTTGGCGAGAGAGAGAACTTCCTCGACCTTGCCGTTCATTTCCTGATACAGGTCGCGCACGCCTTTCCAGATGACACGCGTGTTCTTGCAGAACTCGGCGACATCGACGCGGCCGGGACGTTTACAGGGGAGGGCGAGCTGGTTGGCGACCGCGCGCGTGAGAGTGGCAATGTGATGAAAGCAGCTCATGAAAAAGGCCATCGACTCGAAGCTGGATGGCATATTACCGGGGTTGATGGCCTCGAGCCATTCTCGTGAGGCCTTGATGTCCTCCTCGGGACTGGTCGTCAGCACCGTCGCGTGAAGAGATCATACATGACAGGTTTGGAGCACGTCCCTGCCGCCCAGAACGAGTCGGCAATGAACACGGTCCACCACAGTCGGCGTTGCTTGATCCGCTGCTCGTGGGCAGTTGTGGGGCCATCGTCTTTGGAGATGGGAACGCTACCTTCCGCGACCCAACAGCCATCCAGTTTTCGAAGTTGCTGCACTAACATGGTATGAAGCATCTCACCTGGGGTCAGACCACATTACATTCGCTCGCTGCCACCAACTCACTTTCCATGAGATGCTCTGGGGCGTCGGGGTTATGGTCGGTCATGTGCTGAAGTTGTGTGAACAGTGCGAGAGCCTGCACGCCCGTCAAACTAGGTTTACGAAGAATTCCATGCTCATCAATGAGCTTGCGTGCGCGCTCCACGAGTGCAAAACACACGCGAAGACGCTTCTGCCCATATTCTGCTTGATCAATTAGAGAGTCAATTTCGCCCTGCTTGTTAGTTGATGGCAATCGAGGCCATGCTCACGGATTTAGGCGCTAAAATTACTGCCTGTCAGCGATGCATCCTGGCGCACGGAGCCACTAGGCAGTTCCTACTGACATTTGGGGTTGTGCTGTTTATTCGGACCGATCCCCAGAACCTTAACCGTCAGCAACAGGCGTTCAATCAGTAGGGCGCAACTCACGACCGGGTGGTCTGAGAATCGGGCAGCCCATGCCTCAATCACCGCGCACAGGACCTCCTGTGCGGGGGTCATGCGGTCTGAACGCTCACCAGCTTGTTGCCACGACATGTAGAATGCCTCTGGGCTGATTGCAGGGAGTGTCAAGTGGACCGAGGAGAAGTAAACCTGGACAAGGTGTCGGCTGAGTTCGGAGCCAAGCGCGCGACTTGCAAGCTCGTCGCCGACGTGGTTGCTGCGGCTCCACCGAATAATCTTGTCCTCCTTGGCCTTGGAATTGGCCCAGAGCGACCACGGATCTTTCTCGTCGCCCTTCCCGTCCTTGCGAACGATCTCCATAACGTCGTCATCGGCATGCTGGCGCTTCCTGCCAACGATCTGCGGTGGGCTAACTGTGGCCGTGGCCGCGGCCGTGGCCGTGGCCGTGGCCGAACCCGAAGCCGAGGGAGAGGCCGACGGCGATAACATCGGATAAACCGCCGACATCACAGCTGGGACGTCCAGGGCCGAGCGAGGTTGGGGTGGAGGTGGAGGGACAGGGGAGCTATCACCTGAGGACGACGATCGAAAAGGGTGGTCACTGGGTGTGTGCAGAGTTCCGTCGGATCCCACCGACGAAAATGCGGAAGGGTCGCTAGAGGCACCATTCATGTCGTCGAGCGCACTCAAAGACGAAGGGATGAGGTTGGGCATAGCCTCCGCAGACGAAACGTACAGAGAAGGTGGAGGATTGTACGATGACGGCTGAGCTGCGTTGTAGGCGGCGTTGGCACCTTGGGGGAAGAGGAAATCGGTGTTCCACAGAGGCGGAATCGGCTGCTCGTTGGCAGCTTGTTGACTCATGTCATAAACCCCGCCTGCAAAAGGTGTGCCGTAGGCTGTGCTGACGGCGTTGCTAGACCACTCGGTGGTCCACCTCGGGGCGTGCTCACTGGGGCCTCCCATTCCAGAGGCACCCTGGTTGAGTAGGTCCGTAGTGCCTGAGTATGGGTACTGGTTGCCGAAGAGGAAGTCGGCGCCCACGCCGTTTGTGAGGTCAACGCTGCTTGGTACAGTGTCGGAGAGGTCATACGACGAAGAGGACGCGCTTGATGCCGATGTGCGGGTGGTTGTTCCCGAGTCGTGGCGCGTTGGCAGTGGAGCTTCGTAGGAGAGTAGCGGCGTTGGAGGAGCGGCCGTGTTTCCAGCCGAGGGCGACAACAAGCCCTCACTGCCATACATCTTCTTGGCCTCTTCGATGCGCTTACCGCCCTTGTTGGGTTTTGAAGGGTTGACAATCTGGTTGGTAGTGCATCGAATGCCCTTGGAGATGCAGTTTGAGCACGACACGTCGGGGTTCTGGCGGACAAGTACGGGGAGGGGTGGCATGACGCGTGTCGAGTCGGCGGGTGTGAGGAGGGCAAGCATGTCGCATCTGAGGAGGGGGGTGAGATCAACAGTATGGGTGCAGCTTACTTGACACGACGAAGACGGCAAGAGTCGCAGGCAACATTCTGGCCTGTGGAGGTCAGCACCGCCTTGAAGAAAGGAAGGGGTGGAGGTAACGATGCCGGCAAGGCAAGGGTGATATCACTCACGACGCTTCTTCTTCTCCGGGGGATTTGAGGCCTGTCCGTGTTTTGGACTTGGCGGCATGATGTGTGAGTTGAGGGGAGATGGTGGAAGAGTAGATGAGAGTAGAGATGAGAGTAGATTGAGAAGAGATGAGAAGAGATGAGAAGAGAGAGATGGAGAGGTGGCGAGGGAGAGAAGGTTGACTGGACCCAGTATTCTATTAGTAGTCGTAGTATAGATAGCACAATGCGTGGTATGTGGGTGGGGTGGGGTGGGAGAGGGAAGGTGCAAGGGCTGGGTGAAAGGTGAGTGGACTGGACTGATTGCCAGGATCGAGTGGAGATCGTGGAGAGACGGGTAGCTACGTTAGCGCCATGGGGGTCGGCATCTTTTTGTAACCAGGGAGCTTGATGAAGAGGAGTAGTGCATGATACGCGCCACCACTGCACGCCGATACGCTACGCCACTTCACCCTGTACCCCTAATGCATGCATGCTTCTACGCTCCCTTGGCCTTGGCTCTTGGACGCAGTGCGGCACAGCGGAGCAAGAGTGCGGAATCTCGACGAGGCGCAACAGCTGTGTACGCACCACGTTGGTAACCCACTCCTCTCCGTCTCATCATTTGGGCCCCTTTCCCATTCCCGGTTCTTCCCTACACTCTCGTTCCCTGCATGCACTGCTCTCCCTCCTCTCCTCTCCTCTCATCCACATCATTCAAACCTAGGGGCACGCCGGCGCTCGTCGGCTTGCTCGTCGCCGGCTCGCGGCTCGCGGCTCGCGGCTCGAGGGCTCGACACCAAACATTAGGGTAGGGTCAAAGGCTTGGTCTGTCTGAAGCCATGGCCGAGTCGCCGAGGCAATCCTCACAGATGACGGAGCAGACCGCGGCATGCACTACATCAGAGGAATTGACGACTAGTCGTGGCCTCCTGCCCTCTAAGCTACCTAGCGAGCTTGCTAGTCTTCGTAACATTCGGCAAGTGCTGCGGGCAGGCGGCCAGGCGGGCAGCGAGAGAGGCAGCGCTGTCGCGTGTATCGGGCAACGATGGGGATCTGAGTGGTTGCGTTGTGTGCGAGGTCACAGGATCACCCGAATCGCACAATCACCAAGGATCGGGTATGCATCACAGGTGGAAGCCGCCGATGCTTGGCACTCAGCCAAATTGGCGTTTGGCTGACACACCGGCGTTGATGTGCAGAAGAGCGAGCCTTGTCGACCCATGGCCCATGTGCGACATCCACAGCTTCTCGTCATGCGCGTCATTTTCTCTCACAACCTGTGCTCTGATCCCCTCCCCCAGTAGTCATTTCGTCGTATCCCACGACTGGAACAGTACAGTACAGTAGTAGTGTTGAGACCCCGAGACCCAATCAACCCGAGGCTGAATTATGCCCATCAGGAAAGGGCTTACGACGGTATGGAGGACGGCAGAGAATACACCTCACCCCCTCAGGGTGACTCTCACACAGACCAAGTGCCATGTCTGACAAGCTCCACAAACTCTAGCTCGAGCTGGATTGCATGCTGACACATCTCAGTATGCACCAAGATGCCTGCCAATGCCAACTGCCGCATCGACTCGAACTCTTCCGTTCTTCCACGGCGCCCCTGACCAAACCTTGCTAATCCTCTTCCCTTGCACCCATCCCGCCCTGGCCCTAATTTCGGATCCGTTTTATCATACTCCCTTCCCGGTGACTCTCTGTTCCCCCTTGGAACAGGAACACATGCACTTTGCCCTCTCCTCCGTCATGCATACCGCACCGCACCGAATCCAATCCCATCGTAGCTCGCATCTCACGTGCCCCTCCCTCCTCCTCGCCACTCCTAATCTCTCCGCTGACCGACGGTTGCAGGCCGATACTCGCCTCACCGTCGGCCTCGGGGTCTTGGAACTTCGGATCGAGCGACGCTCGGGCCCACACGCAGCACATGGAGCGAGGATCGCCGTCTTCCGGCGATCTGATCTGCATGGCGGAATGGGCAATTGGCGCGCAGCGTGTATTTTGTGCATCCGTGCGCCATGCGCCCCTCTCCTTGCGCCCCTCCTTGCGCCCCGTGGATCATGACGACAATGGCGCGGACAGCTTGCAGGGTAGCGCCCCTTCCGACAGGCCTAGCCATGCTTCTCCATTCCATGTTCGCACCGATACTTTCGGTGCCGCGTACACTTGTATGCGGCGTAGCGCGCGGCGCAGGACGGGGGACGGAGGGGGCACGAGGGGCGGCAGGCTCTGGCCGGGCGGGCGGAGGCGGCGCCCGTGCGGCGGCCCCTTTTGCCGAGGGGTGTCGTGAGCGTCGAGAGCGTGCTGATGCGCGGTGGAGGTAGATCTGGCCCACATGCTCGACAGGTACATCTGGCCCTAGTTGCTAGTTGCGAGGCGGCCAGGGGCATCAGTCAGCAACGGAATGCACGTTCCACACGTCGTCGTTTCCAGGCTCACCGCTGTTGTAATGTCCGCCGGAACGCTGTTCGCCTCTGCTCATGATATTGTCCTCCACGCCTCCACATCATCTCCACGTCGACAGGGACAGCCCGCACGGCATGAACGGCGATCTGGGTGACTCAACTTTCTGGCTTCTGGCCTCGTCGAGATAGCCCGTGGAATGTGCCGACTTGCCTCCTGCCCAGCCTGCCCAGACCGCGCCATCTCCATGCCGCATATACCACCCGACGCGCGTCGTCACATCGTCGGCTGGCTGGGTGCGTCGGATGAACAGGACAATACGATGCCGCTATCAGCCGTAGTTGAGCAGATTATCATGCCGCCCCCTCCCACCTGGATTGCTCAGCACATGTGTACGGGATTCTCTCACCTCCGACCTCCGACCTCCGAGATGGCGTGCGCGGTGGAGGACGA
The DNA here is from genome assembly GCF_008065305.1 of Cutaneotrichosporon oleaginosum. NCBI lineage: Eukaryota > Fungi > Basidiomycota > Tremellomycetes > Trichosporonales > Trichosporonaceae > Cutaneotrichosporon > Cutaneotrichosporon oleaginosum. The sequence goes on along the minus strand of NW_027072174.1, from coordinate 700,687 downwards.
GACAGGACGAGAATGGGCCGCTCTCCTGCACCAACGGGCCGCCGGGCCGACGCCGAAAATGGGCCGAACGGTGCTACGCGAGCGAGGCCGCGCCAGGCGAGCTGTGACAGTCGACGTCCGCCGCACCGCCGCGCGCAGCATGTGCTCGCCCCCACCGCTTTGATGTGCCCGCTGGGGGGGCTGGATAGAGAGCAAGATACCGCGCACATACTCGCTTCCACGCACCGCCACGCCGTGCCATGACATCAACACGTGGGCGTGTGCCCCGTGCCCCGTGCCCCGCACGCCCCGCACGCCCCGCACGCCCACATGCCGACATGCCCCGCCGATCCCTCATGTGTTGATCAGCGGTGCCTCTGGTCTCTGGACGCTGAGATGCCACTTGGCCGCTTCGCCGCTTCGCCGCTCTTGCCCACGTATCCTTCCCTAATCTCGCCAAGTAAATGCGTAGGGCGATATAATGCATACTTCTAAGTGGTTGGCACTACCGGTGATATCTCTCGCGAGGCGTGAGAGCGACGCCTGTGGCGTTGAGAGCCTGAGATTCAACAGGTTGCACGATAACATTCTCTTTCCGAATTCCGTTCACGTAATCCCCGATGGTTGGGCGAACGTAATGCCGATAGATCAACGTGGACGGTGTGGTCGGTCTCGAGATCCAGGCAGCGCAGCCTCACGACGACTGAGCGGAATGATCGTAATTCAAAAATGTCGTAAAATCGGGGAAACGACGGCATTGCTTGTCTCACATCGGGCAGCGCGTGGACAGCTGAAGTGGAATGGAGGGCCGAGAGGCGATCGGAGAGCGCCACAGCGGCGCAGAGGTGTCCAGAGGTCGGAGGTTTGTCACCGCGAGACACAAGTGCGCTTTGAAACACCACGGCCTCCGGGCGGGCGGCGAGCCGGCGCGCGAGAGAAACATTGTGACACATTGACGGATCCGGGCCACACCGCCACACGCGTCACTTGGAGCATGTGCCCGCCCACCCTGCACTATCGCCTCTCGGTATGTACGGCCGCAAAGTAAGGAGTGGTACGACTCGACTTGGAGCGCAGCCGTGTCCATTGTGAGCCATTAACGCCGGATAAATCAAGACCAGTGGCGTGGCGAGTGTGGCGTGGCACTCGGAACGAGGCGATGCTGAGAACGTTTGCAGAACTGAACGTTTTGAGAATGGAAACACTGCCACATGTGTCCTCTGCCCGCCACCCTCCAAAAACGCGCCAATGCATTGGCCCCCGGATTCCCGGACAAGGCGAAATACTCGCACACTGCCCTTGGCGCAAGGCCGAGAACGAGGCGGAGAGGAGGAAATTCGGGGCTGAGAAAGAATCGCGCTGAGAAGGAATGGGGCTGAACGACCCAAATGATAGCGGGTAAATCACCATTTCCCTGCTCGCGAAGACATCGTCGAAGCAACCACGAGTTACGATGTGCGAGCCAAGGAAAGAGGAATTTAAGCGTAGTTTTGGGGTAATTGTTGGAGAGGGGTGGTGGGAATGTGGAAGGCACTGGAGTCGTTATGGCGCCTGATTCAGGTGCACTGCAGTGAATTCTTACACATGGGGAGCAGTCCGACGGAGTACGCGCATTAACCCTAATTTCTAGGGATGCTAGCTCCACTAGCAGTGGACAGGATGGTGGGGGCAGCTGGAAAAGACCGGCAATATGGAGCAAATCAGGCTTGAGGAGGTGAAGGAAAGGCGCGTCGTGTCGGCCTAGTGGCACCACAAACGTCGACGCCACCATTATCTCCAACCGATGTGCATGTATCGCCCACACAAAATGCCATTGGTCGCATACACTACACACATGTATGCATGCGTATCCATTATCTGCACATTTCTCTCATTGCACCGCGCGCTTCCAGTCGCTTCTTTGTCGCTCGAGAAAATTCCCGCCGAAAAAGTGGCCGAATGCCGAATATCTCGTTATTCTATTACTTGCTACCCATTACGCCTCGTAAGCCACGGCCCCCTCAATAATCTTCATGAGGGCGAGGACGCGCTCCTCCTCAAACTGGCGGCCGACGATCTGCACGCCGACCGGGAGGCCCGCCATCTTCACAGAGTCGTACGCCGGGTTGTCGCCCCCGTAAACCTTCTTCTCGAGGATCCATGAGCCGGTGCTCCCTTCAAGGTAGTTGGCGGGTGCGGCGTCGCGCTCTGCATCGACGCGGGTCACGGGTAGTACGCCTGCGGTACTGTCCACGATGTTGAACAGAATCGTAGACAGGGCCAGCGGCGACAGGTCCTTGGTGCGCCCGTGCTCGAGCGCCGGAACGGCTTGAACAGGACATAGGAGGAAGTCAAATTTCTCCTCCTGCCAGGCGGCACGGCGGAAGGCCTTGGTGTACTCATCGCGCTGATGCACCCAATGCACATACTCCTCGATGGTCTTGCGCTTCGACGCCGCTAAAAGTCAGCGGGAGCAACGCGTAAAACGCACTAAACACGCTGGCAAATACCGGATCCTTGGCGAGGTACGACACGAGGTTGCTCACTAGCCATCTAGCGAAACCGGGCAGACGAGGACCAAGTGTCACGAGGAACATGGCTGGCTCCATGGGGTCCCGACCGATGTTGGCAAGCAACTGCTTGAATCCGTCAAAGCTTAGAAGGGCGACAAAGATCTTGAGCGCCTCAGCTACGTTAGGTGGCTGCCAGAGCACGAGCTCATGGCCCTCCTTCTCCAGAGCAGCTGCAACCTCGCGAACAGCGCGGACGGCCGCGGGCGACGAGCGGACAACCCCATCGTCGAGCCAGTATCCGATGCGCATGCGCTTTGGGAGACTGGGCTCGCGCCAAGGAAGCGGAACGACATTCTCGACCTGGACAAAATCATGGTTGGCGATGTTTTCGACAAATGCGTCAATCATGGACTTGGACGCAAAGGTGAGGTCGTCAACTGTGCGCGCCATCGGCCCAACTACGGGCCGGACGCCCTCAAACCCTTTAGCGACAGGGCGCTGCCCAGCGCCCGGCCAGCGGCCCAATCCTGGCTTGAGACCCAGACAGCCTGAGTAAGCAGCAGGAATACGCAGCGAGCCCCCGACTGTGGGTTAGCAAAGTCAGAGAACCACGCACTGTCCGAGCCCCAGCCCAGCGGAGTGCCACGCAGCGTCACGAGGGCTGCCTCGCCGCCCGACGATCCGCCGCACGTGCGCGCAGAGCTGTACGGATTCGAGGAGGCGCCAAAGATGGGGTTCGCACTCTCGAAGGCGAGCAGCGTTTGAGGGATATTGGTCTTGCAGAAGGGAATGCCACCCTGCGCACGGAAGAGCTTGACGAGCTGGCGGTTAGTCACCCGGCTACAGTGGCGCCGGTTCGGAAGAGGCGCGGGGAAGCCTCACCGTGCCCTCCATCTCGGGCTCCGTCGTACGCTGGAAGCAATGACTGAGGGCGTGAGTAATCCGGTGAAAGAATGCCACAGAAGCTAACTCACGGCGTGCAGCCGAGAGATGTATCGACGCCGAGAACGTTGAACGTGTCTATGTAAGCAAGTCCAGTCATGTACCCACCCTTGAAGGAGGAAGGAAGACCCCAAAATGCGCCCTCCGGCTTTTCTCCTCCCGCCAGCGCAGCGTCCTTTGCGCGCGCCTCGGTCAGACCCTCGCGAAAGAGTACTGCGTGAGCGCTACCAAGCTAGCACACACCCTCCGTGAGGCAGTTAGTCTTGCGGTGAGCAGCGCAAGCGGCACGGATCTGGCGTCAGAACGGCAAGACTGGAAACGAACGTAGACAGACATGACGCGCTCGCAGGTCCATCCTTCCTTGCGAGACTTGAGGTTGGTCACGATGTCCTGGGGACTGTGGTCAGCGTTGCGGCGTTGGTAAAGAAGGGCGTACCTGGTGCCGAGGATCTCGAGGTCATCGTTAACAGACGTGCCGAGCTCAGCCTCCATCTCGGCGACGAGGCGCTCACGCTCCTCTGTCTTGCTCGTCTTGGCGTTGATAGTGGAGGCGTGCATGATGGAGGAGTGAGTGATGTGAAGTGTCAGAGATGAGTGAGAGAGGAAGGCGCATCTATTTGCAGCTTGACCGCTTGACAGAGGTCGGCGGTCTACGCGGTGCGCGCGGTATGTGAGATGTTGTCGCACATGGTGCCTCGTACCCGGTCTGCCGGAGGGCGCGCGACGTCATTCTACTACATGTATAATTACCAGGTATACCAGGCGACATCGGAGGCCGAAGCGGAAACAATACCACGTGAGATGAAAACGGGGATAAACCGGGGTGGCAGGGTGCCTTCGCCCCCGCGCTCCGGCGGTACTTTTAAGAATACGGCATTTCAACGCCCCCCGCAGGAAGTCCAGGAGCCCAGGAGCCCAGGAGGATGAGGAGGATGAGGAGAATTGATTGAATGAAGATTATTGATGGCCGATCTCTTGAAAGCGATGGCCGACGGGCATGCTTTGGGTGGTGAGGTGAGGATGTATCCGGCCCATCCCGCTACTCACCGTACTGCACGCCGTCTTTCCACAGATCCACAGAGAGAACTCCTATCGCATTCATTTTGCGCATTGTACATGCTGTACAATTCCAAGCCTCTTGCTAGCCTCACTTACTCTGTCACTCCACACTCTCCAGACTCCACATCTCCCCCGCGACAAAAGGGACTGCTCTCCCCCCCCCCCCTCCGCAGTCATCTCTCGTTCCGCACCTCCCACCTCGCTCCTCGCTTCTCGCTCCTCACCTTGCACGCACCGCCACCCCCTCCGTCCTCCTCCATCTTCCTCCATCTTCCCTCCCTCCACTTCTTCAACTCGGCTTTGAAACATCACCTCACTCCCACTCCAAACTCAAATAACAACACCATCAACAACATCAATAACAACAACAACGCTCACCTCGAGCTTTCTAGCTCCTCCTATCCCCTCTATCCCCCGAGTCATTGCACTCGATCACATCGCACCCTCACCTTCGGCTCCCACTGCCTGCGCAGATCCACCCAATCCTCCATCCCTGGACGCTCTGCCTAATCTGCCCCACCATCGGCACCACGCGTCGTCAGCGTTGAGTCACCTCGCTTTCAGTTCAGACTCCCCACTCTCTGTCCAATAACTCCTTCCTCCCAGACTTCCAGGTACCAGGCAGCGATGCAGGACACCGCGCCGTACGACGACATTCTTGAGGATGAGACGTTGGCGCCTCTGAAGCGTAACCATGCTTGCCTGCAGGTGAGTCAGCCTCGGCGTGGCTTCTCGTTCTGCTCTGCTGCACCACACCGCAACGAGTGCAGATGAAGTGGGGGCAAGAGAAAGGGATGCCTTTACATCCACTATACTCGAATACTCGAAACTGACCTCAGTGCAAGCGCCGTAAGGTCAAGTGCGACGCTGTACGCCCAACATGTAACCCATGCATGCGCTCGCATGCTCACGCACTTCGTTCCGCCCAACGCAATAAGAGTCGCCCGCCGATACTCGTATGCACCTACGCCGACGACGACGAGGCCGTCGTAGAGCCCGAGCCGGAGCGAAAACGAGTAAGCTCGGCATCAGCGGCTACCACCAAGATCAAGAAGCAGGCTCTCGGTGGGGGAGAGCGCGACTTGCAGCGTGAGAAAGAGCGCCGCGGTGCAGAGGAGCGCGACACACTCAGGGCTCGCATCGGTGAGTTGATGGTCCGAGGCGTCTAGCTGACATTATTCAGCCGAGCTTGAGGCCCGTCTCGCCGAGCTCACCACCCATGATACCCAGCAAAGCAGCGCGAACGGTTCCAAGTCGGCCTCACCAGACGCGATCCCGACCATTGACACCAAGGGCTCGAGTTTCAACAATTTCAACTGGAATGCGGGCGCAACGCACGCCTTCTCCGCATCCTTTGTGGGTATGGACGCCCAATCGTCCATAGCACCGGCGTTTCTCAGCATCGAGGCTAGCGAGGCAGCTGCCTTCCAGTCGTTCGACTTCTCCAATCTTCTAATGCTGCCGAATAATTGGCCTCGGAATTTGCCGTCACCAGGTGAGCATTGGCGGGGACCTCCAATATATATGGTTGCTAACATACCCAGCCATCCTTGAACATCTGTACGTAACTCGCTCGCTGATCATAATGTGCAATAGACGGCTAACCACCCTCCCAGCATCGAGACGTTCTTCCAGTGTGAGCCGCAGCTCCCGCGCATGATCCATCGCGCTACGCTCCTCGCCCGTATCAGGCTTGCCCCAAACCACCCCGACTTCCCGGCCGCCGAGCTACTCCATGCGATTTGTGCTGCTGCCGCCCCGCACACGGCCTGGATCAATTCACTCAGTCCACAGGACATCGACAACAGTCGCCGCCAGCATATTGAGGCGGGAATTGACTTGGAGGCGTCAAGCGACTTTGCGACAGCACAATGCGAGGCCGCTGAGCGGTGCATCCGCCACAAGACTCTGACCACTGTTATGCTTCACGGTCAGCCCTTGTTCGACATTGTCCGAGCACACGTGAGTCAAGTTGCTCTCACTTTCCAAGCTTACTCCAGGTCATCCTGAGTCAAACATATCTCAACGGTGGTCTGGCACTGCGCGCCTGGATGGCTGGCGGTCTTCCCGGCCGGCTGATCAAGGCTCTAGAGATCTCTACCCGCAATACACGCAAAGCTGACAAGCCGCCTCTCATGGAAGCAGCGGAGGACGATCGCGATCGCGAGGAGCGCGTAGCGACAGTCTGGATGGCCTATCTCTCGGAAGCAGGCTTCTCAAGCAATTCGTGCTGGGCATCCAGCCTCCAACTCGACGAGATCTTCATTCCTCTACCCACGAGCTATGACGAGTGGCACCAGCGCTTCGACCAGTCGGGATATATGAAACAGAACCCGCAAACCGCCCACGACCCGGACGTCCTTATCCACCACCCAGTCCCCGATCCGTTTGTTTTGGTCATCAAGTCGTCCCTTCTGCTCGGCCGTATCGCTCGCTGGGTCTACGAATGGCAACAGCGTGTCGTCCAACCAGGTGACATGAATGAGGGCATGAAAATGCCTTCGTTTGTCAAGCTTGTCGAGGACATTGACGCATTTCAGACGCATCTTCCTCCCGACTTCAAGAACGTCTACCGCCTTGTTGACTCCGGAAACATGAACCAGTTCAGCGCCGATCTCCTAAGCGTTCACGTCTTCCCCAATCTGGCTCTCATGCTACTCTACGAGCCTTTCATGGGATGGGACAGCGCCGAGGGACCAAACATGAGCGCCGTTGCCGCGGTGCAGGGTGCCTTTGAGCGGATCATGGGTCTTCTTCATCTTATCCCTTCGCAGCTCGATATCACTATCGTTTTCACTCCGTTACTCGCCTTTTCGATGTTCACGGTTGGGCGCATTGTTAGCAAGTTCGCTTTCCGAGCCAAGCAGTACGCCCTTGCGATGCGATGGCGCGCCGATCTCATCAGCCTCAACAGTCTACTGACTCGCTACGCTGCGAAGCATGCATTGGGCCTCCACCTTCAACACTTCATCGCTCAACACGTGAAGTTGAATCAGGACCCGCGCCCAGACCGGCCATCCATGAAGGAGCTGTGTGGGAATATAAAGGAGGCATACGCATGTATGCCCAATACTGTCAAGACACCGGGCTCGAATTCGGATACGGACATGGGAGCACGATCATCTGCTCCCTCGGTTGGAACGGCCACCACTTCGCCATCGCAGCCCACTTCAATGGGACGGACGCCAGATAGCATCGACGCTGTCGACGCCACGGCCAATTCATCTCGCAGTGGCTCAGCGAGCACAAACCACCTTACTCCCGACTATCTCCAGCCACAACAGATGCAGCAAACACTTGGGGTATCAGACGACCAGAGCTTTGATCCCTCGCTCCTCGAGTTCCTTGACCCGACTGCCGCCGCACAGGTGCAGGCTGCGATGTCGGGGTTCGGCAACAAGGCTCCCGAGGGGCCGCAGAGCCCCCTATCGGAGCTGCTTGCGGGCCTTAACGCCAACAACGGCAACGCGAACGGCGTCGTAAACCTAATGGGCGGAGAGATTCCCGGGTGGAACTTCAACCAGTTTGCTAACTAGAGTCCGACTGTAGACATAGCTGTGCGTGTATCCAGGGGTGTTGGTATATTGTACTCGTATTTCAGAATAGTGCCATGCAGACTGCTCAGTGAGCGTCGTGAGTCAGAGGCATACTATATATGGCCGGGTGCATGACGAAGGGTTTCCGTCACGTATAAACCATCGCCGTCGGTCATCGATTGTCACACGCACCATGCCGAGCAAGGTGTCGGGCCTGAGACTCACCGCGCGAGGCTTCATGCGTGTCAACGACGCGTAAGTGATCTATTGGTATGCACACGGCTACTTGGGGTGGATCATCTCCCGAATGGACCCGTCCGCACCATCATTTCTGTCTTTGGGCTGCACTTTCTCGGAGTCGAACCGAGGCCGTACGGAGGCCAGGGTGGTCTAAATTGTTGAGAATCAGCGCACCCAACGGACGACGGAAACTCGAAGCAGAGCATGAACAAATAACAGTAAGATGCAGACTGAGCCCGGCGCGGGCGTTCCGGCGACCAAAGCGGGCGTCAACCTCGTCTGTGTCTTCGTCCTCGTCCCCCCTCTTCGCTTGCACCAAACGAAGACTTTCCAGACGAAGACGTATCCGAAACATGCAGATTCCATGAAGAAAATCCCGCACACAACGCAGCAGACCGCCACCTGCACGTCACGCCCTCGTGACGTCGGCTTCCACATCTTGCATCCACCCTCTCACCATGGACGACGACTGGGTGACGGGTACGTGCCGCGCGGCGCCGCTGACGCAGTGACGCCGCGCACGCCGTTCGCGGACGCGGAGCTCGTGGCGCTCGACGACGTGCGCGACCTCGTAGCGGAGAACTACGCGCTGCTGGCGGAAAACGGCCGCCTGCGCCGCGCGCTCGAGGAGCAGGCGCGCGCTGCGGGTGCGTTCCCCGCCAGGGGGTGCTAATGCTAGAGGATGGGGTGTGGGTTGCTGTGGCGCACAAGAGCAAGGAGAAGCGGGCGGAGGGCCAGAAGGCTGGAGACAAGAAGAAAAGTGTCGCGCCTGATAACCCCAAGGCAAAGAATTTGACGGTGGACAATCCCAAGTCTAAAGGCAAGACTGCAAGCGCGGATGCGGTGGCTCCGGCCACCCCGACACTCGGGAGGCCGGTGACCAAGGCAGCACCGCTGCCCGGCCCTCCCGGAGTCTCTAGCTGCCAGAAGGCCGGAGTTGGGTGTCATAAGTGCCCCAGCCTTGCGATCGACCCCCACACCCACGGAGTTGGGAGATGCCTCGATGCGCTCAGAGCGCACGGCGCGTCATCGTATGCGGCGGCAGTGCGCCGCGACTCGAAGACGGCTACGGAGCCGCACGACGTCAAGACGCTCGTGGAGTGGTGGGCGGCGCAGTGACGTCTGCGCCCTTGTGTGTCAACGGGGTGGAGGTGTGGCGGAGTGGAGGGGAGAGAAGGGTGTAGGGGAGGGGAGGGGGAAGAGATGAAAATGCGGCCGCCTCGTGTAAGAAGCCGAACCTGTGGCTTCGACGCTCGTACGACATTTGTACCCGGTACGGAACTACCGATCGCTCGTGTACAAGTATGTGAAGGAGGTCTTCTATGCCTCACGAGGTATGTGTGATAGTGCCACAATTGTCTGAAGGGGATGAACGGCAGAGCTTGGAAATGCCACGCCCAAACCTCCGATCAGTGCGCTCGAGCCTCCGTGTGGTAAAACCATAAGTGTGGTATCATGGAGTGGCGGGTCGCTATCGAGGGCGCCCAAGGTCTGAGGCGGAGGTGCGGTTGCAGAGCCCGAGGCGGTGTGCGGGCCAGCACGTTGGCGTCGGATAATGACTCGTAACCTCGCTCCCGCCGTGTACCCCTGTCGCACCACCAAGACACCCACCACCACGCGAATCCCACACGCTGCACTATAGCAGACACAGATACACGCCCACGGCCTGACTTTCTGGCGAGTCGGCGTGCTTCTCACATCATCTTGTGCGCGATTCCGCGATCACGCACCAAATCAGCAGCCATCGCATTGTATTAATTCATATACGGACAGAGGGAATATGGGTATGATATATCTAGAAACCACGATACACGTCCATCCGGCCAAAAAAATACACACAGGTCCAAAATACGCGACTGCTCGCGAGGTGCTAGTGGTACGCCGGCAGTGGCTGGCTGCTTTTGTACAGGTGCGCGAGGACGTTGTAGCGGTTTCCCGGGAGGACGTAGTGCGCGTAGTGCCGGGCGAGCTCGAGGAAACGGTGGTCATTCTCGACGTCGTGCGGCGAGAATGGCAGCGCGTCGTACGACGGCTTACGGGGCCGCTCGCGACCCCGCTCCTCCGGCAGCGGGGTGGTGCGCGCGCGATGCGCCGCCTCGGCAAGCAGCTCGAGGCTGCCTTCGCGCTCCGTCGGAGGCGTGAGCGGCTGCCACGCCGTGAGCGCCGCGACGCCCGGGAGGGGCTCGGCGCGCGGCGCGACCGTGTACGGCTCGTACCGCTTCGGCTTGTCGTGCTCGACGCGCGGCGTGCCCTCCCAGCGCGGCGACTTGGTCGCGGGGCGCACGGTCGTGTTGCCGAACGAGCACTTGTTCTTGCCGCAGGGGCGGCAGACACGGCGCGGGCTGTCCGCGTCCGCTTCGATGAAGCAGCGCCAGCCGTTGCGATGGCAGCGGTCACAGCGCTCGCTGTCCATCACTTCGAGGAGGGAGCGGTCGTGCAGGTAGTCTTGCTGGGCGTAAGCGGTGATGGGAGGGAGTTGAAGCCGAGAAGACGACTCACCTGCCGCTGGTACTTTGCTGAGTCGCGCTTGGAGCGCATCTTGTGTATTCTAGTCGTGCTCTTGACCTCGTAGTCGTCGGGCTCGTCGCTGCCCCTGGTGTTAGGCTGCTAAATAGAGGGCTCACGTGTAAGGCGACGATGGGGGCGAAGCCTGGCCGTGTGCTTGGTGAGAGTGGAAAGAGTGAGACGAGTTGATGGAGCTCGAGCGCAGCCCGATGGCGGGCAGAGCTAGACTGTCGTAGGCCGACGTGTGCAAGTCCATGATGCGAGGGAGATAGAAGGGAGCGGGATGCGCAGAGGCGTGGGCGTGGGTGTGGGTGTGGGCCATTGTACGGCGTAAAGGCGAGGCTATAAGGCAGATAGGGCGAGAGGAAGAGAGGAGTGTGGAAGAAAAAGAGAGAGAGAGGATATGGCGATGCTGAGATAGTAAGAAATCGCTGATGGAAAAAACACCTCGACGTACACTACGGGAGTGCAAGGTCTCGCGAGGATGCCTTGCGCGGCAGCGCGGAGAGGGCACCGCGCAGCGCGTAGACGACCGGCCGGCGCCATCGGGGGCGAGGCCGGGCAGGGGGGATGGGACGGGGGGCTGGGACAGAGCTGGGACAACTGCCGTGCGCGACGCACACGTTGCAGTGGCGCAGCGCGACGGATCTCGAGACGAGTGGGATGGTGGTCTGCACCGACTGGTTTGGAGAAACCAAGATTGCGAAGCGGACGCGAAGCATACCTTCCGTATGGTATCGTCCTGGTTCCTGTCTGCCGCCGGTCGTGACGCAGCTGGTGGCTGTGGCGGCGGCGTGGGGTGGCGGCTGGAGCACGGGCTAGGTTAGGGGAGGGATGGACAGAGGCTGTTAGAGGCTGTTAGAAGCGGTCAGAGGCGGTCAGAGGCGGTCAGAGGCCCAGAGGGTCAGGGGGAGTGATGCAGGGCTAGGGGAGCAACGAGAGGAGGTTAGAGGAGGTCAGAGCTTGAGTTTGAGGGATCAAGATGAGGCTTATGGCCCAGCCCTTGGGAACAATGTCCCGGCGAGTTCCCGGGGGAGAGGAAATATTCTGAATTTCTGAGGGGAAGTGGGATTTGGAAGATCAGAGTTGAGTCGAGCGTGTTCTGCATCCCTGGATGACTTGGTTTAGTCCTGATCCCGGGCCACATTCCACACAAACCAGTCACGGGAGCAGATTGCACGTGCCACGAGGTGCCACGAGGGGAGAGAGGGGATGCGGGGGCCCAAGTCACATGACGCAGTGCGCTCAGTTGCCACCCAACACTCGCTCTGCTCTCTCCATCGTCCATTCTCTCTCTCTCCCATCACACCTTACCATGCAGACATCGTCCGCCGGGGCCGCAACCCGTCTTGACGTGGCCAACACGCTCCTCCTCAACTCCAAGGGTGGCGGGCTTACCCGTCTGGACCTGCATCAGCTTCCCGGCGACAAGCCCGTGTTTGCGTGCGCAAAGTGTTCAGAGGTTCTGGTGGGTCAAAGCTCCAAGCTCGCACGCGAGTCGCCCCCCTCGTAGCCCCTGACTGTGGCACTCAGGGAGTGCTCCGCGTGTGTGTATCATGCTTGTGCGCTTGTGCATGTATCCTTCTTTCCCTTGCCTTCCCCCTGACCCCACGATCATTCGCTCCGATGGGTCCTTTGCGGATGCTATCACAAACTCCTTCTATCCTTGGAAATCCATCATATCCCCTACATCCCGCGTCATCACTCTCCGATCTGTCCCAGGATTCCCTCACTCACGCACAGGCACTCCAGGACGAGCTCGTATCGCAGGCATTCACCGGCCGCTCGGGCCGTGCGTAGTTCGTCAACAGCTACTACTCGCGCACTAATCATCCAGCCTCATGAACTCGACTATCAACACGAATCTGGGCAAGCGGGAGGAACGCAAACTCATGTGGGTAGTCTCGACTCATGCCTCATGGTCCATGGACCATAGCTCCGGCTGTTGTGGCGGTGGCGGAGGCGAGCATGTCTTGGGGCGGAAGGCTGAAGGCTGGAGGCCTGGGAGTGTGCCGTGGCGGGGGAGTGGGTTGGGCCACCTTTACGCGTTCGAACACGGTCGCGCTCGCGGCAGCCGTCCCGGTTCCCGATCTGCCTCTCGCTTCTTACCCCTACCGCCTCATGAGTCTGTATCTGCAACGCCTCGAGCACGCTCCTCTCCCTACTGTTCTTTGGCCAGCACTCTTAGCATCTTAGCCTCTTGTGGTGTCTTAGCCTCCTTGGGGCCTGTTAGCCTGTTAGCCTGTTAGCCTCTTGGCCCCACGCACATCCGTCCGCTGATCCTGTTAACCCTAGAACCGGAAGACACACGGTCGCGGATCTCCACTGTGCTTCGTGCGATGCCGAAGTCGGGTGGATGTACATCAAGGCGCCCACCGGCGACCAGAGGTACAAGGAGGGTAGGTGGTGCAGCTGTTTCACACTCATCGCAGGGCGCTATATCCTCGAGGAGGCGCAGATCGTCAAGGAGAACAACTGGCGGTGAAGAGGGGTGGGGGAGAGCGTGGAGTGAGGCGCATGGCGGCCGCGCTGCGCCAAGGTTGTACATTACGAGCGTGGGAATGATACGAGTCAGGCTCCATTGTTCATGGCAGGCAGGCAGCAGGAGCGAGTCGCCCATTGCTTCTCCTTCCCGGTTCCCGGCAGTTTGAAGGTTTGCCGCGCGGCCGTGGGCACATCCCCACGCCGGCCGCGGACGCCGGTGGCGGCATCAGGTTGTGGCGACATGACCGTCGATGCTTCGCACGCAAGGCCTTGACGGGTGGGCGTGGGCCACGGTCGCATGGCCTCGTGACGGATACTGCAGCGAGAGCGCCGGTGTGGTGTGCGTGTAAGGTGGTGTTTTGTGTGCGTGTTGGTGTATCGTCGATGCGGAGGGTGAATGCGGAGGGGCGAGAGCCCGAGTTTGCACGCCCCGTCCGCGTCAACTAGGTGCGCGATATGCTGCGATTGCGACTTTGAAGATTAGCGGATGAGCGGAGCCACGATGCCGCAGCAGGTGCTAGGTAGCGCGCTGGCTAAGTGCAAAGAGCAGGAGATAGTCACCATAAGTGCGCGTCAGTGTACGGATAGCGAGCGGCGTGACAGACGCGCTCGTAGCACGCTAAATGACGTTCAGCGATAGCTGTCGTAAGTGGAGCCCGACCCCTGAATGCAATCCGCTGCAAACCGTCCGCGCAGCTTACTCCTCCCATATCATCACACATCTCTTCATCTTCAGACAACCCCGACCCACGCTCACGCAGACGAGCCCTCGCCCTTCTCGGCGGCCACCTCCAGGCGGTAGGCCTCGATCGCCTCCTCACAAACGCGGAATCTGGCGTAAGTATCTCTCCCTGTCCGCCCAAACGCACGCCTCGAGACCCTTCGGGAAACCGCCGTATCCCGTGACGTGCAGCATCGCCTCGCGGATGTTCTCCTCGGTGAGGCCGTTGCGGAGCGCGCCGCGCGTGTGCGCCGCGAGCTCGGCCCTGTGTCCGCCGAGCGCCAGGATTCTGCTATTAGCGTTGTCGATGATCGGCGTACGTGATGACCACAAGCGAGCGGTACTTGAGCTCGAGGCCCGGACGGGACCACAGGCCCTCCCATGCCGAGCGCGTGATGTACTCCTGGGCGGGGAGCGAGAACTCGGACTTGCGCGTCGCGAGCTGGTTGTCGACGTACTGGTCGCCGAGGACGGTGCGGCGCTGATGTGAGCGGGAACGAGACAGGTAGGCGCGATGATGGACTTGAGCAGCAAGCATCATCCGAGTCGGAGCGCGCCATCCTTGTGGGGGCATCGCCGGAGCAAGCTCACCTGCTTCATGCCGAGATCGAAGAGAGTCTTCTCGGCGGCCTCGCGGGCCTGCTGGTCGGCGGCGTTGGACATTTTGTGTGAGTGAGAGTCGGGGATGGAAAGATGTGAAAGCACGCGCGCTGTGTCTGCCGTGACTTGAAGTAGAGAGCGGAGAGCTCGGCTTTGGCCGGGGAGATGTGGGCGGAGTAAATCCGAAGCGTGCCAATCTCGGTGGAGGCGGCAACTTAGCCGAAACGACAAGATCTCGGTGCGCGCGACAAGATCTCGGTGTGTGCAAGGTAGAGTGGAGTTTGTCGATACGGCTGCTCAGTCAGAAAGAAAGAAAAGGCGGAGATATCTCATCATACACGATATATAGGAGGCAATGTTGGCATGCGTACGGGGCCGAGCATGAGGTCTCGTTCAGTGCATGTTTTACGATGAATCGCCATTATCATACTGCAGATGGCTGCGGGGTCTCCACTTCCGGATAAAGCAAGCCGGGGATTCCGCTCGGCCGGCAAAATTAATACTGCCCCACTCTCTGCATCATGCGGTCATGCATCTTGCAATATCTCTTCCGTTCATCAACGAATGACACCAGCGCGGACGTACACTCTCCTATCCGCCGCAGGCTCCTACTCGTCCACGACGCCGGGTACGCTGGGCGGACACCGCCGTAGCCGGATCTACGGCCGCCTTGACTGTCCCTCGGCGCTGCGCGCCATCGCGCGCGGCGGATACGTCCAGCACCGCGTGTTCTTTGCGGACGAGTCAACGGCAGTGGAGGCTGGATACAGGCCGTGTGGGGTTTGTATGCGCGAGGCGTATGCGGCGTGGAAGCGGGCAGCGAGGTGACTGCGATAAAGGCGGGGGAGTCGCGGAATTGGGAATGGAATGATCGTCTGTTCGATACGATATCATATCAGCTCGAGCCTCGGCGTCCAGAACCGCCGGCTGATGCCCGCCGAGGCCGAGGCTGATCGCCGAGAACACTCGGTGATCCGCATCCTTCGCCGAAGCCACCGGGATCACCGGGAAAGAAGGCGCGAATCGACGGAACGACCGCGGATCGACCGTATCGAGCATTGTGCTTCACACGTTGTCGTTCATCAGTCATGGTTTCACACCACAAATGCGCGAGAGAGCTCATAGGACAATACCACTGGCGCCGCGGGCGGCCCGCGGTTGCTCTCCCCACTCTCCCCGTTTCATAGCATGTCGCACACAAGAGGCAGTCTGTATGCAGCATGATCTGGACTCGGACCTGCACGACCTGGATACCTCGCTTGGCTTGGCAGGCATCAGAAACACGAGCGACGAGGCATGCCCACTTGGTGCCTGCCGGATCCAGCCCAGAACCGACCCCACAACCGGATACCCCACCCTCACGTGAGGGTGTAACGAACATGCAGCACGTATGTCTGAGAACGACTTCGATCTCTTAACCTTGCACTATTCCCCTGGAGCGCCCTCTCGACTCGTCTCGACTCGTGACTTCTCGACTCCTCGACTCACCATGTCGTCGCCAGAAGGCCATTACCCCCAGGGGGCGAGAGGCAGCGTCGTTGGCCTCGTGAAGCGATGTGCGCGCGTTTGTTTTCACTCTGACACCAGATGCGAGAATGGAGGAGCGATTCCACCACGACCTGGCGCTCACTTCGGGGTTCAGCGAGTACCATATGGGAGACGACGACGTGGAGCGCGACGGCGAAGGCCCGAGCTACGGCGCGACGCCGCGACACTCCCCGCCGCGGCGGCGCGGGAGCGCTGTTGGTCCGAGAGACGTGAGCGCGGGCGCGGGGCCCGGCGTGGGCGTGGGCGAAGCCGCGCCGCTTCTGCGCAAGCCGTCGCGCGTCGACAACATGGCGGCGAACATCAACGTGCACGGCGGTGAGAGCACGAACGGCCAGACGCTCTTCAACTCCATCGGAGTGCTCATTGGCATCGGGTTGCTTAGCATGCCGCTGGCGTTCTCGTACGCCGGCTGGATCGGGGGATCTATCATGGTCATCGCATTTTCTGCGATTACGTGCCACACGTAAGTACGGTATATGTGTGCGTCACACTGACGCCAGGGGCAAGCTCCTCGCGCGTCTGCTGTACTCTGACGTGTCGCTGGCGAGCTACACGGACATCGGAATGGCTGCGTTCGGCGCGTGGGGTGGCTCGGCCATCCAAGTCCTCTTCTGCACCGAGCTTTTTGCCTTCGGCGTCGCGCTTATCGTCCTCTTCGGCGACTCGATGAACGCCGTCCTCCCCGACTACTCCGCCGAGACCTGGATGGCGCTCGGCTTCTTCCTAGTCCTTCCGACGACATTCATGCCGCTGCGCTGGCTCGCCGTCCCCTCGGTGCTTTCTACGGCGGCCGTCGTCGTGCTGATCGGCATCATCCTCTTCGACGGCCTGTGGAAGAAGCACGCGCCCGGCTCGCTCCTCGACCCCATGCCGACCCGCCTCGGCCCCGAGATGAAGATGATGAACTGGGTAGGCGGCGTCGGTCTCGTCCTCGCCGGCTACGGCGGGCACGCCGTAATCCCTGCGATTGCGAAAGACGCACGTAACCCTGCCGCAATTGACCGTCTCTTCAACATCTCCTTCACCGTCGCCGGAGCCGTCGCCGCCGTCTCCGGCGCCATGGGCTACCTCATGATGGGCGACAACGTGTCCGACGAGATCTCCAAGGACATGATGAACCCCATCATGAAGTACCCCGAGACGCTCAACCAAGTCGCGCTGTGGATGATCGTCCTCGTCCCTCTGACGAAGTATGGTCTGACCAGCCGGCCGCTGCACGTCGCCGTCGAGAGCTTCCTGGGCATCGCGCCGGCCGCGCCCGAGGCTGAGCCCGAAGCTCCTCCTCCCCGCCTCACCGTCGAGCCGCCAGAGGGCGGCCGGCGCCACCGCCGTATTTCCTTCGCGGTCAATTCGGCGCTCACGCGCATCGGCGAGAGCGACTACGTCGACGACGAGTGCGAGCGCCCTGACCACCACCACCACAGAAAGAGCATCGTGCCGCCTTCCGAGGCGACGACGGCGGAAGGCGGCAAGGGCGTCGCCCGCGCCGTCATGCGCATTGTCATCACGGCTGCGGGCACGGTCGTGGCAATCGTCCTCCCGGGCTTTGAGAAGGTCATGGCGTTCCTTGGGTGAGTGCTCTGAATGCGAGAGTTTGCGCTGACTCCTAGATCCTTCTCGGCCTTTCTAATTTGCATCATCCTCCCGGTGAGCTGAGAGCGTCGCCCACGCTGACCCCAGATCGCCTTCTACCTCCGCCTCGCACCGAGCGTGCTCGGCGTCAAGGAGGAAGGCAAGGCGCGCGCTCTGCGGGTGCTCCACCTCGTCATCCTCGTAGTCAGCACCATTCTCATGTGCATGGGCACGGTGTGGGCGTTCTTGCCCGGTACGGGACGGGGCACGGACTGATCGGCCAGATCGACAGGACTTGTAGAACACTCGTGCTCGTGTGGGCTGTTGTACACGTGCATGCAATTATGCGGATCTAGTCTTAACTCTATATCGTACGGTGTTGTGTGTCTAGCTGTTGGCGGCGATTGCGCTCGCAACCTTTGAGCGCGCGCGCAGCTGCGCGCCAAACATGACGATGAGGGTGGGACATGCAGCGAGAGCGAGCGCGCAGCTCGCGACGACGGTGGACGCGATCGGATACCCGAGGTTCATGTACATGGCGCGGGCGAAGAGGGGGAACGTCGACGAGAGGAGGTTGCGCATGAAGCTCTGGCTGGCCTGCGCCGAGCTCGAGTACGTCTCGTACGCGTCCGCGAGATACGTGAACACGCTGCTGTACATGACGTAGATGCCCCAGTACGAGAGGCTGAGGAATGTCGCGGGCAGCATCCAGTGGAACTGGGGCTGGCCCGTCCATGCGTACACGAACATGCAGAGGGGAAAGAGGAGGCCCGCCGTCGTCGCCCAGTACAAGCGTACCTCGGGCGCTGCCTTGCCTGTCGGGCTGCGCTCGCAGGCCTTCTGGTACAGATACTCTTGGTGGTAGTTTGAGATGAAGCCTAGGATCCCGCCGATAGCGACGGTGATTTCGGACACGCCGACGAGGCCGGGGTTGTCCGTGTACTGCCCGAAAACGAGGAGGACTGAAGATGTGCCGAGGAAGACGGCACCCCACGCGAAGCCGATCCACAGTGAGATGGCAGTCACGATCGGCTCCGTGAGGAGGTACTGCAGTGGGCGGATGGCAGAGACAGTGATCATCTGGCGAAGGCTCTTCTTCTGTGTCTCTGCGGCCGCCATGTGCCGCACGCCAGTTTCGCGCGTCAGCTTCTGCGCACGGCGCGATAGAAGGACGTCGCCGCGCGTCTCGCGCAGCAGCGCGGCATTGAGGGCCACCGAGACGCCAGCCAGAATTGCCTGTATTCCATAGCACCACTGCACGCCGAGGTACAGCCCGACCCAGCCGAAGACGACGCCGCCGAGCGCCTGCGCGACGAAGATTACGATCGCGAGGAGGTTCATCACGAGGCCGCGCTCGCGCGCCTCGAAGAGGTCTGCTACTGTGCCGCCCACCATGGAGTTGGCGACGGAACTCGCCATGCCCTGGAAGAAGCGGGCGGCGAGCAGGCCGCTGTGTGAGTGTGTGAGGGCTTGCGGCAGGAAGAGGACAGCGTTACTGGCATCAGCGGGAGGGATGGATAGGACGCCAGCTGGTCCAGGGATGGGATAGCAATCAGGTAGGCAGATAGGCAGATTGCACAATAAAGAGCGCCACCACACCCTACCTGCGGCCCGACTCACAGCAGCGTCGTCACCTGGTAGATGATATTGCGTCCAAACAGCTCGCTCATGGGCGCAAGCACGAGTGGCGTGATTGCTATCCCGAATAGATACATGAACACGCTGAGGGCGTAGCCCACATACGTTGTCTTGAACCATGGCACGCCCCACGGCGCCATGACTCCGACGCTTGTGGCATTGATAGCGGTGAGCGCCACGAGGTAATACAGCACGACGATGGCCGTCCACTTGCGCAGTGGGGACCAGTTGAAGGGGTTCTGGGATCAGCGGTCTGTGCCAACGTCGCTGTGGCTGACGGATAACGATTGCGGATCACCTCAGCCACTGCTCCATCCATCGCCACCTTGACACCCGACTGCAATATTCTCTCACATGACGCTCGGCCACATCCGACCCGCACGACTCAAACTCACCTCCGGATTCCCCGGTGCCCAGTCGATGATAACCACCTCCTCGGGCCCTTCCCCAAAGTCTAGCACTGTGTGCTTCTCCACGACGCCGCGCCCGCCCTCGCCCGCCGCATGTGTGAGTACGCCGCTTTCGCGTGTCTGCGCGCGCAGCGACATCTCCAGCTGCGTGGCCTGTAAGCCGCTCATGCGCGTACTTGTTCGGCTGAGACGGGATGCGCGGGATGCACGGGATGCACACGATGCAGATCGCGCAAGTCTCAGCGAGTGCAGGCTATGTGGGCGGCGGGGCGGCGCCGGGGACGGAGTAGGCAGCGGCGCCACATCGTCCTCCATCTCCTTGTCCTTCTCCAAGGGGTCGAGGGACGACCCGGAGCTCATGGTGTGCAAGCTGTCTGTGTCCAGATGCGAGGTGTCTCTTCTTGGCGATGTTGGTATTGGCGCTGGCGCTGCTCGTCCGGAGGCTGAGCGCATGGTGTTCAGTGTGAGACGGTGACGTCTCGTCAGTATATCATGCTGGTCTGCCGACCTCGAGTCATTTTGTCAGGTCGAGGCGTAGGAGATGGCCGTGCCGATGTGCCGAGGTCAGCTGGTATCTGGCGCTGGTCCGCAGGTCCGCGATTGGAGTCGGCACCCTAGGTCTGGCCGCGGGCTGACTCAGGCAAGAGTCGGCATTCTCAGGCCCAGTCGCAGGTCGCAGGTGGACCAGGTGGTGGTGGCTCGCTTGGCGGTAAACTGAGGCGCCCAGCCGCGCATCTCAGCCGACATCGGCCAACTCCTGCCGTTGATGGAGCGGAAGAGGGCCGGGTCCTGCGCGGGAGTCAGGCGGTGGGAGGTTTGAGTGTGCTCACGTGGGTATGCGTGAGATTCAGACTGTCAGGTGCATGTGCAATCCACGCTGCGGCCGTGAGCAGATTGCACGGTCTCAGCGTGTAGCTGCGTGTGCGCGTGTTACAATCTGGATGCTGGTTCAGATCGTCACACAGCGATCTATGAACGACTTTCATTGTTGTTGCCGTATGCCTGCGAATGGAGTTGGTGACGGAAGGCCCTGGGCGTTCCGTTCCACCCCCGGCTCCACAGTTTTGCCAGCTAGTCTTGAGTGGATGCATGTGAAGAGATGCCGACTCGTTCGTGGATTCATCTCTTCGTTCTTGTATCTCGATATATCGAGTACGGACCAGAGTCGATGGTGAGCACGGGTACTGAATCCATCCAATCGACCAGCCGCAACATGAGCGGATAACACACGGCGACAATCAGCCTGACAAGCCAGTCAGTCACTCGCGGTGACAGCGCTCACATGAGCTCTTTACACTGTGTGGAGGAAGGCTGACTTGCTATGCACTCTTCAGGCCGCTGAGTGCATCGGCCGCCGCCGCTCGCGTGCACGCGCACGTGCCTCCCATAGCCAGGCCGCGAGGCCGGACGGAGATGGATGGAGGTGCCGCTCGCTAGTGCAGGGCATGACTAACGGAGACGAAATTGATCCAGGCGAGATGACCAGTTGAGCCAACGGCGGCTGATTGACCCCGCCCGCCCGGAGAGCGCACGCTCACCTGTGGCGATGGCGCGAGCGCGACGGCCCACGGATGAGGACTAGCATGTACCAGCCACCAGGGCTATCGGACCGCCGTCGTCTTAACTTGGGTGAGTGGTGATGGGTGGAATTGTGTGGATGTGATTCGACGGAGAGTGGAATTGAGAGTGAGTAAAGAGGGATGACGGATTCCGCACGATCCGCACCATGCGAGGTGGCATTCCGATCTCCCCCAAGGCAGCCAACCTTCCCTCCCTCCCCCCCCCAAATGCCCCTCTCCCCCCCCAAGACTGTCGTTGGACCCGGGAATCCCCCCAGATCCGCATCAACCGTTGGCCGTTGGATCCTTGTACTGCTGCCACGCGCCACGAGGCCCACCGCTTGACCGCTTACTCCATTTACGACCTCCGTTCTCACCCTCTCCATTCCTCCAGTCCTCCATCCCCCGTCCTCCCCCCCCCCCCCCCCCCTCTCTCAATGGCCGCCCTCCGCACCTTCCGGCCTCGCGCTCTTGTCCCCGTCGCCCGCCTAGCCCGCGGCCACGCCGTTGCTGTCGAGCCTCGCTCCACTGCCCCCGTTGACGGCGCCGTCCGCAATGACTGGAGCCGCGCCGAGGTCCAGCGCATCTTTGACGGTCCGCTTATGGAAACCATTTTCCGTGCTGCTAGTGTCCATCGCTTGCACCACGACGCGAGCCGCATCCAGCTGTGCACTCTTATGAACATCAAGAGTGAGTTTGCGAACACGTATAGATGAGGACGCGTTGAGTGAGGCGCGGGGGTGGAGTGTCGACACCTTCCTTGCACTCAGCGCCCTCCAGCTCCCCCATGATCCCCTGCACAATCTCCTTTTCCTTCCACTCCCCTTCGCATCGCTGACACCAGCCGGCGGCTGCACCGAGGACTGCAAATACTGCTCCCAGTCATCATCTTACAAGACCCCGACCAAGGCCTCGCGCCTTGTCTCCATCGAGCCCGTTCTCGAGGCCGCTCGCATGGCCAAGGCCAATGGCTCGACGCGCTTCTGCATGGGTGCGGCGTGGCGAGACCTCGCCGGCCGCAAGAGTGGCTTCGAGAAGATCCTCACCATGGTGCGCGAAGTGCGCGGAATGGGCATGGAGGTGTGCACCACCCTCGGGATGCTCAGCCCCGAGCAGGCCCGGCGACTCAAGGAAGCCGGCCTCAGCGCCTACAACCACAACCTCGACACAAGCCGCGAGTTCTACCCCGAGGTCATCACCACGCGCAGCTACGATGAGCGTCTCGACACGATCGCCGCGGTGCGCGACGCCGGCATCTCTGTGTGCTCGGGCGGTATTCTTGGGCTGGGAGAGAAGGACGAGGACCGCGTCGGCCTTATCTGGGAGGTAGGGCGCATGGATGAGCACCCGGAGAGCTTCCCCGTCAACACGCTTGTGCCAATCGAGGGGACGCCTCTGGAGAAGAACGACGTAAGTGCGATGTGTGAGGCCGTAATAGCCGACAGCAATCCCTCGTGCTTTTAACAACGCCTTCCTCCCTGCCCGCGCTGACCTTAGCCTGTCGCCGTCCACACCGTCCTCCGCACCATCGCGACTGCGCGCATCGTCCTTCCCAAGACCATTATCCGCCTCGCCGCGGGTCGCCACACCTTCTCCGAGACCGAGCAGGCCATGGCGTTCATGGCCGGTGCCAATGCCATCTTCACGGGCGAAACGATGCTGACCACTCCCTGCACTGGGTGGGACGTCGACAAGGCCATGCTCGACCGCTGGGGCCTGCGCGGGATGCGGTCATTTGAGGATGCCGAGAGCGTCGAGGTACTCGACAAGCTCGAGAAGACGGAGGCTGCCGCGTCGGCGTAGTAGTAGTGGGCGGTAAAATAGAACATGAGGGCATGGATGTAGCACGAAGAAGCTGAACATTACTAGACCTGGAATGCTGGACGTGTCAAAGATGTGGACAAGGATCGGTGGTCCGTAAACGCTCTCCATCTCCGCGCATCGGCCACGTGCCGCCCTATGCATGGCCTCTGCCCACGCGACTCCCGTCATCGCCATTCCACGCGAACCACGCGAGTGGGGCTGGTTGATGCGGATTGATGTTGGTGGAGATGGTGAAGGATCAAGATCACGAGCACGTGACTTTGCTGGATCTATTCGTTTTAGTCCTTGATCACCTTGATCGGATTTGTTGACGCGACCACGACCCATGTCCGTGCCTGGATTCATCCGCGGACTGTGATCTCTTGTGATCAACCAAGTCGAGCATCAGAGTGCATAGACGCCGCAAGCTCGTTTCTTCATCCTCTTCATCCTCTTCATCCTCTGCAGCTCTCGACTGCTCGCATTCGCATATTGTCTCTACTCACTTCGCATTTCATCCGCAACAACAACCTCGCAGCGCTATTGCCGCCATGCCGCCCCTCTCCTTCTTCCCCCTCGGCCCAGCTCGCACCGTTTCCGTGCCGGGCAAGCGTCCCAGCTCCGTCTTCCAGACCTACAACAAGGACCCGGCCCCCAAGCGCGTCCGTGTCACATCGACCCCGTCGTCGCCGACAAAGAAGCGCGCCTTCGAAATCCTCACCCCGGCACCGTCAAGTGACGGCCCTGGGCCTGTGGCGTTCGAGATTCCGGCCATCCCCGCCCGTCTGGTCTGCCCCCTCACACCCTCCACCTCCACCGTCGCCGCATCCTCCTCTCCGCGCCATCTCGCCACCTCTCCCACCCGCCCCCGCTCCTCCCGCCCCGCGATGCAGGTGCGGCTGGTGGCCGGCGAGACCCTCGTCTTTGGCCGGCACCATGTACGCAGCAGACCCGCCATCTCTGCGCCCCCGCAGGCGATTGCCGATAAGCTCGCATACCCCGCTCACCCCACGCGCACGGTCGTCCTCGACCGCGGCGCCTCCCATGCTTCGCGCGTCCACGCCGCCGTCGAGCTCCTCTCCACTACTCCTCCTCAGATCCGCCTCCTTGTTGTCGGCCAAAACGGCCTCCGCGTTCGCACCCCCGGCGGCAAGTACCGCCGCATCACGCCCGGAAATGTCCGCACCTACCCCGCTGCCCCGCTCGAAGTCGAGTTCTACGGCGCCGGTGTCGCCATTACACTTGAAGATCCAGACGAGACCGACGAGGAGCTCTTCACACCACCAGTCCGCCCTGTGGAAACGGCGCCTATCAGCGCTCCCTCGCCTTTCTCGCTCCCACCATCGTCTCCACCGCGCCACGCATACTCCTCGCCCCCTCGCGATCTTGGTAGCGATGACATTGACATGGACTACGATGCCGTACCTGGCAGGGATGAGCCCGCCCCGGAGTCGATCACCACCCGCGTTGCCCCGCCACCAGCTTCCCCGATTGAGACAAGCGAAGAGACCGAGGAGAACAACCGCACCGACCGCTCATCCTCGCCTCTCTCTGACATCGAAGATGAGCCCATCCCGGCCCCCGCGCCTGCGCCTGCGCCCGAAGCCATAACGGTCAAGCAGGAGATGCTGGACCTTGCCAAGCCAAAGTCGCGTGCGTCTTCTCCGGCCGCCAAGCGCGCCGCCACGCCCGCCAAGTCGCGCGCAGCGACACCCACGCCGCCCCCGCCCGCCCCGGCCGGTGTGGACATGCCGGCCCTGCTGGCCTCGACCGTCGTCTTCTCCGGCTCGTCCAAGCTCTCGCTCCCCGACCTCGTCAAGAGTCTCCTCGAGAGCCAGCCGAGCATGCGCACGCACGGCGACGAGTCCGCGTGGGCCGTGTGGGCCGGCGCCGAGCTCGCGACCAACCCCATGTTCGGCAAGATCACGCGCAACGGCCGCGACAGCAGCGGCAAGCCGCTCCAACCGCACTACTTCTACAACCCGGCCAACGACCCCGACGCGGCGCGTGCGCGCGAGCTCGGCGGCCTTGTGCGCCCTTTGCGCGCCACGCAGCGCGGCGGAGGGCGCGCAATCGACTGGCGCCCCGTTGGCCCCGGGCGGCGGCGATACTAGTTCCCGGTTTGTCTGTCTTGGTCGTTGTTGATGTAGAAGCTGTTGTAGCCATAGCCATAGCGGATACCATGCATAGTGTGTAGATAGTGGAATCGTGACGTGCGCGGAGCGGGGGACAACGATGACAACCATCATTTGTCCTTGACAACTGGCCGCTTTCGGACGGCTCATACGTGTCCGCTAGTGGAAGTGCAAGGCGAGCCGACTACGAGGCTATAACGGCAGACGGTGCCGGAACGGTCCCAAGAATAGCCCACGCGCCTCATCAACGACATCTCCGAGCCCACCTCTAATCCCCGCAGAATGATCCGCAGTGACGAAGACCGTATACATGACTTGACCGCTTGCCTTCCATATGACGCGCCGCAGCTTTCGGCGCCCACATGCGACCTACGCCCACCGCCACCCGTCGGCCGCGAGCGCCTCTTTGGCCCGCTCCAACGTGTCGCTCGTCACGAGGATGTAGTCTGTGTCCCTGGGGTCAGACAAGAATAGACGCCAGTGGAGCGGATGCGGCGCCTCGGAAGCGAGTGTAGGACGGGGTCGACGCGGCCTCAGTCGATGGTGGAGGACGCTCGACTCGAGCGAAGGCCACTGGGACTCGCCGCTCGTTGAATTGGCAGTCCTGCGTTGCGCCTGCCGTCCAGCCCGAAAAACTCACCACGTCGAGATGGCGAAGATCGAGATCGACGCCTCCTTGAGCACACGCGCGATCTCGGAGAGCACTCCGACCATGTCTGGAGTCAGCGAGGGTGTTGCCAGGGGTGACAACAAAGCTGGAACGAAACGCGTTGATCCTCGTTCACTGAACACGTCGAGGCGTCGCCGCCACCAACAACACGCCGTGCAGCTCTCAGCCCTGGCGACGCCCTCCCGATACCGCCCTGCTCCAGATCCTCTAAAAGTCCAGCATCCCCGCGAGCTGCTCTCGCACGCCCACACCCACCAATAACACTCACGGTGCTCCAGCGGGCCGCGCACGCGGATGGCTGTCCACGGGCCGCCGCAGTGCTCCTCCGCCGCATTCGGCATGCCCGCAGCAGCAGGCGCGCCCTTGGCCGCGACGACGGACACCTCGCGCGGCGTGCGAGAGACGGTCACGAAGCTGTCCTGCGCATCGAAGAGCGAGCCCGGCACCGCCGTCGTGCCGGGGTAGCGGTGGACGTACAGTGCCTCGTTGTGCGTGAGCAGCTGCAGCACGGGGTCGGCCTTGTCGAGTGCAGGGGGGTCAGTGTTCGCGGGCATGTTGTGTACTCGGAACGCTGTCGGGTGCGGGTGTGTTTTGCGGGCTGCTCGGGTGGGGCTGCAGGGATGCGCGGAACTTGTTTGACGATCGCCTCGGCCACTTGGCCCGGATAAACGTAGCCGGACACGCACCCGATCACAGGCACGGCACATGTCGCGCCATCCGGATCGGCCATCAGCAATTGGAAGAAGCGACGGAAGCGATCCATCGGAAGTCATGTACAAGCTACTTGCTCGGGCCACCGCTGCCCTTGTCCTTGCCATCCTTGTCCTTGTCCTTGTTCAGGCGGTGCATTAGCATCCGATACTCGCGGTTGGCCTTCTGATCGTCGGTTTGGGTGCGCTTGAGCATACTGGCATCGACGCCCTCCTGCATCGCCAAGCCTTGCGCCGCACGCCAGCGCGCCTTGGACGCCCGCCGCGCGTCCGCCTTGGCATCTGCTTCGTCCGCGGCCAGGAAGCCACGCAGGTCCGTGATAGCCGAGGACGCTAGAGGCTGCAAGCGCGTCACCGGCCCCTCATCGTCACTCTCCGGCGTCGGGGACCGCTCGAACGGTAGCGTCTGCTGCAGCAGGGGTGTGAGCGAGCGCGATCGCGCGCGTCGGGGCGAGGGCACGGGCGACGGCGAGCGGGTGCGGGACCGCGGGCGAGCGCCGCGGTCCGCGCGTCCATCACCCTTGTCCCGATATCGGGGAGACCGCGAGCGTGAGCGTGACTCAGTTCTGGGTCTGCGCTCTCGCGCGGGCCCCGATCCGCCCCGACCGCCGTGCCTGCCGTAATCTCGGTCTTGACTGTAGCGGCTTCTATCATCATACCGCCGGCTGCGATCCTCGCGACGATCACGCTCCGTTCGCCTCCATTCATTGTCGCGAGGCCTGTCGTAATCGTAATCGTCGTACCGCCCTCGCCCCCGATCGTCGTAGTTGTACGCATCCCGACCTCGATTATCTCCGTAGGAGCGCTCGCGATATCCGCGCGACCTTGAACGTGACCTGGAGTAGGAATGCTCACGTGATGTCGACCGATATCGATCGTGTTTCGAGCGGCGTACCTCACCATCAGACAACGACCTCGAACGTGAGCGACCGCGGCCGCGAGAGTCTGAACGCGAGGACGACCGCTGACGAGCGCGAGAGCGCGACCGTGATCGACGCTGAGGTTCGTCAATGTCCATCTGCCCTTCCTCGTCAGAGTCGTCGTCATCATCCTCGTCCTCGCGGCCGGCCTTGAGGTCGTACTCGCCGGCGTCTGCGAAGATATCTTCCTCATCTTCCGGGTCAGGCGGAGGGGGCGGCTTTACGGGCGAGCGAGGGCGCTGCGCGGGCTTGGTCGCCTTCTCATTGTGCTCAATCTCGCGCTCAACGGTCTTTCTCCTCCTCTGGGGCTCCTCTACAGGCGCCTTCTTCCCGATAGTCTTGAACTAAGAGTTAGCACACGCAACCGCAATGCGATCACCTTGTTTCCTTTTGGATCTTTCGTCGGTTCAACAGGCTGCTCCTTACTCTGGCTCTTGCTTTTGATGGTTTGTCCGAGTTGCTCCAGCTCGTCCTCCATTCCTGCAGCCTTCTCGGCCTCGATCTCGGCCTTCCGCCGTGCGAGCAGCGCATAGTCCAGGCCCTTGACTAAGACAGAGTGCTCGGCATCTCCGCCGAGGTACTCGCGCTGAGCCTCAACCTTCCTTGTCAGCACGTCACCAGTTTCTCGCGACCCACCTTGTCGGCATCTTCACCTGCCTCGACCTTGCGCCGTTCAAACTCTTCCAACAGATGCTCTACCTGGAGCGTCAGCGTCCGTTTCATCTCTGTCAGCCACCCGACAAGCTGACCTCCTTGTACTCGCCGTCGCCACCGGCGCGGCGGATCGCAGCCCGGTCCTTGTACTGGGGCGCCTGCACCTTCTTCGCCTGCGATCGGGGGGCGAAGGCGGGTCGGCTTCCATCCGTCCCGTCTCCACTTTTGTCGGACTCCTTCTTCGCCCTGAAGATTAGCGAAATGCCAGTGGGCGCCACCACCCGCACTCACGGTGGTTTAGCCTTGGTCCCCCACCCGCGTTTGGGCGGGGCGCGACCCAAGACTGCGCCGGAGCGGGACGAGCCACCTTCGCGTGGTTTAGTCAACAAGGACCGGAAAGCGTCCTAAGGTCAGAGCAGTTAGAAGATGTAGCACTTGCCTGATCCATGGCTTGCAAGTCTTCGGATGGATCAGTGGTGGGTTCACTGAACTATCGGTGAGGAAGTGTACATCGCAACAACAATGACGGGTGGCGAGCAGTGTGCCACGTGGAGAACGGGATGAATTCAGAGAATAATGTCGCCAGATAATAGCCCTCCGTTGCCGCTAATCTGTGGGGCAACGTGATCGGTCCGAAACCGAGCGGAGGGTCGCCGCACCTCTCCGCAGCGGCTGCCACATCACCATCAGATGCATTCCGATGGCCACCGGTGTCCATCAAGACCGGTGCCGCCTAGCCATCTCGCTGATCAATCACGCTGCGCGATCGAAACGGGTCTCGGAGCAGAGGCGCCCAGTCCACAGCCTGGTACCCCACATGCACAGGCACGACGCTTGTATTGTGCCTGCTCGTGCGTGAGCTCATAAGCAAGCCCACCGGCCACAAAGCTGGTGGAAAACCGGAAGCGGCACGGAGAGTGTGAACAAGGCAAATTGACAGGCCATTGCGGAGACTAAGAGCGGGGGAGAAGGGGAGGAAATAGAAGTCACGGAACGGCAGCCGCTTGAAGCGAGGGGGCGGTGGCATGCGCGTTGGCATGCCAAGGGCGGCGGCGCCTCCACGTCGAACCCGACGCTGGCGTTGGCGTTGGCGTGCTGCAGGGCTAACCGCGTAGCGGACCCGGTGGTCGGGCAACTGAGCAGCATTGTGCCTCGGGTGCGAGGGAGAGGTTGACTGGCCGGCCCGGGACATCTCGGTGACTGTGAGCCCCGGGTCAATATGGGTAGGTTGAACCGAGAGGGCTAGTGCAACCAGATGGGCTGTACATGACCCGGGCAGCAGATTGTGCATCGGAAGTACAGCCAGGGTAAACGAGAGTGCTGAGCCTGGGACATGAGAAACCGATGCTCCAAGCTCTGACACTGTGGGCTGTGGGCTGTGGCCCCAGCGACCATCATCTCATGGTTGCATGAGGAACAGGCCGGTCGCCGATGCCATGCCATGCCATCTGCCGCGACCCGCTGAGAACCGCTTGAGCCGGAGGACAGGGTCCGAGCCTTGTGTCGTTGTGGTTGGCTCAAGGCGCGGGAGCTCAGCTGACCGAGCACCCGACAAGTTAATAACCGAGCCCCCCCCCCACAACAGCAATGTGGGGTCAGCGTGCAGTGCACGAGAGACTAGTCTTGGTCCTGGAACACGCAGCGTAGTTCCCATCTCCCTCCAGAGACGTATAAAGACCCACCCACGTCCCCCGCATCTCTTTTCCCCATACTCCACAAAACTTCACAACTGTCATGGCCACTTTCAAGCACTCCTTCAACCACGCCGGTTTCAAGGGCGATGTCGAGGTTCCCGTTGACCTCTACATCAACGGCAAGTACGTCAAGTCTGCCGACAAGAACGCCAAGACCATTCCGTGAGTACATCTCTTCTCATAATATTATCGCCTTTGCTCTCGGAGACATGAGCTGTGAGATGTGGGAGCTGTGGACGTAGCGGAGCTGTCGTGCCGCGGGGTAGTGAGGGTAGGCATCACTCGCCATCGCTACGCGCTCCATCTCCGCTGTCACATGATGCGCCCTCGCTGGCATGCCACCTTTAGCGGGTGGGCAAGACAAGCAAGACGGGGGCGAACAGTGCTTGGACCGCCCAGACGCCGCCCCGGGCTATCATAGCACCGAGCCATCTCCCATCGCGCCCGCGGTTTTCGTCCCTTTGTTTGGCCTGGCGTCCAAGTGTACTGTCCATGACCTTCGAATCTTTTGCCTGTAACTCCTCACCATGTGGAGTGTGTGGCGACGGGTATGATGACGAGAGAAATCACCGTCGCTGGCAGATCTTCGGGCGTCGATGCTCGGACTGTCATTGAATGCTTGATCATCCCGTCATATGCCGGATCGGAGAGATGAGCCTGGGTCAGGGTGCCTGACGGCCCCCGGAACCGATTACCGCATATCCCCCTGCTCAAGTGTGCATGTGGCCCTATCACAGGCCATTGCTGCCACTTGACTTGCATCATGGGCGTGTCATATCACATCATGACCAAGCGCATCCCCAAGCATGGTGCTTACCCTGCAGCGTTGTGAACCCCACCACTGGCGAGAAGCTCTTCGACCTCCCTGAGGGTACCGAGGCCGACGTCGACCTCGCCGTCAAGGCCGCCCGCAAGGCGCAGGAGACCACCTGGGGTGAGAACGTTCCGGGCTTTGAGCGCGGCAAGCTCCTCCTCAAGCTCGCTGAGCTAGTCGAGCGTGACGCCGACATCCTCGCGTCGCTCGAGGCCCTCGACAACGGCAAGACCTTCGGCGCCGCCCGTGGCTTCGATGTTCCCGAGTCGGCCGCCTGCTTCCGCTACTACGGCGGCTGGGCTGACAAGATCCAGGGCAAGGTCATCGACCAGTCCAAGGACAAGCTCATCTTCACCCGCCACGAGGCCGTCGGTGTCTGTGGCCAGATCATCCCCTGGAACTTCCCCCTCCTCATGTTCGCCTGGAAGCTCGGCCCGGCCCTCGCTACTGGCTGCACCATTGTTATGAAGCCTTCTGAGCTCACCCCCCTCACCGCCGCCTACATGACCAAGCTCATCTCCGAGGCCGGCTTCCCCGAGGGTGTCGTTAACGTCGTCAACGGCTACGGCCAGACCGTCGGCAATGCCATCTCGGGCCACATGGGCATTGACAAGGTTGCCTTCACCGGTTCGACTGCCGTTGGCCGTAAGATCATGGAGTCGGCTGCCAAGTCCAATCTCAAGAAGATCACTCTTGAGCTCGGCGGCAAGGGCGCCAACATCATCTTCGACGACGCCGACCTCGACTCTGCCGTCCGCTACGCCGCCCAGGGCATCTTCTTCAACCACGGCCAGACTTGCTGTGCCGGCTCGCGTCTTTACGTCCAGCGTGGCATCTACGACAAGTTCATTGAGAAGTTCCTTGCCGTTTCGAAGAAGATCAAGGTCGGAGACCCGTTCGGCGCCGACACCTTCCAGGGCCCCCAGGTCTCGCAGACCCAGTACGACCGCATCATGAACTACGTCGAGTGCGGCAAGGCTGAGGGTGCCAAGGTCCTCACTGGCGGTGAGCGCCACGGCAAGGCCGGCTACTTCATCGAGCCCACAGTCTTCGGTGACGTCAAGCCCAACATGAAGATTGTTCAGGAGGAGATCTTCGGTCCCGTCATCGTCGTCGCCGCCTTCGACACTGAGGAGGAGGTTATCGCCGCGGCCAACGACTCGATCTACGGCCTCGCCTCGGGTGTCTTCTCCCAGAACCTCCAGAAGGCTCACCGCGTCGCCAACGCCCTCAAGGCCGGCACCGTCTGGGTCAACTGCTACAACGAGCTTCACTCGCAAGTCCCGTTCGGCGGCTTCAAAGCAAGTGGTCATGGGCGTGAATTGGGAGAATACGCCCTTAGCAACTGTGAGTAACGACGTCTAACGAGGTGTGCAAGCTGACAAAGTAGACACGGAGATTAAGGCCGTACACGTCCGCTTGACCGGTTACGTGGGCCCTGTTCCTCCGGCGTGAGCGCGCGTAGTGTCGGAAAAAGCAGCACAGTATAGCAGCAGACGAGTGGTTTATGCAGGACTTCTTTGAGCGGCAGTGAGCATCCGTGAAGGTGAGGATTGTTAGCAAAGGAGATGTGGAAGAGGAATGCCACAATTGTGGAGTTGTGCCACGGACCTCCACCTTCCGGATATCCCAAGTGGGGTGCCTGTCATAGATATCCATAGGCTCGGGTTCGCATTCAGCTGACCCCCAATGCGCGCCGCTTGCCCATTGTGCATCACGGAGCAAAGGACTTTCCCCGGTGTTGAACATCATAAGATACATTCGTGCCGCATCCACGGCAGCCGGTGCGAGGCCCCGTTCTTGCCTCCAGCTGGAAATCTACTCGCATTCTGGGCGCGTACCCCTATCACCAGTCTTTGTCTGTCCAGCGTCCACCACTCAGTATATCAACGTTGACATCAGCCCAGTTTCTCCATCCGTCATCTCGCGTATCTCATGCACCTCCCTGGCCAAGCGTCCCAGTTTCTCTTCCTGACCAATTTGTCCCAGTCATCTCGTATCAATGACCGCCGAGATTTGCCAGCCGTTCAATGTGTCGCAGTACTCAAGTGGCACTCTCGCATGCGGCCCGTGTCCATGCGGCTTGTGCCTACTTTCGCTGAGTCTTTGTCTCAACAATCATGCAATCGTTCTCTACTTTACAACACAATCCTAGCTGTCGCGTCTCTGCCGTCATCACTGGGTGATAGGCTCGCGTTCCGGGGGGACACCGCGGGCAACGAGAGGCGCTCGGGCGGCTGAGGGGCGGGGAGGGCCATCAGCTGAGCAATGCCAGCGAAGCAAGGGGTCATGGGCGGGGTACTGCGAAAGACACCTCCCTCCGTTCGGGCCGCCGACCCCTGCCCAGCGCTGCGAGGCCATGCGACCGTGCGGTCTGCAACCTCTGAATTTTCTAGATCGGACATGGCCAACTCGGACAAGTGCAGGCTTGGACACCGGGGCGCACAGGAGCTGTGACGCACTTGGGTGATGTCTTCATGGCATCATATCAGTGTACGGTCCGGTCATGCTGATCATGATCATCCCGGTAATGCATCGAATCCACTGCTCCCGCGGACGACCATGAGCCCGTGCAGATCAACCGCTGCCCAGCCACCAATTCACCACCGAGGCTGATTTACCATCTTCCCTCTACTGTCTGCCCCCCCTTCGCCTGCCACGAGCGGTTCCAACCTGCCCGACGTAGGACTTCTGAATACATTCTCAGACATAAATCCTCTCCCTTGCAGGCGTATTATCTTGCGATCTTTTTGCATCCCTTCGCCACCTTTCCCATCCCCTTACCTTCAACTCTCACCCACTTACTCTTTCGTGCCGACACATGTATGCACACTCGCTAACTCCTCGTCTCACCAACTCTTAGAACTTTCAAATGTCCATCCTCCTGTCCATCCACATGGTCCATTCCCTCTATTGCTTTTCCCACCAGCACATTCATGACATGGGAGGCCATTAGTCTTTTCGAACTCGGATGGCATGTGTGTTGGCCCGGGCCGAGATCTAGCTCAAGTAGAACTGCTATTAGGACGGAATAGCCCTAGGAGTGTACCTTTTGGTGTACCCGTTAAAGCGTTAAAATTGGGACATCACATAAGTTTCTGAGGCGTTAATACTCACCCCTGCAGACATGAAAGGTTGATGCAAAGTAGACGATGAGATATAGCGGTATCGGGCTCCTCTAGCCTCCAGTAGACAAGTCTGCATACCCGATGATTCGATGAGCAGCTCTTAGGGGAAGAGGAAAGTCAAAGAAGAGTGGGGCAGGAGTATGACGGAACTAATTTTGTTGGGCCTTTGATGTCAGAGCCGACCGAGCTGGACGGTCAAGAGTGACAATACACCACTCACTCATCATCTTCACGAGTATCTTTCGCCTTTGCTGTATTGTCTCCATCTCGCCTTCTCGACTCAACACCCCGATAGATCTGCGCTCGAACTCTCAGCACCCGTCCGCAAAGCCATCTCATTTCACTCCCTCTCCATCTTAGCCTTGTTCTCAATCACCCATGCCGCCGACTACGCGCACCGTCTTCGGTACGTCATCCGCTCTCTCCAGCTAACACTAGTCGCCAACGTCCCGTACGACGTCTCGGAAGAGCAGATCGCCGGCGTGTTCAGCGAAGTCGGGCCTGTTGCGCACGTCGAGATCAAGTTCGACCCCCAGACCGGCAAGAGCAAGGGGTACGCCTTCGTGCAGTTCTACGATGAGGCCGCCGCGCAGAGCGCCATGCGCAACCTGCAGGAGGTGCCGATTAACGGGCGGCCGGTCCGCATCGAGCTGAGCAACGACGAGCGCCTCACCCGGCGGCCAGGGCAGGCGGCGGGGCCTGGGCCGGTCGGGGGGCCAGCGCCATTCGGTGGGCGAAGCGACTCGCCTGCCCCAATCGACCACAGCCTGCTGCCGCCGGGCACCGAGCCGGGGCCGGGGCAGAAGGCGACGGACGCCATCAGCAAGACGCTCGCGGAGGTCAACCCAGGCCAGATGCAGGAGGTCATGGCGGGGATGAAGGTGGGTCATTGGCGATGGGTTGGTGATTTGTTGTTGGGGGTGGTGGAGGTGTGGACGAAGGATTGGCGACCAGTCGAAGCAGTGCTCACACCAGGCGCTCATCACCACGCAGCCCGACGAGGCGCGCCGCCTCCTTGCCGCCAAGCCGCAGCTCGCGTATGCCATTTTCCAGGCGATGCTGCTCATGAACATTGTCGACGCGAGCGTTCTGCAACGCATCCAGCCGCTGCAGCCAGCCGCGGCTGCTGCGCCGGTACACGCGCCCCCTCCTGCACCTGTGCCCGCGCCCGCGCCTGGACCAGGATACGGCGGATACCAGCGCGAAGGATACTACCCTCCCCCGCCCGTCGCCGCCGCGCCCCCCGCGTTCCGCCAGCCCCCGCATCCCCCGCAACCCCAGGCCGCCTACGCCGCGCCCCCACCGGCGCCTGCGTACGGGTATCGCCAGCCACCGGCGCCTGCACCCGCCCCGCCCGCCCCGCCCGCGCTGCCCCCCGCTACGCAGGCTGCGTTGGCTGGTCTCCCCGAGGAGCAGAAGGTCGGTCATTCTCCAGACGCAAATCACTGACCCCAGGCCATGCTTATGCAGGTCCTCCAGCTCACTCCCGACCAGATAAATGCCCTCGATCCCGAGCAGCAGGCGTCCGTCAGGCAACTGGTGAGCTAGCGCGACGGAGTAAGCTGACAGCAGCGCGCCCAGTTCCTTGGCGCCGGGGCATAGGAGCAGTGAAGCGATCAGCGCCTCGCAAGACGTAGACATAAAGCGTGCAGCAGTGCATGAGCGAGGGTGGTATGAAAACTGTATATGCACATTGTCGCTACCAATGCCGAGGTCTGTAGATACAACCCTACTCGTCGTCAACCTCCTCAACGGTCGCAGCCTGCCGGCTGCGCGGCGTGGGCTTGGTCGCGGGCGGCGCGATGGCTGTCGTCGTAGCCGTGGAGACCGAGGGCGAGCCAGCGACGCCCGACTCGGTGTCAGCATTGCCGGGCGTCGGGGCGCGGGCGGCCTCGGACGCAGCGGCCGCGGGGTCGGCCGTGCCGACGGCCGAGGGGATGGCGTTGGGCGGGCGGGCAGCGAGTGCGGGACCCTTCTCCTTGGCGGAGACGGCCTTTTTGCGCTTCTCGCCGACCTTGCGAAGACGCTTCTTCTTGGGCTCGTCCCACTGCCACGCGGGGATGAACGAGTCGACGAAGCCCACGTCCTCGAAGAGATTTGGGAAGATCCAGATCGCCTTGGTCATAAAAATCTTGGTGATGCACCAAAGAATGAGGCGGACGATGGCGATAACGATGAACAGGCCCACGAGGCCCAGCGCGCCCACTGAGAGGTACCACACGCCGATGCGCAGCTTGACCGGCCAGAGGGGGAACATGACGCCCGCGAGCATCACGGCAACCATGGCGATGCCGCCGACGATGTTCCAGAACGGCGAGCCGTCGTAAAACCAGCTGTAGTATCCCGCGGGGTCAAACTGCTGCTGCTGACTGAGGCCGAGGGGCTTGGGCATGCCGCTCGGGATAGGCGGGTTGGGGTTGAGACGGTCGACGCGGAGGAAGTAGGCACTGGGATGAGTGGGAAACCGGGGGTGGGGGTAGAAGGGAAGAATCCACAAGGGTGCAGCAGTTCCCAGAGGAAGAGACGTAGAAGCGCCGCTTGTAAAGGCGAAACAAGCGGATCACACATCTCCTGTCGCAAAGAAGTGCCAGGAGAATCATACAAGTTCCGCGAGCTCCATTGCACTGGAAGTGGATCGCGCCTCAGACGGTCGTGTGATGCTCGCCGGACCCGGAGAGGGTAGGAGACAAAGCAGCATCCGCGCCGAGACGTCTGCGCCGAGGGGAAAAGGGTAGTACACAAGGATGACGCCCACAGTACCCAGAGCACACCACAGGCCAAGGCAACTCACAATGGGAGCAGACTGGTGATGAGAGCCGCGGCCTCCTCCTCCGTCTGGACGGGAGGCACCTTCTTCCCGAGCTTCTGGTACGCGGGTCCCATGAGTGTGCGCACAGCAGTCTTGCCTGGGAGTTAGCTTGTTTCCAAGACGCCCCATGACCCCAGCGCCAGCACCACTCGGAGGGGGAGGAGGCTGGTAGGCGCACGACGTTACGCACGGCACGTCGCGCTCGTTTACTTACCCTTGAAAAAGTCGACACGTTTGCCGTTCAGCACTCCGCGGCGGACCTTGGGGCCATTCTTGCCGCGCAGGAAGTCGATGACTACTTTGTGCTCAGGTGTGGCCTGGGGGTGAGCATCTCTCCGTTGCATGATCTACGCACGCGCTTCCTGCTGTCAGCTCATCCGTGCTCTGCGCCTTACTGTGCGTCCGCAAGGGACGTTGCGTCCGATGGAGCGGGCATCGTTGTGAAGAAGTGGATGGAAAAGGAATGGTTGTGAGACGTTGACGTGCGGACGTTGCAGCCCAAAGTGCCCGACACGTGGCATGCGTCACGGACTCGGCTTAGCTGGCTTAGGCGCCGCCGTTGGCCGACGCCGCAAGCGTGCTAGGCAACCACAATTTGCCAAAATCCAAGCTGTGCATACATATGCTACATGTCTCATGAAGGAGCTTAGGGGTGAGGCTCGGCGTCTAGCGGCGCTGCTGTGCTGGTACGAAGGTTGGGGTGCGCATCGGAGTCACTCAGATCACTCGCGTCGCCCAGCTCAATCTCTCGTGCCGCATGAAGCGAGTGACGCTGTCCTGGGTCGAGCCCTGTGGTCAACTCATACAAGGAGCAATCAAGCTTACTCGCGAGTTCCTATTGATCACCAGGGATGGCATTGTAGCGCCCACGCGAAGATGGACGACGAGGGGGACGGCCAAAGGCATGCCCAACCGCGTCAGTCATCCGACCCAACAGGGACATGCCAGCGTGCGCTGGCATCGGCGACGATGTCCGCGAGGTGGGCAGGCCCGAGGGCGAGCGACCGCTGCGCATGCTGGGCACAAGGGAAGACGTTTCGGACGCGCCAAAATCGTCGTCGTCATCGTCGCTTCCTTCGGCCTCGTCGCCAAAGAGCTTGTCCATCTCCTCAAGCGGCACACCGCGCGTCTCGGGGTAGAGGAAGTAAACTGTCCCGTTAGCAATCATGCATCGGTCATGCTTACCCAGGATGAAGGAGAGCACACAGAAGCAGGCGTGCATGATGTACAGCCGCCATCCCATGATCTCCTGGAACAGAGGAGTGGTGACGCCAACCCAGTAGTTAGCCAGCCAGTTGGTCGCGGTCGACAAGGACACGCCCTTGGCACGGAAGGGGAGTGGCATGATCTCGGGAGGGTAGAGCCATGGGATGGGTCCCCAACTCATGCCGAACGCGGCATTGTAAATGATCACGCAGGCGACGACAGCCTTGGGTGTGATGGCCTGGTCGATGTAGATCCACCAGCCCGTGGCAGTCAAAGCAATGGCCATTGCGATGGCACCGCAAAGAAGAATGGGACGGCGACCCACAGCGTCCGTGAGCCACCACCTGGGGTTAGCGCGGCCATCTGTCAGTTGTCTCTTGCGACGCACGGAGGAATGGAGGACGCGACGTAGCAAAGGGCGTTGATGCCGGTCATGAGGATCGCATCGCGACCAATCCAGCCAGCCTCTGTCGGGTTAGCTAGATGACCCCATGTCATGCCTCCACTTACGTTCAAAGACCTGTAACGCGCGGTGGTTAATACCCTGCGGGAAAATGGGACATAGCACTTACAAGAGCTGGCGTCAACAAAGCAAACATGCTCAGAACTCACGGGCATAGTACGAGATCACGTTGATACCGTTGAGCTGAGCGAACAGCTGGCTGCTCATCGCAATGAGAACACGCCCGCGGTAGCGCTGCCAGAGCGCCTTGTACGACCGGTCTCCAACGGCGCGCTGCGGTCAGCTCTGTAGGCGCCTGAATTTACGTCTGCCAGGACTCCATCGCGGATCTCCTTGTACTCCTCCTGCACCTTGAAGTCGTCGAGAGGCTTGCCTTGGAAATCGGCGATAACATTCAGGCCTTGGAGATCCTGATCCGAGTCGATGAGATAGCGTGGAGATTCCGGACAGACAAACGACCCAAGGGCGAGGATCATGCCGCCGAAAACTTGAACGGACAGTGGTCCTCGCCATGACCAGTCCGACTCGATATAGCTGCACGCATAGTCGATCCACACGGAGGAGGCGTAGCCGACGATGTTGCCTGTGAACTCAAGGGCGCCGAGGAAGCCGCGCTGTGGTTAGCTTCACTTGAGGCGATAGCCTACATGGTCGGCTGGAGAGACTTGGCGTCAGCGACTCCAACGAGCTCACTTACTCTCTGCCTGGTAGATGGGCACGACCATGCTGAGCATGCCGACTCCACAGCCAGACACGAAGCGTCCAAACACCATGACACGATATCCTGTACAAAAGGTTTGAAATACGCCTCCAACTGAGAAGAATAGAGCACCGGTTCGCATCGTCCAACGGCGGCCATACTTGTCCGCAAGGTGGGCGGCAAGGAGCGAGGTAACTATGGTCAGCAACTCCACTCACACAGAACCCACTAAATGCTCCAATCTCGAGAACGGCGACCATGCTGTGTGTCAGTTTGTCCGCCGACCCCGGGGCTTACTTTCCGAGTTGTGTGGCTGTCGGCTGATTGACTTGCAGTTAGTCTCCTGCCACTCTTTCGCCACCACCGTGTCTTAAAGCGACGTACAATACCCCCTGGATGTCAGTGTGCTCACGCGGCGTCTTACTTGAAGTATGGTCCAGTGATTACGCCTGAGGTTAGCACGTGATACTCATGCCGGCGGCACTCACCTGACATGACTCTGCGTGTTCAGCACTGCTCGTCTGCGCGTCAACTGCGCCGCATGCAACGTACCCTTGGTCATAGCTGGTTGGTGAGCGCTTGTGACGCAAGACTCGGCCACTTACCCGAACAGCCACACGCCAATGGACAGAAACACGGACACACTGTAGAGCAGTGCATGGCCGCGTAAACGCGATCCGCTCTTGATGTCTCCGAGTGGCAGGTCTAGCACGGGGTGGCCCACTCGGACCTCGTCGCCATTGCGGGAATCAGGAGGGGAGGGAAGAAGAGGCTCCGAGGTGGAATGCCGTGTAGCCCCAGTCATGGTTGAGGTGGAAGGGGGGGGAGAGGGGGAAGATCGTCTACCTGCTGCAGCCTCTTATGTGAAGAGGAGCATGCAGCGTGCTGACGAATGGAGGGGGACGGAGAGGGGGATGGAAGTCGAGAGGATGAGGGAGGAATCAGCGTCCCAAGAAGAGGCGAATGAGTGAGGAGGATGGAGACAAGGAGAGAAAGAGGAGTTGTTGGTTGATCGAGTGAGTGGATGAGTTGGGCAGCGTTGACAGAGCCCCACCTGGAGTACCCCGCACCTTCCCTTGTCACATCTTGAACCTCTCCCCTTTTTCTTGTCTTCGCCCTGCACAATCTGCAATCAATTGCCACCTATCCAATTGCCCAATCTATAAGACAGACGACGCGTCGGGCCGCGTCGCTTGTACCTCTCTGCATCAACACTCCACCCAGATACATTGTTGCATGCATACTGTACCGCCGTTTGGGTACAAGGACGGAGTCGTTGCACGCCACCCCATGCCTACGCGCGCCCGACGTCTCCGGGGTGACCCAAGCGTATCAGCGGTTATCAGCCAATCTACAGCCTCCATTTCAGGGTCCTCCAAATACCACTACGCTCAGTTTGCAGAGATTGGTTTCAACTACCATGCTGCTGAGCTGCTGGAAACGCCCACCATCCATCCCACAACTGCATGCCAGCAGATCCAACAATCCTGCAGACCAATGTGGATGGGAGGCACGCATGCATCAAAGATGGTCCTCGTGGAGGGTCTAGAATGGTACAAATAATGCAATCTATGCTAAGTGTGGTAGGTCGGGAGACTGCGCTCCTCTCCTGTTGGAAGAAGACTCCAAGGTCTCGAGTGCAAGGGGTCAAGTTGAGCTCAGTAGTAGCCCTCCTCGCCCTCACCCATGCCCCCATTGTGGTCAAACTTCCCGTCCTCCTCGTACACATCCTCGTACACGTCCTCGTACACCATCTCGCCGTTGGTCATCGGCTCCTCCACATACGTCTCACCGTTCGCCTCAGCCAGGGCTCGTCGGCGCGCCTGCTCCTCCTCGGCCGCCTTCTTTGCCTTCTCAGCCTTTACGTCCGCCGTCCAGCCACCGCCCGCACCCGAGAGCCAGTCGGTGTAGTACGCGCACGAATCGGCATTGACCGGCCCGCCCTCCTCGCAGAAGTTGAACTGCGGGCACGTGCCGCAGGGGGCTTGCGTCTGACCAAGCGAGATTGTGAGCCGCTGCAGCGCACGGTACAACACCGCCTGATCCGAAAGGTCAATGAGTGTCTGCCGCCCGGTGTCGGAGAAGAAGGGGTTGGCGAGGTTGATGGCCGCCGCAGTAGACTGAGGCTTGAGGGATATCGTCCCATTGTCCAGATCGTCAGAATCAACAGACGAGACTGACAGGTCCGAGTCCGTGTCCGAGTCACTGTCCGTGTCTGAGTCACTCAAGCTGTCCGACGACGAGAGCTCCGACTCGTCGGACAGGATACGCTTCTTGCGACGCGACTTGGGCTCGTCCAACTCGCGCAGCTCCTCGTCCGAGTCGTCCAGATCCGTGGACATTGCTCTCTTCTGCTGTCAGCTGCACCGTCAACAGTCTGCTCACCTTCTTGCGCTTCTCCTTCTCCTTGCGCGCGCGCTCCTTCTCCTTGGCCTTGCGCTTCCGTTCCCGCTCCTTTTCCTTCCGCTTCTTCTCCTTCTCCTTCTCCTTGCGTTTACGTTCCCTCTCCTTCTCCCTCTCACGTGCGCGCTCCTTTCGCTGTTTCTCGCGCTTGGCCTCCTTGAGCTTGGCCTTCATCTTTTCTCGATCCTTCCGTTCACGACGCGCGCGCTCCTCCGGGTCCATGTCATCGTCGTCATCATCGCGTTTGCTCTTGCGAGAGCGCTTGGCTGCCGGTTCGTCGTCCGAGTCGGAGTCGAACATCGGATCAACACTGACACCGCCGATAGGCTTGATCGCCTCGATCAGACCATCGAGCTCGAGAGCGCGGCAGATCTCCATGACGTTCTTCACCGTTAGGGGGGCGCTTGTGACCTTGTTCTTCTGCAGGTGCAACAGGATCGTCGCTGGCGTAGGAAGGGCGGCAGTCTTGGAGATGGGGTAAATAGGGTTGGAGCACAGCTTGGAAATTGCGTCGGCCTTGCGCTGAGGGAAGGTCTGCCGTTAACTCAAAACTCCTCAAAGCTCACCTTCTGCTGAATGAAGTTGAGAACGACGCCACGGAGGGTGTCGACGAACACTGAATCGTACTCTTTGCTCTCGTCAAACCAGATGCCGCCCGCCATGTCCTC
The DNA here is from genome assembly GCF_008065305.1 of Cutaneotrichosporon oleaginosum. Taxonomy (NCBI): domain Eukaryota; kingdom Fungi; phylum Basidiomycota; class Tremellomycetes; order Trichosporonales; family Trichosporonaceae; genus Cutaneotrichosporon; species Cutaneotrichosporon oleaginosum. The sequence continues at coordinate 658,625 of NW_027072174.1, read as the reverse complement.
TGGAGGCTTAAGGTGCGCGAGAATGTACAGCGGCATGGTCGGCGCGTTGACGCTCTTGAACGTCTTAACTAGCCCGACCTTCTCCAGCGACTCAAGGGCGCGGAAGACCTGCATACGTGCCATGATCTCAGTGTTGACTTGGTTTGCAATGCTTGGCTTGGAAATACCTATGATCAGCCACACAGTGGGGGAGGACGCACCAGTATTGCCCGCCTTGTCAACAATCTGAAGAACATATTGTTGTTCAGTTGTGAGGGTATTCTGTCTGGCAGGTCAGCTCACTCAAGAACAGGGACGTCAGCCAAGCCAACTGACTTGCGCGCATCCTCAACAGCGACACCATGAAACACAAGCTCGCCACCCTTCGAGCTCTTGGAAGCTGTAAACAGTTTCTGCAGATCAGCAGCTGCCGCAAGTGCGGTTACGCACCAATCCGAGAATCTTGTTAATTGCTGAATGACAGTCTTTCTTGGATAATCCCGGAATGGCGGTCTCGATCTGCTGCTGGGTCATGGCCTAGCTGTCAGCATGTGAAGCTGGTAGGCGGGCGAGATCAATGCACCTTCTTCTTCGAGGCCATGACCTTCTTGTAGACCTTTTGCTCGACGCTGGAGAGGGTAGCCGACATGACGGGCGAGTTTCAAGCGAGTATGGCCGTCAGGCAGGAAGAGACCCCGCTCAAAGGCGGTGTGAGCGGCGGATCGAGAGCGCGTCGAGGATCGAGGGGAGGGAGTGGATGGAGCCGGTAGCCTCAGTTGTTCAAGTTGCAATCCAGTCGAAATCCTCAACTCGTGACCTTGAAGCCCAATTAATACGTGTTCTTCGGTGCCCCCTGCGTTATCAATGACGCCGCGTGCCTGCGGCTGCGGCTCGACCTAGTTGACCTCCCCATACCACCCACCCCCCTGTCTATTCCTCTTCAAACGAACACATCAATCCGCCACTGAAGCATACATTCTGCGTCAACGTTATATTCACCTTGCGATTCAGCGAGCTGGCGACAAGGACCAGCATAGCGACCATCCATATCTGCAATCGCAGCGATTCCCTCCCCCCTCCCCCTCCCCGAAACCACGGCGATCCCAATTGACATCTCGCCCAGTCACACCTCCCTCCTCTCATCTTGATCCGGGCGTTGAGCCCGTGGTGTATCCACCATGTCATCCCAACCCGAGGCTCTGGAAAACATCTTCTCCCGTCTCGGGAGCAAGTGAGTTCCTCTTGTAGAATAACGCTCACAGCAGGTCAGAAGATGTCCGCGTTGCTGCGGCGGAGGACCTCAAGGCGCAGGTAAGGCCGCATGCCCACATGATCTGAGACCAGATCAACTCAGCAAACATTGAGTTCCCCGGCGACGACTCGAAGAAGAATGTGTGGAAGGAGGTGTTTCACCGGACGTTTGAGCTTACAAGGAGCAACACAACGTCTGAGCGCCTGGGCTCGATAGCAGCGATCGGTGGGTGTCTTTGGCGCGATAACACTGACGATAGACGCGATGCTGGAGGAGACGAACAATGATTCGCCCGATCGAGCGCTTCAAAATAATATTCGCCTCTATGGATGTGGGTGGTCGAAGTCGAGCTCGCTAACAGGTAGACCTCAGGCCACTGCTCACATACCCCGACTCGACTGTCATGGTCGCCGCGGCGCACGTCGTCGGTAACATGGTCAAGTTGGCCGGCGCCAACCTCGGCGAGTCCTTCTTCAACAAGGAGGTTGGGCAAGCTATCCAAATGATTGACGGTAAGCCGTGGCAATGTGTGCCCGCTGACTTCAGACTCAAGGCAAGAAGTAGGGCGGTTCAGTGCCGTCCTCTTGCTCCACCAGTTCGCCGTGTATGCCCCCAGCCAGTTCTACCCCTTTATCTCGCGCGTCCTCGAGAAGATCTGGATCCCGTTACGCGACAGTAGGGTGCGTGCTGCGCTTCCTCGCCGTAACTATCGGCTGACGCAATACAGACCATGGTCCGCGAGCGCGCCTCAATGCTGCTGTCGTCCTGTTTGGACATCATGAAGGCTCGTGAAAGGTCCAGCAGCGAAATCTACCAGGTTATCTTTGAAGAGGCGAAGAGCGGCCTGCTGAAGGCCAGCTCTGTCGACTCTATTTTGGGATCGCTGCTAGCCTTTAGCGCAATGTTGCAGAACCAGCAAATTGTGAGCTTCACGCCTAGCATGGCCAGCTAACCGCAGTCTATGGGCGAGTACTACCGTCAAATCTGCGAGATCACGCTCAAGTATCGCGACAGCAAGGAGACTGTGATCCGCAAGTCGGTCATTACTCTCATCCCTAGTATGGCGACCTACGACAGCGATGAATTTGAGGTGCACTACCTGCACCGAAGCATGGCATACCTCCTGCAGGCCCTCAACAAGCCCACCGACAGGGACATTGCGTATGTTGCCCTGGGCCACCTCTCGATTCAGCTGGCGTCCAAAATGCGTCCCTTCATCGACGATATCGTCAAGATTATCAAGGAACATTTGCGGATGCGCGGCAAGAAGGGCGCTCCATTTGAGGCACCCATCTTCCAGTGTCTCGCCATGCTCACCACCGCCGTGGGACCGATGCTCACGAGACAGATGCATGAGATTCTGGATCTCATGTTCCCTTGGGGTCTCTCTGAAGCGCTCTACCACGCGCTTGAGGTGATATCTAGCCACATCCCGCCGCTCCTGCGCACCATCCAGGACCGCCTGCTCGAGACTCTTTCGGTCATCTTGACTGGCCATTCCTTCCGGCCACTCGGAGCACCGGTGCGGCGTGCCAAGGGAGGCGAGATCACTCGTGACGTTGTCATCCAGGCATCGGGTGGGGGGCAGTCGCCGGAGACGATCGCGTTGGCACTCAAGGTGCTTGGCAATTTCGATTTTGGTGGTCACACGCTCAATGAGTTTGTGCAGGAGGCTGCCCTCCCGTACCTCGAGCATGACAGCCCAGAGGTGCGCAAGGAGGCGGTCTTAGCATCGACCCAGCTCTTTGTCAACGACCCCATCTGTAACCAGACTAGCAGCCACGCCATTGAGATCGTCAACGACGTCCTGGAGAAGCTGTTGACCGTTGGCATTACGGACCAGGTTCCAGGCATCAGGCAAGCCGTGCTTGAAAGCCTCGACGAGAAGTTCGACCGGCACCTCGCCCAGGCCGAGGACATCCGATGCCTGTTCGTGGCGCTCAACGATGAGGAGTTTAAGATCCGTGAGCTCGCGATCGGCATCATTGGCCGCCTGGCCCACCACAACCCGGCATATGTTATGCCATCGCTGCGCAAGTCGCTCATCAACTTGATTACCGAGCTCGAATACTCGACAGCCAACAAGCAGAAGGAGGAGAGCGCTAAGCTGCTGTGTCTTTTGATTGGCGCTTCATCAAGCCTCGTTAAGTCTTATGCCTCGACGATTCTGTCGGTCATTTTGCGCATCGCGCGGTCTCCATCCACGCCAGCAACCGTGACAGCGTCGTGCGTAAACTGCATTGGCGAGCTTGCGCGCGTAGCGGGCGAGGAGCTTGTCTCCAATGCGAAGACCATTATGGATCTGCTTCTCGAGCTGTTGAATGACCCCGCATCAACAGTAAAACGGAACGCGGCGCTCAAGGCCCTGGGCCAGGTAGTGTCCAACACTGGCGAGGTTATTACACCGTACAGTGACTACCCACAGCTTCTTGGCATCCTCTTCCGCATTCTGCGCCTTGAGACATCCTCGCAGATCCGCTTGGAGGCGATCCGTACGCTGGGTATGTTGGGTGCCCTGGACCCATTCAAACATAAACAATTGCTCGGCGGCGACAATGACAACACAACCGAGTCGACTGGTCCGCGCGTGACGGACATAACACTGTTGATGAACCATAACGGCGGTTCAAATGACGACTACTACCAGATGGTCGTCATTAACTCGCTTGTTAATGTTCTCAATGACGCCAACATGAAGGAGCACCATTACGACGCTATCAACTCGGTCATGCTCATTTTCCGTACTCAGCGCCTGCGCTGTGTTGGGTTCTTGCCTCAAATCCTGCCTGCCTTCCTCGGTGTCATTCGTATGGGCTCCCGTGACTCGCAGGACGTGTTCTTGAAGCAACTCGCCCAGCTCATCTCCATCGTTAAGCAGCATATTCGCAACTACCTCTCCGAGGTCTTCGCTCTTGTGCACGACTACTGGAACCCCAATTCGATGATGCAGATCACCATTATTTCTCTCGTCGAGGCGATCGCACGCGCCGTCGAGGGCGAGTTCAAAGCGTACCTTCCACAGCTCCTGCAGCAGATCCTGCGCACTTTCGACGGAGATCTGTCCGCGCGCAACCTTACCGACCAGCGGGAGAACACGCTGCTCCACATCCTGAAGGCGTTCATTGTTTTCGGCTCTAGCATCGAGGATTACCTCCACCTCGTGCTGCCGGTGATCATCCGCAGCTTCGAGAATCCGGCCGCGCCGACGAAGCTACGCAAGGCCGCGCTCACAACCACCGCGCAGTTATGCCGCAAGGTTAACTTCAGCGACCACGCATCGCAGATCATTCACCCGCTCGTCCGAACGCTCAGCACGCAAGACCCTGAGCTGCGCAACGCGGCAATGGAGACGCTGTGCGTCTTGGTGCTCCAGTTTGGCCCAGATTACGCGATCTTCATCCCCATGGTCAACAAGGTGCGTTTGAGGCCGCGCTTCAGAGAGAAGCTAACATTAGGCCCTGCTCGAGAACAAGATTGTGTGGCCGATGTACGATCAAATGGTTACAAAGCTGCTCAACCGCGAGCGCCTGCCGCCCGACCTCGGCCCCGTGGAGCAGTACGCCGCCGACTCGATGAACGAGGTTTCGGTGTCCGCTGAGCAGCACAAGCTTCCGGTCAACCAGCAGCAACTCAAATCGGCATGGGACTGCTCACATGTCGCCACAAAGAAGGAGTGGCTGGAGTGGCTGAAGAGGCTCGGCGTAGAGTTTATGCGCGAATCGCCATCACAAGCCATTCGTGCGTGCACGAAGCTCGCGGATCAGCACGGCGCCTTCGCGCGGGAGCTCTTCAATGTCGCGTTCGTGTCGTGCTGGACCGAGCTCTACGAGAGCTACCAGGAAGACCTTGTGCACCACCTTGAGCAGGCACTCACTAACGATGGCGTGCCTTCCGAGGTCGTCAACACCGTCCTGAATCTCGCCGAGTTTATGGAGCACGACGATAAGCCGCTGGCGCTGGAGCCGCGTCTCCTTGGCGATTACGCCACTGCTTTCCACGCATACGCGAAGGCTCTGCACTACAAGGAACTCGAGTTTTTTGTTGACGCTTCGCCGACCGTCGTGGAGGATCTCATTTCGGTGAATCAAAAGCTGCAGCAGAGCGACGCAGCATGGGGAACTCTCGAGTACGCCCAAAACAACCTCCAAATGACGCACGACGTCCTCTGGTACGAAAAGCTCGGCCGCTGGGAAGAGGCGCTCGAGGTGTGGAATGAGCGCAGCGCCGACCCGGACTCACAGTTTGACGAGCAAGCGCTGGCCATGGGTAAGTTCCAGGCACTGCATGCGCTCGGCGAGTGGGAGGAGTTGGCGGACGTCATCCAGGTTAGATGGCCCAACGCTGCCGGCGAGGAGAAGAAAACGATCGCCCCGCTTGGCGCCGCTGCCTCATGGGCGCTGTACCAGTGGGACATGATGGACGACTACATTTCCGCGATGAAGACGGACTCGGCCGATCGCAACTTCTTCAAGGCAATCTTGGCTGTTCACCGCAACCAGTTCACTTCTGCCAAGAGGCACATTACCAAGGCTCGCGAGAGATTGGATGGCGAACTCACTACTCTCACAGGGGAAAGCTACGGTCGTGCCTACGAGTGAGTAATGAGCGCCGTCGATACACTGACACCAGCGTCATTGTCCGTGTCCAGATGTTGTCCGAGCTCGAGGAGATCATCTCATACAAGGACCACGCAGACCAGCCGGAGCGCCAGGCGACTCAACGGCAGACTTGGCACAAGCGTCTCGCTGGTTGTCAGCGTGACGTCGAGGTCTGGCAGCGCATTCTCCAGGTGCGCTCCCTTGTCCTCACGCCGAGTGAGGACATGGAGACCTGGATCAGCTTCGCGGACTTGTGCCGCGTGTCCGACAGACTCAACCTTGCCGAGAAAACGCTCACGTCCCTCGTTGGCAGCTCGTGTAGCAACCTCGACGCGGAGGTAGGTGCACTCGATGGCTCTTCTGACAACGTTCAGAGTCGATCTCGTGCACCGCCACCGATTGTGTTCGCGTACTACCGGCTTAAGTGGGCGCAGGCTGTTGCGGTCGACTCACGCGATGAGCGCGTTGAGACCCTCGGCTACCTGCACGACTTTACGCAGACCTTGTCTGATGACATGGGTTTGGGACCGCGCAACAACCAAGGCCGCCTGATCCTTCCAGATGTTAAGCTGTACGGCGAGTACACCAAACTGCTTGCCAGATGCCACGTCGAGCTCGGCAAGTGGGAGGCATCAATGTTGGAACAGGGCTTCACCGCTGCGCCCGCCAGTGTCCTCAGCAACTACGCACTGGCAACTGAACTCGACCCTGACTGGTACCAAGCGTGGCACACATGGGCACTCGCCAACTTTGAGGTCATTGGCAGCCTCGAGGTCTCGCAGAGCGGCTTGCAGCCGGCCCACTTTGCGACCTACATCATCCCAGCCGTGGAGGGTTTCCTGCGCTCCATCGCACTATCACCGGGCAACTCGCTGCAGGACACATTGCGTTTGCTCACGCTCTGGTTCAAGTATGGCTACCAGTCGGGCGTCAACCAGGCAATCCAGCAGGGCATGGCGTCCGTCAACATCGACGTCTGGCTTGAGGTCATCCCGCAGATCATTGCGCGAATTCAGACGCCGCGGCCGACCATCCGTGAGCTCATCGTCAGATTGCTTCACTCGATCGGACGGGCGCACCCACAGGCGCTCATTTACCCTCTCACGGTGGCGTCCAAGTCCAATGTTGCGACCCGCAAGCAGGTCGCGCAGGATATCATGGACAAGATGCGCGAGCACTCTGCGACCATCGTAGACCAGGCCGACCTGGTCAGCACCGAGCTGATTCGTGCTGCCATTCTGTGGCATGAGCAATGGCATGAAGGATTGGAGGAGGCTTCGAAGCACTACTTCGCGGACCACAACGAGGAGGCCATGTTCGAGGTGCTAGAGCCGCTTCACGACATGATCGAGAAGGGCCCCGAGACCGTGCGTGAGACCTCGTTCGTTCAGAGCTTCGGCCACGACCTGCGCTTGGCGCGAGACCTTTGCAGACGGTACCGGCAGCAAGGTGACCTGAACGAGCTCAATCAGGCGTGGGACATCTACTGCGCCACGTTCCAGCGTCTCGCTAGACAGATAAAGCTCCTCAACGTCATCGAGCTGCAGTACGTTTCGCCCAAGCTCATGAACGTGCGCGACCTCGACCTCGCCGTACCGGGCACGTATCAGAGTGGCAAGCCCGTCATCGGCATCGCCTACGTGCTGCCGACCTTCACCGTTATCAATTCGAAGCAGCGCCCGCGTCGTTTCACGATGCGTGGCCGCGACGGTAAGGAGTACACATTCGTGCTCAAGGGTCACGAAGACCTGCGTCAGGATGAGCGTGTCATGCAGCTCTTCGGCCTGGTCAATACACTTCTCAGCGCCGATCAAGAGTCGTCCAAGCGCCACCTCAGCATCCGCCAGTTCTCTATCACGCCGCTGTCCCCTGGTGCCGGTCTGCTCGGCTGGGTGCCGCACAGTGATACACTGCACGCCCTTATCAAGCACTACCGCGACTCGCGCAAGATTTTGATCGACATCGAGACGCGCCTCATGAACCAAATGGCCGACGACAACTACGACTCGTTACCGCTGCTGCATAAGGTCGAGGTGTTCCAGTACGCGTTGGACAATACGACGGGACAGGACCTGTATCGCATCCTGTGGCTGCGCTCGCGTAACTCCGAGTCGTGGCTTGAGCGGCGTACAACCTACACGCGCTCTTTGGCGCTCACGTCAATGGTCGGGTACATCCTTGGTCTGGGTGACCGACACCCTTCTAACCTGATGCTGGACCAGATCACGGGCGAGATTGTGCACATCGATTTCGGCGATTGTTTCGAGGTCGCGATGCAGCGCGACAAGTACCCGGAGAAGGTACCGTTCCGCCTCACGCGGATGCTCATCCACGCGATGGAGGTGTGCGGAATCACGGGCACGTTCTCGCGCTCGTGCGAGGTGTCGATGGAGGTGCTACGCGCCAACAAAGAGTCGCTCATGGCCGTCCTCGAGGCATTCGTGTACGACCCACTCATCAACTGGCGTCTCACGGCGGGCCAGGGCGGGCAGCGGCAGGGCGCACACGACGTCGAGGAGCGCGGCGGGCAACCGTATGCGGTTCAGCGTGGTGGGCGAGCGGACGAGCGCGACATCCTCGTGGAGGCGGACCGGCCAGAAGTCATGAACGACAAAGCGCTGCAGGTTGTCGAGCGCGTGCGTCGCAAGCTCACAGGCCGTGACTTCAAGCCTAATGTCACGCTCGACATCAAGGAACAGGTTGAAGAACTCGTTACACAGGCCACGAGTGTTGAGAATCTTTGTGTTGCGTTTGTTGGATGGTGTAGCTTCTGGTAGTGCGCCCAAGAAGACAGCGAGAAGGGAAAATCTGTGGTGGAGAATTAGTCGTAGTTGTTTGTATTCCCATCATGCATCGGTCACAATGTCTGCGGTAGGCGCGACACTGACGGGAGGGTAGCTGCTCCTTCTGTCAAAACCATGCACCCCACTTCACATCGACAACTTGCATTATCAACTTAACGGTATGTCACTTCGCTTAAAATCGCTAAAGATATCACACAGGCGGGGTAGCTTGGGTGGAAACCTTGTTGTAGTCGCCGATGGGCTTCTCGCGCGAGAACGTCTGGACAAGGGAGTTGCGGCGCGGGCGCTCGATCTGGATGGGCTCACATGGGCCAACGTTCTTTCGGAGAATGTAACGCTTGAACCACCACGGAAGCACGGTACGAGTGTTGTGCCTGATGAAAGTGTTGGTCGGCACGCCAAACGTCTGGTCGAGCTCCTCGAGAGTGAGCTGCTTGGTCTCCGGGACCCAGAGGAAAATCATGATAAACGCCAGCGCGTTCATGCCGGCGTAGAAGCCAAAGGCGCCCGTAGGCGTGAAAGCACGAAGCATGACCGGGAAGGTGAAGGAGAGGACAGCGCCCCAGAAGTTGTTGAAGAACACGGCCCAGGCCATCCCCTGCTCACGCTGGGGGAGGGGGAACACCTCGGCCGAGTACATGAAGGGCACAGGACCCTCGCCGACGGAGTAGGCGATGGTGAAGAGGTATACGAAGAGGGCGACAAGACCGGTAGACACCTTGATGTTTTCGATGAGGAACATGAAGCCGCCGATGAGGAGGGTGATGCACATGATCGGGAAGGTGGTGAGCAGGAGCGAGCGGCGGCCATATGTGTCGATGGTGAAAACGGCGGGGATGGCGAAGACGAAGTTGAGGGCACCGAAACCGATGGAGGCGAAAAGCGCTTGCTTGTCGCTGAAGCCACCGCGCTTGAAGATTGTCGACGAGTAGAACGCCATGATGTTGATGCCGCACATCTGCTGGCCGATCATCACGACGGAGGCCGCGACAGTCGCGCGCCGACAGCGCGGGATGGTGAAAAGCTCGATCAAGCGCGACATGTATGTGCGGCCCTGGACGATCTTTTGCTCCTCGGCGTACAGAACGTAGGCGTAGAACAGGTCACGGGCGGCCTGGAGCTCAGTGTGGCGGAGACGCTTCATCGCCTTCCACGCATCCCCCATCCGGCCCTTCTTCATGTACCAACGCGGCGACTCGGGGCAGCAGTAGACGAAGAGGGTGAGGGGCACGGCGGGGATGAAGGCGGAGCCGAGCTGAAGACGCCATGCAATCTTGCCGGTGTTCATGACGGCGGCGTTGGCACAGAAGCCTAGGAAGATGCCGAAGGCCGTCCACAGCTGCCAGCCCATGGTTAGAGCGCCGCGGATGCGCGCGGGCGATAGCTCAGCACAGTACATTGCCACAGTGGCCGCCTTCGCACCGACACCGATTCCCATAATCAGACGGACAGCCATGAGCTCCTCCCATGTGTGGGTGAAGCCGGAAGCGATCGGGGTAGCGATGAGGATGATACCAGTAATGAAAATTTCGCCGCGGCGGCCAAACCAGTGGTTCAGGGGGTCCGAGATCCAGCATCCGATGAATGCAGCCGAGAGGTACACTGAGCCATTGACGAGACCGACGGTCCACTCGTCCTCTTGCCAGCCAGGCTCGCCCTCGGCGGCGCCGATGCCGAACTCGGCGGGGAATGAGAGATTCGCGCCGTTGGAACCAGTCTGGTCCCAGCCCTGAGTGGCTGCACCGAGCGCACAAACAATTACTGCGTGTCAGTCACAATGATGAACACATGACACATGACGTCGGGGGCGGTGGCGGCGGCAGCGGCGGCAGCGGCAGCAGCTTGGTATTCCTCGCTCCGCTGATCAGTCACTCACCCGAGACGATGAGGGCGCGCGGCTGGCGCCAGATGTGGTCGCGCTCGGACGCGAGGCTAGCGCGGTCCTCCTCGTCAAGGCCGTCGATGGTCTCGAACTGCTTCGGGCGCTGGGCGACGAGCGCTCCACGGCGGAACACGTCGCGGTCCTCCTGGAAGCCGAAGTTGTCGATGAACGCGTCGGCCTCGGCGAGCAGCTGGTCGCGCGGCATGCCCGTCAGCGGGTTGAGCACGTCGTCGGCGGTCACGCCCGTGCTGAGGCGGCGGCCGAGGGCGCCGCCGCCGGCGTGCTCGTGCTGCTCGTGCTCGCTGCCCTTGAAGCGGCGGTCGCTGAGGCTATCGCTGTCCTTGTAGGTCGCCATAGCGGTTAATAATTGACGAGGCTTTGTAGCTCTGTCCTTGCTTTATATAAGCTTGATAGGAGCGTGGGAGCCGTAGTGGGGCTCGGTGTGCCACCACGCCTCACGCCTCACACGACCATTTGTGGACGTGCCGCACCAGCGATCGCGCCTCGTACCCCGCTCCACAGCATGCAGCATGTGGTCCCCGGCCAACATCCAACGGCGGGCGGCGCGCGTCTCCTAACCCCTGTCCTGATGGCCCCGTGCAGCTGAGTTGCTCCGTTGCCCACTGATCTGCCCACTATAATGATTGGCCGCAAAGCACCGCTCGCCCTCTCGGCCACTGAATCAAACTAGGTTGGTGGTCGTGGGGATCGTAAAAGTGGTGAAACAGCCCATTCACCCCGCAGCAACCCCCGGGCCTAAGGCACAGCCAAGCCCGTGCCGCTCGTCCCGGACACGTGCAGAGGTTCCGTCATCCCTGCGCTAATATGTTTTGCCCGCCTCGGCAATCTCGCGTCGCTACTGGGATGGTGGAGAGCACGCGCGCATGACGGGGAGAGGAGCCGGCGGCAGTGAGCGCTGCCGCGGAGATCCTGCCTCGGCAGATGAAAATGGCGTCTTGGCTGAGGTCATGTGACGCCACATGCCCATGAGAGTTCAGGGTAGCCCCGAGTGTTGCGGAGGAGGTTTGCGGTGATGGGATCTTATTAAAATGCAGCGCGTGATGGGTCGTGTGCTGAGAGCTCCGCACGCTTCTCTCGCGGATGTAGAGACGGCGGTCTTTCTCTCTGGCTTTGATGACTTCAATGTTGTTTCGCCGACAATCATAAGTTCCCCAATTTTCCCCCTTGTCTCACTTTGATCTAGGGGAGTCAAGGAATGCTAAGTCTGGATCGTGCGGCCCGAAGTTTCCGAGTTCTGCCAAGCACCAACACCGCCAGCAGATCGACGTTCTAGGTGTGACTTTGCTGCCACGGTCCCAAGAGGGCGCATTTTCGTTTATGAATTGGGCAACATGGGGCGTAAAAGTCATCACACTTAGCACGACTTGTATTCGATAGAATGGGAGTGCAGCGTATGGGCGAGCGATTGTGAATATTGGCTTCAACTACGCTTTCGTGATTGCTGCTCCGTCCGAATGGATGGAATGCAGGAATTGTCTTTCCGCCAGTCTTGCGCGGTAACTTTCAGAGCGAAGTAGGTGACACAAAGCCTCCAAGAGGTCAATCATCCAGAGCAGTGACGAACACATATCTGGCTACCTTCAAGATGCGGGAGCTGCACTTGAGAGCCGATGTAGGATTTTATTTGCCGCTGATGCGCCGGTCTGGCTTCAAGCTGGCCACCTGTTGGCTGCGGAGTCGCAACGAAGCTGCGAAGCTCCCAGCCATCTTTTCAACAAATGGAAGCCGTCAATGATCTTTGTAGTCCCCACTGCCGGGTAACGGTCCTCGTCAGCGTTTTCCTGGTGTCACGATGGTCACACGAGCCCCGTGTCGCGTTGCGTAAGCTATCACTCATAAACATGGCTCCCATCTTTGCTGCCTCGGATTGATTGATGAGGCTGGCACCAGATCGGACGCGGAAGGCCATGTCCCCAGTTTCACACAATCGTGCCAAGTGCACTACGGCTAGCGGATGCCGGTCCGCCGGTCGCAGCGTTCGGAGGAAAGCGCATGAGCCATCCCCCCCCAAACCCGGGGGCCTTCGAGCATGAGAAGACGGCACGTACGGCACCGTTCGGACTTTGCTGTCCAGCTGTGAGGAATCCTTAGTATGTGGACCTGTGGCCCCCACCTGCGGCGGCAATTCCATCTGTCCGGAAGGATCGATCTCGACAATCCGTGTGTGACTTACAAATCGGCTCTCGCCGTAAACCCGTGGTGAGGGGATCACCAGATACCACGCTGTTGCTATGATAGTGTGGGAATCGCTCCAAACTTTATGTGTGCTTTCAGTATGCAAGGCGAACAACTCTACGCGCGACTGAATTGAGGTGGCGGAATCAACTGGCTTGCAGCACTGGGTACAGTCACAAAGAATACAACTGCATAGGACATCACTTAGGCGAGGGCAGCGATGGCGAGGGCGCCTGCCGCGATGAAACCCGCGTTGGGGCTCAGCATGCCCGCGCCACCCGAGCCGCTGGGCGCAACCGCACTGGAGGCGGCACTGGCCGCCGAGCTGAGGGCTGCACCTGCAGACGAGGTGATAGACTGCAGGGGGTTCTGAGACGAGGCCGCACCTGCGGGAGCAGACATGCTCATAGAGGGAGCGCCGCTGGCGGCGGGCGCGCTGCCAGAGGCCGAGGGGGAGGCCATGGGCGATTCAGAGCTCATGGAAGACTCGGAAGCCATAGGAGACTCAGAGGCCATGGAGCTAGAGGCGGTCTCTGAGCCACCACCAGGAAGGACAGAGTCGACGACCGATGCGATAGCCGAGGTCACGCTGCTGTAAGCTCCAGAGTACAAAATGAGACTCACGACTCGACGGGGTTCTGAGCGAGGACGCCGGCGGCGGCGAAGAGGGCAAGGAAGGCGGCGCGCATTGTGATGTTTCTGAGGAAGTGATGAGAGGAGAGACTGGCTGAATGGACGTTTGCCTCGCGCCTTATATGTCGGATACGCGCCAAGAGAGTGCGCCACTGAACATGACATTTGCCATCCTCGCCGTGGGCGCGAAGATGTCGGCTCGCGCCTCGGACTGCGGTGGGCAACGTTGCCCCGTGTCGAATGGCTTGAACGGAACGTACGTTACCTCGATGAGAAGGGTATGACGCGTGGAAACCACGCCATCGCGCTGCGGCTCGGAGCGCGGCGAAAGAGGGATCGTACCGGCTGAGGCGGTGCGTGCCCTGCTGCGGCGTAGTCGGTGTGCCGGGCAGTGTGCGGGGCGTAGGCGGTGGTGGGCTCGGAGACGGCCAGTCGAGACCTCGGAACGAAAGGCACCGGGGCCCTCGGCACGCCCACGGGTACACTGTCTGGAACGAGGAGAAGGCCGGTGTGTCAGTGTCAGGTGGATGTGCCGGATGAGGTATGAGCGGCCGTTGCTGAGCGATGGGCGGGGCGTGGATGGGCTTGCAGGCTGACTGCTGCGACGACCGGTGTTGCGTATCTGACGCAGGGAGAGCTGCACGATGAGGGTCACACAGGGCAGGGGACCAAGGGGAGCCGATGCTGAAACGTGGGTTTGACCTTCACATGATGTCACATGCCCCATCTCCGTGACCTCCAAATCTCGCAAGATCGCTCATGCGCCAAAGCAGGCAGGCAAGCACACGCAGACTGACCACCCCAATCTGGCAGGGAGATGTGAGTTGGAGTGCGATGATGCACCAGCCTTTACTAGGGAGTTAGGGGGACTGAACTGGGGAGTCAACCTTCGAATAGCGCTCTCTAGCATCCTGACGGCCCGAGATTACGCGTGCCAAGACCTCAAGGCTTAGAACCCAAAAAACAGCTGCTCCAATGTGGCGCTAACACCGTCCTTACAGTGCTGAGGCGATCTGGTGTCCTACCTTGAAATCATGTACATAGCTTGTGCCACGCGCCGCGTCGGATGTGGCACTGCTCATCAGCAGGATTGGCGGAGACCCACTCGTTAAACAAGCTTAATCTTGGGATTGTCGCCGGCCCGCCCTCAACCTGTCAACATGCACCCTGCACGTGTCGACTCGCTACGGTCCGGACGGAGACGTCCACGAAACTCCCTGCAAGATCTGAAGAAGATCCAGAAGGGGACGTTTTCGCGGCCAGGGCCCGTGTACCTCTCGAGTCGTTGCGGCTCCGACATGCAGAAACGTCTACTCAACATCAGTCAACACTCGTCCCAGTATCGCAATGAATGCAAATAAATTCAGTGGTGCCATCACACCCCCTCTTCACCAACCTCCTCCTTCTACAGCACAGCAACCATCATGACAATCACCTCCAATAGGCCCGCTTGGCTCGAGGCCCTTGAGCATGACGGCGTCGCAGTCGTCCCAGCCGCCATCCCGCCCGCAGAGGTGGCGGCTTTTGAGGCCGACGCTTACGCCTGGCTCGGCACCTTCGGCTACGACCCTCTCGACCGTACAACCTGGAAGCGGGCACGCCTCCCCCCGGCTTGGCGTACGGGTATGTACAGCTCTGCGGCGCATGAGGCCTTTGTCTGGCGCCTCCGCTGTGTTCCCGGCATCCTCGCGGCCTTCGCCTCAGCCTGGGACACATCCCCCGAGACCCTGGTAGCGAGTTTCGACAGCATCAACATTACCCGGCCGCTGGGCAAGTTCGGGCGCAATTCCAAGGCGACCAAGCCGTGGCCTCACCTCGATCAGGACCCGGGGCGGGCGGGCCTTGAGCTCTACCAGGGCATCGCCGTGCTTTCGGACTCGGGCCCGAACGACGGCGGTCTGTGCGTGCTCCCCGGTTCTCATCGGCTGCATAGCGAGTACTTCAAGGCGTTCCCGCCCCCGCCGTGGAAGCCTAACCGGATTTTCCGCATTCCTGCGCGGGGGATGGCGTGGTATGCCGCCCGCGGCGTGACCAAACGGAAAGTCGAGGCTAAGGCCGGCGATCTCATCCTTTGGGATAGCCGTGTCGTGCACTGGAACGAGGACCCCATCGGAGAGCGGATCCGTCTAGCCGCGTATGTGTGTTATTGCCCCCGTAGTCTTATCGCGGAGGACGTGCTCTCCAAGCGGGTCCAGCTTTTCTACACCCGCACGTGGACGAACCACAAACCTTTCTTGGCAGTCGCCGGCAAAGAATGTGTCCCTCGGCTTGCAGAACCCGAAGAGACAGACACCTTGGTCCGTCTCATCGGGAGCAGTGTCGAGGATTCGACGTAGGATGTAGTTCAGTAGAAGGTGATCTGTAGAAGCTGTCGCGCAATGACAGCTTCATAGATCAGTGCAGCATCCCAGATCAGTGTATGCATACAACACCTACTTCACATACCATCCACCGACAAGCTCCATCGCGCGCTTGTCTCCGCGCGCGACTGCCTCGCCCTCGGCGCCACCCACAACGTCACCGACCATCTCCCACGGATCCCGCCCGCCTCCCCAGCACAGCAGGCGCTTCTTGAGTGCCTCCCCCGCCTCGCGGCTCAACGGGTCCGCGGCAAACAGCGTACTGAACACCTTGCCGGCAATTGCCCGGTCGAACAGGTACGAGTAGTATGTCGCGCCGTACCCGTACAAGTGGCCGAACTGAGTCTGCCACGCCGTCCCCTCGACCGGCGGGATCACGCCCACGCGCTCCTGCAGCGCCGTGTACACAGACGTGCTGTCGACAGCCTCGCCGGGCACGAGCGCGTGGTACTGGTGGTCCAACATAGCCATGACAATCTGTCCGTGTGTTTCAAGGGCCGCGAGAGAGCTCTGGAGCGCCATGTGGTTCTCAAAGAGCGAAGGCGGGAGTGGTCTTCCCGTTTCGTAGTGCTCCGCGAACAAGGCGAGAACACTGGGCGACTTGACGAAGTGCTCCATAAGAATGGAAGGGAACTCAACAAAGTCCGTCGCGCAGCGCGTCCCGCTGACGTTGTGATACTCCGTCCGCCCGATCATGGCTGGTGTGAGCACGCTCAGAGATCGCAGGTGACCGCATCCAACTCACAGTGCATCGCGTGCCCCATCTCATGGAAGAGCGTCTCGACCTCGTGCCATCCCAACAGCGCTGGCCGGTTTGCGTCGTTCCCAAAGTCAGTGCACAGCACGACGATTGGTAGCTGGTATCTCCCTGTCATGCCGCGCACGGCGTCGCCCTCGGTTTCGAGGCCTGGTCCCCACCGCGCATCCCAGCCTTCCGGCAATCCGTCGCCGCGCACATCGTCGTCGTCCACGCGACGCGAGCAGCGCACAGTGTAGTGTGCCGCACTAGGCGGCTTGCCGTCGCGCGCAAACAGGTCGCAGTAGATGACACCAATGGTACCCTGCTCCTCGTCGACCACGTCGAGGCGGCGCACGGAGGAGTGCCATACCTCGCCAGGGGCTGGAGTCGCTGGCCGGAACGAGATGCCGTATAGGCGGGAGAAGAGACGGGAAAGACCGCGCATCACCGTACCAACGGAGAAGTACGGGGCGAGTGGAGCGAGACTGGCGGGCGCCAGGTTCTGCACATGCCGCTCGGAGAAATAATCTCTGTCCCACGCGTACAGGGGTGGCAGATCGCCTGGCTTGTCCATGCCAGACAATGCCTGGGCTTTCAACCGTGCAAGGACGGCAACATCATCCGCTGCTTGGGTGCGGTGGTGGTCGGCGAGCGAGGTGAGGAAGCCCCAGACGTTGGATGGGGTCTTAGCCATCTTGTCGACGAGCGCGACCTCGGCCCATGACCCTTTACCAAGTACACCGGCGAGTTCGGCTCGCTGTGCGAGCATCTTCTCCAGCACCCCGACACGGTCGGGATCCGCCCGCGCGTTGCCGACGTACGCCAACCGCCGCGCTTCACCCTGGGGCGCGTATCGCGCGATCACCTGCGACTCCCAGCTTCCAGGGGCGACGAGGGCAACGCCCTTCACACGAGGGACAGCATCAACAAAGTGAGGCGGAAGCCCCTTCAACGCAGCCTCGGGTATCTCGACAGGCGGGGTTGGAACCGGTGGCGCACTAGCATTCGAGAGGAAGCTCCGCCCCAAGCCCAGCAGTGAGTCAGAGAGCTCGACGAAGCGCGCACGCCGCTCGGGCGGGAGATCGATCCCACTCTTCTCAAAGTCACGGAGAAATGTGAGCGCGACTTGCCGCTCGGCGTGGGAGAGAGGGGGCGAGTGCTCCACCTCAAGAGTGGCGACGAGCGCCTCGAATAGTCCCCGATGTGTATTGAGCTCGTTCATGTAGCTGCACAGCCGGTCGTACGCGCGATCTGCCTCGGCAACCCACGCGCGCTCGGGATGCGCGTTTCGCACGAGCTCGCACATGTCGATGACGCCGCAAAGGAGGTCGCTGAGCCGATCAAGATTCTTGACCACCAACCGCAGCTCTGTCGGACCGGCGGTGGGCGCGCGCCCTATCCGTTCGACGATGGCGCGGACATGCAGCAGCGTCCGCTCGGTGAGCGGGCGCAGAGCCTTCGCGTGCGTGAGTGGTCCGTAGGTGAAGAGTCCCTCTTGCCCGGCGAATAGGCCGGCTGATGGAGCTAAGTAAGGCCCGTCAAAGAGCTCTTTCAACTCGTCACCATCTTTGGCTGGGGTGACCACGGGGTGGGGCACAAACGCGGCAGCGGCGGCATTTCGTTTTGCGCCGGACGGGCGGGAGGCAGCAACGAGAGAGCTGCGGGCAGACAGAGGGCCGGAGGGGGTGAGTGTCTTGGGGGTGGAAGAGAGGGAGCGGGCGATGGTGGGAGGGAGAAAGCGTGTACCGCTCTTGTGCGGCCGGAGGGCCGCGCGAGTCGCAGATAGGGCCCTTGATGCCATGGCCCGCACGATTTTGTAAAAGAGAAAAGCGACGAGAGCGCGGAAAGATGATGAGAGAGCGGAAAGTCAGCCCACCGGAGAGAGGTGAACTTCTTGGATCCTCCTCGGAACGAGATTTCGGACTTCACGCTGACCTCCACCTTCCTGCTGGTCCGCTGACTCCGACACCGAAGGTACTCCGCAGGCCCAGATGATTCTGCCATGCAGCAGACGGTTTAGGGACCGAAGGATGGGCAACTCAGAGGTAGTTCAAATTGTCTCGAGCATCCCTTTATCCTGCATAACGTGTGCATAACGAGCAGATTTGCGGGGTGGAGGATATTATTGCCCTCGCTCCATGACACAGATTCTGAGCCGCCCAGTTTCAGCATCAAAGATGGCCTGGAACTTCCCCGCCTTCGCACATCGGCAACAGCATGTGCGCTGTGCTCGCCGCTCGCTAATTGCTTGAAGAGAACATGAATGAGGAACAGGATGGCTGGGTGGCAA
Organism: Cutaneotrichosporon oleaginosum; assembly: GCF_008065305.1. Lineage (NCBI taxonomy): Eukaryota > Fungi > Basidiomycota > Tremellomycetes > Trichosporonales > Trichosporonaceae > Cutaneotrichosporon > Cutaneotrichosporon oleaginosum. The sequence goes on along the minus strand of NW_027072174.1, from coordinate 639,892 downwards.
TTCGACATGTTGGGTGGCGACGGGATTAAATTTTGCCGACTGAGTGGCACCTCCAAATGTTGTCATCTCGACGCGCTCAACTCTCCATTCTCCATCCACTCCGCTTCAACATACCACTCGTCGACAACTAATCGACAATGGTAAGTCACATCATCCAAGACGGGGAGGCTACCCACTGCGATGCGCGATGCCTGAAGTGCGCTCAGCTGGCCTACGATGTACGCTGCCATCGCTGCGCCTTAGGACAGGACATCCGACGCATTCTGCTTCTTTCCCAGTCTTCCGTCCTCGGGATTGGGTCAATGATCGACGGCGGATGTGAACATCGAACGCGCATGTGTGATCGCCGGTGTGGTGCTTTTTGTAGCGCTCCGGGGTGTCACTCCGGCCGCGCGCGTCAGCGTTCTTCAGCCTTCCCTCCCCCTCCCCCTCGTAATGATGATTCGACTGACTCTAGATTATCCCCGTCCGCTGCTTCTCGTGCGGCAAGGTTGTTGGAAACCTTTGGGAGGCGTATCTCGAGCTTCTTGCTGCCGGTGTCGACGAGGGGTGAGTGCTGTGGAGCACGGCTGAGAGGCTGGACGTGCCGCCAACTCAGGGTGCATGGTCGCTGACACCAGTGACGCGCTCGATAAGCTGCAGCTTAAGCGCTACTGCTGCCGCCGCATGGTCCTCACACACGTGGATCTGATCGAGAAGCTGCTTCTCTACAACCGTGAGCAATAGTGAATCACGCCTCGCTGACCACAGCCTTGGACCGCGAGGCCGTTCGTACCTAGTTTCCGTGTATCATGTATCATCTAGCGTGCTAATAACGGCGGAGCACCCCATCCGCCCCTGCGCACCACGCTCCGTCGCCGACGGCCCATGTTTCGACCCCGACGGCCTCCCATCCCGCAAACTCCTCAGCCACTTCCACATCGAGTGTTTCTGGGGTGGACGCAATGGAGAGGCGCGCGGGGAGGCCGCTGGCCGTGCCGACAAGGAGAGAGGGGCCGTCAAATGCAAGCGAGTACACGCTCGCCTCGTTTCGGCGCACGGCCGCAACTACTTTAGAGAGGTTGGTGGTGCGGCGGAAGACGATGGTCCCGTCCGCGTGGCCTGTCGCGATGAGGCCGAGCGTCGACGAATACGCGGCGCTGACGAGCTTCGTGTCCGTCGGGGGAGAAACGAAGAGCGGCTCGTGTGACTCGGCTTCGAGTGCGTACCCTGTCAGAGACCCGTCCGTGGTAGCCGCAACGATGACTGTCTCCGCCCCCAGCGCTGCCTGCTCTCCGTGAATGACGATGAGCGCCTCCACAGCTTGCTTGAGGCGCCACGCCCTTTCCTCCTTCCCTGCACCCACATTCCACAGCCGCACGCTCCCGTCCTTTGCGGCACTCAACACCTGCTTCCCCACGCCAAGTATGTGTGTCGCGGTGATTGCGCGCGAGTGGCCGCGGAGCACGCGCGGATTAACCCCTGTCACAGCGGAGTAGATGCGGAGCGACATGTCGCTCGAGGCGGTGAGCACGACCTGGAGTCAGTCCGCGCGGTCTCTGACTCACCTCGCCGGACGGGAACCACTTGACGTCCAACACGTCGCCGACGTGACCTGCGAGCTGAAGCGCCTCAGAGGGCCGCGCGGGGTCCAATACAATCGCGTAGCCGTCTGGCCCGCCAGCGACAAGTTTGCCGGCCTTAGCGGAATAGTCGAGAGCGTTGATGTTGAGTTCGGGGGAGACGGCGGACGCCTTGGTGTATGGCGGCACGACGGTTTGGCGGGGGAAGTGGACGGGGCGGGAGGTCATCTTGAGCGCGGGGACTGTTACGAGGAAGTTGGCCTGCAATCAGCGTCAGAGCGAGGAGATTGAGCTCGTTCATGGCGCGCGGCTGGATGTGCAAACGAAATCGCTTCCTTTACGTCCCCCACCCCGTCCATGCCGCTCACACCTTCCTCAGCAGACGACGCACCTTCGATTCGCGCTCGACCTTGACGCCGTCACGGCACGTGATTTCCACTCCGCCGTCGAGCGACACCCGCATCTTGCCATGCACGCTCGACTCGCCGGCCTGATACTGGTGTCAGCTGCTCGCCTCTATCCACACTCACAGCAGAGACCCACACATCCTCCTGCGGAACAGTGCCCTGCTCGACATCCTCGAAGACGCCCAGCGCGTCGTGCTGCCGTCAGCTCTGCTCATCGCCTGCGCCCCCTTCATCTCTCTCGCCTATCCATTCTCTTCCTTGTACATACCTGTATGTCGATGTAACTCAAGCTCTTGACCTGCATGATTGTTGTGAACGCTGACGCAACTGTCCGCTCCCTCAAGTGGTCAGCAGAGGTGGAGGTAAAGTGGGGTGTCGAATAACGATGCGCACAAGAACTTCGAATCCGGAATACGCTCGATCGCCCGCTCGCCGTCGCTGTCAACAACACATCCATCATGTCCGACGACGAGCGCATGGGCGACTTTGGTGGCGACAACTACGACTACGAGGAAGCCGACCACATTGAGTGAGTCTGTCGGTGGGGTGGAGAGGCGTGCGGGGGGAGTCGGGTGGCAAGTCTCCATCTTCCCCAGGCCGTCAAGGCCCCGTCGTGATCGCCTCTAACAGCAGATATGAGGCCGAGATCGAGCACGAAGATGAGGACAACATCATTGTTGTGAGTCGCTACGCGAAATGGTGCCGGGAATTGCTCACACCAGTCGGGCGATGTGCCAGACGACGTCAAGCAGCGCACCGGCAAGGCGGCCAAAGCAAACGAGGTGCGCATCACCACGCCGTACATGACAAAGTACGAACGCGCGCGTGTGCTCGGGACGCGGGCGTTGCAGATCTCGTGAGTGAGGCGGGATGCTGTCGAGGAGAGTGGACGAGGAGGAACCATCGAATCGCCGCTGACCACAGTATGAATGCGCCAGTCCTTGTTCCCGTCGAGGGCGAGACGGACCCACTGGAGATCGCGCTCAAGGAGCTCGCCGCTAAGAAAATCCCACTCGTCATCCGCCGCTTCCTCCCTGACAACTCGTTCGAGGACTGGAAGGTCGAGGAGCTGATCGTGCAGGAGTAGAGGGCTGTGTGACTATTATGCATTGTATCAATCTAGCGCGTGTGTGGGCGAGTGCGTCGCTGCGATCGGGATGTGCTCCCTGCAAATCTACTACCAGCTCGTGGCGTGTTCCGCATAACACGGCAGCTGGGCAGCCCGCTCCAGCTAATCTCCCTCCCTTCGGCCAAGCTCACTCCCTCCGGCCTAGTCCGGCAGCTCACGCACGACCAGCCGCTCGAACCGGCTGTCCTTCCACCCGTCCTGCGCCAGCCAGTCAAACAACTCGTGCTCGTGCAGCCCAAACACGCTAAGCTTGCCGTCCAGTGATTCCTCATAGCGCTCACCACGGAGGCGTGCTCGCTCGCGCTCACGCTCGGCAATAGCCGCCGTCGCGGCGTTTCGTCCCTCGAGCACAGACGCAATCTCGTCCTTGTCGGGATAGTACAGCCGTGGCTCGAGGAAGCCGAAGATGGCGAGCGCCGCGCGGAAGATGTACCCGTCGCCCTCGAGCACGATCTGATCCCAAAGGCGGCACGCAGCCTCGAAGGGCACCTGCTCCACAAGGACGGAGCGGAAGTAGCTCTCCGGCAGCCGGAGGCCGAGGTTCTTGCAGTTGGCGTAGATGCGGGGAAACTTGTCGGCTTGAAGGTTCTCGAAGACACGGTAGAAAGCGTCGATCTCGTCGGCTGTGTCGGTGTAGAACGCGTGCAGGCACGGTCGGGAGAGGAAGTTGCACAACGAAAGGAACGCCTGTGCGGGCGGAGAGACGAGTGCGAACATTGCCGCCAGGAGAGTAATGTATGGTGCGTAGCCCCGGCCCGAGTCGGAGCGGTACACTACCCACGCACATACAAGGTCCTTGAGCTCGTCACGCACTGGCGAGCCGCGCTGAAAGACGTGCAGTATGGGTAGGGTGTCGTCCAAGTCTGCCTCAATCTGCTCCAGGATGTCGGGGGGAAACCGTCCGTTTGCGAGAGCTCTTTCCGCCCGCCGCAGATACCCGTGGTACGCGTCTGCTGTTAGGTACATGAGGATCCTAGTGCTCACCTTTGTGCATTGCGAGCGGGTTACCAATCGCGAGGCTCCATGCTTTGCCGCGCAGATGTGTTGGTACGCCTTGGAACCAAAGCTGGCGCAGTGACTCGTTCTCGCGAACCTTCTGCACAGAGAAATCACGAGCGAGCAGCGCTTCCCATCGCGGGGTTACGGCCAGGAGATGGCGCTCCCGTTCGGCCCGTCGCGCCTCCTGCAGTTTGCGGCGCTCGGCCTCGTGCTCGCGCGCTTTGGTCATCATCTGCTCCCACTCGTGCAGATGAGTCTCATCCTCGGCCTTGGGTTTGGGCGGGAGGTGCTGCATACGTGTGCGCGAGAGCACTTTATCCATCGTGCTCACACCCTTGACACCAAGCGCCGCTGGGGGTGTGTTACCCTTCTTTCCCGGCAAGTCAGTAACCTGCGGGACGGGGCCGGAGCGCGGCGACGTCGGGATGGGGAAGGGATGTGGGTGCGCCGGTGGCGCGTGTCGCCGCGGTGTGGATGAGCCGCTCGCTGCTGAGGAAACATCAGCTGAGCCGCGATGAGAGCCGCTGATCGAGCCGCGGTGCGAGCCAGCTATGGAGCCACGTTGAGACCCGGCGTGGCCTCCGTTTGTTGCGATCGAGACGGCGGAGGGAAGGCTGGGCTTGCCATCCACAACGTCTTTGAGCGTCGCGGTCTGCACTGGAGGCGAGGTGGGGGTCGGCGCGTCGAGGGACACATTCTCAAACTGCCCGCTCGGATCGCCATCCTCGTCATCGCTGTCATCTCCAGCATCTTCAGCGTGCAAGTCCATGGAGCGGAATCGCGGGGACGCGATGAAGTCCGGCGTCCGTGGTGCGGCGTGTACTGGCTTTGGAGAAAGCGCACGCTGCGACAATGTAGGAGAGAGCACGGGTGAGCGCGCGGGCGATGCCTCGGGCGACGGCTCCGTTATCTTGATCGGGGAGATCGTCTGCTGTCGCCTCGAGGAGAGTGATTCTATGGGCGACGGCGTCCTTCCTGGTGACGACGACATATGGGGAGCGAGGAGACTGATTCTAACCGGGCGGTCTTTGGGCGGGGTTGGCGGCGCCTGCTCGGCAACGTCGGTGGAAGGGGATACGGGGATGGGCGATGGATCTGAGGGGGAGTGCGGAGGTGGTGTAGGAGGCGACTCGTCGGAAAGAGGGACAGGTGAGGGGTCGGATGGGGAGTGCGGAGGAGGCGTTGGGGGCTGGGTCGAGGACGATGAGGCGCGGGGTGATGTCGGAACGGGGTCGGAGGGGAGGGTTGCGGTGCCGCCGGCGAGGGCGTCGGTACGCTCAACAGTTGGTGAGTCGAGGGAAATGTCTTGGAGGGCGCTGGACCCGTTTGCTTCTGTCTCGGCCTCCGGGTCAGAGGAGGAGTAGTGCGCCTTGTTGAATTGTGCTGCAGGAGATGGAGAATGACCAGGAGATGAAGCAAAGTGAGGAATCTCGAGTGGTGGAGGAGCGGGAGATTGACGCGACGCATCGTGCTCATCCAGGGTGGAGGCCGCGCCCAGATCTCCTTGTGCGATTACAACAGATTCGGGCCTCCTCGAGAAACTTGATGCCGGCGAGCAGGGTGTATCCTCCTCGCTCATGGCGCTTGGTGGATTGCAGTATATTGTCTGGATCCAAGAGATGTTGTGAGATGCGAGTAATGGCTAGCAACGAAGCGCGCGTTGTGGACATGTGGAGACGTGCCTGGGGACACGCACTCCATCATTGCGATCAAGCTGGTACAAAAGTCGCATGCGTAGTGCGTAGTCGGACGTTCAGCGGGAGTCGAACTCGTGATCCTTGACAGTCACGAAGTGTCACCGAAGGCTGGGGTTGACGCAGTTTGGGTCCTCGATTGTGCATCATCGGATAACCCTACGCCACTTGGTTCATCCTTTAACTTCTGGTTGCACCAAACGTATCGCAGCGCCCTACGCCTCAACCGTTTCCCTATAATGAATCAAGTGGTGCATCCATCTCAGGCGGAATTTCGAGTCCACATCGTGGCGCTGCGGTCGATCCTTCGAAATGCTCAATCAGCGGACATAGTTACGGAAGGTGACACCGAACTGCTGAGAAGCTCCTCGGCGGTGTGGCCACACCAAGTGCCACCCTTAGAATGCCCCCCCCCCCTTCCTTTTCAAACGTCGGGCTTCCACCAAGAACCATCTCTGGATCCCGATTGTCTAACGCTGCGGAATAGATTCACAAGCGTGAACATCTACGCCGTTGGTGAAACGGTATCATGCGTCGTTGCCATTGCTCTGAAGTCTATGAAGCTTCTCCAAATGCGTCGACGCGGCAGGGGTTCGACTCCCTTACGGCGTATTTTTGGTAACGCGAGGCTACCTGAACGCCATGTGGAAACGAGAAGAGAGAAGACAGGGAAGACACTGTCTACTGGACTACCGGGTACAAATTGTGAAGCGGGTTGGACCTTGAAACTCCTAGACTTGTGGGACGTGGGTCTCACTAGTCACTACGAATAGTGCGCGTGGGAAGGTGCCACACAGAGGCAGATTTCACGGCCGAGGTCCGCGACAGTCATGTGTATGTCCGAAGCCCGCTCGCGGCTACTGTGTCGTCATTATCCGCATCAGCGGCGTCGATGAGTCCCAATGTGCGTGTGAATGCGGAAGTTGTGTGGACACAGAGCACAGCAGTGCGGGATGAAGGGTTTGTAAAGCAGCCAGATCTCAGCACAGCGCAGTATGTGCGTTCTCACGCTCAGCTACGGAGGCAGCCCGGGCGTTGCCCCCATAAGGGATATAAACCCCTAACTCGTCCTGCTCCCCCTCAACAGCGAGCTACTGACCCAACAGATCACCGCTCACCACAGGCCCAGCTGAGTCCCTACAAGCACCACATGCCTAGCCGGTGTACGTCTAGGGCGGACACACTAACCGCCAGAGTCCGGGGGGGCGGCCTGTCCGCCCACCGCGAGGCCATCAAGCACGACGCGGGCCGGAAAGAGTACTGCAAGACGACAACGGGGCGATGAAACCACTTTGCGCGGGTGAAGACGAACATGTGAGTGCTTCATGTGGCCGTACTGACTTTGCAGATTAGCAAGGCTACGATTATGCAGACCACGAAGGAATTCAGGCGCGACGATTCGAGAGCAACGTGCCGTGGCGCGGTGGCGAGTGGGTCGACAACAACAGCAAATGCAGAGTAAAACTCGGTCTGTGAGTGTCTAATGCAGCGGCACTGACCTGCAGACATGACAACGGCCATGTCCTCCGAACAGGGCGACAAATAGGGGGGGGGGGGGGGGGGGGGGGGTGGTCCACGAAGTCGAGGACGTTAGACACCACAAGACGCAGACAGCGAGCTGGCGAGAAGATCTGAGCGAGGAGGCGGGACTGGAAGGGATAGAGTGTGAGAGGTTAGAGAAGAGAGAAGAGGACTGAGGAACAAGAGGCTAGAGGGACTTAAGGGATCAGAACGGCGGGAGAGCTTCGAGGAATGAGAGGGATCATAAGACTAGAGGGCGGAGGACTGGGGTAGACAAAAGGACAGACAAGAGCAGACGGATTAGAAGGTGCTGGCGATCTGATCCCAACGTATTAGTACAGTATTTGGCGGAAGTGAGATGGAAATCAATGCCTGGTAAGCCTCCCTGCGCGTACAATGCACAGAGAGTGTTCATTCAGCTACATTGTACCTCCCGAAGCGGTAGTAGTTGGCATTCTGGCGCCACTCGCCGAGCTTGCCGTGCTGTGCGCACTCCTCGAGAACCCAAGTCAATGCGTCGAAGCAGGGCTCGTAGCTGCCACCCTGGCTGTCTTGAATGCGCAAATAATATCCGTTACCCAGATCCATGTCCTGCTTGAAATCCCGCACGGCAATGGTACAAAACTCGTTGATCTCGCGCTCAAGTATCACGGGGCTGTAGTCGCTGGTGCCCTCGCCTTCACACCACTGGCGAGTGTACTCTGGGATGACGACGGCCGAGGCGAGGGATGCGAGAGAGAGGAGTGCGAGCTTCATGTTGTGGCCTGATGTTAGCCGACGTGGTGAGAGAAACAGGGGCGCACTGCGTTCGTATGCTGAGGATGGGGCTCGTTCGACAACCGACAGCAGGTTTTTATGAGCATCTTAACTGGCTCTGGCAGCGGCCCAAGCCAGAGCGTTGCTGTGAACATTACATTGCGGGAGTGCCGTGTTTATCTGGAGACGATAAGCTGAGGGCAGTCAGCCACTGGTGCCTTGTTTGCAGGCACCGGGTTCAAGGACGCGTCAGACGCGGCGACCAAATCTCGCGTCGCGCGGTGCGGAATGAGGCCGAACGCCGTGGCCAGACGGTCATGCCACTCGTATCACTGCGAGATAATGGCGGGAGTCTGCGCCCACCCGTCTCAGGTCCCCCGAGTAAGTAGGGCGAGGATCGCGAGCAAGCTCAGGTCGGCTCCATTAGAGGAGCCCTCTCAGCTTGTCGACAGCAGAGCCCCAAAATTGATGGCTACGGCCGTGGGGCTAGCAGTTGTGTCCATGTTGGGCCGTAGTGCAACCAGTAGCAGGCCAGAGGTAACAGACCTCGCACGAGATGGCTCGGAGGGAGGCATGATCATCAGCATACATTAGGTCCAACCACACCACTGTACGAGAAGCCACGAGAGTCGGATGGTACGCCAGTGCTGGCGTGCTGGGTTTGCTGGAATCCCAGCATAGGGCTCGGCAGTTTGATATCGGGAAGCTTACCAGGACACCGCCGGTCCTTGAGCTTCGGGAGACACGAGCAAGAGCAGACGAGAGCTACGGATCCGTACGGAGAGAACTATTGGGGATGCACAGCTTGGCATGCTCTCCGTCACGCTCAGCCAAAGGATGAGTGTGAAAGAAGAACGGCAACACAGGTACGTAGGGAGGATGGGACGTGCAGATTCACGCTTGGGAGTGCCAGTCGCCGATTCACATGATCGCAGTGAGCATGTTGTTCCCACGCACATTTGCGCGTTGCGCCCAGACCAAGAGGGAATGTCGCCGTTGCGAAGAGAGAGAAGGGCGACAGCTCCACATCCTTGTCCCCGGTCAACCAAGTGCCGAACAACTGCTGATGGGTGGGGTGTGTGGAGTCTTGAACGATTCAAGACACAGCAGTACTTCAACCAGACGACTTGATAATATACGAATGAATGATCTTTGGGGTTCCACAAGCGCATGCTCGTACCATCCGCCTAAATCGAAAGCGACCTCATTCAGCGCGTCCCCCCACGCCCCCCCCCCTCCTTGTGTTGATCTCCGCGAGCACAGCACAGCCTTGGTGTCTATGAGTTGCGCGATCGCCAACTAGTATCCAACACCTGCCTGTACCCCTGTAGCTGTTCGTGGCTTTGGAATCTCAGCGGGCGTCAGCGCCCTAGCCGGCTGAGCCTCGACCGTCTAGGCGGGACTCTACAGGCATCGTTACACCTCCTGCCACGAATGTAGTTCCGGTTACCGGGCGTTCCGGAGTCGCAGATGTATAGTATTGTGCGCAGCAGGTAGAGAACCTGTGTACAGTATCAATCCACCGGCTCAGCTGTCTCATGATGGCCCTCCCGCGATGATCATGCACAGCGCGCAGCAACGCCCATCGATCCCGCTGTTCGATACTGCTTATCATTCCCCTTAGCTGTCAACGACACTCACTCCGTTTGACGGATTGTCCTGCCCACCGTGGACTGCACATACGCCCTAGGACAGCATCGTGCGCCCCTCGTCTCACAGCAACATCCGGACACCCCAAGAAGTCGCTGTTTTGGAAAGAGGTATATGAGCCCACGGTCCTCAGTTTCTTCATAATCTTCATTCCCTCCCATCTCCTCCTCTCCGGCGTCCTTGCTCTTCAACTCTGGTTCTATCTACGTCTCATCTTATTCGCTAGCTTCCATTATTCTCTAAGCAGCCATCATCAAAATGCGCGCCGTCCTCCTCGCTGCCACCCTGTGTGAGTACAAAACTCCGCCACTTTCAAGTCTCCTTGTGAAACTCACTCAGTCACCCTCACTTTCGCCCACGGACAGGATTCTCCTGCCGCAGGCGCTCCTACTGGCGACGGCGAGGACGCCCTCACTCCCGAAGTTTCGCCCACCGGTGCTCCAGGTGCCGGGGACACTCCGGCCGCCACCCCCTCGGGCGACGGCGCTTTGAGCTCTGGCGAGAGGTAAGTCGCTGTATTGTGCTCCTCCAACCCCAGCGCCGTCTCTGGCTCTCCCACGGTCACGGACGACCTTTCTACCCCTGCCGTCCCCAGCGTCTCCGCCACTTCCGCCCCCAGCAGCAGCGTCGCGGCCCCCAGCACCCCGACCGCCGGCAGCAGCAGCGTGAGCGTCCCCGCCGTCCCCTCGCTCGGCGTCAGTGGCACGGCGTCGGCGTCCACGCTTTCGTCAAGCGCCGCCTCCGTGTCCAAGCCCGCCTCTGCCTCGGCTTCTGCCAGCGCCACCCCCTCGAACGCCGCCGCTTACGTTGACGGCTACGCCACGGGCGCGGTGGGTTTCGCCCTCGCCGGTGCTCTGCTTGCGTTCTAAACGCTCCAAGACTGATCTCGCCACACTGAGGCGGTCCTTCCACTCTCTTTCGCTCTAGCCGTTTTATACACCTTTTAATATCTCGCTTCAATGTGATGGCCCAAGCCAGATGCCCTTTATTTTCATTGCGAGACGGAATCTCTCGGCTGTGATGCGATTGTAGCAACTGGAAAAGTGAACACCAGGCCTCATCTTCGTCTTGGGCTATATATGCGAGGTAAGGGCTGTCATGTTTCAATGGCAACTTGGCGGAGTGGTTAACGCGATTGACTCGAATGTCCTAGGCTTCTCTAGGTGCGATCAATTTCCTTCGGGAGCGCATGTTCGAATCATGCAGTTGTCGATCTTCTTTTGTGTTTGTAACCCTCGTGCAGAGGGCAGATTTCATCCATGTATCCGGATCAACCTCGGACAAATAATCTTGGATGAGTAGAGGCAACTCGCATCCTCGCATTTATCTCGCCTCGCCTCATCCTCTCTTTCACCTTTTGCCCACTCCACTCCTATCGTTTCCTTTCTGGTCCTGCCTGTATCCGCTCGACTCGATCTTTGTTTCTCTGCTGTCCGTTCTCCGCTGCAATGGCGCCCGGTCACGCGGGCCCTTCCGGGGTCAAGACAGAACCAGGCCTCCCACCCCCTCCACGCAATCCGCCACGCGACGTCAAGCCCCATATCCCTCCCGACACCAAGCCCGACGTCACCTCAAAAGGCAAGCGTAAGCGTTCTCCCAGTGACGCCCACCCGATTCCACCTCAGAAGGACGTCAAGAAGCCTAAGAAGTCCAAGAAGCCGGGCAAGACCCCTAAACCCAAGAAGACCGCTAAGAAGACCAAACAGAAGGCCAAACAGAAACCTTCTAAGAAGGAGGTAGCTGAAAAGGCCCGGAAGGCTGCTGAAGAAGCTGAGAAAGCTGCCGCAGAGAAGGCTGAAGCGAAGAAGGCGGATGCTGCAAAGTCCGGAACGCTCGTCTTCCGTGAGCCGTTGGACATCACCCCGCCACGGTCTCTCACACTGGACCTTGCCACAAGTGTGCTTTCAGAGTACGTTGGCTCTCTGCGCAACAACCTTGCCATTCATGGCCTGGAGTGGTCGTACAGGGAGCATTCTGGGACTTTCCACGAGAGAGGCTTCACCGCGACTGTCGAACTTCCCTTCAACTCGCCCGCCCGTACCGCAAAGGGAGATCGCCAAATCTCCAAAAAGCTGGCCAGGGCGTCTGCCGCTATGGTTGCGGTCAAAGAACTCATGCGTTACGGCGAGATCGGCCTCGACTTCACGCTGACCCCTCTGCACCCAGGTCATGATGGTCGCAAAGACCCCAAACCAGCCAGCGATCCAGTCAACAAAATCCGCCCATATACGCCTGGACCCCAGTGGTGGGCCGACACGCCGCGCCTCGACGCTGCCGAGCTTTATGGGAGCGTCATCAAGCTCGAGATAGAAGAGTTTCCAGCAATGACTGCCAAGTGTCGGCCGCTACTCCTAGTCACCTCACGCCCGCTCCCGTTCGACGGCAGTCGCTTTGACGTTTCAGGCTCCAAGGTGGTGGCGTTTGCCCGGCTTTCAGCATCTTTCCCCCTCAAGATCCGTCCTAAGGATCTCGACCGCGCCGTGGCGTTCTCAACAGCTCTGTTCTCCGGTGTCTGTCATCGCCACATCACCTTCAAACACCACATGGCACGTTACCTGATCCTTCCGCTCAAGTGGGAAGCGAGCGTTACCACCGATGCGCCCCTCACCCGCGACCACATCACATGGGGCGAAGTCGTTGATGCCTGTAACAATCCGCTGCAGCCGCTACATTACCGCAATTACGACGAGTTGAAGGCGCAGTGTGAGGGTCGCGTCATCTGCGGCACTCCTACGAGCATACGTTGGGAGGTGCGAGGCGTACGAGATGATCTGCGCCCTAGCTCCTCCGACAACAACAAGTGCAAGTATGGAGATCTGAGCAAGGGTGTGCGCAAGTCACGTGGCTACGATTCGGGCGCAGTGGTGACAGACAGCGAACAACCGCTTCTCGACGTCGAGGCCGCAATCCGCAGCAATGTGACCGGCGTCATCTCCAACCTCGAAGGCGAATCGATTCGTCGAGAGCTTGTGTTGCCAGAGCTGCTTCGAGTCCACTCCATTAGCGCAGGCACATTCCGAACCGCATCTATTCTCCACACCTTCTTTGCCATGCTCAACGCGCAGCTGCTGGGCATGGAGATGTCCAAAGCCCTTTTCGGTGGCCGCATCAAGCCTCATCTCGCTCGAGAGGCTCTTACCACTTCACAGGCGCGTCCTGTCCCGTGCCAGCAGGACTATCAGCGAGTAGAGATGCTGGGCGACAGTGCTCTGAGGCTGGCCGTGGTCTGCTTGGTGTACTGTGACCTGTCGGATCCAGACGAGAGCGGAGTTCCCCCCAACGAAGGTGCCCTGGTAAAAGCCGGAAACGAGATTCAGAAAAACAGCACTCTCATGTCGAGCGCCGAGAAGGCTGGTATTACTCCGTACATTCGTGGTGTGTACACAGCGCCAACGGATTGGGTACCGCTTGGCTGGGCTCCATCGCCGACCCCGCCGAAGGTGCAAGAGCTTGGTAACAAGGTGGGTATAGACAGGTGCATTGCTGATTCAGATCTTGGCGGACACTACTGAGGCTCTCATTGGAGCCACGCTACTGTCAGCTCAGGAACATGTCCTGGAGTTTCTATCGAACAAGCAAGGGCTGGAGCTCGTCCTCGCCACAATGCGTGATCTTCAGATCCCTGCGCCCAATGCTACTTGGGGTGAACTCCGCGGCTTGTCGCTCCCTGTCACAGTTCGCCAACAGTTGTCCTCGCAGCCTCTTAGTGTACTGGGCTACACGTTCAAGGACCCTGCTAAAGGTCACCTTGCTCTCGTAAGTTCCAAAAACGAAGTCGCTGACAGCAAGAGCGCAGCCAGCCGGGGTGTCATCTTCGACAGGTACGAGCACGTTGGCGACGCTCTCATCGGCTTCAGTGAGTGTGTCCATCCCGCTCTCCTGACCTTAGTGGCGATGCTCCATCTTTGGAACGACTATCCGCAGGCATCAAACGCTGCCTTGACGAACGCTAAGCAGTCGCGTGTGTCGAATGTGCGTTCACTATCGGCCTGCGAAACTGATGGCAGGCGGCGCTCACAGCGTTCCTGGTCTCATCTGGCCTCATGAAGATCCTGACTGGTCACACTTCTGCGGCAGGAGACGTTGACACTGTGGCGGCCGGCTTGTTTCAAGCGCAGACCCGAACCGACCTGCTCCCCGCCGACCAGCAGAGCTGCGCATACTGGGATGACGTGCCTACTAGCAAGGTGGGTGCGCCCTCTTTACTCGGCTGATTCAGTTCCTGGCCGACCATGTCGAGGCGCTTTTTGGTGCGATCCTCGACGACTCCGACTTTGACCCGGCGCCAGCCATGCGGCTTTACACCACTCACATGGCGCCATTCATGCGACGATACGCTAGGACTCCAAGCGAAGGAGGAAACCACCCGCACGCACAGCTGCAGATGATCCTCGGCAAGCGTAACTGCTGGGCCTTGAAGAAGGAGAACGAAATCGTCAAGAGCGAGACCGACAACCGCCGCAAGTTCATTGTTACAGGTGAGTGGCGGCTGCGACAGGCTGACGCGCAGTGAAGCTCCATGATGTGGTCCTGGCCGTGGCAGAGGGCCCGAGTCGGCCTGTGGCGGAGCGCATTGCCTTTACTGCCGCCCTGGAGCATGTGAGGGCCAATCCCAAACACCCTCTATGTCTCTGCAAGCGCAAGTAAGGGCACACTCATCACTTGCGGATCCAGGGGCAGCAAGGATGTCTAAGCGACCGCAGCCTGCGGGCGAGCGGAACTGAGGCGTCGTTGTGCTTGTCTGGCCCGCAGTTAATCAGACTTGTTGAGTCGATTCCAGTGTATTTATACTCACAAATGTGCCATGCAACATTGTTTATCGATGCCATTGCGGTTACGCGGTGGCGCGCTGCTGTTGAGATCGTGCAGATCGCCGCCTCTGAACCGAGCACGTGACCTAGCAAGAAATTGCTTCCGCTTCGGCGCATCTGGACGCAATTCTGGTTGCAGCCAAACTTCTCTTCCTCACCAAGCACGCACAAACCGCCATCGCAGCAAACGAACGGCTCTGCCTCTCTCCGCTGTGGGTAAAGTCCCCGGAGCACCCCGTCGCGCGCCGCCGCAGGAAAGCACGCGCCCCCAAGGGGCGTGAGGCGGCTTCCCCTCCAGCCGTAGTCACCGTTGCTCTGAGCACGGAGGCCGGGCGGAGGGCGCGGCACACCAGACCCAGCGTCCGCACTGGCGAAGACACGAGCCGGCGGATCCGCGCTGGCGAGGTGGGGAGCGCTCATTGTCACAGGAATGCGGTTGCCCGACCCCCTTCTAAAGGGCGGCGGGACACGGGATGGGGCTTATGTGCGGCTTGGTGCGCGGCGCGCCCGCTTCTTTTCCTCCCCGCGGCGCAAGCCGCCGGAAGGTATTGGAGGGATGGTCGCGAGAGGAGGAGGAGGAGGAGAGGAGAAAAACGAACACGCCCAGTGATGCTTGAATTTCTTCAGCGCTAGCCCGTGGTACCAGGCGGGGGTGACACCTTGCTGTTTATCGCCGCGCCGCCAAGAGCGACACATGACTCTGAGGGCTCGTGTTCATTGTAGCATTTAACAACTCATGTATCATGCTCGCGCTCCTCTCGACCTCTGACACTAGTACATGGTATATATGCTAACACAACCTGTCGCCGCCGTTAGAAGAACCGCACCCCCATCCGCCGGCCCCCCGGCTTGGCTGTCGGCGGGCCCTGGCTGATGCCGAGATCACGGACGATCCCGTTCTCAAGCTGGTACACCCACCCGTGGACAGTGACGCCAAATTGGCCGCGTCGCTTCCAGTCGTCCTGTACAATCTGCGACGCCAGCAGGTTCTTGACCTGCTGCGCGACATTCTCTTCCACCAGCAGGTCGAGCGAGGGCGGGCCCTCCTCGGTCGCCATCAGGCGCGCGAGCGCCGTCAGCGGCTTGAGGTATCGCTGGATCGCCTGTGTTTCGGGCACGGGTGGGAGAACAGAGGCGCGAAGCGCGGTCTGGCAGCCGACGCAGTTCGAGTGGCCCTGGTGTCAGCGATCGGCAATGGCCACATTCCATCGGCGATGCATCCCCCCCGGCCAGGTTTCAGCCCCGCGCTCTGGCCGCTGCCCGCGGGACTCACCGCCACGATGATGTGCTTGACTTTGAAGTTGATGAGGGCGATCATGAGGACGGCGTTGAGGCTGTCATCATTCGGCGTGTAGAGGTTTGCGATGCCACGGTGCACGAAAATGTCACCTGCCTGCGATCCCATAATCATGGTTTCGGGGACGCGTGCGTCCGAGCCTGGAGTCAGACGACGGGTGCGGTGCGATGCGGACGCGCCGGCACTCACATCCGATCCACAATACCTCGGGGCGCTGCCCCGGGTAGTGTCGCGGAAAGAACGAGGGGTCCGTCGCGTTCATGTGCTTTGCCCAGCGCTGGTTGCGCATCATCAACTCTTTCTGCCGTCAGCACCGCTGCAGACGCACGCACCAGCTCCGGGTACACGTCCGAGTTGTGCTTCTCGTTGGCGTCAACTCGCGACACCTCGCGGCCTATCCTCATCGGGGCGGTCATGATCGTGATTCTGTGATTCTGTGATGCTGTTCTGATGGCGTGAGGAACATCAAGGCCGGGTTCTACCTTGATAAACAAGCGCTGGCGCGGCAGATTGCGCAGACCCCGGTACATGCCGTCGCTGGATCGCTGAACAAGCGCACGACCACAACCAAACCTCCATAAGACCACAAGGCCAAGGCCACAAGACAAGCAGCGCATCACAGTCGACAGTCAAGAGATCCACTGCATGCCCCCACTCGTGGCGGTGGCGCGAAGCGTACACTCCATTGTCCGATGTTCGCTCGCACCGACGCACGCAGCCAACGCGCCTCTTCGGGTATGGCGGGGGAGTGATCGCGTCGCGCGCTGCAAATGATGGATGCGTTGGACGGGAGGTAGCAGAACAACGTGATCTGGTAGTGGCTTGCGCCACCGCACAGGCCGCCGTTCCCCTACCGAACAATCAGCTGGCTCGAGCAAGTCTTCCATGGTGCGGCGCCAGTCGCCTGTGCCAGCGTTCCGCCCTGGCGTGGGCTGTCAGTGGGCTCGATGGTTGGTGCAGAGAGCGATCGCTTGACACGCCGCGAACGTCTCGGTGCGCTGAACGTTTCACGTGACCGGAGCGACCGGAGCGATTGACGAGAGGATATGAATATGCCATGACATCTATCTACTTGACGCGCTTGCCGTGCTGAACGCGGGGGCCCCATCTGTGAGTTCGAGTTGATTTGAGGGGAGACGTAATCGACAGCATGAGGCGACATAAAGCGAGGAGGTGCGCATCGATCCGGTTGAGGAAGACGGCGTCAGCTCAATCCTCCCTTCAAGCATGTGATATGACGTGCGGCTTTGCGTTCACACCCCGCGTTCAATCACACACGCTCGGAGTGCATGCCGCCGTACAATGAAGGCCCGCATTGTCACTCACCCGCGGATCTTCTTGGGGGGCTTTGGCGGACGGATGAAGGTCGATGGTGCGTCGCCGTGCGAGTACCGCTCCAGCGCCCACATCACATACCTGGCGTCAACAACACTCACACAGAAGCGCACCTCCTCTCGCGCGGCGTCATGCCGGCGTCGCTCATTGGCTTCGTCCCCTTGAAGTAGAGCTCGGTGAGCGCCTTCCAGTCCGGCACCTTCTCCGCGAGCTTTTTGTCGGCATTCCGCCCGATCTTGGAAAGCAGATCGACGGGCGCAGGCGTCTCGGCTGCTGTCAGCTGAGTCCGCGGTGCCACTAGAGAGTAATGAGCGAAGCGGATAAATGCCAGTCGGTCATGTGGCAACACAGTCTGTATGCGGAGGAAGGAGGAAGGCAATTGGGAGAGCGCGCGCGCGCACCCGCACCCCGAGACCCACCGTGAGGGCGGAGCGGCATCTTGAGGGCCGCCCGAGCCGTGCTCGAAAAAGCGCGGACGTGGCTTGAGGACGAGGCGCGGAGGGCGGCGAACATGGTAGTCAGAGTGGTGTCGTCGATTGATCGCTCGAGACTTTTGCGTTCGCTGTCTGAAACCTCCACCGGCACTCTTCGCCCAATTGCCCAATCACTCTAATCCCGGACATCAATTAACGGGACCAAAACTGTAATGGCAGCAAGTCAAACTGCCTTTCCACTGTTTGGTCGTTTGCCCCTCGCTGTCTGTAGAACCACTTGGACAGCGCGCTGCTCGATGTCATCTCGTCTCTCTAAGCCATCTCCATGCCCTTGCTCGCTACTGATCCATGCGCGCATGCTGTTGAGAGCAGCAATGCGCCCCGGGAATTATCCGCTGTTTATTTCCGAGAATTAATCCGAGTGGCGAGCAGGTCGACGTTTATCGCTGTGGGTTGATTCCTTTCCCAGCCACGCCAGCCACGAGTCACCACGACCCAGCAGCAACAGCATGGACGGCGATGCCTCGACTGCTGTCTCTCCCTCTCCATCCCAATCCACCCCGCTCCCTCACTTCGCCGCGTCAACACCAGGCCCATCTGCGCCGCACACGCCCCATGGGCCCCCTTCACCGGTGAAGGACGTCAAGCCGGAGTTGGACCGCCAGCCCGAACCCTCTCACGGCGCGGGGTGCCATGTGTCAGTAGAAGCTGGGCCGAGCTTGCGCCGCAAGCGCAAGATTGAGGCTACCCGGTACACGCCTGCCGAGGCCGCCGAGATAGAGGCGCGCGCCGCTGCGTGAGTGTCCTTTGACCATACTCGGGCAAGCTGACATCAGAATCGATTATGCCGTTGCGCTCGACCAGCATGACACACTTTACGCCGACCAGACGCGCTTCGCAGGCTTTGAAGACGTCGTCGACCGCCTTCTGCCGTGGCACGTTTGGCAGGTACCCGAAGAGGAGCTCGTCCTCCCCTCCGAAGAGCGGGCGAAGGAACGTGAGATCATCAACTTCCTCTATTGAACCTGTACTCATTCCAGAATTGACGTCGGCCAGCGGACAAGTAGCCAATCTCATCGACCTGCGCCGACGCTTCGCTAAAGTCCGTCGACGAGAGGGCACTGTGAGATCATATACCAGGCCAACGGCTGACCGCAGCATCCCTCAGACCTTCCCTCACTGATCTATATGCTGCGAGAGAGCACGGCCGATGTGCGCGATGAGCTTGCCGCCGTGCAGGCCTCTCTGAGGGTTGCGAAGGGCAAACACGAAGTGCAGCTCGCCGAGGAGCGCCGTGTGCGCGAGGCAGCCGCCCACAAGGAGCGCATGCGGCTGGACGATATCGAGCGACAGCGCCGGGCGCAATTTCTGGCGCAGGCGCAGGCGCTGGCGAGACAGCAGGCGGCGCATCATGTGGCGCAGGGCCAGGCGCTTCCTTTGGCTCCAACTTTGGCGTCACCGGCCGCAGCGCCCAACTCCGTGTCACCCGCTGCCTTACCGCGCCCTCCGGTCCCAGTAACTGGCAGTGCGTCGTTCACTCCTGCCTTCCCCATCGCCAGTTCCAGCACGCCCGCGGTCTTCGACGCGCCAGGAACGCCAGCCGCGGACTCAGGCTCCGGTATCGCTGCCGCCGTCCGTGGTCGCCCCCGTGGCCGACCCCGCGGCTCTGGTCGTGGCGGTACGCGTCCACCCACGACCACCCACATTAAGGCCCCAGCGGCGAAGAAGACGACGTCTCCTGTGCAGATCACGGTCGCAATGAGTCTTATCCCGGCCTTTGTGTCTGCAGCGCTTCTCATCCTTCCAAACCCGCAGAATCTCAAGGCGCCAGCGACCATCATCCGCACGTCGGACGACAAGAAGAATGTCACTCTGTCGATGTAAGTCGAACACCACGAAAGGGCTGACACCAGCGACCTTGGCACCTGCACGCAGCCGCAACTGCAGACGCTTGCACGACTCCTTAATGTCCAGGCGAAGCTACCCGGGGCGAATGCTTCAGGCTCGAGCACCCCCAATGGAACTTCAGCGCCAGCATCGCCAGCGCGCACCTCTTCATCCACTGCGGCACAGTCCGCGGGTACATCCGCGCCTACCACTCACTCGATGGCATCCTCGGCCGCACCCTCCGCCGTTGCTTCTGCATCTGCTTCACCCGCGCCTGCACCTCCCACCACGCAGTCGTCCAAGTGATCGCCGCCCATCACTTACAGGTATTGCACAAGTCATGGCCTTTGTATATCTTCGATACATTGCCTGAGGCCTGTAGCATTGTACATCCATGCATTGACATCAGCACTGGCTGATCTGTAGCGCTAGACAGCTCACGCGCCGCCGTCTGCCTGGCTCAAGGATCTAAGCACTTCGGTATCGTCTCACTTCTTGTCGACGAGCTAACTTCTGCAGTAGCGGTAACATGACGCCTGCTTCCTCATCTGTGCTCATCTGTGCTCATCTGCGGACATCCTAACTTGCTCCTCCGCTGGCATTGTTTGCTGAGAAATACGCTCCGTGTCTTGTGTCTGTGCGCCTCCGCTTGACACGGACCAGGCTCGTAATCGCTTCCGCACGATGGCTTGGCGATGCGACTCCCATCCCACTGCTCAGACTTGGTCCACACCCCTCACGTCTGTTCCTATCTCGCGTTGCACAATTGCACCAGTCTGGTATCAATTGTCCGCCAACACCCCCTCGTCACGGCGTGAAATCAACCTAATAAGCCGCCAGCGAAAGAGCTCTGATGGTGAGCCAGATTCCGCCACCATCTCAGACCAACGCTGCCGCTTTTCACCACCGCGACAGGGTTATGCTTGCCACGATGGCAGGTTATGTCCATGATCACAGCATAGCTTCTGCGCGCTGCCCCGCAGGCCGTCCAACATATTAAACATCCAGGTAGATGACAGCATGCGCGGCTTGAGGTCCGCCCCGAAACTGGAAGCCTCCCGCCTAGCCGCCTAGCCGCGAGATCTGCGCTGGGAAATGAACTTTAGCTCTTCCAAAACGCGGCATGCGAAAGGCCAGGTTCGCATACGCTGCGGATCGTGAACATATCCACGACTCGCCATGCCCCTCCATGACCTCATGCCGGCCATGAATTCGAAATGGTACGCCATATTGCGCATCGCACCGCCGGCGACTGCTGGAATCAACACTCGCACCGCCGGGCCTGGTGGCCTTGCGTCCGGCACTGAGCTGGAATGCTACACACTTGTGACTCGACTGCACAGAGCCGTCAACAAAGGTCTGGCCGCCAGGCTGGAGGAACCAGCTCCCACGTAAAGCAGGTGAGCGTCACGCAGCCCGTCGCCAGGTCGCGACGGCACGTCTGCGACCCAGGCCTGTTCGTGCCGGCATATTTAGGGGCGCTGGTCTACAGGGGCATGTCATCCTGGGGGTTGCGGGTTCCAGCGAACTTATTCTCCGCTGCCCTGGTAAGGTCTGTACCAGCCTCCAGTGCATGTTCTTGCGTGCGGACTGGGTGTTGGAGGATTATGTGCACAGCGATGAGTAGTTGCAGTGACGATGACGAGAGGGAGGGCCGCACCACGGCAACTTGCAGGGATTTCGGACAGCGGAAACATGAGGCACGGTGGCAAGGCCGGCATCGTGCAGGGTTTCACTTTTCTGACACTTCACATCCACCGTCGACAGCCGTCACACATTGCTCACTCTGCCGTGCGCGTCGGGGGCTCAACCCTGGCGCTCGCTACTCACTTCTGCTCATGTGCCGCTAACCCGAGACTCACCAGCCAGAATCTTGCGCTTATCCACATTCTAGACCAACCTCATCCTCGAATTCTCAGGGTACCCTCGTTTCCACCGTTTAATCCGGCTGATGAAAAATCACTATCAACCCTCTGCGGGAGCCCCCGCACGCCTTCAGCTCCAGTTCTTGTCCCAGTCCAACAACGCCAGCGGGAGACGGAGACCTGGCCTCCAGATCCGCGCAGCAGCGCACTCCGACCACTTGACAATGCAATCCGCTGATATCATCTCCACCTCGCCATCTTGCGTTTCCGCGATTCCATATCCTCGTCCATCCCATCAGCCACACCGAGGCACGTTCAGCCGTGTGTGCCGGCCCTCCTCCTCTGTCCGCACGCTTCGGGCTTTGCAGCGCCGGCCGTACGACACGGACGGTAACGCCGCCCGGGACGTCAACCTGAGCTTGATTCATCGCAAGCTCGTCCCGTGAGCGCTTCCGCCTCCGGCACTGTGCCTTGCCTACCCTCTTACTCCACTGGCACAACCTCCACCCAGGTCACTCCTGCTGCCTCCCTCCCCCTCTCGCTAGTCTTCACCCTCTGCTACCGCACCATCCAGAGACAGATGGTGTAGTGCGATTCCGAACGCAAACTAAGCTGTTTGTCGTTCCACCACACCATGACCTCGTCGTTCGAGAACGGCACGGCGGGCATCATGGCCAACACGCCAAAGCCAGAGGTTGAGGCCGAGGCAGCGCCTCTGTCAGAGCCAGCGAGACTCCTCCCAATACACATTACAAGACTCGCGCCAGAATACAGCACATCCTCCCCCCGTCACTCGGCCTCGTTCGCTCCTCCGCTCCTCCCAGGCGTCGACGCCGCCATGTCCGACAAGGTTGTCACGCACCACGCGGCACCCTCGTCTTCGTCGCACTCGTACTCTTACTCACAATCGCAACACACTCCCACACCTACCACTCCAACGTTCGACCTTCTCCAGAATTCGAGCTTGAAAGGATTCTCCCCTCGCACAATGTCAAGACTGTCTGGCGCGCCGGCATCGGCGTGGCGCGACTCAACAATGTCTCACGTCTCCAATGTCCGCGACAGCACTGTGACTGTCACGAGCTCACGCTCCATCAACCTCCGTGAGCTGCCCGACGTGTGCGTCAAGTTTCCGCTCCCGCCGCCCAAGGAGATCGACGAGCGTACAGGGTCGATGACCTCGCTCAACTCGACAATGCTTGCGTCTGCGTCCCAGGCCTCGGTCGCGACAAACGCCTCCGACGCACCGTCTCCGCAGCCTCCACATGCTGAGGTGCTCGTGGCAACTCGCGCGCCCACTGCTCGTGGGATGGAGGTGCGGCAAGTTCGCGAGGACGGTGCAGGCAGCAGAATGTCACTTGTGTCAACTGAGACCGGCGAGAGTGTTGGTTTCCTTCCAGCCTCCACAGTCACACCCGTATCACCACCGGGCACGACGCCAACATCGTTCTCCGACCACACACTAGTCAAGCGCCACGCAAAGCAGTGGTTTCCGGTTTTGGCCCCAGTGTGGGGCTCTGCCCAGCCCTCCGAAAGATATAGCTATTTGGCAAGTACTGCGACGCTGGAGCAGCCGGCCTTTCCATCTACGGAATCAGCGATGCCCCCTACTGGCGACTCAATCGCCTCGCACACTCCCAATAGCAGTGTTGACAGCACGAGGCTGGTCCCGCGTGTGGAAGCCATCTCTGTGCACACACGAGAATCGCTTGCGGCGTGGGACGAGGACATGCCCCTTCCAACCCCACCACTCGCGAACGGAGGACGCTTCAGCAGCTCTACAGAGCGCATTGAGCCGTCCACACCCTACTCTCCAGGCTCTAGCACTCTCCGCCACGCCCCATCATTCCACCACACGCCCAAGGAGTCACCACGCGGCAACGATGCGATGGTTGACTCTCAGTTCTCTCTCGCGTCCACGGCGTCGGCCATGGCGGACTACGACTCTGACGGCTCCGACTCTGACGACGGCATGCGCGGGGACGCGTCGCCCTTCGGGCGCACTTCGTTTGGATGCGATGCGCGCGACGACGACACGACCGAGGACCGCGCGCGCAAGCTCCGCGAGGGTTTCTTCTCGAACGCGGCCGCAGGGCGATCACATTCCTCACTCACTGCAAGCAGCGAGGACCACGCCAAAACGTCAACACACGTCCGCGGCGGATCCGACGACGCAAATCGTAACGCAGTTGCTGGGCTACGCTCTGCGGTCCTCACGCAGCCGATGGCACGTTTCTCGGTCGACTCGCTGAACGAGGCGGCGGCCACCAGCACGTCTCAGCCTAGGCGCGAGGTGCCGCTGCGCAAGAAGTCGCTCACCAACCTTCTGCGCAAGCGCGAGGAGCAGGAGCGCAAGGGCGATGGCAAAAAGCTCCCCCCATTGCCTCCTGCCGTTGAGGCAGAGGAGTACTACGTTGACCCAGACCCGCAGTCGGTGTACAACGTCTGCAACGCAGCGTATCTCCGCAAGTCGCTCTTGAGCCCCCCCGAGCCCGAAATCGACGAGGTGTTCGATGTCTGGCGCCCGCCATCACAGCGCCGCCTCTGGGAGGCGGGGACGTGTTCGGTGCGTAACGAGGACGGCGAGCTCATCCCGTTCTCGGACCTGTTCCCGAAATGGGACGACACTCCGAGCAACGGCCCCCCGCCGCGCGTCATGTTGGTGTTCCTCCGCCATTTCTGGTGCGGGCCGTGCCAAGATTACACACTTGAAAGCATCAGCACCCTCGACACCAAGCTCCTGGCCGCTCACAACATCAAGGTGTATGTCATCGGCTCCGGGCACTGGAAGCTCCTCAAGCCGTACCGAACTTTATTCCAGTGCCCGTTCCCGTTCTTCACGGATGGCCCGCGACGTCTGTACAACCTGCTGGGCATGATTAAAAAGGCTAGCGTGTTGCCCTTCAAGTATCCTTGGAGGGATGCGGAACGCGGTGGTTATAACCACAGGCCGCTGTTGAAGCAGGCCGTGGCTGGGTTTAAGAACGCGTTCCTCCACATGCCCATCGCAAACCCGGGGCATTGGACACAACTTGGTGGCGAGTTTATCCTTAGCCCAGGTTACAAGTGCGACTTTGCGCACCGCATGACCACCATGGCCAGTGAGTGGACAGAGGGATCGGTCGCTGACAGCAGATCACATGGAGGGTTACGAGGTGTTGCAGCACATCCATGTCGACCACCCAGCGCCATCGAAAAGCAAGCCCATTCCCGCTGCACCGACGCTAGCGCAGGAGGAGGCGCGGGAGGAGATTGATCGGTTGACGCGTGAACTGCGCCAGTGGCAGGAGGACCGGGATGCGGAGCTGCAGCGGATGCGGAACAAGCGCTCGGCTCGGCGGGGCGGTCTCCTCGCGCCGGCAGGCGACGACAAGGCGTTCCGCCGCATCTCGGCCACCTCGACATGGTCGGGGTACGTGCGCACGGTTCTGCGCGACGAGGCTGCAGCCGAGCTGTCACAGATGCCCGAGATCCCTGCCGCGCACCGCAAGGACAGGGACGGCGCGACGGTCGTGATCGACCCCGAGGTGGTCCACATCGGGCCTGAGTCTGACTACGTCGTGGAGGGCGCAGCGTTGGAGGGGGCTCACCAGAGTCTGCGGTCGTCGGGCGGCGTACCTGACCTTGTGGACAGCCAGTCGGCGAGCACGGGGCAGGACAGCGTCTGCTCGCAAGCGTGCTCGCTCGATCCCGAAGTCAGTGCGACATTTGGGGGCATCGCGGGCTCGCCGGTGGAGCCAGATGCGGTCGATCCGGCTGAGATGGAGCGGCGCTTCGCCGCCGCCATGGCCGCTGCCCGCGGACAGGAGCGGATTGCGGCAGCCACGAACAATCGCTGGAGCATGCCGCCTCAGTTGCCGCGTCACAACGACACCGCCGCAGAGGTCGGGGTCGCGTTCTAGCGAAAAGCTCCACTATCTAGGACTGTTATAGTACTCGTTTTGGTTTGATTGTATTACGACATGCATGAGGGTTTGCGAGCAGAGGTTCAGCGCACGTTTCCGTCCCATTGCTTCCAGTCCTCTTCGCCGTGACATTGGGTTTGCGCCAACACGATCTACATGGCAAGCGCGCGCCACATACCCCGTATACGCGTTATCAGTGCATCTCCGATTCCGAAGAAACATCTCGTCCGTTCAGCGCTGCGCTTCCCGTGACGGATTTCCGCCGCACTAGGGCTGTTGATCAGGCCTGTCACGGACGTCGACGCTCAGGGTGTGTCGGCGGCGTCGTCTGTCTTGAAACACGGGTGATCGTCATAGGGTGAAGTGTATATCCCACGTGGTGGCTGCATGCCGGAAATAAAGGCGGATATACAACCGCACGTGACCAGCCATCTTTCGTCACTACGGCTGATCGCTGGGCACCGTCATGTCAACATTTGCGCGATATGAGGTGCGTCCCCCTAGCAACGGTTGGGGCCGAAGCAAGACAGTTAATGTAGACCGCGCTTTACAATGGACTGACAGTAGATTGAATTCGCTGCTGGGCGCGCTGCGAGCGCCTCGGACGTCGACAAGCTCCGCCCCTCACATCCGTCCTTTCACCACCACTCTTGTTGTCGGGAGGGGACTTGCTCCCCGACAGCGGCCGGTGCTGGAAGCGTTCTGCAAGTACCTTGAAGGACGAGATCTGAGCGGCTTCTCGCATCGCTCGGCCGTGTTTATGGACTTTATGCAGCAAGCATCACCCGAAATCGTATGTTGCTGCTTCTCTTCTACTCCCCGCAGATCACACGATTATGCCGAGATCTAACCGCAGCAAAAGCTTGGCGTGTACGTCCGCGCCCCCTCGGACCTCTTCTATCTGTACGCCGACGAGCTCTCGGTACGCTGTCCAGACTTCTGGAACATGCGCAGGACTCCCGTCACTCGCCAGCAGCCGAAACGCAAGAATGTCGCCCACCCACAGCTTCAAGTCGACAGGGACATTCTCAAAGCTTACCTAGCTTTCCTGCGCGCCTTTGACTGGCGCCGCCCGGTGTCCCGCGCCATCCTCCGCCTGGAATTTACTCAATCCCTCCCGCCGGGCCCCATGGTGAATCCCCCTCCTCGGCATACACTGACGCGACAGCTCACGCGCGTCAAGGGCGCCGTGTCGTTCTGGAAAAACTTTGAGCGCATACACTGTCATGTGCTCGAGTCAGTGCCGCAATGGGCCCACCTCCACAATACGCGATCCCTGCACATTGTTGACATGCAGGGGATTGTGCGGAGGCTGGGACCGGCGGAACAGAAGAAGCTTGGCGGGTACGTCGGCGTCATCGGCGGAGAGGGGCTCCCAGAAGGGTTTCTCAAGTCGAGGACAAAGACGGTTGCGCAGGGAGAGGATCCACGAGGGAGCGTAGAGGGTGGTGCAGAGCCCCAACGCCGAGGGCGAGAGACCAGATCCAAGCCGAGGGAGGGTGCAGGGACTGGGCTGGTGTCGGGGAGGGAGGTGGAGGAGATTGTGGCATCACCCACACAAGGTCAATGACAATAACTAGGTACTGCGTATCGTTTCCCTACTGTGTGTGTGTATTTATCTCTGCGCTGCTTTTGCGATCCGAACACAGACTACGACCAAGCTACTGGCAACATGTGGCATACAGCCACACATCACCACCATGATTGCAACATGTGATTACCACGTGTACGCTCCACAGTCAACTTGCCATCGGTACTGATCAGTTATGAGCGAGCGTACCGACAAAATACGGTACCCGAGGTCGAACTGCTTGTCATGGCCCAGTCTGCCCAACCCATGACCTCACACCGAGATCCCCTATATGTCCGCCAACCGACCACATTGAGATCACCCTCATGTCCATCACCTCCACACTTGCTCACAGATCAGCACATTCATAATCTACGTCCAATCGCCTCTCGCCCTCGTGTTTGGCTAGGGTCGACGTATCTGTCAGGCCCTGCACCGTATGGAAAGGTGGAGGCTGGGGAGTGGTTGAGCACAAAGGTGTTCGTACACCGGATGCCGCTCCACCACCCCGATGACTCGAAGTCGACAACTGTGATAGGCGTGCAATAAGACTATGATACTATGATGGGGTGAGAATACGACGAGTATCAAGAGTTGGGGGAAGAGATCCTGAGACGTCGCCGTATATGTGACGATACGTTGTGAGCGGTGCCGACATGGGTACCGATCGGTACCGACGCCGTTATGAGATGTGGAGCGCCTTGCGATCGGGATGCGTGGTTGCCGCGTGGTGGTTGCCACGTGGCCGACACGTGTAGTCGGTTGGTCAATAGTCGTTGTCGTTCGGATCGTCACACCATACACCGGATGCCGCTCCACCACCCCAATGACTCAAAGTCGACAACTGTGATAAGCGTGCAATAAGACTATGATACTATGATGGGATGAGAATACGACGAGTATCAAGAGTTGGGGGGAAGAGATCCTAGACGTCGCCGGATATGTGACGATACGAGGTGAGCGGTGCCGATATGAGTACCGATCAGTACCGACGTCATTATGAGTTGTGGAGCGCCTTGCAATTGGGATGCGTGGTTATCGTGTGGTGGCTGCCACGTGGTTGGCACATGTAGTCGGTGCTCGGTAGTCGTTGTCGTTCGGATCGTCACAGATGGCCTCTTGTGACAGATCCCTTCCCCTTCACTCTTGATACTTGTTGTATTCTCACTCCATCATAGTCCCGGATCCCTCCTGTCCCTCCATGATCCAGATCACAACGTCGCGCCACCGAGGGCCCTTGCAGGTCTCTGGCAACGAACCACATGCGGCAGGCAGGGCGATCATCGAGCTTGCACGGAAGCCAGTACCTGCCGCGACGGAGATGTAGGTTACCCATGCAAGGATGCACCGCATGCCAGTGCATGCGCTCGGCACGTTCGAGATCATCGTCGCCACGATGCCCTCCCGACGGAGGTGGGCGCGCGGCTTAACGTCCTTTCGGTGCTTGTGCAGCGCCGAGACTTGCGCGAGCGATGTCCCAGACGGAAACCTTCGCGTCGGATGTCAGGGGTGGACATCCGGCAACGAGACGGGCGCGGTCGTACAGCTGCAGGACATAGAACACACTGATGTAGAACGTGCGCTCGGCAATCGCCTGCCCCGACTCTCCTTGGCGGTTAGCGGCGATGGCAAGAAGCGGCTTGAAATGCTTCGGTTGCCATGTCGGCGCCATTGGACCAGTTGCCTCATCCCATGAGTAGAAATGTGCCCCCTGGACCTTGTGCCCGGTGCCCGGGGGGAGTTGTTGGATGAACTGGCCATACCACTGCTTGATGAGCTGCAGGTAGATGGCCTGTACGGGGCTGAGGGGGTTGACGGGTGGACGTTCGAGGCGCGCCCTCTTTGTGATTTGCGCTTGCGAAACGCCACGCGTGGCCATCCTTTCAGCAAGTGTCATACCATCCCTCACTGTATGCTTGGGAGGCATCTATTCACTGTCAGCAAAGCTCAAGAGGTCTCAGCAGAGTGTTCACATTTGTGTGCGGGGGAAGTGTAAGGGCCTGTCGTACGGGTTGACGGGACTGGCGAGGTACGAAGTCAAAATGGGAAGCGGAGGCGGAGTTAGGGGGAGAACGCACGGGGGTTGACGGATACTGGTGTTCGGGTAAACCCTTGGAAGAGCAGTGGAATCATGAGGATAACAGAATCAACGTGGGTGACTGTTTAAGCTACAAGTCTTAAATAGGTGTCATGGCCCGGTCTACCGACCCATGACCTTCAGCGGAGATCCCCGTATGTCCGCCACCGTACACATGGAGATCACCCGTATCTCCTCTACCTCCACTCCCCCGCTCGACCGATACTCGTCCGACCACCCCGCTCGGAAGCGGGTCGACCTACGTCGACCCTCGTCGGACATACGGTCCCCCTCGTCTGTCGACCAACCGGCTGACCGCCTCAGTCGACTCCTCGACCTTGCGACCACTGCCGGTCGACCTATTCACCCGACACTCGGCCGACCAATCGGGCCCCCTCCTATAGTTGCCTATATAAGACTTGTAGCCCGACCGGTCGCCCGTGTCGATTCTGTTATCCTTGTGATTCCACTGTTCTTCCGAGGGTTGTCCGAATAGCAGCATCGGTCAACCCCCGTGCGTTCTCCCCCTAACTCCGCCTCCGCTTCCCGTTCGGACTTCGTACTTCGCCGGTCCCGTCACCCCGTACGACGGGCCCTTACAATAGGCAACTATAGACGGGGGCCCGATCGGGCGGCCGAGTGTCAGGCGAGTAGGTCGACTGACAGCTGTCACCAGGTTGAGGGTTCGACCGGGGCAGTGGCTTGGTTGGTCAACTGAGCGAGGTGAACCATAGGTCCGGCAAGGGGCGACATAGGTCAGCCCGACCCACGATCGGAGTGGTCAGATGAGTATCGGTCGAGCGAGAGAGTGGAGGTAGCAGAGGTGTGGGTGATCTCCGTGTGTGTGGTAACGGACATAAGGGGATCTCCGCGAAAGGTCATGGGTCGGTAGACCGGGCCATGACGATTGCCCTCTCATACTCGGTAGCGATGTCTTTATCTGCATTGTACTGCTCATACATCTTCATTGTACATCTCTGTACATATCCTCTGTCATCTTTTTACAGATCATCACCACACTCTCACAAATGGCTTGTCAAGACTTGTTTGTGCTCGCCCGAGGCGTTCAACCTCATGTACTGTCCTTTGTTCGCCTCACATTCAGTCATCTGCTTAGGTCTCTGCCCATTGTATGGGGTTGCCTATGTAGACTTTGTCCCCGCCATCCCTGCTTCCCGTTCGGGTTCTGTTAGTGCAATGCCCCGTCTACCCGGTAGCAGACCTTGAGCTGAAAACCAAGAATCAACTCCTGGCCGTGTCAAGCTGGTCGGAGATGCAGGGAGGGTGTAGGGCCGGCCCGCAGGGCCCGGGCTGCCACTTCGGTCTCTGGCACCAGGAGTCTGGTTCGAGGGAGTGATGACGGTGGACGAGTCCAGTGCGGCCGCGTCGAGGTTGCGGCGACGGTGCCCTGCGGCGTCGAGCACATCGGCGTCACAGGTGTACCGGCATTGCATCCCCCTCTTGGCACGTGGCAGCCGCACGTGGTCACCTCTGCCTTCCATCGGTGTTTTTCGTCATGAAGTCGCCCAGCGCCCAGGCCTCATATGCTTCTCTCTCGTGTTTGTATTCCTCTGTTGCATCGTCTTTCTGTTCACACCCCTGTGCTGCTCGCAAGGCGTCTGTCGACCAAACGCTGCGCTCATGAGACCTTTCCCACGCTGCGACCGCGAGGGGCTCACTGTTAAACTGGGAGATGCGCAACCGCTGATATCCGCCGCCAACCGCGCCGGGCCGATGCGTTCTTGGCACGGCCAACCCACGTCACGACGACTGGTGATCAGTGGGAGGAAGCCCACTTGACCGCTGCACATCAGCTTCGTGCCCACCAAAGGTCTGGCCGCGCAGGGCGCTCTCGAAATTAAACGGTCGCTTGTGTCCAACACCGAGGAGTCAGTCGGCCGTTAAACTCGTCCTAGGTGGTCCAGCCGGTGTCGTGACAAGACCGGCCGCGACCCTTGATTTGTGCATGACGCATGGACAGGCTAGACGGACGCGGGGCCGCGGAGTGGGAAGTGGGGAAGCGCAGGTGCACCAGGCATGTGATAGGGGATGTTGAGCAGCTGTAGCAGATGGGCAGCTGAGGTGAGGCGTTCGGCACGAAGATGCCGAGCAGGTGGAGGTGGCGTTAATGATACAGCCTCTCAATATCAGGCACGAGCCGACTCCGTCTTCTGCTGCACTCACGCTTCAGCTCGCGTCCATTTACTCATGCGAGGTCCTGCCGAGCTCCTGCGACAAGCGCGACTACCCGTGCAATGCCGCGATGGGCTGTGGGGAACTATGGTCTGACACGCTCGCAGACTGATTCTGGCCGAGGCGCCTATTGCGCCTCTTAAAAGACCGTCTCCTCGTCTTCACGGCACTTCTCCCGACCGTTGCTCCCCCCCCGCCCCCCCCCCTCCCCCTCCCTCCTCTCCCCTACACGTCCCTCCCCCACACGCCTCTCGCCATGGCTATCGCCACGAACCATCTGTTGATGGTGCCCAGTGAGTGAAGGAAAGGTGGCGCTTTGCTCCGCGAGCCGCTATGCCCACCCATGCCTTCCGACTCTTCCTAACCCCAGATAACACCCATCCGCAATGGTGGCGCGACAAGGGCATGCGCCAGAACGTGCTGCACTGCATTGGATGCTGCCTTTGCGTGTTTTACATTGGCTATGACCAAAGCCTGCTCAGCGCCCTGCAGAGTATCCCCCAATGGAACGAGTTCTTCGACAACCCCAAGGACATGTGGCTGGGCCTCATCGCGGCGTCCCTCTTCTTCCCAGCACTCATTACCGTCTTCATATCGAGCTGGATCTCGCAGCGCTTTGGCCGCCGTCCGGCTATTTGGGTTGGAGCGTCGCTCATCGTTGCGGGCGGCTTGTTGAACGGCCTGGCCCAGAACACCGGCCAGTTCATCGGCGGACGTGCTCTCCTCGGCGCTGGCGGCGCCATGACCAAAGTTTGCGCGGCCCCCCTTCTGAACGAATTAGCTCATCCACGCATCCGTGAGCGGATGGCTGCATCGTATTATGGGTGGTACTTTGTGGGCTCAACGATCAGCGCCTGGTTGTGTCTCGGCGGGATCTATATCAAGGGCGACTGGGGGTGGCGCCTTCCCTGCATTTTTCAGGCATTTGTCCCGTTCCTGGTGATCCTGATCACGTTCCTTGCGCCCGAGTCGCCGCGTTTCCTTGTCGGCAAAGGTCGTCCAGAAGAAGCGCTCCGCGTTCTGGCCAAGTATCACGCCAACGGCAAAGAGGATGACCCGATGGTCCAGCTCGAGTTCAACGAGATCATTGTCGCGCTCGAGTCGGAAGGCGAGGAGAAGGACACGCACTGGCGCGACCTCATCAAGACTCCCGGAAACCGCCGTCGCACGTGCATGGTCGTCCTCATCGCCTTCGGTACCAACTGGCTGGGTAATGCCCTTATTGCCTAGTACGCTACAGCGCTAGACCTCGCTGATATCAGCTACCTCACCCCAGTCCTTCGGTCCGTCGGCGTCACTTCGGCGGTGCAGACATGCTCGCTCAACGCCGGCTTGGCCATGTGGAACGTCGTGATCTGCCAGACCGCTGCCTTCTTTGTGCCCAAGATCAGCCGTCGTGTGAGCTTCTTCACGTCGCACGGCGGGATGATCGTATGTTTGGTTCTCATCACGTCCTTGTCCGCCACCTTCCAGAAGGACACGGTCAAGAACGCAAACATTGGACTGGCTACCGTCCCCTTCCTCTTCATCTTCTACGGTTCGTGGTTCTGCAGTTCTTAGCTGACGCCCAGGCTTCTACGACATTGCCTGGCAAATCCTTCAGTTCCACTACCCCACCGAAATCCTTCCCTTCCGCTTGCGCACAAAGGGTCTCGCGCTCTTCACGGCCTGCCAAGTCGGCGCTAACAGCTTCAACCAGTTCGTCAACCCCATCGCTCTGGGTCGCATCAAGTGGCGCTACTATCTTGTTTACAGTACGTCACCCTGCCTACGAGAGCTCCAGAATGTGCTGACAGCAGTCTTCATCAACATTGCCTACGTCATCTACTTCTACTTCTACCTCATTGACACGCGCGGCCTGCCACTTGAGGAGGTCACGATGCTGTTCGACTACCCGCGCAAGGACGCGCGCCGCATGGCACGCGAAGAGATGGAAAAGCGGGTGGCTGCGGAGGAGGAGCGCACCCGCGGGACGCACAAGCTTCAGGCCGTCAACAGCCGCGGGAGCGGCGAGAAGGACGTGGTCAACCATGTCGAGCGCGTCTAGAGAATGATGGGTGTGGTCTGAAGTGGTGATCGGAGGAGAGGTGCAGAGTGGGGAGAGAGAGAGGGATCGGAGCTGGGGGAGGTGAGCGTTATTGTAAGAATGGCAGAACTTTACTCCGTTAGGGGATGCATGCAAAGAATCAGCAGTAAGATGAGCAATATAGCTGCAACCGAATCTGCCCTATGCACCGCAAAAGTCGTCGCTCCCCCATCACTGTTGCCCCGGCAGTCATCGGCCTGAAATCGCACCGACTCTTTGGCCACAGCTTGGCGGGGAGTGGCGTCGTTGCCGACGGCTGGCAGAGTTTAAAAGACTTGAAGATATACATGTTGGTCGCTCCTGACGTCACAGTCGGAATGAAAGAGACGAAAAGTCACGTGAAAGGATACCACGTGCTGGCCGCCAACCATGTGTAGCTCACGTGGTCGATGTCACTGGTGGCGCCACGGACACTCAGCGTCAGAGAAGAGATGGACAGAGGCCTGTGTCTGTAAAGGAGATCTGTCGTGGTTGTGTTCTGCTGCAAGATTAGCAGCGTTCTGTGCCATTCAGGTCATCCGACATCGGAGTGCTATCAGCTGTCAGGTGACATGCTGGAGGAATGTAATCGCAGAGTGGGCACAAGGGTCGCGGAAGTGTCGGCGATGCAACTGTGTTCAGCAATGCCGAAGCCGCGTTACAATTCCGGCGGGAGCCGCGCCGGCTGTCGTGTCGGCGGAGCCCTAGAATCCCAGTGTCTCGCTTCCCCGATACGGACTGATACGAGCTCTTTCCTCAGAGAGTTCTCGATTTGACCGTACCCCGCATCCCCGCACGCTATCTGCCTCCTCCGGGGCGTCACCCTTGACCACTGTACTGACATTTGCATCTATCGCAACATGACCGCGACCGAATTGACGCCCACGTTGGACGTCCAGAGCCTCTTCGGTCTACCTCGAGGCACCGTAAGTCACTCTCAACGATCCCCCTGCTAGCTGAGCTCATGCTGACCTCAGGTGGTTCTGGTGACGGGCGGAGCGCGCGGGTTGGGCAAGATGGTGAGGAGGCTTATCTCCATGACCTGATGCCAGATCGCGACCGGGTTCGTCCAAAACGGCGCGAAGGTCTACATCTCGTCGCGCACCACCAAGGCATGCGATGAGACTGCAGCGGAGCTCAATGCGCTCGGGCCGGGCCAGTGCGTATCCCTACCCGCCGACTTGAGCAGCTACGACGAGTGCCAGCGGGTCAGGGGCGAGCTAGAAAAGGAGGGCTCCCTGCATGTTTTGGTGAACAACTCGGGACGGACATACGAGGCCCCGTTAACTGAACACTCCGACCAGGCATGGGACGACTTGATGACGCTCAACGTCCGCCGGGTCTTCACTCTGGTACAGGCCCTCTCGCCACTGCTCGAGGCCGGTGCGGCTGCCGGCACTGGTCGCATCGTAAACATTGGAAGCATGTACGCTATCAGCGTGACGGGCAATGAGAGCTACGCGTACTGCGCGAGCAAGGCGGCGCTGCACCACCTTGGGCGGCACCTCGCGCTGAACCTCGGCCCGCGGGGAATCACCGTAAACACGCTCGCGCTCGGCGCGTTCCCAACCGACATGTTGGCAGAGAGCCTCGACAACAGCATCGAGGAGATCGCCGCAGGCGTGCCCCTCCGCCGGCTGGGAAGCGCCGCGGATATCGCAGGGACCTGCATCTACCTTGCCAGCCGGGCTGGCGCGTGGACGACTGGGTGAGTGTCAGAGTTGGAGAAACCTCGGCGAATACCGGTAACCGTCGGTAAAACGCGGTGGTCTTATGACAGCGGAGAGTTGCTCCGTTGCTCCGCTCTGAGAGCGGAGCCGCGCGAAAGGTTGAGAGAGATGGGGCCCGAGTATGGTGATAAAGCTGACACTAGTGCGGTCATTCCTGTCGACGGAGGTTCGATGGTCGTCCCCCAAGGCGTGTTGTAATCAGGCTGCAGTCGGAGTCGGAGATGCATTGCTCGCTATTCCAGGACCTCAGCGGCTCACTTGGTTTTTTTACTACATTTGCGTGAGGGTGTGAGCGGATGTGTGATGGAGCGCGTGGAGCCTGAAGAGGTGGGCCGGGAGCTGGACGATTGCAAGATGCCGGAAAGGAACTCGTGGGCGGAGATTCACGACCCGAGTTGCCGATATCGGGAAACCACACTCTCCTTCCATTTCCGCACTCCACATCCCACTCCTTGAACACTCTCCACTCATGGCGTACACCGCTCAGCAATGCCCAAGGAGGACAGCGACACGCCCAAGCGCAACCGCGGGGGTAACCGCAACCAGCCCATCGTCAGCTGCCTCGAATGTCGCCGCATGAAGTGGAGGTGGGCCGCACCCGTATCCCGCTTACATTAGATGTGACCGGCAGTTCCCCTGCGCACATTGCCGCCGCCGTGGCCTATCTCAGTGAGGTGGACCGGACCTCTATGCAGCTGACCCCAGCTTGTGCCCGGGCAAGGTGCCCAGCGCGGCCATCGGCGCAACGCGTGCCGGCATCCCATCTACATCCGACCGTCGGCTCGCACCGACCCCACCTTCGGCAGTTACTGAAATCTTGACGGCGCGGATCGCCGAGCTCGAGGCTCAAATAGAAGCCGTGCGAGCTGCGATCAGCGCACCGCGCCCATCTACTGCCAGCCCCGCCGTCACTCGCGACTCTGAAGTTGTGGAGGAGGAGGCGGGTGGCAAGCCTGGTGACGATGCGCTGCTGTCCGTGGACGACGGGGGCCGCTCCACATTCTATGGAAGTGCTGCCACCCATTATCTTATCGTGAGTGCTTACATCGCCGTACTGACAGCAGGGGCGAGAAGAGGCAGACATGCGCCTTGTTGCGCCTTTCGTTGGCGGAGGCGGGGGTCTAACGGACATCCTGTTGGGCAAGCTTCCTGCACGCGCTCTGGGCGAGCGCTGGCTTCAAATCTACTTTGAGGTGAGGACAACTCGTGGGTTGCTGATTCAGTGTGCGTCATTCATGAACGACATTGTTGAGCGCGGACGAGTGGCCGCCGAGATGGACGCGTGCTATACCCTGACTCCGACCGACAACCAGCAGGCCGCCATTGTGCTCACAATCTTGTCGATCGGCGCATCCACCGACCTCGACTTGCCTCCGTATAACGCCGAGGCTGAGAAGCTTTTCATGGCTGCTCGGGCGGCCCTCAACATCGACCCCAGCGGGTCGATGGCGTTCGTGCAGTGCATCACGCTCATGAGCCGTTATCTCGCCAACTGCACCCACCCGTACACTTTCGGGACATTTTGGACGACGCTAGGCACTGCCGCGCGATGCGCACAGTCTGTGAGCAAACACAAGACCGCTGAAGCTGATAACAGCTTGGGCTGCACCGCGATGGGTCAAAGTGGGGATTCGACCCCGAAGTGTCCGATCTACGCCGCCGCGTCTTCTGGGAGGTGAGGCCACGACCGCTTCGAGAATCTGACGCAGATTCAAACCGAGGACGTGCTTCAGAGTTTGACGCAGGGAAGGCCTCGATGTATCACCGACGCAACGATTGATGCGCGCTTTCCAACTGCATCGCACGACGGTGATCGAGTGCAGACTCTCTTCAACGACGCTAAATACCGTCTCATCCGAATCATGGGACAGATCAACGACCAGCAGACCACGACACGGCCGGTGCCCTATGCTGACACCATGCGCCTACATCACGCCATCCGCGAGTTCGAGTGTGACCTCGCACCGGAGCTTAAAGCGGGATACGCCGGACCTGTGGGTGGGGGCGCATCCTTCGCGGCATGGCAGCAGCTCTACATCCGCTTGCTAGTACATGTGTCTTACAACTTCTTGCACCACGCACACTTTGCGCGCGCCTTACGTGACTACCCCACAGAGCCGCTCGCCTCGCCCTTCCAGTTCAGCTATGTTGCAGAACTGGATGCGAGCCGCGCGATCCTCAACATTTTCGAGGACGCGTTGGAGCTCAGCACACCCGTCGCCTCGCGCTTCTGGATCTTCTTCTTTGACGCATTCACAAGCACGATCAACTTTGCCGGGGTGGCGATGCGCGCGCCGCGCTCATCGTTGGCGCCGGCGGCCTTGAGCCAGGCAGAGCGCGGGGTGGCGCTGGCCACACGGCTCCCTGATGGAATTCGGGGGCGTGAGGATCTTCCCATGCTTCGTCGGGTGCTCGCGCGGGCGCAACAGGCAATGGTACAGGGCGCGGACGGGGGAAGTGACGATGAAAGCTCCGCGCTCCTACGAACCGGCCACCAGGTTGTCCGGCAGAGCGGGGCGAACGTGTCGCCAAAGCTACTGCAGTCTTTCTCGCCGCACGCCAACATCGGACTAGGCGAGGACGAGCGCCGCCTCCCCGCAACGCTCGATGAAGCCCGCGAAGTTGCAGAGACCCTCCCTGGTCCCGAGCTTGCGCTCGAGCTCGACCCCTTGATTTTTCATGTTGTGCAGGACGACTTTGGGCGATGTGTTGATGACGAGCTTGAGGCTTGTAAGTCAAGTCAGTTGAACCAGGCTGACAGCAGTTATTGCCAGTATCGGATTAGCGCCGCTGAAGGAGGCCTAGAATTCGACTGTACTTTCTGCACTGCATGCATCTACGTTCACTCCCTCGGTGTGGAATGCTCTCGATATTTTGCATATGAGGACATGACAGGGTGACACATTAGGCAGGGGTGTCTAAATTTGCCGAGACAAGTCGAGAAGCTGAACGGAGGTCCTCATGCAATCAAACGTGTGACGGTCTCCCCAGCACTTGGACCAAGGTGAGCCTTGCATACCCGGGATGGTGCTTCCTGCTGGCCATCCTATTCGTATATAATCATCCAGCTAAAGTCTAGCAGCGGCCGAGTTAACGAACCCTTCCGCCAGTTTCTTGACCTCCTTCGCCATTCCAAAAGAGTAGAGATAGCCGCCGCCTGTGAGCCCATAGGTGTGCACGACCCGCAGACCAGACGGGAGGATCTCTCCTTCCACGCGTGGCCCGCCCTCGCGCTCAGGTCGGATGCCTACTTGGTGCTTAACGAGGTCGATCTCCCCGAGCGTCGGCGGAACATATTTGGGCAGCATGAGGCGGTTGCGTCGGTGAATATCCGCTGCCTCCTCAGGACGTACATTCGGGTCAATATCGTAAAACCCCTTCGTCCCACCCATAATCGCAGTGCCATCACCCCGGGGCAGGACATATGTGTAGTCAGTCCAATCTGCGCCGTAGCGGATGTGGATGTCCTCGCACGGCGTGCGGAAAAGCATGAGCTGTCCGCGGACGGGAACACACGCCGCATCTTGCACATCTGCAAGGGTGCGGGATCCGTGAGCGCTTGCGTTCACAATGACATCGCAGGGGGCAAGCGCCGCCGCGTCTCGCAGACTGGCGACTTCGGCTCGCATAAAATGCACCCCCGCGTCCTCGCATCGTCGCCTTAGCCAGGACAAGAAGACGTCCGGTGTGAGCATCACCGTCGTGTAGAAGCAGCCCGAGCCGGTGCAGTTGGCGTCGGAGAGCTCGGTTGCCGTCAGCTCGCGAAACTGGTGTCAGAGCACCGCCCTATTCCGCCGTTCTCCGAGATCGCCACCGGGGCCACGTCGCAACAGACTCTCCCCACGCTCTGAAGTGCCCATTACTCACGTTTGGAAGAACGTTGAACCATACATCCTTGCAGCTCTTCAACTTCTCCTGATACTCGTAGGCGGGTGTGCGCCGCGCACTTGACTCGGGAAACGCGTCGGCGAGCTTGAAAAATTCGTCGAAGCACTGCTTCTGCATGCGCACATGCTGCTCCGTCACGCCCTCCTCGAACTGATGCACGGGCGCTAGGTTGGCGCCCGCGAACGGCGACGCCCATCCGGGGGCGAGCGGGTCGCCGGGCATGTTGCGCGCAACGATCGTCACATCATACAAGCTGCGTGTCAGCGCGATTAGCGAGGGACGCACGCGGAGAGCTCGAGGGCGCACGCGAGGCCGACGACGCCGGCCCCCAACACAGTCACATGTGTCTTGGACATGGTGAGTCGGAGATCTGTCGGCTCGGGGTCGGGAGAGAGCCTCGTGATTGTCACAGCCGCTCATACTTATCGCGCCCATGTTCGCTTGCGGTAAACCGGCATCTTCTCACAGCAGTGGCGTTGTCGACGATAGTGGGCGCTTGCCTGGTCTCGATCTGACAGCTGGAGGAGGTGGACGTGGTGGGCTCAGCTCATGATCACTTGACCCGTAGCGGTGGGAATGCTTTCGGTTGTGTCCGACGTCCGAGTGGCTGACGGCATGCTCACTTATCTGACCCTAAGTGGCAGGCCCGCAGTGCGGCGGATCAACTTGAACGCGGATCAACCGCTATCGATTGCCGCCACGCGAGATATCCGCTCTTGGACCCGCAAGCGACGGAGCAATGCAACGGGAGACGAGGGCGTTAGCTCACTACCGCATAAGCCGAGGGGACACTCTACGGCGTGTGCGGGGTTAAGACCTAGCCTGATCGTCGCTTTGGGTTGGAGACAATGGGTTGCTCCGCTGCCTTGGCTTGGTCTCCGACAACTTGGGCCCTGAGGCGGTGTACCTCGCTCGTCACGGATGATGGTAGAGGCACTGTTAAAAATGGTCCGCGGACTGTCTGGTTGGTCCGCTGGGCTGGCGCCAAACACCCTCAAACAGCGTCACCTCCCAGACGTCGGTCCATTAGCCCACCACGACAGGGCCGACGCCGCGCCAACCAAACGCCCGTCACCATCCCCGGACAATGCCGTACGCAATGCCGAGTATTCCGAGCGCCCTACCCTCGGCGATTTTGCCCCTGCAACGCGCATTTCGCTGCGACGCGGTCTCCCGAGCACGGAGAATGGGTAATCAGGCGATTGCATCCGTATCAGAGCCAGCCCACCCCGCCGGTATCGTCACAGGGTTCCCGGGGCGGGGTAGGGCCGCAGGAGCAATCACATCTGGGGTCTGGGGTACTCCACTGATGCGGGCAATCTCTGGCCAGTGGCCCACCTGGTCAAAAGGCGCTCGCGATGACACAACTTGTCCTCTCATCCTTCGCTATCTACCAATTCCACGGCGACCACTTCCATCATCATGTCCGCATACGATCACGACAAAGCCCACGAGAAGTACCATAATGTGGAGGTCCGCTCGGCCTCCTCTGACGACCGCGAGAAGGGCTTCACCGGCAACGTGAAGCTGCACGACGAGGTGTTCGGCGACATCAATGAGGACGGGCCCAACTACCGCGGTGTGAGTAGGACCCCCCTCTCTGGGAGGCGAGCAGTAGCTGTAGGCTCCACAACCGGCCCTCGCGCACGCCTCAGGATTTGTTCGTCTTCAGCGCTAATGGCAGCTCAGCGACCTCGGCGCCATCGTGATCATGACAAAAGCCATGATCGGGTTGGGTATTCTGTCCATCCCATTCGTTTTCATGGCTGTCGGCCTGGTGCCCGGCATCATGGTGATCATCATGATCCAGGTGAGTCTTACCGCGATCGTGCCGCGGTCTGACGACAGATCATGATGACCTGGGCGAACTGGCAGGTTGGACAGACAAAACTCCGCCACCCCGACGTCTGGGGTGTAACTGATGTCGGGCGCAAGCTCTACGGCCGTGTTGGCGAGGAGTTCCTCAGCATCGCGTTCCTCCTCTGTGAGTTGTGCCAAGAGATTACCGGGGGTACGGAGGATATCGTGGGATTACTCCATTTGGTTCCACTCCATCCTGTTCCTGATCGGCTAGGCGCGTGGCATGCCAAGTTCACTCTTTACGCGCCCCAACCTCCCCTACAAGCAAACCCGTCGTGCAGCATGCTGACGCTTCGCAGACATGATCTTCATCGCTGGCTCCGCCATTCTTGCCGTCTCCACAGCACTGAACGCTATCTCATTGCACGCGACGTGCACGGCCGTGTTCGTCGCTGTGGCGGCCGTCCTCGGTTTCGCGCTCACTTCGATCAAAACTCTGCAGGAAGTTTCGTGGCTGTCGTGGGTGGGCGCGATCTCCATCCTGGCCGCGCTCCTCATGATGGTTGTTGTGGTTCCGCTTCAGGACCGCCCCGCCGCCGCTCCCCAGACCGGACCGTGGGACAAGGACCTGAAGATCTTCAACAATCCCTCCGTGGCCGACGCTCTGAGTGGCGTCTCGACCGTTGTCTTCTCGACAGCAGCCATCCCCGCGTTCTTCTCCATCGCTGCCGAGATGAAGAACCCCCACGCGTACACCCGCTGCATGCTCATCTCTGAGGGTCTCGCTACTGCGTTCCTCGTCCTCGTCGGCACCGTCATCTACTACTACTGCGGTCAGTACGTGGCTGTGCCCGCGCCTGGCTCTGCCGGTGTTCTTTTCAAGCGCATTTGGTGAGTGCGGCGGTGGCACGGCAGGGAGCGGAAAGATCTACACACGAAGAGGCTGGCGAGAGCTGATTCCGGTTTCAAAAGTGTGAGAGCAGCAGCTGACAGTAGCTACGGCATCGCCATTCCGGGCCTCGCCATGTCGTTGTGCATTTACGCCCACGTGGCAGCTAAGTACATCTTCGTCCGCACGCTGCGCGGTACCAAGCACCTGGCCACGAACACGAAGCGTCACTGGATTACGTGGTTCAGCTGCACTGGCGGCGTGACCATCATTGCGTACATCATTGCCTCCGCCATCCCCATCTTCAGCACCCTCTGCTCGCTGGTGGGCGCCCTTTTCGGCTGCTTCGTGTCCGTGTGTCCCATGGGCCTCATGTGGCTCAAGGACAACTACTGGGGCAACCCCAACAAGACCATGAAGTCCCACCTCGGTGCAGCCTGGGCGGGCTTTGTCTTCCTTGCGGGCATCTTTATGACTATCGGCGGAACGTACGGCTCCGTTGTGGCCATGATCAATGCGGGCTCTGCTGGCCAGCTCTGGTCGTGCGCCGACAACTCGGGGTCGGTCGCGACGTCCTAGGTGCGCACGTCTGTTCAGACAGTAGGTTATTGGAGAGTAAGCTAGCAGGGTTGTTTAAATCGTTGTCGAAAGACGTCCGGGAGTTGTAGTGCTAGCACAGGGCATGGGTGATTACGAATGAATGCTTATCATGTGTCACTGCGCCTCGGTGACTGACCGAGGTCAGGACTCGTCCAAACAGTCAGAAGCCAGGCAGAGCGTGCACTGCCGATGAAGATATACCTGTGATATATCTGTTGGAATGCAGTGTAAGTTCTGGTGAGTGCAATGATTGTCCCTGCCTGGGGGATGCACGCGGATGGCCGGGAGCAACCTAGTCCCAGCACACTGCCACTCTTTGCGCCCTGCCGCTCACTGTACTGAATCACTGAGTGGATGATGCTGCGCTGGACACTGACTGAACAGATACGACGCCAGGCACGAAAAGCCGCGCGCGTATCCCACGGGCACTCAACATGACCGCGCTCTTAAGCTTGATGACACGAATGGCCCTTTCGAAAGAGAAGCACAGACGCGCTGCGGATCGTGGGCAATGTCCAAAATTAGAGATTTAACGGGCGCGGAACCGAGTAAGCTTATGGCGCTGTGCCCACAGAGAATATCCCGCATCGTTTCATCTGCCACAGGCACTGTGGCAGTAAGCGAGGTAGCAGCAGTACGACTTGCT
This sequence comes from Cutaneotrichosporon oleaginosum, assembly GCF_008065305.1. Lineage (NCBI taxonomy): Eukaryota > Fungi > Basidiomycota > Tremellomycetes > Trichosporonales > Trichosporonaceae > Cutaneotrichosporon > Cutaneotrichosporon oleaginosum. The sequence goes on along the minus strand of NW_027072174.1, from coordinate 597,182 downwards.
ACCTTTCCGTAGGAATCTGGAGTTGTGTTCACTTGTCAAGAGCGCACACTACGTTGCGCTCGCCCCACTTCGCAGGGAAGTGCTCACTTAGGTTTCCTCCCGCGGTCACGCGGCGTACGACGTGCTTGTGGCACACCACTGCCCCAACAGATATATAGAGGTGCTTCAATCGTTGCTGGTCTCCAACATGCACCTTTTCAGCTGACAATGAAGCTGTCCACCATTGCCTCAAGCCTCACTCTGATAGCTGCGGCCGCTGCCGGCGCGGTCCCCCGACAGCTTGACTATGACTTGTTCCTTGGCAACCCGTTCGGATTCCGCAACATGACTACAAGCCTGCTTCCTAGCCTTGTTAAGCGCCAGGGTGGCTGTCCCCAGGGCTGGTCCAACTGCGGACCGTCCATGTGCAACCCACCTCAGACGGTGTGCTGCCCCGGTAAGTCCTTCTTTGGCCTGACTGATGGTAGACGGCAACAACTGTCCCGCGGGGGCGACTTGTATCATTGGCCAGGGCTGCTGTCCGCAAGGCTTCCCAACGCCATGCCCTGGGTGTGTGCAGACTACACAGCGCGCTAATGCCAGTAAGCGGTACTGCGTTGAACAGGGGGGCACTTGTTGCAAAGGTAAGTTTCACATCAGCATGTGGCTCTTCCTCGGCAAGATGACCTTTAGCTAATAACAGATCGTGACGGAACGTGTCCAGCCAACACATTTTGCGTTCCCGGGGGCGGATGCTGCCCGTTGGGTAGGACGTGCTCCGACTGCCCTGCGTCCTCGAAGAACGTTTGCAGTGAGTTCTGGAGCGGCCCAGCTGACGTGAGCTCCTGATGACGCTGGTGGCCAGGGCGGCTCTGGCAACAGTGGCACTGGCAGCTCGGGCACTGGCAGCTCGGGCACTGGCAACTCGGGTACCGGCGACTCCGACACAGGCAACTCGAATACAGGTGGAAACTCAAACACCGGTGGTAACTCGAACACTGGCGGCAACCCAAACTCTGGAAACTCGGGTAATGGCAACTCTGGCTCAGGCAACTCGGGAGGGTCGGGAAGCTCCAACGGCGGCAACGGCGGCAACGGCTCGAGCGGTGACGCGACGCGAGCTGTCCCGGGACTCATGGCTGCCGCCGGCGTGATCCTACCTCTCCTTCTTTGAGATGTGGTGTAGATCGAGGAGCACCGACGTCTCCGCTCAGACGGGCGCTTCGCTTCCGCCTAAACAAGAACTTCTGCTTTGTAGCGAAATTGAACAAACGAAGTAAACATAGTATGATAATGTCGGAGGCAAGCCTGCGGCTTTCGACGCGTGTTTATCTAGACACCACGTTGCCAACGTGCTTCGTGTGAGATTATTGATGCCGAAACCACACAAGATCAACTGAATTGTCGGCTCATTCGACTCACGAAACTCGATGGCCATGTGATGCCCGCATTCAAACACCAGTTTGCATTCTGGCATCAAGGCTTATCGGCGTTCTGTACGCAGAGGGTACTGCTCATCCGTTCTGATAAGCACATCCCGCTACATGGCTGCGTTATACTTCAGCGCCGGTCAGCGGCTGCTGCTAACTCTGCAAGGAGAAAGTTTCTAGCAGACCAGGCGATCGCACGTACGGCCCGTGCTAAAGCGCTGCCACGCAATGTTCATTCGAGGCGGCGATGAGGGCCAATATAGCAAAGATGAGTACTCCGCTCATTCGGGAGTACACCAACACCAACCGGGTCCGGGGGGACTTCAGTGGGACGCAGTGGGGGATGTGTTTCGAAAAGGGTGACTCGTACTGCGTAGTTGCGGCGTGGCTCCCCACTTCACTCTCAGCATTTATCACACTCACATTCATTTTCGCCGTTGTCTCAGCGGCCACACTCGCACTCACGCGCCCCCGACTCGGGATTCTCGACCTGGCCCGGTCATGATGGCTAACTAGACTGTAGAGCTGACAGTCTCCCGGTACAAGCCCCATGAGTGCTCCAGCGGCTGGTAGCAGTGTGACGACGTCGGCTGCATCGCTCCTGGCTCGGTGTGCTGCAACTATGTGCAGTACTGTAGTCTAGAGATTGAGCTGACAGCGGACGGCTTGTGCTGTAGGCACAACTGCGTGTGGGGGGGCGGCAGCACCTGTTGCCGGTTGGCCGGCGTGTTCCGACACCACCTTCTGCGCTGCCGAGGCCGCTATTTGTTGCCATGGTTCGCGAGGGTGCGGGGAAGCTGAACGCAGATCACAATGGATTTGGAAGCCAAGAGTTTGTTTCGTCCGAACGGCGGCTGCCGCCCGGCCGACCGGACGTGCTTTGCATGCTCGCGTGGCAACCGTGGAGAGACAGGATGGTGGACCCAGGCCGATGGCGCCTCACCGGGAAGCCTCGACCGGCTCCACTGGCGACGGAGCTGATGGTGCAACGCTGGAGGGCGGGAACGCGGACAACTCAATTAGCCCAACAGCGGGCAAACCTCCATGCGTAGAACGGCAGCGCCATTGCAGGCTTGAACAGCAACGAGAGCCTCACCTAGCACTCTCGCTTGGCAGCGTCATTCTAGTCGCAATGTACGGCATCGGTTGTGGATCAGGATTTTGCTGTGGTTCAACGGAGTAAGATGTGGAATGCTAAGCTGATCAACAGCCCCCGGGCGCAACATTTCTGGACGTCATGGGATGATAATTACCTGGTTCTAACGAACTAAATCATGCACCGCACTTCCCGCCTCGCCTGCTACGCAGGGCGCCAGTTATTCACAGCAGTACTCCAGCAGGTTTATGGAGCTGCCCCTTGTCAGGGCGTGAGCAAGGTTGATTTGAGGCACATGTTGTCGTCAAATATCAACAGTCGGCTGTTCAAGCTCGCTCACAGTCGGCCACGACCCTGAAAGCCTAAGGGTCGGCCGTTGAAGCATGCAGAGGTTGACAGCCCCAGTAGGCCATTAACTCATCACTGTGCTTCAACACAAGCCACATCTCGGCCCCAAACAGAGATGGGAAACATCGACATGCATTGAACATCGAAGCTTGTGGCACCTGAGTTTGAAGCCCCAAGCGGTGCTCGGAACCATTTACTGTACACTTCCGCCGGAAGCGTAAGCATGAGGCCGACAGACTTGATGAAGGGCGAGCTTCAGGCACTGCGGAGAGTGCATCCCGACAGGACTCTGCCTCCCGTGACTCTGATTGCTCTCTTCATGCACGCATTGCGCTCACCGCCCTTCACGACAGTTGTCTTGGCGCTGTTGTCTGGGTGGTCATCCGCCGCTACATGTGGGGAGGTTCACACTCTGCAGCCGCTCTTATAAACTGACTGCACTTCGCTCCAGAACTGAAACCCTCCATTTCATTCACCTCCGTCGTAATCGCTATGAGGCTCCTCACTTTCGCACTCCTTGTTGCGACCGTAGCCGTTGCGCGGCCCCAGCTCGACTTTGTTCCCTTTCTCCCCTTCGAACAGGTTAATGCGACCGACGCGATCGCCACTCACAGTCTTGTTGGGCGCCAAGTGGACGAGAACGGTGACTGCAAATCCAGAGAGAGACGGTGCGGCGAGAGTTGCATCCCAAACTATATGTATCGGGAAGCTTCTTGCTGCGACGGTGCGTCCTGCAAATCGGCTTCCGTTGACGTCAGATGGCACTTACTGTGCTCAAGGGGTGTGCGCTGGCGAAGGCAAGTGTTGCCCCAGTGATACAATGTTATTATGCCCTGGTACGAATTTCTGTGCGTCGAAGCAATATCAAGTCTGCTGTGGTGAGTCAATCATGCGGCGCAAGCCCAGGCCCACTGACGTCAGGCGTCTCCGGGACGTGCTACACCTCGACCTCCTGAGTGGAAGACAAGGGATGCTGCCCCATAGGCCGAAAGTGCACAGACTGCCGGACTAGTCGGGAATGCGGTACGTTGGGAAGCGGGGTGATCTGGCGCTAACCAAGATAGATGGCCTTATCCCACAGGGCGTGGGCTCTCCTGCTAGCCCTGGAGGTCGATTCGAAGGAGGTGACAGCGTGGTTGGTGCTTTCCCGCCCGTGGTTCCTCTGGCTGCGGCACTGGCTTTAGACGCCCGCCAATCGTTCACTCTTGGCACGACTGCGGCGCTCGCTGGAGTGCTCGCAGCCCTGCTGTAGTGGCTGAGGTAGTTTGAGGTGCCACAAAGTGCTTCTGTGGCTTGAACGATGGACTCTATGGACTCTATCATTCTGCAGACTAGGCCACAAAGCATGGGTGTGGGCGTGGCTCAGGTGCAGAGCGAGCGGCCCGAGAAACACCGCGCTCAAGTGCGCCACCTCCACTTGCTACCTGCACCACGCATGGGGCTCTCACGAAGAGGCGGTGTACTCGCGACTAACTCTCTCTGCCTTTACTCTCTCATGCTTTCACAGCAGTATGCTCGATAGAGATGCTTACCCCCACATCCTCGACGCGGTCATCTCCCACGCCGACCAAGCAGCTCTCCGCCGTCTGCGCTCAACAACTCGCTCCATCTGCGCCAAGGCGGACGCGCGTCTCTGCACCCACCTGGTGTTAAAAGATCAAGCGTCATGTCCCCTCGACTCACTCATGCTGCTTAACGCTCCCCGCTCTTGGGCCCAGTCGACAGATTCTACTTCCGAGGTCCTCACCATTATCACCCCCGCTACGACCACTGGCTTCGTGCTTATTCCGCCGGACAAACGCCTAGCCCACGTCCGCATCCTGGACGTGCACCCCCCGAAGGACTGCGAGTGCGATCGCTGTCTCGGCATGCATTGGAGTCAAACGCTCCTCGAGGCGCGAAACAATGCACTCTTAGCCCTCACGATGGACTCCCCGCCCCTCCCCAACCTGCCCCTAGTGCGTCTGTTTGGCAATTCGCACTCCCTCTTCCATGCTCCGCCCTCGTTCCTCGCGGCCATGCCAGTGCGGGTTCTCCACTGCGTCTCCCTCAGCTCGGATGCCAGCCCATCCCGGCTGCTCGTGTATCATACCGGCGAAATCTCGGGAACAGAGATCGTGCTCAACTTCCAGTACTCTCTCCAAGACGAGGGTTTCCCATATGCCGCATTCTGCACATCAAAGGTCCCGAGCGGGCGCACGATTATCATCCTTTTCACTCGCACGGAGGGACAGTGGAGCGATCCCTTTCCCTCGCGCAGGCAAGGGCAACCCCGTGTACTCAACACACTCGCGTATTACGTCGTGAGGTGTCTTCGGGCTCCAAGCACTCTGGGACGGGAGGACCGGGTTGTTCTCGTTGGCTCGGGCGACTGGAACCCGGCATGGCTCGCGAAGGCTTGGGGACGCGTCGTTGAGTATACACCTGTGGGTGTGAGTGTCGAGGAGCGTTTCCGATGGTGGGTCCGCGCTCTGGCAGATGACGATGCACAACGCGTCGAGTCTGGAATAGCGTACGCGTCTTACGAGGAGCTGAAGGCGTACATCGGAGACGAAGAAGAGTATACCCATATCATTGCACCGTAGGCATATGTGCCGATCCTTGTGTCCATCTTGAAGCAGTGGCGCGAGTATAACATCTTGGAGTCATCGTGTGTCATTTCTTCGACGTCGTGCTCACTGTAAAATCCGTAACGACGGGGCGAGGGCCTTTGTGTGCAAAGCAAGACATCGTTACGGAATGAGGTCGACATTAGGTTAGAGCCTTATAAATAGGTTGTAGAGGTGCTCTGTCGGAAGTATGTAGAAGCGATATCGCATCGAGACGCTCCATCACCAACCATGCCCGACCGTGGATTGAAGCTGGAAGCCGTCTGACCCTTCTCCTCCCACATCCATTGTGCCGCACAGTCCGTCGCCAGATTGCCAGGACTGTCGTCACAGTGAGGACATGGTCGACCGACAAGAGCACATGGGCTCTACTGAGGTAACCACATGCTCACCCCCTTATCCTCAAGCCTGCCATCGTCATGCAAGCCCACATGAGATCCGGACGCTGGACCCGTCCCGATAAAGATGCGAGGACTACCTTGTCGTTCCTGCACGTGAGGGGTGACCTCAAGTTCAAGTTTGCGGATCTGGAAAGGAAACGGACGGACGGATGGCCTCTAACAGGCTCAAATCGGGGAGCGGAGCAGGTTGAGGCGTGGGATTACTAGTGCCAAACCCGATGATTCCGCACCTCATTACCATGATGACGGAGAATGTTTTGATCGTAGCCCAGCATACATGCCCAGGTAACCCTGTACCCCAACGCCTATGCATGCAGCGTGCAATCTAATGAGAACCGGGTGCAGATTGTGTTGCCACAGAGTAGAGACTACCTTATCTCATATCCATCATTCAATCCATCGTCACTCATCTTGACCAAGGACCGTTCTCGGACCATCTCCAATCCGGAGACCAGTGGACCGTCTACCGCTGAGTCCGAGACAGTCACTCATTCGTGGGGTACGCAACCACCGCCAGGCCTGAGACCATCACTGATGTCGAGTCCGGGAGGGCATCAGGTTTAATTCCTCATGCATGCATGTATCGTCTTCCGCAACGTCGCGCGTCAAAAGTCAATAGAGGGCCATTGACACGGATTGACGGGATCAAAATGTGAGTAACCACATCTGTGAATTTCCCGCAATCTCAGTGGATCAGTCGGCAACGTCAATCAATCTCCATCTTTACATCTCTTCATCTCCTTTTCTCTTACCCCCGCGCCCTCGCTCATGGCTATCAGAGCTGCCGTCGCCCGGCATGTTCTACAGCTCACCCTCCGACGCGAGTTCGCCTCCGCCTCCACACCCCGCCTCGCCCGCGACCACAAGCCAGGCAGCGCCCTCGACTGGGCCACGCAGGTCCTCAGTCTCCCACGCAACGACTGGGGCGGGACAGTCGTGCCCTCTCCCCCTCCTTCTCCTTCAACCTCACCCTCCTTCTCTGCCTCTCGCCCGAAGCCGCGGGGGCGACCTGCACCGGCCAGGCAGGTGCCCGAGCGAGATGGGTGGGCTGGCGAGGTATCGCGCGCCGTTGCGAACAGGCCTCCACCACGGTCACGGAGAGGGTGGGGGCCGGCACGCATAGCACCACGAGACCAACCACGAGATCAGTTGGACACAGGGCCCACGCGGCATCAGCGGGCATCGACACGCGAGGCGTCACAGTCAGAAGAGCAAGCAGGTCGAGTGAGCCACCGGAGGCCTGGAGCATCAACAGTCGCCCTGGTCTCGACTGAGGAGCTGCTCGCGAGGTTAGGCAACGCAAGCCAAAAGCTCGAGGGCTCGACAACAACGAATGTTGGACCAGAATCCGGCGCGTCGATCCGATCGCACGAAGATCGCCCTCGGAGCGAGGATGGTCCATCACATACACCGGATGACACCGGTCCCACCCTCGAGGACGTCGCGCCAACACTCTTGGGTGACTCGAGCAACTCTGGGAGACGAGACGACAAGACAGGACTGTTTCGCGTCCCAAAGGCCAAGCTCGTCACAAGCACCGGTGCAGAAGTGCCTCCGTGGTCGCGACGTGAGCTGAGAGTGAGTCCTCAACCGAGCAAGCTAACGCCAGCCTAATCCCGAAATCACAGTCAAAGACATTCTCGCCTGCCCCCCTCGCTGGGCGCCGAACCGCATTCTGGCATATCTCAAGACCACGCGCCTGCCGGTCCGCGTCGGGCCCATGCATGCGCACCTCGACCGCCTGCGCCAGCTCATTGACGCTATCGTCCCGCCCAACTGGGGCACTCTGTCGGCATACCGACAGCGGGCGTTGCTCACGCTGTGGTCTCATTGGTTGCAACTCGCTGCGCGGATCCACGACCTTGGCGGACTCCCACGCATGCGCGGCTGGGAGGGGCGTGAGTTTGCGGCAGAGCGCTTTGACGCGCTCTTTCTCGCCATCGTCGGCGGCCGTGTGCGGCCAGGCAAGGGGGAGGGGTGGGACAAGTGGAGGGCGCGCTTCAAGGTCGGCGAGATGACACCACCAGAGCTCGTCGATGAGGAATTCAGACAGCCTTCGCCCGCCGAGGAGCCGCCAGACTCATCGAGTCCGCCTGTCCGGCACACATTCGGCCTCAAGACTCGCGAGCCTGAGTGCGACGACACAAAGCAGAAGGGCACCGTGACGCACTACACTCCTCCGACGCTGTACGCCGACTCGCCGGTGGAAAAGCACGTCGAGTACGATGCTGCGTACACGCGTGCGATGAAGATGCGTGGTGCTGCTCTGGCTGCGATGCGCCAGAAACGCGCGCGTGAGGCGCTCAGGGCTGTGAGCGTCGCCATCGCGTTTATGAGCACGGTGGAGGCCCGCCCAACCGAGTTCCAGCTGCAGCTCATCTTCACGCATCTTACGGAATACATTCCGTTCAAGGAGATTACAAAGCACCTTTTGGAGGAGGAGGCTGGCCCGATGCACGACGTCGCGGCGCGACTGCAGAACCTCCTGCAACCTTGGGTCACGGGTGCTCCACTGGTTGAGGGAGGACCACCTGTGCGCTCCACCGTCACGCGGTGGGACTCCGACAATCACCTGCCGGCCCGCGGGGAGGGGCGGCGGATGTACACACAGCGCAAGCAACTCCTCCTCACAGTCGGAGACATGATCATGACGCGCATCGAGGGCGGCGCCGAGCCTCTGACCTACCGCCGCTGGCTTGAGGCAGCTGAGGACATGCTTCCACACTGGCACTTCATGGTCGCGCGCTACGAGGGGCTGTACCGCGCCGCGGCTGACGGACAGCCGCTTCGCGCCCCGACGATCAAGGAGGCGCATGCGCTGCACCTGCTGGCGCGGTATGCGATCGCGCGCCTGCCGCGCAGCGGCATGCGCCTCCCGCCCGGCGCGGAGGGCACGCTTGCCGACCCAATGTACTGCCTGCGCCTACTGCTGGGCACGGAGGGCGCGCGCTTCTTTCCGCGCCAAAGCGGGGCGCTGCACTCCGTACGCTCGCGGGACGTGGACGAGCGAATCGTGGCCACCGCAATACGCTGGGCGCGCGCCGCGGCGCAGCGCTCTCTCCTTGCGCCCGTTCTCGCCCTCGTCCGCCTCCTTACCGGTGACACGGACCGCGCCCTTAGCCGGCCGGGGCATGGTGCCGGCCCACCCCCCATCCCCCTCCGGCTGGCCATCTACCTCGCCGGCGCGGCAAGCGCGCCCGAAGACGTGCCTGCCCTGCTTCCCCTCCTCGAGAAGGTGGACGTTGCGGGGGACGCGGCACTCGCGCAGGCCGTCGACACGGCCGGGTGGCGGCTGCGTGCAGACGTGCGCGTGGGACACCTCTCGGCCATGCGCAGCGGGCCGCATGCCGTAGTTGTGCGTGTGCTTATGCTTGCGCGTAAGGCGGATCAGATGGGGCTGCGACCCGACGGTGAGGAGGGAGAGGAAAAGGAGGGGCTTGAGGCGCGCACGCGCATCATGTTCCTCCGATGGGGCTTGCCCGCCATGGGGGAGGTGGGGGAGACGGACGGGAGCTTGCTGCAAGCCCGTACGCAGGGCTAGAGCGCGGGAGGGGTAGAGGGGACAGATTGCACATTGACCTGCGTATGCATTCGCTCCATCGCGAACGGTGAAGAGGAACGGGACGGTGCACTCGGCGGCGCAACTAACAACAACAGCGGTGCCACAGCGATGGACATGGCGGTCACGGCGATCGCAGGGGAACAATGATCTGAGAAGCAACAACTCTCGACAATCTTTGACGTTCATTACATGCAATCGATGTCCAGGATGGTGGACACGTTGAGAGGAAGGTCTTCACTTTGACAACAACAAACATACATACCATTATACTTGCAACAACTTTTGAAGACGTGAGTGACCTCGCCAGGCCTGTGCCGCCACTATCGACGACCCCGTCTCTTGGGCCCTCGTCCGCGAGCATCATCGCGACCCGGAAATTTACTGTGGCGCTGATGAGCCTGAAACCCCACCAGAGCAGCCCGCGAAGACCAAAGGGCCGACGACGTCCAAGTTCCAGGCGCGTAACACGCCGAAGGCATTGAAGATGCCTAAAATGTGCAAGAGGACGCGCAAGGCCAAACATTACAGCGCCAAATCCTGGGTGTCGCCTGTCGTGGCAGAATACGTCATGGATAAGATGCCGGAGGAGGTGATGTTGTCTGTCGTGGCGAGAGACTCACCCAGTGGGGTGAGGTACTCGAGTCCGGCAACCGTCGACGATGCCGTCTACGAGGGTGAGTCTAAGAGACTGGAAGATACATACGTTGGTCGTTACGGAGTAACGACGGCGCTATATACTATGAGCCGTACTGATGTATCGTATCGTGCGGAAGTACCGACGCTGAGTCACGTGATGGTCTGGTTCCGCATGCACGTGACGCTGGGTGTAGACCACGTGTGGGTCACTAGTCGATATTGCTGGCGCCGAAGGTGGCGCCACGACATTGTCTTACCTGGACGACTTCACTGAAGCACTCGACCGTGCGCCGCCGTGTCCTGTACGGCTGGTGTCTTCCACGCGCACTGCCGATCCCCCGTCGTTCCTCCTTCACGAGCCGCGCCGGGGGTGCTTCGGCGAGAACGACGCGGCGGCCCTTATCGCGGAAAACGGCGCCGCGGATCGTGCTCTCGTTCGGTCACTTGCGGTGGTTGCGGCCGTCCCAAGCAACACAGTCGAAACTCACTTCGACTGCAAGCTGAGGGACTTGTCGGTCACGTGGTGGGCGACGTCTTGGCAGCGCGGCCGGATTTCGTGACTCTGTTGCGCGAGGGCAACGGCAACGGCGCTTCCCCAGTAAGCGTCGTCGAGCTGAAGTCCCTCGCTGTTGGGAACGACGCGCTGTTTGACACCATGGACGCCATGCAGGACGCCATCCGGTTTGAAGAAGGAGTAGGCGACATGCTCCGCGTCCGGGTTCCCCCATCAGGCCGTCATGCTCGCTCGTCTCGCTGGGCGCCACCCAGCCTCCCACCTCGCCGACGTGGTGGCGTATATGGTCCTGCTTGACTTAGATGTCGGGATGTTTTTTCTGGACTTCGCCACGTACCCATCCTCATCGACCCAGTTGAGAAGAAGGTCTGGTACGGTCCTTCGCGTGGCCACCGCCTCCGTGGAGCAGTCAAGTATCGCGCTAGCACATCCCACATCCTTTATCTTTTTGCGGGCCCAGCTTGACTGGTTCACCCTGCGGTGTCTTCAGGCTCATCGTGAAGGCGCCGCGGGTAACGCTGGACGGGGCAGTGGTAAGGACCTCACAGCGAGCGCAGCGAGCGCATCCGGCGAGGCAGACGGTTCCAGGGACCGCCGTGGCTCCGGGGAAGGGGTGGACTCCGGGAACGCAAGCGACGGGGCTGGGTTCACAGGCGACCAGCTCGGTCAATGGTTTTTATGTATCGAGGACGAATGAAGTCTCCTGACACATATAGATACACTGCATGCACATTCAAATCCGAAGCTATACATGGCCAACGCTATACCTGAATGCACATGTGGCTGAGGGCAAGCGCTCGTTGACCGTCCGGTAATATGTCTGTGTGGTGGTCCTCGTCAAATTGCGGGGGTGGGACGGTGTGCGTGGACTGTCGTCGAAGGGTGTACTCCCCCCGCTCGCGCTTGCGAGCCAAGGGGAAGAACGCTCAGTTGTCAAAGTGCCGCCAGTCTCGTTCATTCATGGACGAAAGGAATGAGCCTCGTTAAGTCGCGGTTGAGGGGGGAAGCAAGGAATGATCACGACGCCACCCAGGCTAAACACTCAAATAAGCTTGTCGGATGTGTACTGTGGGTCAAGGCCCATGCGTTTAGGCTTAAATTAGGACTAAAGGCAAGAGGAGTACTGTCGTGCATCTTTATCTAATCCCCCATCTAGTTCACTTCTTCCGACTTCGAGGTGTCAACAAGAATTCTTGCCATTTCTGCCTCATCACCTGTATAGCTTTTCATCAAAGTCATGCGGGCGGCACTCGGTGCTCGACGCATGTACACGCCGCCTCGATGTGCATCTCATGCCCTCTCGCTCCCGCTCTTGCTCTTCTCGCGCCGCCTCTCCACAGCAGCTCACCCGGCGCCCGCGGTCTCCGCCTCTGCCACCGCCTCCACTCTGCCCTCCGTCCCGTCCCCCACCCCCACCGACACGCCCTACACCCTCCCAACCCTCGCAGATCTCGGCCTCACCGAAGGCGCCAACGTCACCGTCGCGGTGTCGGGCGGCGTCGACTCGAGCGTCACGCTGCGCCTCCTCGCCGCCCTCCCCCTCTCCCTCTCCGTTCTCTTCATGCGCAACTGGGACCCCGTACTCTCCGAGAACGCCCCGCCCTCCCCCCTCTCGCTTGCCTACAACACCCCCGCCACGCATTCGCAATGTACATGGGAGCGGGACTGGGCGGATGTGCGCGCGGTATCGCGCGCCGTCGGCGTGCCCTCGGACAAAGTCCGCCTCGTCGATCTGAGCTCGGAATACTGGACGCGCGTATTCGAGCCCGCCGTCGCGGAATGGGACGCCGGGCGCACGCCCAACCCCGACGTGTGGTGTAATCGCGAGATCAAGTTCGGCGCGCTGCTTCAGCATATTCCCGACGGGCACTTTCTCGCTACAGGTGAGCGTTGCGGTGGCCGCGGACAGGCTGACGTCAGGCCACTATGCGCGTGTGAAGCGGGAGAATGGGCGCGCGACGCTACATCGCGCGCGGGACGCGAATAAAGACCAGACGTACTACCTCTCGCAAGTGACGGAAGCAGCGCTTCAACGAGTGAGCCGTGCTTCTCCCGCTTCGCGCTGACAGCAGGCAGTCTTTCCGCTCGCCAACCTTCCTAAACCAGCGGTGCGCGAGCTTGCGCGTGCATGGCGCCTCCCGACGGCCGAGCGCCGCGAGAGCATGGGCGTCTGCTTCATCGGCGAGCGCGGCAATTTTGGCGATTTCGTCTGTACGCCTCCCCCTCTAGAGCTCCGCTAACCGCAGCCCAATACGTGCCCCCATCGCACGGATGGTTCGTGACGGAGGCAGGGGAACGCGTGGCCCCACACCGCGGCCTCGCGGCATACACTGTGGGCCAGCGCGCGCGGCTGGCCACTATGAAGCCCGGCATGGGGGGCAAGTGGTTCGTGGCGCGCAAGATCGGGAGCGACATCCTTATCGTGCCCCGCGCCGACCACCCCGCTTTGCAGTGCGTGCGGGTGTGGAGTGATACGTTCCATTGGATTGCTGAGGGGCGCGAGGGCGAGGTGCTTGCGCAGGTGCGCCACCGCATGGCGCCGGTGCGCGCGCGTGTGCGCCGAGAGGGCGAGCGGTGAGTTCACCGAAGGCAGAGCTGATCAAGTGTCGTTGTGGAATTTCCCGAGCCGGTGGCTGCCGTGCCGGAAGGCCAGGTTGTGGGATTGTGGGACGGAGATATGTGTCTTGGCTCGGGGGTGATTAGCGGGACTTGCACGGCGGACGAAGAGGAGGGACGTGTATAGATTGGAGGCGCAGGTTGTTGTACATTACACCACTCATTGCATGGCATGGCATCTAACGGTTACACCTTCGTGTGGCCTTGAGACACTGATCGCCTATGCAGATGCACTTCATCAGCTATTTCAATCCCACGCCCTCCCACTCGCCATCCACAAGCTTCTTCAGCTCGCCGTCGAGCAGCGAGCCAAGCTGTACACCCTTCCGGCGGTGATGAACCCACACACCATCAGGCGCCATACTGAAGCGCGCGGGGCCCGAGAATGGCGACGACACCCAAATCTGGTGGTTCGGCGGCTGCTTGTTGATCACATATGTCCCATGCGGCGGCAGTGTGAGGGTCATGACGCCGGACTGGGATTAGCAGGGTGTCCTGCCGGCATTTCTGGGCCGTCCTCCGCCCCGTCCACTTTGCACATCCAACCTCCACTTGCTGGTCTCCGCAACTCGCCTCCTCCTACTCCCCTGCACGCCTGCCCGCCTGCTCGCGCGCTTGCCACTCACACTGTACTCCACCTCCCATTCGGGCGGTCCAAAATCCTCGCAGAGCATCTCGAGGTGTTCATGCAGCACGTCCATGCTCTCGTCCGCGAGGGCGTGGTACTCTTCATCAGTGAGGTCGCTGCGGTTAGTGCGGCCCGAGGGGGGGGGGGGGGGGGTGGGGAGAGGGGGATCCGGAAAACGAAGGTAAAAGAAAACTGGATATAATATGTCGGGAGGGAGGAAGAGGGAGAAGGAAAAGGAAGGAGGGAGCGCGCCGGAGACGGATGCAAGGCGGGGCGGAAGGAGGTTCGAGCGAGGACGGAGGGGCTCAGAGATGGGTGGAAAACCAGAGAAACTCACCGGACCTCAATATCCGGCGCGACGGAGGGGTCGCCGTGCGGTGTGCTGCTTGCCGCGCGAGAGAAGGAGGTGGGCGTGCGGGAGGGGCGGGGGAGGGGGCGGGCGGAGGAGAGTTTAGGGGAGGTGAGGCGGGGGAGGGAGATGAGCGTGCGCGAGAGGGGACGCGCAGCGCAAGGAGTGGAGCGCGGCGTCGCGCGGAGAGCGCGGGCAAGTGAAGGGCGGAACATGAGATGAAATGAGATGGAGATGAGGAGATGCGAAGTTGCGAAAGATGGAGTGGATGGCGTCAGAGCGGAAAAAGCAATGGTGGAGGAAGCACGTGGCGTGAACCACGCCGTGCGGTCCAATACTGCAATGCCCACCACAGCGCTGTTTACAAGCGTGGGGTGGGTGGTGCTCTAGATCTATGCATGTCGTACAAGCAGCTACACTACTCCGTCTTCCCCTTGTCCCTTCGGACCCGCTTACTTGCTTCGCGGCGCTTAAAGCCCGCCTCGACGCCGATGCCTGCAAACACGACGGCTACGCCCGCCCACTGTCCCGGTGTGAGCGTGTGGCCGAAAACAAACACCGAGAGGAGCATGGTGAAGAGCTTGCGTGTGACAGTCACCATGACGAGGGTGAGGGAGCCGAAGTGGGCGATGGTCTCGAAGATGAAGAGCTGGCCGAGCCCCCCGAGAGCGGCGTATGCCGCGAGTGGGGCGAGTGAGGAGGGATGGGTTGCAAGGAAGCGGATGGATTGCAGAAGGATGGGCGGGGAGAAGGAGAGCATGGCACCGCGCTCGCGTGGGAGGAGGGAGGAGAGAACGGGGAGGTGTGAGAGGAGGAGCGCTGGGCGCGAGGGCAACGGCAACAGCATGGCCGGCGTGAGCAAGGTTAATTGCAGAGCAGCCATGATGAACATCATCTGCTGGCCGGAGTAGGAGGGGTAGAGGGCGAAGATCTGGTCCTGCGTCGAGTTGGTCAGGCCGTCGATGAGGAGGCTGGAGTGAGTAAGGCGCGTGGATGTAGACATACTTGACAAGGAGAAGGAGGAGGCCGAACACACTGTCGCCGCCGCCAGCCTTACTCTTGCTGCCGAAAAGCATAAACAGTGAAATGCCGGCCGAGACGAGGGCGACGACGGCATACTTGTGCGCTCCAAAGCGACGACGATACAGCAGCACATTGAGAAGGAGCACGGGGATGAGTTTGCACGACTGGAGTCAGCTGCGAATCTCCACAACCCACCTTGGCCAACACCATAGTCGGGTATGAGATATGCCTGAGAGCATGGAAGCCGATGGGCCCGGCGGTGGTCTGGAACAGCGAGACCTGGAGGAGGAGGCCGGGGAGGGTCTGGTACCACGGGCGCGGGGCGTTGGTTGTGCCATTGACTTTCCCATTTGTGTGATTCTTGCCGTTGGCCCTCGCAGCGTCTCCATTCACGCCTTTGCCATGTCCGTTGGCATCCTCCCCCTCCGCCCCCAACAACCTCTTCAGGCCCAAGACACGTCCTATGCCCTCCCGTCGCTTTGCGCCCGCTGCAACAAGCAAATACACGGCACTCGCCGACGCGCTCGCGAGTGCCTGGGCGAAGTTGAAAAAGAGGGGCGAAGGGAACTTGTCGCCTTTGCGGGATCCCGGCGGGGAGTGGGGATGTGCCGGCGATGCGGGGAAGGGCTGGGAGAGGCGTTCTTGCGCTATCGCCCAGAGGAGGAAGGCCGCGTACACCCCGGAGACGCAAACGCAGAGGCTTTAGTTAGTCGCGGGCGGGCGGCGAGAGGAGCTGGGAGGAGAGTTGGGAGTGCGGAAGGACTCACCGGAGTAGCCCCATTGTAATGGAGCGGAGTTGGGAAGAGCGGTGGAGGAAGAGGCGGTGCAGGACCAAGGCGGTAGCAGAGTCCGATTCAATGAGCGTGAAGATGTTGCTGGGATGGACAAAGATGAACAGAGATGACAACGAAGCTGGGGATAAGAAGCCGTGAGATGAGGAGGAGATGGCGGAGAACAAATCGTGGAGTGGACGCGACTGATCGACATTTCGACGTGGACTCAGGCACGCCCTATTTCACTCATCTCCGCCCCTTCCGGAAGTCTCGGCGTCGGAGTCGGGCCAGCACTCCATCTTTCAAGCAGTACATTACAACAACAAAATACAACTATACGAGGCCCAGCAGGTCGCGGAGCACGCCGAGACCCATGTTCTCCAACGGACCCAGGAGGCGCGCCCACGTCCCGCGCAGCAGCAAGAAGCCGATCACCATCCATATCCAGTCGCGGTCGCGCTTGACGACGGCGGTTTTGGGCGCGTACGCGCGCGTGCGTGCGACTGCACGCAAGCCCTGGTCGGGCGTCGCGTGTTCCTCGTGCTTGCGCGGGAAGAGGAGGGCCGCGAGGCGCGGCAAGCCGAGCGCCCGCTCGACCGCGCTGCGCCAGGCTTGGAGGCGCAGCACGAAGAGCCAGAGCAGCGTCTTTGCGAGGTCGCGCTTTCGGTTGCGTCCGTAGCGCGGCCGGATCGCGTACCCGTCACCTGTGGCGTGTGGGACGCGCACAACCGGGTATCCGAACCATGGATTCGAAGAGGAGAACTGCACATCGGGCGCCTCAGCTTCCGCTGGGCGCACCGGGGTAGGCGCCAGTATTTGTTGGGGTTTACACTCGGGTTCGTGTTCAGGTTCGGGTTCAGGTGAGGGTGAGGAATTGTTCACCGCTTGTTCCCCATCGTCTTCGGGGGCAGCTTCAATAGCCAGCGGCGACTGCGGGGACTCGGGGCCGTCGCTGTGCTCAGGCGAGGACATGGCCTCGATCACCTCATGCTGCTCCGGGCTGTAGTACTGTTCCAAACCTCGCGCATGGTGCGCCTGCAGCATAGTCGCGTACTCGGCGGGAGTGGAGGCGCGGGCCGGGGTAGGAACGCCTACACGCGCGGCTCGACGTGCGGCGATTGAGCCTGCCCCGAGCTCGAGCATTGCTGGGCGCAGGGTGCGTCGGCGCTGCACTATTGGCTGAGGTGGCGGCTCGTCGTCCTCAGAATCAGAGAGGAGATCGCGATGCGCGAGCCGTGATGGGGAGAGGTACAGGTGGAAGTCAGAGAGGGATTTGATGCGCTGGGTGGTGGAGATGTTTGTGTCCACCACGAGCATCTGCTGCTCAGAGAGAAAGTCGACATCCCCGCCCTGTTTCGTCATAGCAAGCTTGTTGCTCAGGCCTGAGAGTGTGTGGCTGGAGTTCCGGCGCGATGGCGGGCGTGACCGGGCCGGTGATGGTGGAGCTGTGTAGTACACGTCGGCGATGCTGGATGTGGAGGCAGTTCTGCTGGGCACCGCGCGGCGTGGTGGATCGCGGCTGGGCGCTCTGCTGCCTGCTCGCGACGCGGCGCGCGATACAGCCCGAGACGGACCGCGTGATGGCGCGCGTGACGCAGCTCGCGATCCAGGACGCGAATACGGGTGTGGCCGAGCGATGGAGTAGCGGCGCAACATGATTTCCGGGTCAGGTTCGTGTCCGTTGCCACCATACGCTGCTGTTAGCTCGTCCGCATGCTCCCTCACCTGTCGGCAATTGGTCGAGGTTGAAGACCTGGGCCGTCTGATCCTTGCTTTCGAGGAACACGACCTTGTCGAGCGCAGACTTGGGAAGCAGACGTTTGACGATCGAGTTCCACATGGTGCGGTGACTCCAGCCAGCGTTGACGATGTATACACTCTCGAATAGCCCGGGGAACGAGTTGTGGCCGACGGAAAATAACGTCGGGAGGACCTCGACTTCCTGCTTATTAGAACGCTGCACGAAAGCCGACAAGCGGCGAAACAAGCCCGCGGAGCGGCCTGGACCCGCGCTCCACGCTCGGACTCGAGCGGACCCGCACCAGGCCCGAGCGGCGGCCGTGCGCTCCGCGCTTTCCACCCTAGGCATGCTGTGCCCCGCCACCCGCACTCACAAGATTGCGATACCCCGCGTCCTTGGCATCAATGAGGAGCACCGCGCCCTCGGCGCCCGTCCCGTGCCGATGTGCGACCCAGTAGTCTGCCAAAACGCGGCGGACCATCTCGAGTCCGAACCACACCCAGTCCTTGAGCTCGGCGAGGGAGCCGGCTTCGTCGCGGACCACATCGCGGATCGTGAGGACCGCAACGGGATGGCCTAGTCTGTCGGTTTGGGAGAGGGGTAGCATGGCGAACAGGCCTGGTGCGGGCGGCGGTGGGATTGCGCCCGAGAGGCCACGCTCGATGCGCGCTGCACAGCAGGCAAGGAGGGCGGCGTGGGCCTTGGCGTCGTCGAAGTGCGCCCTCTGCAATGTGGTCAGCGCGAGTCCAGGCCAAAGGGAGAGGGGAGCGGGCGGGGGGTAGGGGTGGGAGAGTAGAGCAAGGAGTGGTAGGGATGCAGCGGTCATGGACGTCGGGGGGAGCATAACATTGACCCGTGGGAAGCACTCACCCTCAGCGCTCGAAAGACGTTGCCGCGATCGCACGCCCAGTCGCTCATACCGGCGACAACAGCAGGCTCCCACGCCTCCTGCGCGCCGAGGGTGCCAACATCGTCCGCGAGTTCAGTGAGCAGGCCCTCGACGGCGGCGGTGTATAGGGCCAACTGGTCGCGGCGGGCCTTGAGACAGCGAACGGCGGCGGCGAGGAGGGGCGGGGTAGGGCCTGGGTCGTCGCTCATGGTGAGCGTAGGCTGTGAGGGGATGCGGAGCAGCGAGAGTCGAGAGAAAGACGAGATTGAGGAAAGAGATGGACGGGGAGATGACAAAAGGTACGCGCCGATCAATGCCCGTGTCACCGCTGCAATGAAATGAAATGAGAATGACGATCTCCCGTCATATCTTCAGCCACCCATTCAGGCCAGCCATCACTACTCTCTCATGATCTCATCCCTCTCTACTTGACCACCATCGCAATGCCCTTCCGCCCCACTCCGTCCCGCATCTCGTCCAGGCCCAGCACTTTCTCCAGCTGCGTCCAGCTCATACCCATGCGCACCTGGATCTCGTCCGTGTGGTGATGTCCGTCCAGGTATCCCAGGAGCTCGTCTTCTAGCTCGTACAGCCGCCCCTGCGCCTGCCGCGAGATCTGCGACACGCCGGCGCCGGCGCTCGTAGTGAACTGGCTAAGACCGCCACCCGAGCGCAGCGTGTTCGTCCGCCGCGACGACACTGACGGGTGCGTGTCAGGCATGCTGCCAAGCGAGCGGCCCTGGTTCTGGTTCAACTTGCGCGGGGGCGAGTTCGGTGCCGCCGAGCCTGGCGATACACCTGTGATGCTCGCTGCACTTCCGCCGGAGCGGAGGGTGAACTGGGACTCGCCCCGGCTGTCGCCACCCAGCAAAGCGCGGGTGATGCCTGAGTCATTACGGAAGTCACGGCTTTCGCGCGAGTTGCTATGGAAGCCGACGCGGCGGCGAGCGGGGTCTGGGGCGAGTAAGGACGAGCCGGCGCCGGTCAGGCCAAGACCGGGGCCGAGGAGGAGAGGTGCGGTTCTATCTACCATTACTGGCCAGCGGTGGGCGCGGACGAGGAAGCCCTTGATGATGCCAAAGGACACGAACCGGCGGGGGTCGATGCCCTTGGCTAGCACGCCATTATCTTCGCACCACTTGTGTACGGTGATGCCCGGAGTGAGCTTAGCGTACAGCGTAGCAAGGGCGGGCCAGTCAAGGACGGGAAAGTTTGGGCGGGTGACGTATGTCCCGCATTCTGCGATGACACTCTCGTCGGCGACGAGGCGGGGGAAGGAAGAGTTGACTGTATAGAGATTGGAGTACTGGAAAATGTCGATCTGTGATCAGCCGTCGTCGAGATCCAAGACGCACGATCATGACGACTTGGTAGAAAAGCATGTGACGGAGGGTTTCGCGGACAAGAGCCAGGTCGGCGTCAGCGAGCTGCGCGATCCGCGCACAATGGTTGATACCATCGACATGATCGACGACGCGGGAGGCGGTAATGTCCCAATTTGGATCGCGGAGAGACTTGAGGTCGACGAGGGCGATGGGGACGTCCCAGTCGTTGCATTCAGGGGGATTGGCTGGGGTTAGCGTGGATTGATGCTGCCGAACTCCCTCCCGGCATGTCACTCACGATAATACGGGAACAACTTGAGCTCGAGCGAATTGTAACCGTCCAGCGGGATGCTCGTCTCCGAGTACGAGTTGAGGTCCTCAAAGATCTGCTCCAAGACGGCGGGAATAGGGGTGTGGTGCGCCTGCGGCGCGCTGAGGTATCCGGTATCCAGCTCCGCCGAGCGAAGTATCCGCGCGGTCTTGCGCACGACGGGCTCGAACGCCGCGAGGCTCGCGGACGCTCGGAACACAAAACACAAATTCCAAATGTACTGGTTGCGCTGATACCTACCAGCCTCGCCTTCGAGCACCATGGGCAGGCCGATGACGCGGTACTCGTACCTGTGCTCACCGTCGTCGCTGGCGTCGTCGGGCTCATCGCCAGTCGCATCCCACGCGCCGCTCGTGCGAAACGACACGAGCTTGCCGTGCAAGCTCTTCTTCGGGATCACGTACTCGCTCATGCTCCCAAAGTCGAGGAGGGCGGGCTGGCGCGGCGCGGGTGTGCCGGCTCTCGCGTGGGGGGTCGAGCTAGGCTGCGCGAGCGGGGACGAGTGCGTGCCGTTCGCGTGCGGGCTGCCGGAGAGGGAGAGGGAGGAAGTGACACTGTCCCGCGGAGAGCGGGGCTGCGGGTGAGAAATGCGCATCGGGGAAGGTGACGCGTTGCGTGCCATGCGTGGGCGCGAGCGATCGCGGCCTCGATCCGTCGAGCGCGAGTCGCGCGGCACGGAGCGCGAGCGGGACCCAGAGGGAGAGCGCGCGCCATCGTCACTTGTGCTACTTGAGATGAGGTGCTCGGGGACCTGGTGCAGCACAGTGGGGCCGGCCACGGGGTCGAACGTTGCGTAGAAGACCTAGAGTTAGTACTCTGAGGACTGGGACGAAAGAAAGGGAGGGGGGATGCTCACGCCGATAATCTGCGGAAGGAACGTTCTGCTATCAGCGCCGTCGCAAGCTGAGTCTTACTCGTCCGTGACGCCGTGCATGGCGGCGGCTGTGATGGTGGAGAAGAAGACAAGACGGGACAAGCTACAAACGAGATTGCACTGACGTCGGAATGACTGTTGATGGAACCAAATCACCTCCACCGGCCGTGTCCATCTTCACCCTGGTCCTCCATCCCTCCCTCCCCACATACAATGCGATTCACAACCATGCATACAAACATTAGATGCTCTGCTTCCCGCGCACCTGCTCATTCAGCACCGCAAGCTTGTCCCACACCGTCGACCCATCAAGGTAACACCCCTTAAGCCAGCGCGTGCTCTCCCCCGGCACAAGGATGGTGCCGTCGCGCATAATCTCCTCCTCCGTCTTGTCGCGGAACGCCGTGCGCGCATGCAGCACACGCTGGTTGTCGAAGAGCACACACTCGCCCTCGCGCAGAAGGAACTCGTGCCGGAACTTCGGGTCGTCCAGCGCCGCTTGGAACGCGTCGCACGCCTCGTAGAACTCGGCCTCGGCCTGCATTGTGACAGCGCCAGACGCGTCCACGGGCCGCTGCACCGCCGGCGCCTGGAACGGGGGGCTCCAGTTAATGGCAGAGTGCAGGCCCGGCGCAGTCAGGTCGCGCGGCGGCAGTACGGCGTGCTGATACGAGAGGTAGTGGCCGTCGTTGTCGTACTCGTACTCGATGATGTTGCGCTGGAGGGACGCGTAGAGGTCGGGGCGCTCGGCTTTGAGCTGCTGAGCGGCCGCGAACGAGTCGACAAAGTACGACTCGCCCCCGACAACCCGGTTGCGGAGCGCATGCAAGAGCTGGAAGCGAGGCGGGAGCGCAAAGTAGCTAAGGTGGTAAGCAATCAGCGACGTGCAGAGCTTACAGGAGGTCCACGTGCAGGCCGAGGTTGAGGTTGGTGTACGCAACGTTCTTCGAGTTTGGCACGTTACGCACGTCCCACGTCTCGCCGTAGAAAGTGTTGCGGAGTAGCCCCACGCTCTCTGCCAGCTCGCGAAGGGCACAGTCCTTGTTACCCGTCTTGTTGGTGGGCAGGCCGCGCACAACAGCGAGACCATACACCTGCAGTTGCTCGAGAAGGCGGAGGAGTGCCTCGGGGCGCGCCTCAAGCTTCTCCCCGGGCTTGCCGGCATGCAAGTCATTATATTCGGTGTAGAAGCTCTTGGCGTCACGCACAAGCGTGTCCCGGTCCCACAGCTTCCGCTGCAGCGTGTTCTCGATGTAAGATGTGCCGCGGACGCGGCCGGAGAGGAGGCGACGAATCAAGCCGATGGGGTAGAATCCCTCGTGCTCGCCCCACTGCATGAAGAGGCCTGCAACGCCCTCCTGCTGGCCCACGCGGGCGGCGACGTCTGTTAGGGAAGCGACCTCGCGCGCGGCCTCGCCCGATGTGTGCGTCTTTTGGCGCGTAGAGGGGTGGATGCAGCGCGGGCATGGGCAGGCGTCGCGCAAGCGCGCCAGGGTGAGTGCGCCCTCGACGCGGTCCATGACGCCGGCGTCGGTCGCCGGCGCCGGGCCAGAGTAGTACAGATACCCATCGCCGAGGGAGAGGACCTCGTCAGCTGTCTGAAGAAGCACGCGCTCGTTCGTGCCCGCTGGCTCGGCCTCGGCCAGGGCGGCGGCGTGGTGCGCATCGCGTTTCTGGGCCAAAGATCGAGTCTGATGTCAGCTGGTGTTTCTTGTTTCAGTAGCCGAGATTGGCGGGGCCTGATCGGCGCAGTCGGAGACTGGTGGGCCCGCACTGAATGCCCTCGCCAAACCTCTGCTCGACTATTCGCGGAGGCACGGCGGACAATGCTCGCGGGTGTGAGAATGAGGGACTACTTGGTACAGGACGCCAGCGCGCCAGCTGCAGCGGAGAGATTGCCACTGGAACGGTGGGACGGCCCTTCTCGGAGGGGTCGGCTGCTACAGCGGTTCTCGCCATCCGCGGATCATCGCCGGGCACTCCTCCGAAGCACGACCGCCAATCTACTGTTCTCCCTCGACCCACTTCCCTCCCTCCTGCAGTCGACTCACCGTCGTGCTCAGCATACGCAGCGCGTGCGGGCTCGCGCGCGGCGGCGGACACCCCGCAATGGCAGGGCGCGCCTGGCTGCGCGGCATTGGGCGAGGGAGGAGCTTGGGGACGCGGGCGAAGCGGCGCATAGTGACGTGGGACGGGATAGACCGTGGAGAGATCGTCTGCCGTGCTGAGTATAGTCGAGAGTAGAGAGATGTCAAGAGCCAGAAGACTAGCAGAAGAACAGCAAGTAAGATGATGATGGAGAGCCGTCCGTCTCCGTCTCCGGCTGTTCCCACCACGCCGGATGTGAGGCGGGATAACCGAGTCCACGTGGAAATCCGATTACCGCCTCCACCGGCAATGAGCTGTCCGAGGCGGTCTCAACTTGATTCCCGCACGGCGCCGCTGACCATGTCTCGCCTACATGCCTCGATCTCGCGCGCGCTCATAAATCACCTCCGCTCGCCCGTCCTTCTCTCATCACCCATACCCAAGACACAATGCCCAACGTCATCCTCTCCCGCCCAAGCCCCACCGTGTGGCAGCTCACGCTCAACTCGGGCCCCGACAACCGTCTGCGCCCCGACCTGCTGGGGGAGCTGTCGGCCCAGCTCGACGTGATCGAGGCCGAGTGGCGCAAGGCCGGCGGCGGGCAGCGCGATGAAGCGAAGCGCGGCGAGCACAAGGGCGCCGGCGCCGTTGTCATCACGTCGGCGTTCCCCAAGTTCTTCAGCAATGGCCTTGACCCTGTCGTGCTCATGTCGACGCCCAACTTCTTCGAGGGTGAGTGTGCGGGGAGAGCGAGCCACCTACAGCGGGCGAGGCAAGCTCTCGCGCCAAACACTTGAGTTCCGCTCACCCCAGACGTCTTTGACCCCATCGTGTACCGCCTCATGACTTTCCCTCTCGTCACTGTCGCCGCGGTCAACGGCCACGCATTTGCGGGCGGCATGCTCCTCGCGCTCGCATGCGACTTCCGCGTCATGAACGGCGACAAGGGCATGATGTCGATGAACGAGGTGAGTGATTAGCGGGGCGCGGCCGGGACACCATTCGCGGACTTGACCCGCTTGCCTGCTTGCGTATCACCCCATTCTAACTTCAGCTTCTCATCGGTCTTCCCCTCCCCAACTCGTTCGGAAAGTTCCTGCAGATGCGCCTGTCGCCGACGGTGCTGCGCGACACGATGCTCGCTAAGCGGTGGAAGCAGACCGAACTGCTCGCCCACGGCCTGATCGACGAGATCGTGCCCGAGGCCCAGGTCGTGCCGCGCGCCATCGAGATCGCGACGCAGGAGGGCACCAAGGTCGGCCTCGGCTCGTGGGGCGCCATCAAGGATGCGCTGTACCACGACGTGATTGATGCTTCGCGCTCCGGCCGCGCGGTTACTATGCCGCAGCAGGACGAGGCGCGCTTCCTCGCGCGCATGAAGCGCCAGGCGGCGAAGCTCTAGGCGGTATGCTGTAGTGGGGCAGAGGAGGACGAGGGCGAGAGACCATAGGTGAGGGACAGGACCAGCAGTATGAAGTGACATGATAAGCCTAGAGGTGGCCGGAGATGGCCTAGATAGACCCGAACACAACCTGAAGACGACCTGAGAGAGACTAGAGACGGCCAAGGTAGTAGTCACGCTGGGTGAGGGCCCATGCCATGCCGCTGGAGCCGACGAGAAGGGGGCCGATGCTGCCGCGGTTGAGCTTGACGGTGCCAAAGACGAGCCACTCAGTGGTGAAGTGGAGCGTGGCAACGCCGAATGCGCAAATGGCGAGGTCATACAGACTGGGGTTAGCGGTGTGGCGCGTCGGCGCGCGGGGCGCGGGAGGAAGGCGGATTCCAGCCTCTGCCCTCGTGCAGAGGACATGTGAGCCACGGATCACAAAGCGCGCCGCAAGCCCATCCCTCCTACACTACTCACCCCTGGTTGGAAATGTCGTACGCCGCGAGAAGACGCACAACGGCCGCCATGGCGGTCCACGCGCCGAACAGTCGCCCCGCAAGCGGCGTCACTGGGATGAGCGCCAGAACCCAGCTTCGCGCGGCAGCACAACACACTGCGTCTTCCGTTTCTGGACTACTACACCCGCAGATCCTCGGCTGCACCGAGTCACTCACTCTGCTCCGGCTTGCCTGCGTAAACCTCCTTACTCTGCTTGAGCGTCACGTAGTTCTGCGCGACATTGTATATGCTTGCGGCAGACGTGATCAAAAGCCAGTACGGGAGGATGCCACCGCCGGGGGGAGGCTGCGGAAGATCTGGCGTAAGAGGGGGCGGCGGCCTAGCATGGGAGACGTACACTGGGCCAAGCTCATGATCAGTTGGTCAGTTGCAGCAATCGGAGCGCGAGGAGGAGGATGAGGGAGGCAGTGTCGACCCGACTTGCCCGAGCTACTGTCCAGCGGCCCGAGCGGGATGTTTTGAACCGAATTTCCGCTGGGTGGCAACTTTCTACACTGCTCCATCCACCTCCTACCTCATCCTCTCAATTCTCTTCCTCACCATGTGCGAAGCGCAGGAGACGATGCCGCGTCCCTGCCGCCCAAAAGGCGCCTGCAGCCGCTGCGGCGGCCGGGCCCTATACGTCGTGCGCGACCTCGTCATGTGTCGGTGCGTCTTCCACTGTCCTCTTCCGACCTTCCTTTCGCCCGTTTGCATCGCTCACCCAGCCCGTGCTTCCTCAAACACATCCACCACCGGCTGGGACGGACGATGAACGGCCCTTTGTCGGGCTCGTCACGGCCTAACGTGACGATGCGCCCGCCTGCGCAGCCCGGCGCGGCGCTGATCGCGCTGAGCGGTGGTGCGGGGAGTATGGCGCTCCTCGACTTTCTCGCGGAGCGGAACTACTTCGGCGTCGCCGGCGCCGAGTATGACATTACGCGCGGGCGCGTGCCTCCCGTCTGGGCGCGCGCGTATGCGGTGCATGTGGCTTTTCCCGATACGTGGGCGACGGACGGGCTCGGGGCGAAGTTGAGGGAAGCGGCGGAAAGCAGGGGGCTGACGTACATCGAAGTGCGCGCCGCAGATGTTTACGACACCGCGCTGGAGGAGCGTGTGCGCGCGCAGCTCGACGGCGGGGTGGTGGACAGCGCCAACGCCAACGCCAGCGATAACGCGTCCCGCCTCGACGCGCTTTTGGCGTCCGTGGCCGCGGCCTCGCGACCCACGCTCCTCGCTCACATCCTCGATGCGCTGCTTGGCTCCGTTGCCGCCGCGCTTCCCGTCTCCCACCTTCTCCTCGGTGAAACAGCTACGCGGGAGGCACAGCGCGTGATTGCCGGCACCGCGCAGGGGCGGGGGTGGAGCCTGCCGCTCGATCTGGTCACGCTATCGTCGCAGAGCGTCGCACGCCTGCGGGGCGCGCGTGAGCTCAGCGCCAAAGAGGCCGCACTGTACTGCCACGCGCGCGGGCTCGAGAGCTTCAGCTGGCGCGCGCGGCGCGGAGGCGGCATCGAGGCGCTGACGGAGCGCTTTGTGGCGACGCTCAGCGCGCGCCACCCCGCCACAGTTGGGGCGATCACGAGGACGGCAAGCAAGCTCCAGTTCACGGGTGCGGGCAACGAGCCGCGCTGTCCGCTGTGTTTGAGGTGAGTGGCTCAACGTGCGGGCTGATGCCAGGCCTGCGGATCCAGGGATTGCGGAGTGGAAGGCGCGCGCGTCGCTAACCGCGCTGCCCGGTCGCCAAGGCGGCGAGAAGGCGCAGGCCGAACAACTCGAGCCGCTGCTCTGCTACGCTTGCGCGACGACGCTCAAGGGCCGCAAGGCGGCCGAGCTGCCGCCGTATGTCCTGGCCGAGGCGGCGGCGCAGCGGCCGGTATCGCGAGACGAGATGCGCGCCGCCATCGCCGACTGCCTCCTGTAGACTGCTATTCTGTAGACTGCTATTCATAACATTGCATGTACACCTACACCCGCCCCGGCCCTCTATAGACAGGCTGGGCGCTCCTACAGGCCGTCAGTGAGCGTGTTGACGTCCATGCCCTCCCAGCAGATATGGAAAACCTTGTCAAACAGCGGATACGCGCCGATGCGGTTGCGCGCCTGCAGGAAGATGTGCACGTCCTTGGCCGTGTGGATGCCCTGCAGCTCTAGGGGTTAGCCGCCGCCACTCGCTCGCGCCATCTGGCCGCTTGCACTCACTCTGCCCGCCGAGCATGTCGCGCTCGAGCTCGTCAAAGCTCTTGCCGGTGCGCACGAAGGCCTCGGCCGTCTTTCTATTGCGCCCGCCGAGGCACGACGTGATGAGGTCGGCGACGCCCGCCGACTCCTCGAGGAACGTTTCGGGAAGCACGTCGTCGAAGAACTCCTGGCAGAAGTTCTTGGTCTCGATCAGGCCGATGCGCATGATTGCGGCTGGAATTAGCGTGTGAGCGGGACAGCGCTAGGGCGGGTGAGGGAGTGGGGATAGCGGACGTCGGAGAGAGCGGAGAGAGCGGGGCGGAGCGGGCGCAACGGGCGGAGCCCGCCCCGATCAGAGCACACTCACACTTGGTGTTGTTCCCGTAGCCGAGACCATCACTCAGCCCCGCCGCGACGGCCACGACGTTCTTGAGCGCGCCGCACAGCGACACGCCGCTCACGTCCTCGATCAGCTGGACCTTGAACTTGGGCGTCTCTGGGCATCAGCGCGCTTCGGGGAGCGACTCACCAAACAGCTTCTTCCACAGCACTCCGTCCTCCTGGAACCCCTTGCGATACCCGATCGTGGTCTCGGAGAAGCGGCCGGCCGCGACCTCGGAGGCAATGTTGGCGCCAGAGAGCGCCGAGCACCGGATACCCAGGCGGTCCTGGATCACGTCCGCGAATATGTGGATGTCGGCGCCGTCAACGTCTACGCCCTGGAGTTAGCTTGGCCACGGCGGCGCGTCCGCATCCTCATGCCAGCATCCGAACCGCCGCATCGCTGCTCGGTATCGCAACCGCTCGCTCCCGCTCGCTCGCACTCACCTTAATCAGCGAGATCGCCTTGGCACCAGGGGCGATGTGCCCCTCGATCGTGTCGAGGCACTTGTCGAGGAACTGGTGAGGCATGACGAAGACGAGCGCCGTTGCGCCCTCGACAGCCTTCGCGAGGTCCGGGATGGCGACGACGTTGTCCCCCAAATCATAGTCCGGGAGGTACTTGACGTTCTGGTGGGTGGTGTTGATGATCTCGGTGAGCTTCTTGCCGTTGACCTGGTGTGAGTGCTGCGCGAGCGGGCAAGCGGGCCCGTAGTCCGCCTCACCATCTCCTCAAAGACCCAAACGGGAACGCGCTCCTCGAACGCATCAGAGTGCTTGCGCACGTTCTGGCCGGCCAGGAGGGCTATGGTCGAGCCCCTAGGGTGAGTGATGCACGAGAGTCCCACTCACCAGTTGCCGGAGCCGATAATGCAGACCTTGTCGCGAGTAGTCATAATGTGGCGCGAGAGAGAGGCGAGGCGCGGCACGGCGCGGGCACGAGACATGAACTGGAGGAGGGGAATGGTGGGGGAGCGGTATAAGTACCGCGAGGTTGGGCGCAGCAGTGACGCAGGGGCAGGGCAAGAGAACAAGGCACACGAAGGAAAGAGAGAAGCGAGGAGAGATGGGAGATGGGATGAGATAAGAAGAGAGGATGAGATGGGACGAGATCGGTGATGGCGTTGGTGACGAGGTGTAGTGATCGCAGCGGTGGAGTAGAAATATGGGGCACCCGGCGGATCTCGTCTTCCGAAAACTCTGACGCGCGCTGAATCCTCGCCGTGCGGGGCGCCATTAACTCTTGCTGCATGACTGTCCGTCGCCCGGCAAAGCTCCGCAGCGTACGCCTGTTCCGCTCCTCCCATGCTCTCTTTCTCAAGCATGAGCCTGAATCTCCTTGACACCGGTATCTCTGCCATGGCGATCGACGGGTGCCAGCTGACGAGATGCTTGCCGCGTGCCGGCTCCCGCACCGCACGGAGAATACCGACACCTGCCGGACCTCCTGCTGATACACTACTGGTATGAATGGCAGTTGAGCAGGTGTCTGGGCGCCGGCGGCGCATGAATGCATTGTATTGCATTGCAGCGCAGGCGCAGGTGCCACCTACGCACGCACGGTGCTGATTGAGAGAGCATTCAGCATTCCAGGCACGGATCCCCAATTGCAGGCAGCACTTCGCCCCAACAGATTGTAATGCGCCAACATTACTCGTTGGCCCTTGGCAAGAACTCACCGCGGCCATTCATCCCCGCCCTGCTTCTGTCGACACCTGGTGACAGGTTAGTCGCCACTTCCGCTCCGCTCTCGGGCCGTGCCACCGGACGCCGTGATGCACATACATCTTGTCATCGGCGTCGTTGCATGCTCATCGCGCGCTGAGATTTCCGATCGGCATTCTGTAGATCACAGGATCGACGGAATGCGCGATTAGGCGCAGAGCGCTTGCTACGCGACGCGCGCAACACGTCACGCGACGCCCCCAAGCACAACTAATGCGCGCTCACACAGCGCAACCACTACACGACGTCCCGGTCCCGCCATCACAACACTCACGCCCAGCAGCGCGCCGCGCGCGCCGCCACTGACGCCGACAACGCCCTGGCGCGCTGACTCGGCGTCCTCGGGCGGATAGTAGACGTACGCATTGCCTGTGCCCGTACCGCTGCCCGAGTCAAAGCCGAGCACTGTACTGTCATTCCCGTCCGCGAGATGGCGCACCAGGCGCAGGTCCCGCTTCGAGCTCATGACGAATGCGAGCGCCGGATTGGTCGCAATATGCTGCCATGGTGTCCGAGCCGGATCGCCCGCGGGCGCGAAGAGCAGGCCGTCGACCGCCTGCTTGACGACGATGCCCGCCCCAGAAGGCAAGTCGCCGGCGGACACAAGCGGAAGGGAGAGCACCGTCGCGGGCTGCCGGCTCCATACCGGTGTGCCATTGCAGATTTGCCCGACGACACATCGCCGGCCCACGCCCTTCGGCTGGTCATCATCGTCGTCGTCGTCAGAGTCGATGTCCATCTCCTCCCTCAGCAACGCGGGGATCGTGGGCGCGTGCCCCACTGGCTCCTCCCGCTGCACGGGTTGGGCCCGGGAGAAGGATTCGCGGATCGCATCCATCTGCGCCTGACCGAACGATTCGGGCACATCGTCGTCGCTGTCATCCCCCGGCACAAAGACCGAGGGCCAGCGCATGTCTCCCTCCTTCTTAGCGAGGATGATTTCTAGTTCCCCCGACGTTGCGTCGTACGTCCACGTTGAGTCGTCGAGCTTGATGTCGGACCAGAAGGAGTGTTCGTGTCCGAGCCAGCCTTCGAGATGTGTTGATGTCTCCCCGGTAGCCGTGACGGTCAGCGAGCCAGCTTTGAGATTGACCGAAGGCTTGGGTGATCCCGAAGGCAAAGCGATAGTGATGGTAACGCCTCCTTGCTCTTGTGTCCAGCGGAATGGCGAGTCTTTCTCCTCCCCGGCATCCACCATCTCCACCTCCTCCTGCTCCTCCTCCTCCCCTTCTGGAATCTCACCGGGAATCTCACCGGTGTTCTCCTCCACCCGTGCCCCCAGCCCACGTTTAGCATCCACCTCAGCCTTGAGTCTTGCTGCGCGCTGTGCGGCCGTCTCTCTGATGCTAGAGCTCGGTTTCTCCTCCCCAAACGACTCCTCTGCGAGAACGAGCCACCCACCCTCAGACCAGACGACGTAGTACGGCAAATCGAGTCCAGGAAGACGCCAAACCGGCTCAAGTATGCCAGGCGCGTCATCCGTCTCGTTCGTCGCGCCTGTGTCGAGCGCGATTTCAAGGAGCTCGAATGTCGTTTGACGCGGCTTGAAGCGGCCCGCATCTGTGGCGTTGTGTACTACTGCGCGTGCAAGGAGGAGGCGATACACCGACCCTCCCTCACCGTGGGCAGCGTAAAGAAGGAACGGAGAAAGCGCACCATCCACGTGCAGATCATATCGCGCAGTGAACCCGCCATCCTTGAGTACGTACAGTGACCCCGTACCGGAGCTCACAGCCCACGTGCCTTCTGCAAGAGGCAGGACGCGGGGATACTCAGCGACATGCGCGTCGCTCGCGACCGGCGCCGGTAGGCTCGCGAGGGTCGTGAAAGTCGGCTCAAGCTCGTTCTGGCGTCAGTCCTTCCACGCCCAGCGTAGCGTACATTCAGCTCAAACCCGACAACGTTCCACTCGGTATCGACGTACACGCCGGTACTCCCCAAAGCATCGAGATGATCCCACGCGATACGCGCGCGTACCTCCCGGAATCCCAGCTGCTGCGAGTTGTATGACACCCGGCTCGCCGTCGCGGGGCGCGGGAGGGTGTACGCGCGCACATCTGTGTCTGGGTCCAGGGGGCGGAGGCGGTAGGTCTCGAAGCGCGGAAATAGGCGGGCCCGGTCGGAGGCGAGGAGCTCGGCGGGGCGGGACGCAGACATGGCGATGGTGAAGATCGAGGAGAAGGTGAGTTGACTGAATTCTGGTGGCGAATGACGTCGATCAACCCGGAACCAAATGAACGCGGCTGAGGCCGAGAGCAGCTCCTCCGAGTGCGATGACCACCTCAACGAGCCTGGCAAGTGTTGCTGCGCCAGCTATGTGCTCTCCTAGGATTAGACTCAGCTTGCACCGATTGATCATGTCCACTAGCCGCGGCGTAGCGAGCAGCCTCAGTAATGTATACTCGCAGATATCACGGGAGCGGTCACGTGATGCCATCCAGATCCCGATCTGCTCTCGCTTGGCGCGAGGTTCAGATCTCTTCCACAGCAAACTGTCCGAGTACGCCAGGCTACACGCGATGCACACCGCGATGTGAGCTCAAGGTCTGCGTGGCTACTGATTTCAATCAACGGTCGAAGAATTAGGTGCCATCAGGGGAGGTCTTACGCGTACCCACGACCTACATCTTCGCGTGCCGCTTTCGACCATTCCGGCGCGGGACAAACCCGTCGGTCGTGTGGCGAAATGGCATCGCGTTTGACTACGACTCCTTCGCTTACGAAGACTTGTTGGGTGATCAAAAGACTGCGGGTTCGATCCCCGTCATGACCTGGGTGTGAGCTCGCGCTTACCTTTTGTCGCACGTATGTGTCTCCCGGCTGAACTCCTTGCCGACTACCATCGACGTCGCCTTCCCAATCTGGGTGTACTCTGTGGGCGGGGCCTGTTAGCCTTGGTATGCCGAGCGACCATCATGACTTCATTGTAGACTTGGCGGGCCTGCGGATTGATGATGACTGGGTCATCTAGCCATCGGGTCTGCGGTTCGATTCTGACTGCGTTCTTGTTAACAGGTCTATTGAAGAGCCCGGGAGGTCTGAATCGCGTGGCTCTATTCGCGCTCGAGGTCGTTGAAGTGCCTCCTCGTCGGCTGTGCCACCAGAGATATATTGAGACGGACTAGTACGCCAACTCCACGATATCTGAGATTGGCTGAACTCTCCCTTGAAGCTGAATCACGCCTGCCCTCTTTGTCCCAGGCGCCACTGGTCTGAGGCGCCGGAAGGTATGGAGTCGGAATCGGCGCGATGTGGGACGAACACACATTGATCAGATCATCCGCCTCAGGTGATAGACGCGATCGTGGCATGTAAGAGGTGGCTTGGGAGTCGGGGCACTGCCACTGCCAGTGTGACTTATGCTATAACCAGAGGCATGTTGGGCAGCCTCGCCACTAATGTCACCACCTCACCGCCATCTCTTTGTCGCTGTCGCCTCGTCTCACCGCTGCTATGAGCTCATTTCACAACACACCGGACGAGCTTTTCTTTCATCACCCTGGTGCTCGGCAAAGCACCACATCCTCATCATCCTTCCTAGAGGGGTCCACAACTTTTGCATCGGGCTGCCACCGGCAAGCCAGCCATCGCCTGTATGCGGACGTCATGGCACCCCATGGTCATAGATTAGACCCATGCTGCCATCGCCACAGACCTCCAGGGCCCCCAACTCGCTCATAACTTGTATCCCTTGAGCGACGAGGCACGAAAACAGCAACAGGTCGCCCATCGTTGCCTTATCGCTCACCACACAAATCGCAGCCCTCTCTTCGATGCGCCTCAAAAGGTAAACGGTTACCATCCTCAGAGAACAAGTCGGACAACATAATTTGTTGGTCTCGCTGGCACTTGGTGTCGAGCATGATCGCTTTGATCTCTCCTACCGTGCCTCAATCTCCAGCAACCGCCACTTGCTGCCATCACTTGCTGCAGCTCAACGACTGGACACTACAATGCTCCACGATGAATCCATCACTTACGGTGAGCCTTTCCCTTAGGTTGAAGAACTGGCGGGTGAGTGTGCCGTCACTACCTTAGGGATAATGAGTATGTTTCTGCGTGACTCCCATGAGCTAACTCACCATCGCCGACTCAACCTGCCTGGGCGCATCCAGCACTGCATCAAAATATCACGCGCCCCACGATACTCTCACTCGACACCCCCACCCCCAGACTAGCAAGGCTCCTCTCCACTGGCCTACTCCGCTTGGTCATCATCGGCGCTGCCGAGCTTCAAACCAGGAGAGAAAGTAGTCCACGCCCCATCGAAAGCCCTTCACGCAATAGGAAGGCCCCTGTTCCTCAGCATTTTCTGTGAGCGGGGTACATCACAAACCAATCCCTGGCGGCCAATTTGCTTCGTGGAGCACTTTTGTGCAGCATCAAAACGCAACTCCAAGCTCATGAGTGCCGTTTGTCAACATTTTGCGTGCCACGATTTATCTAATCCCTCGGGTGTCGCCGCCCCCGAGGCGCTGTCGCATGCTCCGAGCGATCGAGCGACGTCTGCGCAATGCATTCCAGGTGTCTTTGAGACAAGTCACTCGCCCAACTTACATCACAGTGGCAATATCTCGCATGAGGCACGTCGGGCCCGCCGACGGATGGAATGTGGGGCAGGGTCATCTTATCAAAAATTGCCGCTTCTGGCATCGAACTCCCATGAACAATCAAGCCCGCGACTGCTCACATCAGCTGCTGCACGCTCTCACCCCAGCTTACATACTAGAGCGCGGCTATTCGAGACGACCGTGATGCACCACTTACCGCTTTCGGCGTCCGATTCCCATTTACATTCTCGGATGATCGGCCGCGAGCCGCGGAGTGTAGGCATGAAGCAGGGTGGGGGAGTAGAAGTGCGAGTGCGAGTGGGGCCCATTCATCACCACGGGCTCGCGGGCTCGCGGCGATCAGTGGCGTAACAGACAAGACCCCGCACTTGGGCGGGAACGCTTACCTCAGACAGTGCGGGGCATCCGTGCACCCGTTCCAATGTATCGGGGCTGGCACATGATGGCAACGGGCCTGAAGTAATGAGGGCTGGCCATTGAGTGAGACGTCGCGACGATCTGGGCAGCCTGGGAAGTCTGGGCAACGACGGGAGCCGACCACTCCACCGTGAGCTCGCGAGTACAAGAAGGCGAGGGTGGCAGCGTCTCACCGCATCCCCAGACTCTCTACTCTCCAACACCCCTCAGCCCTCAGCGAACAACATGCCAGCATTCCAGGACGGCCAGAAGGAGACCGAAATCCCGCTCGGCGAGGTGCTTCAAACCGATGTGCTTGTCGTGGGCTCCGGCCCCGCAGGAGGCTCGGCCGCCCTCTTCCTCGCGGAGCTCGGCATCCCGACGATCCTCATCTCGAAATACGTGCGTCTCCGCTCTGGTCGCGACTGACATCAGCGCTGGACGGCGAACACCCCTCGCGCTCACATCACGAACCAGCGCACCATGGAGATCATGCGCGACATGGGCATTGAGGATATTGTTCAGGCGGAGGCGACGGAACACATGCTCTGCGGCGACACGGTGTTCTGCACCTCGATTGCAGGCGACGAGATCGGCCGTATCCTCACGTGGGGTACTCACCCCGCGCGCGCCGCAGACCACCTCCTCGCCTCTCCCAGCAGCATGTGCGACATCCCCCAGACGTACCTCGAGCCGATTCTCGTCACGGCCGCCACTAAGCGCGGCACGCACGCCCGCTTCAGCACCGAGTACGTGTCGCACGTGCAGGACGCCGATGGCGTCACAGCGACCGTGCGCGACCGCCTCACCGGCGCATCGTATCAGATCCGCGCCAAGTATATGCTCGGCGCGGATGGTGCGCGCTCGATTATCCAGCAGGAGCTCCAGCTGCCCATGGAGGGCAAGATGGACATTGCGGGCTCGATGAACATCACTTTCAAGGCGGACCTGGCTGCCCACGTCGGGCACCGCCCCAGCGTACTGTATTGGGTCATCCAGCCCGGCGCCAACATTGGCGGCATCGGCGCAGGCCTCGTCCGCATGGTTCGTCCGTGGAACGAGTGGCTTGTCGTCTGGGGCTTCGACATCTCCCAGCCACCCCCTGTGCTCGATGACGCGGCCGCCGTTCAAATCGTCCGCAACCTCGTCGGCATCCCCGACCTCGAGGTCGAGATCACCGGCAAGAGCCTGTGGGGCAACAACGAGTGTTTTGCCACGCACCTGCAGAAGGGGCGCGTGTTCGCACTCGGAGACGCAATTCACCGCCACCCCCCGTCCAACGGTCTGGGCAGCAACACCTCCATCCAGGACAGCTACAACCTATGCTGGAAGATTGCGTCGGTGCTGCGCGGCGAAGCCGACCCGAGCCTCCTGGAGACGTACTCGCAGGAGCGGGCGCCCGTCGCCCGCCAAATCGTCACGCGCGCTAACAAGAGCGCACGCGAGTTCATCCACCTTTTCCAAGCGCTGGGCATCAAGCCGGGCATGTCGTCGGAAGACATGGCGAAGGAGATCGAGGAGCGCAAGGCGCCGACGGCGGCGGGCGCTAAGAAGCGTGCCGACCTCGTCACCGCAATGGACCAGAAGAACTACGAGTTCAACGCCCACGGCGTCGAGATGGGCCAGTTCTACACGTCAGACGCCATCATCTCGGACGGCACCAAGCCCGTCAATGACCGCGACCCCGAGCTGTACTACAAGCCCTCGACGAGTCCGGGCGCGCGCCTGCCACACGCATGGGTTGGCACTCACCTCAAGAAGGCAAGCACGCTGGACAAGGCGCCCTACACCGCGTGGACGGTGATTACGGGCACGACGGGCGCTAAGTGGGCTGAGGCGGCGGCGGCGGCCAGCAGCAAGCTCGGCGTCAAGGTCAAGAGCGTCGTGATCGGGCCCGCTCAGGATGCCGAGGACCTGTATTACGACTGGGCTAAGCTGCGCGAGGTTGACGAGGACGGTGTGGTGCTGGTCCGCCCCGACAAGCACATCGCCTGGCGCAGCAAGAACATGCCCGCCGACCCCGAGGCCGAGCTCGTCGCTGCGCTCTCGAAGGTGCTGGGCCGCAAGGTGTGAAGTGTGGTACGACTGACTGGATAATGGAAATTAGTTCACAGGATCTCGTGTACGGATGCAGTGTATCGGACTCACGGGCTGATGGGTGTTCGGAGAGTGGAAACGTTGCGAGCGGAACGCAGGTGTCTCTGCTCACTTGCTGATCTGTGCCAAGTATCCGACAACCTCGGAAGAGCGCAGTGGTGATGAGAACCGAGCGTTTGGGCCACCGCTCGCGATGACGCTGTGTACGAATTATCTCCGGTGATGTCGCTACCATGGGCCGGCATCACATCATGAGAAAGGCTGCACAAAAATCGCGAGTGTGCGCGGCTCCAAGCGCAGGCCGTGGGACGCAGGAAACAAACTTCGCCAATGCGGGGAGTCCGTTATCTTTGACACGATATCAGATGTGGCGTTCCCTCGAACACTGGTGCGGAA
The DNA here is from genome assembly GCF_008065305.1 of Cutaneotrichosporon oleaginosum. Lineage (NCBI taxonomy): Eukaryota > Fungi > Basidiomycota > Tremellomycetes > Trichosporonales > Trichosporonaceae > Cutaneotrichosporon > Cutaneotrichosporon oleaginosum. The sequence goes on along the minus strand of NW_027072174.1, from coordinate 560,338 downwards.
TTCAAGATGTGGGGTGCACGTGGAAGTTCGGTCAATGGACGCCACGGGTGAACGGGTGCCGACGAGCGCTACACAATTTGGCATAGCGTCTTGAGAAATGCGGTGTGGAGCGAGCGAAACTGTGTGAATCAGATACGTGTGCAGGTGCATGGAGATGAAGTTGTGGGGGTTTGCAGATCTGTGGGAACATTGACGTGATTGACTTTCGTCTAGCAAATCACTGAAATTTAAGTCGCTCTAAAGCAGCTGATCACAATGATTTATAATGAAGCAAGCTGTGATTCTACGATGGAATCACAAATCTTGTGCCCTTCATGCGGTCCCTAGGCTCTATACAGCACGAACTCGACTAGGTAGGGTATTCCTAGGGGCCCACTGAGCTGTGCACACTCGACGTGAGGCGAATAGACAGGGAGCGAGAGTCTGCATCGTCATGGCTGTCTGTAAAGAGATGGTTAGCTTCTCGCACACAAAATTGAAGGGTGCGCTCCGCGTCATTACTGTCTGTTCTGAACCTCATGGGAAGCTGGGAGCCCAAAAATCACCAAACACAGTACGTGCACAGTTCGGAGCGGAGCGACTGGATCTGACCGATAAACACACGGCGGGGACTGTATTGTTGGGGTTCTCACTCCTCTTGTGGTGCCAAGTGAGCGGGTGAGAGGCGAAAGCGTCCTCACTCACACGCAGCATGTTGCACACCACCGCTTCCATCCCGCTCGTTACCCATGACGGAGCCGTGTGCTCCAGCAAGCTTCTGGCTCCCATGACATGCTTTGGGGAGCGTTGCACAGCAGTCCAAAGATATATAAGAGTAACCTTGCAGCCCTGTGCTCCTCGGGACAACCTCGACGCTCGAAACCTCACTCCACCACAACACCCGAAAACGAAAGCAAAGCGCCAATGTCGGAACAGCTCCCCCATGGCTCCCGCCGCTATCCCAACATTCTAAGCAGAGGCATGGCCCCGCCCGCTGTCCCCGCTGCCCCCGCTGTCCCCGCTGCCCCCGCTGCCCCCGCTGCCCCCGCTGCCCCCAACTCGGCTCCCTCGTCCTCTACCCGTTTGTCCTTGGCTGTCGCCCCGGCTATCTTTTGCCTCCATCTCCGTGGTCGAGACACTCCAACTGTCAACACCTACACAACGATCTCGAACGTCCGCGGCTCCGCCACCCACCGCCTCATCACCCCTGCGACCTTTGGCGGAGTTCCCGCCCGTATCACCCCCGCCAATGCCAGCAATGTGTCCCCCACCACCCCTCGCTCTATGGTCTCCTCGTTTAGCAGTGCCCAAACCTCCAACGACCTCAGCATTGTCACCGCCACTACCGGCATGACGATCACCGACGCGGACGATACCATCCCGGGCAGTGCCACCTCGGAGTCCTACATCCTTGACGATGATGCCTCGCGCCCGGCCACGCCTTTCGTGACCCTCGACATTAACTTCTACCCGCACATCGTTGACCACATCATGCGCAACCTGCCCCTCCAGTCATGGTACACGCTTCTTCGCCAGATCAACAAGAAATGGCAGACCGAAGTCGATACCACGCTGGCTCGCCACATGGCGACGCAGAGCATCCGCTCGCACCATTCGGCGAGAAACCGGCGCATGGAGAGCGTGGAGCACCGCTTCCCTCTCGACTGGTGCGACAAGCGCGGGAAGCACGTCATGGTGCTGGACGGAACCCGCTCCGTCATGTGCGCCAACGCCGATCTTGGACGCACGTATCTCAAGCCCCAGCTGCTGCGGTACACGCTGACCGCGGTGCTTGGCCGCCACGCGGTCTCCCTCAAGGTGCCGACCATCGTCGTCTTTATCGCGCCTCAGACGCTCTCGTCACGTGTGCCGTCTTCCACCGGCCTCCTTCGTGTATCCGACTATCCCACGTTCCCTCGCTCGCACTTGTGGGACTACCACTTCGTGCGTGCCGACCTTGTCCCCCCTTCGATCGTGACAATTCCCGAGATTGATCGGTCGGCCGTTGAGCGCATCATCTTCAACCTGCACTACCACAAGGACCACGCCATGTTCGGACAGTGGGAATTTGACTTCACCTTTGTCCCCCGCGACGACCGTTTCGAGATCTACGTCATCCTCACCCACGATCCCCGCATCCATCTTCAGCTGCACCACGGCCTTCCCCCCGGCACGCCACAGTTCGAGGGCCGGATCCTAAACCGCCTCCTCCTTTCTCTCGCGCGCCCCATCGTGCGCAACGCAGGCCGCACGCGCGTCGCCTTCGTCGACGCTGACCGCTTCCTCCACCGTTGGCTCGCCCCCAAGTATTTCTCCCGCGCGGACGGCTTCGGCGCGAACGAGCTTGGCATGCTGAACCCCGACACCGCTACGATCGAAGAGCGAATGAGGCACTGGCTCTTCCTGTTTGTGGATCACGAGCACATCAGGCTATGGAACCGGCCCTTCGGCCGCGGCCTCGACCGTAACGTCCGCTTCATCACGGGCGACGAGTTCCGCAAGGAGATTCCTGTCAACGATTATGTCTTCGACCGGGTCATACACCCTCGCATCCCCCCCGTTGAGGAGTAAACATCAAGGAATCACATGTGTAGCACCAATGAGCCTCCAGAAGATCGACCGAAAACATCAAAAGCACAAAAACAGCAGAACCGTAAAAGGTGAGGGCTGGTACGCGCAGCGCTTACCCCAGAGCCTCCAGCAGATCGACCGAGCAGAAAAGATCAAAATCACAAAAACAGAAAGAGCCGTGAAAAGGTCAGTGCCAGTGTCAGCGCCGCTCACCCCAGTTGCAGCCGCAAATGAGCCTTCTATAGATCGACCGAACGCAAAACACCAAAAGCACAAAAACAGCAAGAACGTAAAATGGTCAGTGCCGGCGCTAGCGGCGCTCATCCCAGTTGCGCCCAAGCACACAAGGCAGGAAGAAGAGCAAGAGGTCAGTGCCCGTCCGAGTGGCGCTTGCCCCTGCTGCAGCCGCACCCTTGGCGAGGGGCGCAGGCGCGACGAGTCGTGGTTCCGTACATCCGATGAATGATTGTGTAGTTTACCTGTGATCCAGCGACGTCGGCACGTGTCTGAGCACGTGTGAGACTCGTCATTGGTCATAAGGTAGTGAGGGCGGCGCGTAAACCACACGTCCGCGAGCGAGTGACTGATCGACGGCATCCAGCTAAAGAGGCGTGCGGGGATATCTTGCTTTGGCAGGACCGGGGTTGGGAGGGGACTGAACGTGAATCTTGCCAAGTCCAGCGCGGCGTGGTCGGTGTGCCATGAGTCGGGCTCGGGAGCCGGTAGTGTTCTGGGGTTGTACTACCCCATCCATGCGCTGGAGCACGGTGATGGTGAAGGGTGTAGGCGTGCATCTTCAGAGCGCCGGTTTAGCCAGGTGTGCAACCACATGTGGTCTTGGATGGCGAAAGTGACTCCAGCTCTCGAGCTCCAGGTATGGCACAATCCCAACCCCTCAATCCACCAAGCAATCTATCTTCACCCTCCTACGCGACGACTGGATGATCGGCGGATCATGAATGGGTCATCCGGGCATGCGAGTCACTTGAAGTTGCCCTTGAAAATTTAGAAAAAACAGATTGCAGTGAAAAGCGCGTGGCCTGCATGGATGGTGTGTCGCAGTGTAGGAGAAACGATCATTGATTTAAGTACTGCCCTTGTTTGAACTTCACCATGTGCGTGTCGGCCCAGTTCCTTCACTGGGTTCCCGCGGTTCCCGCCTAACAATGGCAGACTCTAATGAGCGTGTCACAGCGTCACGGTTGTCCTTGTCCCCCGAACCCAAATACGACGACGGGCAAGAAGGCTGCTGTGGCAAGTTGCTTGCAGCGTGGACTTGGACGGATCGCGGAGGAGAGTGGCTCCACCCACCCACACTTATACGGCCCCCCGCTACGTCACCTCCACCGCCCCCTCATCTCATCTCCCTCCTCCCTCTCACCTCTTGGGCCTACCACTCTCTCACAATGGCCGCCATAGCCTCCATCTCGAACCGCCTGACCACGGCGCAGTCGCAGCTCCTCGAGCGCACCCGCATCATCTCGTTGGGGATGCACCCCTCCGCGGCCGCGACGACGCAGATCGTGCGCGCGCTGGCAGGCGTCAAGCGCGAGCTCTCGCGCGTCGCGGACGAAGCCGAGCTCGAGCGCGCCGGCCTCGTCGTCGGCGGCGGGAACCGGGGGCGCAGCTCGCAGCTCGACGAGGACGAGCGCGCGCTCGACGCCCTCGGCGAGCGGTACGATCGCCTCGTGGAGATGCTCGGCAAGGACGAGGACGGGCGGGAACGCGCCAAGGCGCTCGTAAGGGAGAAGCGGTGGGTTGTGGCCCGGTCCGCGCTGATGGTAGAGAAGCACCGATGGTTGAGGAGGAGGGCGAGGAAGGCGAGGAGGAGGAGATGGAGGACTTTGCGGGATCGCCGCGTCATTCGCCGCCGCCGCCGACGCAGCAGCCTGTGCGCCCGTTCCGCGACTATGATGATGAAGAGGAAGGCGGGGAGCGTGCGATCATGGACCAGCAGCAAGTGATGATGAACGGTGAGTGGTTGGGCAGGGGCGGGAAGGAGAAGTGGGTAGGTGGACAGGATGGAACGCTGCACTGTACAGGTGGCGATGTTGCGCAAGCATGAGCGAGCGACAGCAGCGAGTTGCCTTCACACCTGTCCGATTCCTGTTTCTCGTCTGCGCCCGATCTCTGTGCATACCCTCGCTCACATCCAGACCAGGACGAGCGCCTCACGCTCCTCTCGCACAGCATCAACCGGCAAAACGACCTCTCTATTCAGATCGGCGACGAGCTCGACCGACACCACGAGCTGCTCGAGGATACAGACGCCGCCATGGACCGTACAGCAGCAAGGTTGCAGCGCGCACGCAGACGGCTAGACACGGTCGCCGACGGAGCACGGCAGCACGGTGAGTGCAGGCAGGGCTCAACACCCAACTGACCGCAGGGAGCACCATCACGATCGTGCTGCTCATCTTGGTGCTGCTCATGCTCATCATCATCTTTAAGACGTAGTTGTACACTAGTGGTGGGGACGTGGTGGGGATAGTATACATGCCTGGGATTGCATCTAGCTGAATTTCCAGCGAAGGCCGCAGACCTGGGATTAGCGCCCCTCGAGTGTAGGAGGTAGCAGACTCACTGTGCAACTGTAATGCCGAATTGTCCGTGTCGAGGAGGAGGCGCGTTAGTATAACGAACGAGGCAGAGTAGGAAACGTACGTAACAAAGGTCTGTTGTCAGCACATTTCTTCTTGCTCAACTCACAGTCATCGGTTCGTCGGCCGAGCGTGTCTGCATCTGGAAGTAGACACACTTGCGCTGTCCACAGCGGCCGCACTTGAACGAGTCTGTTTCGGCCTGAAATCAGCTTCACTCCGACTCCCTCAATCTCCCCACGCACCTGAACCTCGCCAACACCCTTCGAGTTGAAGAGGTTCTGCTCCTGGATGCGCTCATTCATGGCCTTCATCGACTCGCTCGCCATCTCCTCCTTCGTCAACCGCACGACGCGATCCGGCGTCATGACACCCAGCACGATCTCGTTACGCAGCGCCGGATTCCCCTTATCCTTAAGGTTAAGGAACAGCGTGCGGATTTCTGTATCAGCTCTCATCGCGGCGCCAACCCACTTGCGCGGTACGCCTTGCCCGTGTCAAAGTTCATGAGCTTGCAGCACTCGCGCTCGATGGCGACGGCGCACTGCGACAGCGTCTTTGTGGACGCATTCGAGTCGCTCGCGAGCGCATCGTAGATCATGACAACGCAGCGGTCGCGCACGTCCTCGCTCGCGGCCTCGGTGTTGTCGCTCTTGAGAGTCTTGTCCACACCGTCCGACTTGGCCGTACGTGGCGTCGTGCGGCCATGTTCGATCGTGACGAGCGTCTCAGGCGTTTTGCTCTTTTCCCGCTCGCCCGAGTCCGCGCTCTCCTCCTTCTTCTCCTCCTTCTTCTCCTCCTTGCCCTTGCTGGCGGGCTTTGACGACGGGCTCTTCACGGCAGGAGACTTTGATGGCTCGCCCGAGCTAGCCTTGGCCTTCTTCGCCTCCGGCGCGCCCTCGTCGTCACGCTTCCGCTTCCGCTTGTTCTCATCCACCTGCTCCTTCCACAACTTGACGACGTCCTTGGCCAGCGCAGAGATCGCTGGTGTGCTGTGCGATCTCAGCTTGCCGATCGCGATTCCGGCGCGTGATTGCTGGTGTGAGCGGCCGCCGGAAGCGGGGGATGGGAATCCACAGAGACTTGGCCCGCAGAAGGCCATGACGCCGGGGGGCGCATTCACTTACGCGCAAAAGATCCTCAGTAGCCACAACGTCCGTCTTGAACTTCTTGAGGAGGCGCACCACGTCGTCGCTCTTGCCGGCGGTATTTGCTTCCTGCATCTCTTTGATTGCAGCGCTGAGCGCCGCTGCGTCCATGCTCATGTTGAGGTCGTGTGGGTGGGGGCGGGGCGGGATGAAAGGTGAGAAGTGGAGGGGATAAGATGGTGGTGGAGGTTGATTTTGGGCTTGCGGAGCGTGGTTTTGTTGCCCGCAGTACGTCGCTACGAATAGTGGTATTGCTCGTTCCCAAAAGAGACGGGATCGAACGGATCGAGGACGAGAGAGCGGAGATGGCGAGAGGAGTGAATTGGAGAAGAGGCGAGCGCGCGAGCGCGGCCAAGGACAAGAAGTCGATATTGACACAGTGCAGTGCCCGGGGGATAGGCCCGCAAAATGGAAACTAGGCGATGCACGTCCCGCAGGCCTACATTACGCCAACCCAACTATGACCGCCGCGCCGCGCCGCCGAGCATCGACGCCGAGACATCTCCGCATGCTCCGCCAACATGCTCAATAACGAAGAGGACTTATCATGGTCATCACGTATCTTCGCACCTCCGTGAAACGCACCGCCGGCCCGCACGCGTCACTCGCACGCGCCGCTCCGCCGCTCGCGCCCCGTGGCGTCGACGCCCTCACGAGTTCTCGTTCCAACGCAGCACAATGCATCGCACCGCTACGCACCGCGCAATGCACCGCGCACCGCGCCGGCCGCCGTCTGCCCGTCTGCCCGCCCCCGCATCACCGTCCCCTGCCCACTCGACTGACCCTCGCGCACGGTGCGCCGCTCCCTGCCGATTGCACTCGGGCCATGCTCGCGTCCCCTCTCCTCAGCCCCACGCCCGGTTGACGTCCGTCGCCGCGCCGCCCCGCTGGCTCTAACGATCCACTAATCAACTGACCACTTCTCTTCCTCTCCTCTGCCTTCTCACTCGTGCCTCATTCCTACTCCTTTTCTCCTCATCCTTTCCTCGGCCTCGCCACCACTCCCCATCCCTCTCGAACTTGCCCCGCCACCCACCGTCATCACCACCAATGCCATGACCCTCCTGCGCCCCGACATCCGGCGGCGACACACGCACGCACCCGGCCGCCCCTCCCCTCTCCGCGAAAGCTTCGACGCCGACGACCTCGTCCCGGAAGAGGTCCGCATCACTCTCAAGTTCAAGGTCCCTCCTCTCCCTTCCCTTCCTCCGCTCCCTCCGCCCAGTCCGCAACCCAATGCCTCCCCCTCCAAGTCCACGTCCACGTCCACGCCCACACCCTCCCCGCCCTCCTCCCCGCGCTCCGACCAGCACGCCCCTTCGCCGGACGCATCGCACAGAGCCCCGCCGCAACCCCAGGTGTTCACTTACACGCCGTATCGGCCGGAGAAGGCCACGCGCCCGCAGCCCGTACCGGCGCTACCGGCGCCCCCGCCCAGATCCCCCACATCACCCAGACATGCACCATCACCACATGGCTCCGCAGCGAGTTCAACGACGAATGCAGCACGCGCACAGCACCAGCACCTGTCAGCGCGTCTACGGCGATTGGAAGCGCGGCGCGCCGAGCTGCGCGCGGCTATTGCGGAGATGGAGGTGCGGGACGAGGAGCGGCTAAAAGCGTGGACAGAGGACGACCTCGCGTGGGATCGGCGGGCGCTGGCCGCGCTCGAGGACGAGATCCGCCGTCTACAGGGGTTCATTGACGAGCTCTTGCGCGGGGAATCATGTTCGCGCACGCGCGATCTCGGGCATCTGACGAAGCGGCGGCGGCCCGACGGAGGCGGGGGCAAGGTGTCGCGCGCGAGGATCGAGAACACCCTCTAGTTGTATATGTAGCTGTGCATCTATCCCTCATGTCTATAGCCCGGACGTTAGAGAAGCGCGCGGCGCGAGTTGGCGAGCTGGCGCGCGAAGAGCGGCGCGGCGTGGTGGTCCCACCACGGGACGACGCTGTCGTTCCACCACGGCGCGAATGTGCCGTGGAACCACGGCGCGCCGTACTGCTCCCACAGGGGCGCGGAGACGCGGAGGACGTGCGGGCGCGCGGTGGGCCACGCGACGTGGAAGAGCGCCATGCCCAGCAGCACGGACGCGATGACGTACGCGAGCGTGATGAGGTGCTCGGCGAGGGATTTGGGCTTGGGCGCCTCCGCGGCCGCGCGCGCGGCCAGCTTGTCGTAGTACCGCGGCTCGGGCTTCGGGGGCGGCGTGATGAGCGAGAAGAGGTGCGTGTTCAGGATGAAGGCCAGGTTCGCTTCCTTGACCAGCGAGGCTGGGGTTAGCGGTGCCCGGGGGACTGCCTGGGTTGGTGCGGTGCGCAGAGTCACGGATCGCGTGTCGAGTGTACACTCAGGAATCTGCATTCGCGAGTGCACACTCAGCCATCACACGATGAGGATGCGAGACAAAGTGCCGCCTCGACTCCCGCTCCACCGCCCACCGCCTGGCCACACCACTCGTCAACCGCCCCACCGCTTCGCTCGGCGGCACTCACCCTTCAGCGCCTTGGCGTCCCCAACGCCTCCGTCCATGCCATCGCGGTACCACCCCTTGACTGCGAAAAGCTTCTTCTTGCGGTCGCCAACGGTCTCGTCGCCCGTCTCGGCAGCAGACGCGTCCCCATCCAAGTCGAAGAAGTAGAAGCGGCGGCCATCGAGCGTGTCGAGGTTATACGCCTTGCGGAGGCGCGCGCCGATGATCTGCCCGCCGCTCAAGTCGCCAAGGTAACGGACGTACGCGTGGGCCAGGAGGCGGGGCGCCTGGGCGGGCGTTGCGGAGATCTCGCGGAGGCGGTCGAGGTAGACTTTGAGCGGGGCGGCGGTGGTAGTGAAGACCTCGGCGAGGAACGCGGGCAGCGGGAAGGGCGGCGTGGGCACGATGTCGGGGCGCGGGGGCGCATCGTCGTGCCCCATGCGCTGGAGCAGGAAGCGGATGTCCGCCGCGAGCGTGGGCGCGCGCGCGAGCAGCTTGGGGTTGTATGTTGGCGCGAGGACGGGATTCGTCGCGTGTGCGTCGAGGCCGCTCTCGAGCGCGCTGGGGTCAGATACCGTATAGGGGGGCGACTCACTCGTACACGCGCCACAGGAGGCCGAGCCAGCGGACGTATTCGCGCATCTCCAGCTTGCCGGCCGTGAGGGCAGTTGCGCCGTCCGAGTTCTCGGCATTTGTGTGTGCGCGCTGCGTGCCCTTCCGCAGGAGCTCGGAGACGGGGCGCTCAAAGTCCAGGTCGTCGGGCAGAGGCCAGTCGTCGACCGAGCCCGAGACGCCGTCGCCCGCCCCGCTTTCGTACAGCAGCGACTGGAGGGTGACGCGGGACGAGGGGAGGACGGAGGGGGGCGCGTTGGGCGCAAAGCCCGGGGTCTCGACGCCCTCGGCGGGCGAGGCAGCGCCGTTGCTAGCGCCGTTGGCGCGGCTCTTGAGCCCGTTCGCGGAGGCGTGCGGCGCCGTGGCTGTGGACATGGTGAAGTGGGAGATGGGAGAATGGGGGATGAGAAATTGTGTAGTCGTCTGTCAATTGAGCACGACAGACAATGGTGCCCAAAATGGCGGAGGCAGCCGAGCCTGAGTCTTGGGCTGCGATATCGCCATCTCCAGGGCCATAGGCCATGGGCCATGAGCCAAGCAATGCATGGCCGCTGCCCGCCAGCCGCCACCCCGTGATGCATGCACCTCAGGCCTGAGCGCTGCCGCCACCGAAGGATAGCAGAGGAATCCGCTCCGTTCCTACGCCCCCACGCGTCGTCCAGGTAATCTTTCGGCCGACGAAGCCAGGAGCGCTTTTGCCACCAGCGCTGAGGCGGCCTTGGCATTCCTCCCTTGCCACCAAGTCAAGCCCAGCTTGCAGTTGGACGCCTCGCCGGGCGCAGAACTCCGAACGCGCCCTTGGAGAGGGGGTGAGCAGGTGTGCATGCAGGCGGGTTTCTGGGGACAACTTGCACTGCAACGGCGAGCTCGCATTCACGCTCGTGCTCTCCCTATAGATAGGCGACATCGACCGAGCAAAGCTACCTACGTCTCCTCCATATCATATCACGGCAGTCGCCACCCGCTGATCAGCTGACGGCATCATCCGCTGTGGGGCAAAAGAGCGTGACGTTGACTGGCGGGGATAGCCGAGAGTAGTGCACGGTTCTGGTGGGCGGTAAAAGTCGCCGAGAAGCACTCTGCGCGCGTTCGTGACGGATGCAGCGCGGACTGGGAGCCCGGGAGTGGGTTGATGATGAGATCATGAGATAAGAAACCTTCTGTTATTCTCTGAGCGCGATCAAGCGCCACGATGGTCGATCTGCAGATCAGCGATCAGCCAAGGTTAAGTGTTCCGTCCGGTTGGCCGAGAGTCAAAAGCATGTGTGCTTTGCTGAGGTTCGAACGCTCACGCTTAATTTTGCCATGGTAATGTTAATTGTTACCCAGCCTGGACTTGACACCCCGGAACCAAAGTATTGTGTACTCAGAGGCAACTGCTCCCGACCGGGCCACCAGAGGGCAAAAGCTCCCGAACTCGGTGAGTTCTTTGCTGTGACCGCGATGACTGTGCGGGTACTCTTTGTTTTTGGGGGAGACCCCTCTGTGATTGCCAACGCACGTCATTAGTTCCCAACGACCACGTGCAGCAACCTCGTTTCTGCCTTGTACCTTTATGGTTCACGCCGTAAACCTCTCCTCACCTCCACTCACGGCGTCCACCCATTGCCCCCACCCCCCCGTCCTAGTGCTATTCAAACGTTGGTCCTTGTCTCACCTCCCTCATGCTCGCTTTTCGGCGCTAGAAGCTCTGCACCGAGCTCTCTCATACGCATCGCTTGCATCGCCGCATCGTCCGCTCCCCTCTCGTCCTATCGCCGACTCTGCTTCTCTTCTCATCGCCCATCTCCGTCCGACAATATCCCGACACTCTCAGTTCTTCTTGTCTCCGCTCAACATCAGCCTCATCCCTTTCACCTCCGCCGCAAAATGCACCACGCGCACTCTCTTTACTGCTGTGACTTGGATCACGGCTCGTCTTCGACCCAGCCGCTGTCCTTTGAGGACTTTTGCTCCGGCTTCCTGCCCACGCCCGACTCGGCGACGGCGCGCGACAGAATCGCCCCCTGCAATGATGGGTGCGCCGACATGCAGCGCCGCGACTCGTGTAACTCGGACTGTGAAAAGCCGTGCGACGAGGACTGCGAGCAGGAGTGCACCGAGGAGTGTGCGCCCTGCACGCAAGATTGCGGGCAGGAATGGTGTCCGCCAGACTGCACCGTCGAGGAGATGGTGAGCTGTCCAACGGAACAGACAAGCTAATTCCAGATACAACGCTGCAACGACGCCGCGTGCACTCTCCCACAGGTCGATGTCGATCCGCTCGCACTCTTGCTTCGCCAGCCGCAAGATCCGAATTATATGGACTATATTGCACAGGTGTTCGCGCAGGCGCAAACGCATGTGCCTCAACCACAGTTGCAACATGTGTGCCGCTGGCAAAACTGTAACGCCTCCTTTGCCGACTTTGCGAAACTAGCAGCCCACATCGCTGCCGACCATCTGGTTAGCGAAGCTTCAGCGTCAAGTGCTGCTCCAACCCCGGCGCGCGAGTTGTCGCTCGGCACTAATGCCTTCATGGAGATGATGAGCGCCTTACCAGGTTCCTTGTCTCAGTCGGCATCGCCCGCACCGGTTCCCACGACCACTGTCTCGACACAAGGGTCTGACAACTTCAACGTTGCGTGCATGTGGGCTGACTGCTTCGACTTTGCGGCCGGCGATGCGGCCGCCTCTAATACTGGTACCGCTGGGACTACACCGCAGAGTAACATCCAGACCCCGGCGCAGTCACTCGCGACCCACTCCGCGGCATCCGGGATGACAACGCAAATGCACGGCGAGATGTCGCCGCAGACACTGTTCAAGCACCTTATGAAGGACCACCTAGGCTTGCCTGACCCGCGCTCTGTTGACAAGGGCCACACCCACCTCGTACTCACGCATCTGCACAACGCAGCGCACCCTCACGCCCACCCGCACCCTCACCACGAGTGTGCGCCCGGCGTACCGCACGATGCGCACGCGCACGTGCTCGCGCACAGCCATAACGTACTGGGCCCGCACCACCACCATTCTTTGCCGCTGCAGCGGACGTTGCCGACGCCGTCTCCGTCGCTTTCGCCGACGAACACGACACACTCGTGCCTGTGGCACGAGTGTGCGCTGCACGAACCCTTCGCCACCTCCGCCGACCTCATGTCGCATCTCGAAGCGGCGCACGTAGGGCGCGGCGCGCGCGAATACCGTTGCCGCTGGGCCGGGTGCGGCGACGGCGCCGGCCGCGTCTTCGCGACCCGCCAAAAGCTCATCCGGCACCTGCGGATGCACACGCAAGACCGGCCCTTCGTGTGCGACGTGTGTGGCCAAGGCTTCGCCGAGAAGGCGCCCCTCGAAACGCACATGCGGCGGCACCGCGACGAAAAGCCCTACAAGTGCCCGTACCCCGGGTGCGGGCAGGCGTTCACTCAGAAATCCGGGCTCAACGTGCACGAGCGGACGCACACGGGCGTCGAGCCGTTCCGGTGCGATCTGTGCGGCCGGGGATTTAAGGAGGCCAGCAATCTCAGCAAACATCGGCGCACGCATACGGGCGAGAAGCCGTTTGCGTGTGTTTACGCCGGGTGCGGGAAGCGGTTCGCGCGCACGGACCAGCTGCAGCGCCACATGAAGATACACGACAAGGGCGGCGTCAAGAAGGTCGCGAGGAGCGGCGCGCTGGCGGCGAGGGCGTAGGTGGCAAAGTAGTGCAGAAGTACAGACTAGCCGTAGATCTGAAAGAAAAGAGCAGAGCAGGCGGGGACACGATCCCTTGTATTCATGCGTGTCTCATGTATCGATTGCTTTTGCATGTGAGGGGTGGTTGAGACATCGTTGACGTCGCTGGAGGGGTGGCCGATTTGCTTCCGCGTCGCGTTAACGTGTAATCCGGGTGCGTCACCACTCGTCCGCCATCTCCGCTGTCTCTCCTCCGCCATCTCCGCTTTCATCACCATCTGTCCCAAGCGCAACCATGCGCCGCACACTCCTTTCTCTCCTCCTTCTCCCCCTGTCTCTCGCGACAGACTGGGCCGCTGCCTCCGCCTCCGCGCGCGACGGTGTCGTCTCTCTCACCGCCGAGACATTTGACGAGCTCACATCCCCCGATCGCGAATGGGGCGCAACCATCGTCCTCACTGCCCTGCCCGCAGGATACAAGTGTGCGCCATGCCACGACTTTGATCCTGTCTACCGGGCCGTCGCGCGCAGCTGGCGCCGCAAGCCTGCCAGCGTGCGCGACCAGCACGTATTCGCTGAGCTCGACTTCGCGAATGGCCAGGAGGTGTTCCAGCGCCTCGGGCTGACTAGTGCGCCGACCGTGTTCTACTACCCTCCCGCGGCGGGCGAGCGGAAGGCGGCCAAGACGGGTGCTGTCAACTTTGACCTGAACCGCGCGTGAGTGTCCCCTCCTCAGTCTTTGCTGTACTCTACGCCCTCTGACAGCAGTGGCCTCGGAGTTCCCCCCCTCCACGCCTGGGTCAAGTCCACGACCCCCGAGCCGTTCGACATGTACATGCCCAAGTCCCCCGTCCCCTTCATTCTCGCGCCCCTTCTCCTCGCCATGGCGCTGTATGCGGGCTACACGGCACGCGCAGTCCTCCTCCCCGTCCTCACCAGCCGCATCGTTTGGGGCGTCGCTACCACCCTACTCTGCATCCTCTTCACGAGCGGATACATGTGGAACAAGATCAAGAACGCGCCCTACGTCCAGGCCGGTCCCGGCGGGCGCGTGTCCTGGGTCGCGGGCGGATACCAGAACCAGCTCGGCCTCGAGTCGCAGGTCGTTGGTGCACTGTGTGAGTCTCCGTTTCTGGGAGTATTTCGAGAGAGATCGAGACAGTCCGAGTCCAGGAATTGGGAGGAAGTGCTAACCCCAGACGGCGTACTCGCTCTCACCGTCGTCGTGCTTTCCGTGTTCATCCCCGCGCAGAGCTCGCCCGCCAAGCAGCGCGTCGGGACGTATCTCTGGCTCGCGCTGCTCATCGTCCTCTTCTCCCTCCTTATCCGGCTGTTCAAGCTCAAGAACGGCGGGTATCCTTTCGGGCTGCTTTAGCGAGGCGAGCTTTGCAGAGGGTCCGAAGGCGCATAGAGAAAAGCATAGAGAATGCACATTTGCCGCAGCAGTGGAGGGGGAGTGGTGGGGGAGGGGAGGGGACGGAGGGCGGTGGACGGCACAATCTGCGGCGACCACCCGCCTTTGTAGCTGCAGCGCTACAAGCGACCCGAAACCACTCCATGCAGTGGTTCAACCGTAGGAATCACGCTTGCAGCCAAGTCTTGATGGCTTCGGTCACAGCGACCACCTCGAAATCTTGCGGGTCAGTCCATAGCCGTTAAGCGTCTCAACCTGATCCGGGCAGAGTGACGGTGTACACGTTGTCAACGTTCTTCGCTCTGCCAATATCGCCATGTTCTGTGGAGATGGTGATTGAGGCAACCAGCGAAGATTAGCAGGCGCATGAGCCGCGTAAACCTGCTAAAACCTGCTAATCTTCATCGGACCGACGCCGAGGTCACCGAGACGCCGTGACATCGGACATCTCCCCTCTCGCAACATGAACAACGCCAACTCCACTGTTGAAAGGGGTCTTGACTTGCTGACTGAATCTACGCAGTGACTCGGGCTTGCGACGGCCGCTTTGGAAATATCTAAGAGCGGCGCCCTCCCCCTCCTACGCCTACAACATGCCAGACCGACCACGCTCCGACATGCCCGTCCGACCAGCATCAAGCGCGTCCGCGCGACCGCCCTCGCTCAGCGAGAAGCGCGACAGCCTCTCGCTCGAGCCCACCATCTCCCGGCGCAGCCTCAAATCCCCCGCCCTCGAGCGCCTGAACAGCTTGTGCGCCGCCGTCCCTCTGGAAGGCACCGACCCGCTCGCCGCCGGTCCCGGCACCGCGCGGCTGCGCAAGCGCGGCGTACACGACCACTACTACTTCGCGCGGCTGGCGCGCCCGCTCCCGCTCCCCAGCCGCGCGCTCGAGCGCGCGATGGTCGCGACGCTCTTCCTCGTCATGTTCCTCGCGGGGTGGAACGACGGCTCGCAAGGCCCCCTCCTGCCCTCCCTCCAACGGCACTACAACGTCGACTACCTCGTCATCTCCATCATCTGGCTGTTCAACAGCGCGGGCTTCATGGCCGCGGGGCTCAGCAACGTCTGGCTCTCGGACCGCTTCGGCTTCGGCATCGTCGCGCCCTTCGGCGCCGCCCTCCAAGCGCTCGGGTATGCGCTGATTTGTTGGGGCGCGCCGTACCCCCTCTTCGTCGCCGGCTTCGTCTTCATTGGCTGGGGGCTCGGATTGCAGGACGCACAAGTTAACAGTATTGTGTCGCGCATGCGGAACGCCAACACCCTCATGTTCCTCATGCACGCCATGTATGGCGTGGGGGCGACGGCGTCGCCGCTCGTCAGCACACAGTTCGTCAAACGCGTACAGGACCGCGTGTATCTCTATTACGCCGTCTCGCTGGGTCTCGCGCTCGCCACGACCGCTGCGCTCCTCCTCGTCTTCCGCCTCCGCACCGAGGACCAGGTGGTAGGCAAGCGTGCCGAGGTGCCTGTGCCATCGGCGCACGAGACCGAGCCCGTCGACGGAGGGCTCCAGCTCGAGCTCCAGCGGACTCACTCCGCCCGACCTAACCCCGAGTCCGATGCCGCTACCGCTGCCGATGCCGCCGCCGACGCCAACACCGCCCACTCATCCGAGTCCCCCGAACTGCGATACGAAGACAGCAGCGCCAAGCTCAAACGCATCCTGCGCAAACCCAGTGTGTGGGGCCTGTGCTTCTACATCCTCCTGTACGTCGGCGTCGAAGTAACAATCGGCGGATGGGCGACCTCCTTCCTGATTGCCGAGCGCAACGGCAACGACTCGAGCGGGTACGTCTCGTCGGGCTTCTTCGCCGGCTTGACGCTCGGCCGCGTAATCCTCATCCCCGTTACGGGGTGGATGGGCCGCTCCAACTCGGTGTGGGTGTACACGGCCGGGGCGATTGCGCTCGAAGTGGTCGTGTGGACGACGACGTCGCTCGTCGGCAACGCCGTCGCGTACGCCTTCGTCGGCATCTTCCTCGGGCCCATGTATCCCATAGTCATGATGGTGACTGTGGGGATCTTGCCCGGCGACCTGCACCAGGGCGCAATCGGCATGGTCGCGAGCATGGGCCAGGTCGGGAGCGCGATCATGCCGTTCATCACGGGGAGTATTGCGAATGCGCGCGGCGTGTGGATTCTTCAGCCGCTCATGATTGCGTTCATGGGCGCGTCGCTGGTGATTTGGGGCTTTGTCCCGCGCGAGCGTAAGGGATGGCATGCGTAGGGCGAGTGGGGGGCGAGGTTGGTGAAGCGATACTGCATCGATTAGACTCTGTATTATCATTTCTTGCATCTTCATGGAAAGGACTGTCAGTCACACCGTCAGTCGCACAGTTGCACCACGGTCAACCATGAGTAATGCTGCATCTCCGTCCGCCGCCTACTTGTGCTCGCCCGTACGCGAGTTCACAGGCTGAAGGGGACACAGCGCTGCGCTGATCGTCCGTCCCTCCTCGAACAAAAGGTTGTACGTGCTCGCCGCATTGCGCTGGCGTCAGCGTCGCCGCGGCTATACCCACCGAGTCCATGACGTCCAGCTGAATGCCAAGGCTGGAGATATAGTCGCGCACCTCGCGCGGCGGGGGAAGGACGCGTGCGCCAGTGCCAAAGATGAGTATTTCTGCCGTCAGTCCCCAGCTCATCTTTGCCCCACGGAAAACGTACCGGGCCGCGGGACGACGCGCTCGAACACCTCGAACCGCTCCTTGCTCCACCCGGCCCAAGCCGCGGCCACGCCGCCCTTGCTGTCCCCTGGCGGGTCGACATCCCAGAGAAAGGCGCGGCCATCGGCGAACACCAGGCCGCCGGGAACGAGGAGGCCGTCCGAGAGGTGGAAGCCGCGCGCGTCGAGCTTGGACACACTTAGGGGCGGGTTGTCGCCTGCCTCGAAGATGTTCGTGAGGCCGGAGCGGGTGGGGGTGGTGGCGTGCAGCGCGCGCGAGGACAGCGCGGGGCGGACCGCGCGGGGTGCTAGTCGCAATGAGGTGCGGAGGGGTGTGCCGACCATGGTGGAGAATGGGCGATGCAGAGATCGCGAAATGGAGACGGTGAATCAGAAATCGGCGAGATTGAGATTTCGGGCTCAACGACGTCACGGGTGTCACCACGATGTGTTGAGATCCATCAACATCCTCTTCAACTATCAGTCTCACTTTCTCAACCATCCACATCCTCATACTGCCCATCCATCTTTGCGCGCCCTCTGTTCTTTCTTTCGGGCTTCGCATTCGCACCTACCCATCCCCGCGCGCCCACCATGCCCGACATTGACGGCAAAGACGACCTCGTGTCGCGTGCCATCCTCCGCGTCGCTGAACAGACACGTTTCCTCGTCCCGTGGACCGCCCTGCCGTTTGCGAGCGCGAGCCTCGCTGTCGCTGGCCTTCTTCAAAACCTCACGAGCCAGACCGTGCACGACGTGTACTTCCCTTTCGTGCGCTTCAGCGTCTTGCACGCTGTACGCGTCGGTATCGCGTGGGCGGCTATGACGCGGGGGCGAAAGCCCGTGAGCGTGTCTGCCGACCTGTTTGGGTTTCTCGTCATTGCGTGTGAGTGGCTGTGGAGTGGTGGATGCTCAGCAGATGCCTGCTTTCAAATGTAGCGCTTGATCTGACCACCACTGCCCGTGATGGATGGATGCGTTGAGTCTAGTCACTAACTCCAGGGGGCGGCGGCACGCTCGTCTCATTGCTCCTCGGCACCCCGCCGGCGTGGCTCGTTTCGCCCGTCCCCTGGGTTGTCTACACCGCCGTGTATCTCTGCACCATCCCGACCAAGGTCGCGAGCCTGCTCGGCTCGGCGCCCGCGTTGCCCCTTGGTCTCGCCCTTTCCCTAGTCGATGGGCTGACGCGCGGCGTCTCGGTCGCCTCTATGCCCGCGCTGACCGAGGCCTCGCCCCAGACGGCGGGATCATGGCTTGCACCCGCCGTGCTCGGTGCTATCGCGACGTGTGGCGGCGGTTGGATTGCGCAGATGCTCGGCCTCGCTAGAGAGTCGTGGGCGATCGGAAGACCCTCCGTCCTTGGCGGCGGGGTGTGGGACACCCTCGACGTGTGGGCCGCCATGATTGCGGGCGTGGCCTACTCTGCCCTCGACGGGCGCTACCCTGCGCTGCAGAAGGTCCGCCCTCTGATCGCGGATGCCCTCCCAGACGATCTTGAGATCAACGGCAGCGTCGCGCGCGCTGTCGCCGTTCTCATCTTCACTGGCCTCTTCGCCTTGCGCACCCTCGCTGTCTACTTCCGCCCCGCGGTTAAGGCCACCGAGCACCGCATCCAGGCCAAGGCTGCCAGCTTGCCCTCCAAGGCCGCTGCGCTGTCGGAGAAGACCAAGGCCGAGGTGCCTGTGATTCAGGCCGCAATGCCGTCGGAGAAGGCGCAGGCCAGCGTTCCTGCCGTCACGACTGCGACGCTCTCGGAGAAGCCTAAGCCTGAGATTCCCGCGGTTAAGGCGCAGACGCCCAAGGCTCACACGCCCGAGCCCGAGATGCCTCGCAGATCTACTCGATCCTCGCGCTCCAATACCCCCGCAACTCATACGACGCCCGCCGTCGGCGAGGACACCCCGAAGAAGGCGCGTAAACGGCAATCTAAGAAAAAGGCCGTGTCGTAGTTGTCTGTATCTCTCGCCCTACTACAGCCATCATAATGCCACACCCTCGCCTTCGCACCTCTCGTACACATGCATGATGAGATACTGACTGTTGCGGATTGCCTCTCGGCAGGATACATTACACAAGCTAGGGCCCTCTATTCTCTTATCCCTACGCGGAAGCAGGGAGGAGCCACACGGCGGTGTCGGTAGGCACACATCCGTCGACAAGGTCGCCGGATGCGAGCGCGACCTTGCGGTCGGACGGGATGGCGCGCGCCTCCTTGCCAAAGTTAACGAGGACCTCCCACCCGTTCGGACGCTTGAAGTGAACGGTGTCGCGGTCGTCGCTGAGCCACTCGAGTTCCTCAGCGCACTGGAGCTGGTGCCGCAGCCCCAGTGCGCGGCGGTAGAGGTTGAGGGTGGAGTGTGGGTCTTTATCTTCCACGTCGACTGCGAGGGCGCGATACCCCTCCGGCTGGGGGAGGTGGGGGCGCTTACCGGGCCCAAAGCCCATGTTCTCCCCCTCGGCGCTCCACGGCATGGCGACGCGGCAGCCGTCGCGGCCGACGTCGACGCCCGGCTTGCGGAAGAACGTGGGGTCCTGCCGCTCCTCGTCGGGCAAGTCCGCGACTTCAAAGAGACCCAGCTCCTCGCCCTGGTAGATGTACGCTGATCCGGGGAGGGCGAGGATCATCATGGTGGCTGCGCGCGCGCGGCGCAATCCGAGCTCGAGGTCGGCGACGGGCGCACGCCCCCGGTTCAGGAGGTACTTGCGCGCCGTTTCGTGGTAGCCCCCATCGTCGGGGAGGGCGTGGCGTGTCGCGTGCCGGATCACGTCGTGGTTCGAGAACACCCATGTCGTAGACGAGCCGCTCTTCGCCGCGTCGTCGAGCGAGTCGACGATGATCTTCTTGAAAGCCGCCGGCTCGAATGGCGCCATGAGCATGTCAAAGGAGAACGCCTGACCCAGCCCATCGGCCGCTGCGTACAGCGGCTTGCGCTTGCTCGAGACCCACGCCTCGGCCACCGCCGTCAGAGGCGGGTCGTACTCGTTGAACACTTTGCGCCATTCACGGTAGATGTCAAACACCTCGTTCCGGTCCAGGTAGGGGTGGGCGTCGTCGTCGAGCGTGCCCTCGAGCATCTGGAGCGAGAGCTTGTGCACCTCCTCCTGCGAGTGCAGTGAGTTGGAGGTGAGGATCTCGTCAACCTTCTTGGCGCACCCGTGCGCGACGTCGATGCGGAACCCGCTCACCCCGCGGTCCGCCCAGAACCGCAGCGTCTTGATGAAGTCGGCGCGCACCTCGGGATTCTCCCAGTTCAGGTCTGGCTGAGACGCATCAAAAAGGTGCAGGTAGTACTGGCCGTCGCCGACGGGCTCCCACGCCGGCCCCCCGAACATGCACTCCCAGTCGGCGGGCGGCTGGTCCTTGTTCGGCCCGAGCCCATCGCGGAAGATGTAGCGGTTGCGCTCGGGCGAGCCGGGCGCGGCTTTGAGAGCTGCCTGGAACCACTCGTGGTCGTCCGACGAGTGGTTGGGCACAATGTCCACGATGACCTTGATGTCCGCGGCCTTGCAGGCTGCCGTCATCGCGTCGAAGTCGGCGAGCGTCCCGATCTTTGGGTCGACATTGCGGTAGTCGGCTACGTCATAGCCACCGTCCTTGAGCGCTGAGGGGTAGAAGGGCGAGAGCCAGATGGCGTCCACGCCCAAATCTTTCAGATAGGGGATCTTGGAGGTGATGCCCACGAGGTCGCCGATTCCGTCGCCATTCGCATCCATGAACGAGCGGGGGTAGATCTGGTAGACGAGCGCCTGGCGCCACCAGTCGGCGGAGGAAGCTGGTGTGAGCGGGGCAGGTAGGGGAGAGGGAGTGGGGGTGGCAGGAGAGGGAGGTGAAGGAGGAGTAAAGCGAGCTGCACAACCCCCAGCGTAGCGCTAACTCGAGCTCGGCGCGCTGTAGTGGGCCGCGCGGCGCCACACACGGCTCCCGACTTTGGTCCTCCTCGGCACAGCGGACAGCCAGCTCCCGCCCAACGTCCACCCGTCCTCTCCTCCCACTCGGTTCACTCACTTCGGTACGTCGAGTTGCTGACGGTCATGCTGGGCGTATGCTGGAGAGACATGGTGCGATGGAGCGCTTTATACTTGGCAGTGGTGCTGGGCGAGGCGGGAGTGGTCGGCGCCCGGGCCGATATCGGGCCCTCGGAGCGGCTCCGAGGTGCGTCACTCAGGTGAGTGGCAGCTGGGCCGGTAAGGTTGTTGCGCTCATCTGGAGCTCCAATTGAACGCGACTCACCTGACTGCAGCCTCGCAGCTCGCAGGCATGACATGGTCCGGGAAGTGGAGAAAGCACGAGGGCAACATGTGCATGTATGACAAGAGGCATGTGGGGTGAACTGGGGGTGGGGTCGGTCACCTCGGAGGCTCGGAGGCCGCCGATGCCCTACCAGCCATGTGATGCCCAGTTGGCCTCCGCGGTGGGAGCGCCATCTAGATTCTACATTCAACAGGCTGCCAATTGCCAGCTCACAGCTACTTGACTTCAGCCGCCCGTGTTCACTCGGTCAACCTCGTCCTCGGCACGCCGGACCGGAGACCTGCACGTGTCACCGCCGATGGGCCCCACTGCTGTCCGTGCACCTCGTCTGGTTAATATCACACAGATCCTTCTATCATATATCATATGAACCATTCAAGTCGTCATACAAACGCCCAAACACTACCTCCTACCACCTGACACACTCGGCAGGACGTTCTCAAACGCCTGCCAATTGCCATGCCCGTTCGCGCCATCGCTCGTGACTGACGACCGGGAGGACGCGCGGTGCCGCCCCACCGGCGTGGCGGGGGATACCGGAGGCGTGCTCGCGAGCAGAAGCAGCCCGGCCTGCGTCACGCCAAGCGCGATATTGCTCTGCGAGCCGCGCTTGATCAGCCGCCCGGTGCCGGTGAGGGGAAGGGATGCGCGGCGCGGCGACACGGTGCGGCGCAGTAGCGGCGTCTCTTCGGCCACGGGGGAGAGGGGCGCGCGGGGCCCAGGCAGAAGCTCTTCGGGCAAGGCATCGGCGGGGGTGGTGAGGAAGTAGACGCCCAAGAATGTCGTGGCTATCTGTTGTTAGATGGCTGGGTGTGGAAGCTCAAAACTCACCCCGAAGGCGAAGTTGACGACCGTGGACAGCGTCATGTCCCGGAACTCCTGGTAGAGCACGGCACTCATGATGATCGCAGACATGGAGAAGAAGACGAATTGCGTGGGGATTACTTCCTGTGTGTCAGCTTGAGTCACTCGGTGCTGTCTCGTACTTTCGACTCGAAGCGCATGAGCGCGCGGTTGAGGAATTTGATTTGCAGTACGCTCGTGACGAGGAGGATGAGGATAGCGCCCCACGCCACAGGCTCTCTGAGCGCCTTGATCGGAGATGTTGAGATAAGCGACGAAAGCGCCTTGGTTGCCATAACCGTGTATCCGCCAAAGAGGGCACAAGTCCCGACGTCCACGACGACGTGGTTTGCGCCACATGGCTGACTCGAGAGCCATACCCCGACGCCGATAAGCACAGCGGTGATGGCCATAAGTGCGATCATAGGCGGGGCAATAATCGCAGCGATGAGCTCCCGCGGCGAGAGCTAGAATCAGCATACCTCCTCGCGTCACCCGTGAACCGCGGACCCGCCCGGGCGCATGCGCGCGGAATGTCACTCCGTCGCGAGGAGATCGCGCGTGCCCACCCCTAACTCACACGTGGGTTGGAGCCGCGGCCAGACCATACTATTGTGACGGCGCCCAGGATAGCGAGTGCGACGCCGAGGACATTGCGCTTCGTAAAGCGCTCGCCGAGGACGAGTGGTGCAAACACACAGTTGGCGATCAGTGCAACCGTGCCAAGCGGCGCGACGACGGAGGCAGGCGCAAAGCCATACGAAACAAAGTTGCCACCCTCGCCCACGGACATGAGCGCGAGGCCGAGCCACCACAGCTTAGAGCGGAGGTATGCGCCCTCAATCACGGTGGGACTGCGGGTGCCATCTTGGACATTGTCAGAGAGCTCGACCTGCACCGCGACCGGGCTATCGCGGAGCGCGGCGCGTGTCGCCCAATCCGCCTCGCCGGTCGGGGAAAGAGAGCGCGCGGGCGTGCCGCTCGACCGCCGCTCGCGCCCGACGCCTACGGGGTGGGTTGAGGTGACGAAGGAGGAGATGGCATCGCGCTCCTGGCGGCTGTGTGCGAGCTTTTGGATAGTGAGGGCCAGAGAGATGAGTATGTTGCCCGCACAGGCGATGGCGACGCCGATGAGGGACGTGGTGTCGCCCATTGCTAGAGCATTCTGATTGTGGAGAGGAGCACGGGAGGAGGAGGAAACGTCGTCTTTCATGCCTCATCTGGGGGTGTGCTTGTTCGGTGTCGATCACGGAGTGCGGGAGCTCTCCGCTGAGAGAAATTCGGGTCACCGGGTACAAAAGGTAAACTAAAAGATTTTCTCTTCTGGATCGCGATCTTTCAGCAACCGCGCCGTCAAGTCCCTCAGGCTCGAGCTCTTGCTGATGTGTGCGCGAATATTAGAGACACGTTATTTATACAAGAGAATGATATGAACAAGCGAATGACATACAATAATGCCACATGACAAACGGGAAAACGTGCGCGCGTCGACATTAACTCGGGCGCTTGAAGTGCGACGCACGGCAAGCACACCGCTGGCCGGATAAGAATCGCGCCATTGGCTCAATGACCTCCCGTAACACCAGGAGATAAGGGCTCCGCACCCAACGTTTGTCTCACATTAGCAACCCGACCCAAAACAAGCCATCCCGCGCCTCCAAACGGGCCGCGGCCCGCTGGGCCCCAAGCGCGGCCATGTTTCCGCTGCTAAATCCTCCCGAGATGCCGGAATGCGGTCTCACATGCCCCTCTAGGCCTCAAGGCTCATGAACAAGCGTTGGCATCAGCTGCTGCGTATGCGTCCCCGCAAGCGCGGCCGCTATCGCTATATGAGCAGGCTCTGAAGATGCAGCACCCCACCATGGTTGCCTTCACCGCCCTTGCACTCTCATCCATGGTCGCCCTCGGCCTCGTCTTGCTCTCGGTCGTCATGGCCGTACGTCTCCCTGCGTCTTCGCTAACCCAGGCGCCGATTTTTGACGCGCCCTCCACATCCCACCGCGGCCGCCTCAAGGCGCGCATCGGCACCAACCTCTGCCTCGGCGTGAGCGGGACGCGTGACGGCGCCCGCCTCCTCCTAAAATCATGCACGCACGCCTCCACCGAAGTCGAGTTTGACGACGACCGCGACCTCCTCATCTTCCTGCAGGCGCAACGCGTCGCCGAGGTGCCAGCCCGTACGCATTTGCCCCGCTAATCACTGACGCTAGGGCGGTATGGCAACGGCGAAGCTGTGCAGATCCGTGATATCGCGACACACGGCGGCAGCGGCTTCCAGCGCTGGGTGCGTGCCGACTTCCACGGTCGCAGCGGCGGAGGCGTGCCGCGCGGCGTGTGGCAGCAGATCCGCACGGGAAACCACCGATACTGCCTCGACGTAAGGGAGGGGAGGGCGGTGGTGGGCGCAGAAGTCCAGCTGCGGGAGTGTGCGCCGTGGAACGACAACCAGTCCTTCAAGTGGATCTCGTAGCGTTGGAGAGGGGCGGGGTGGTGACGGACCAAGGTGTGGGACAATGAGGTCTTAGCCGTGTATTCTCTTGCGATGTTGTGCAACTTGACTGGGAATGATTTAATTCTAGGCGTGCCGGTCCCGAGTGAGAGTGGGCATCCAGACATCCTGCACCACCTCACTCTCCGACATGGGAATGTGCTCGGAAGTGCCTCGAACACGCGCAGTCTCGGGTCAGGATACCGGGGTCTCTGACACAGGAGTCGCCTCTCACGTCTAGCTGCTCTGATCCTGTCGCTGCACGGATTGGTAACTCGCTGGTAGGCTCGATCCTAAATACGATGGTTACTACTAAGCCGCAGCAGCACCGCTCGCATCGGGGACCCCGCTTCAACCAAGATGGGAGATAGGCGGAAGTCAAGAATCCGAGGTGTGCGACATTCCTGCGTCTGCCACCCTCGCCACACTTCAGACCGCTAACTGGAGGCACTGTCTCTGCGAGTGACTGACTATCCAGAAAATTATGGAGGCTGGCATCGCATGGCGCTGCCAAGGTGACGCGATACTCCCGCTTGCCACATGTGTACCTGCGCTGCCGTCATGGCGCGTGCGATCCGGCCCAAAACTGCTGCAGATACGGCCCGACATTATGCGTCGATCAATTCCAGGATCGGGGGCGGTGTGGCCTTGCGCACCGACAACCACCCCGAAATCAAGGCGCATATCGTCGAGCAACGCTCCGCAGATCCCGCTGGTCAGCTGACTGCGGTATCGAGAGGCAAGCAGCGTTCCTGCGGCCGGCGTGGGCGTTTTGGCTGACTGGCGTTGCGTTGCGCAGATATCTCGATGATGCGTTCACGTCAAGGGCAGTGGCTGAGAATCATCCACTGTGCAGCCGAGCGCCCGAGTCCCATCCCACAGGCTGACAAGAACGGCGAATCGTGGCGCAGCGCGCCCGCAACATTACATGCATTACACATGACATGATCAGGCACTGAGGCGGGATGCATAGCAGGCGGGCAAGGCACCTCATGTCATATCTGTGCTGGACGCGTCGTCCTGGCAACGGCCTATCTTGCGCTGGTGCGGGAGGCGAATACCATTTCCATGAACGCCGCTGCAGTGCATACTCTCGGCTCGCGTTGCTGGCATCAGCAGAGTTGAGCGCCCGTGGCTGTAGAGACGCGTCGGGCTGAACGTGGGAACAGCGACATCGATGACAATGCCAGAGATCGCTATTTAAAGAGGCCATGTTTGATGGTGACAGCAAACCCTCCAACTCAGCTACACTTTGCTTCTCCACACGCTTTTTACACGGTCCTCAAACCAGCATGGTCGCCTTCACCACCCTCATCGCCGTTCTCGCCTCGACCGCGGCCTATGCTGTAAGATCCCCACCCCGCCCCGCCCCCACGAACTCACCTAACCCTAGGCGCCCCTCGAGCCGCGCCGCAATGCGCCTACCCGCATCCAAGCCCGCGTGTCCAACACACGAGTCGGCAACCTCTGCATTGCCCCGGGTCCGGGCACGGACGCGACTGTGATCCTGAAGAGCTGCTCAGACCAGTCAGCGGCGGTGACACACAAGGACAACAAGCTTGTGTTCAGCAGCGGCGTCGCCGAGGTTGCGCAGGGCTCGCACACCGTCCCGTGGGTCAAGGTGCGGCCGGCAAGCGACAGCATGCACCAGACGTTTACAAGCATCTCGGTCGAGAACGGAAACTACATTCGCTTCAAGACCGCCGATGGACACTGCCTTACTGTTGGCGAGCCTGTGCTACCGGGGCCCGCGCGCGTGCGTGTCTCGCGCTGCGAGGAGCGCGACGTCAACCAGGACTTCCGCTTGGCTTAGAGATAGATATGGACTATGTTGTATACCCATGCCATGACATTGATGGAACGCTGAGGGATATGAGGTAAGGACGTTGAGTTGAGGGGCCATGGAGACCGAGTGGGAGCCAAACAAAGCGGAATGATGTCAGCCCGGGAACCGGCAAGTCAAGGTTAAAGTGTAACCTTGTCAGTACTCGAACGCTCCACATCCTCGACGGTGGTGGTGGCGATTCTGGCTTCAGGAGCAGACTCAAGAGCCGTGGTACACAGTACTGGCGATTCACGAGTGTGCGCGACCTCAGCCTCAACTGGGGCGCTGGGCATGCCGAATCCGACTAAGACAGCTCCGAGGCTGCCGGCAGGGATATCAGCTGAAATAATCTCCGGGCCAGCGATGCAGACAACTCCCGGAACTCACTAGGTGGTCGGTCATTGTGGCGGGCCCGATCTGCTCGAAGCGCGACTGCCGCGCCTAGGGACACCGCCATAGTAGTCCTTGACAACCAATGTAAACTCACGAAAACGATGAGACATGGCGCGGAACACAGCATCCGTGCCTCCGCACATTACATTATAGGTGGTGCTCCGCACATTACATTATAGGTGGTGCAGTGTGAGCGTCCTGCATTCCGAGGAGAACGGCGCAGCCGCTATATCATAGCAATCATAAGCGCTCACGCGGCGTGTGGGTATCGTCTTGGTAACGGGCGGCGTACTTGCAATATAGGTGGGCTTTCCACCTCCATGATGTGCAGCTCAGCTCGTCGTTCTCACTGGCAAGCGAGGAGAGGTGGTAAGGAGACCTCGCCACGGCACAGGTTATAAAGGCCTACGACATCGAACAATCAAGAGTTTCGTGCTTCCCTTCAGCATGGTCGCCGTCACTGCTCTTCTTGCCATTCTCGCCACAGTCTCGGCGGTACATACCCCGCCGACTAGCACTGACCGCAGGCACACGGCCTCAGTAGGCGGCAAGACATACCTGCGCCCACCTCGCCACAGGTGTCTGGCAAGCTGCGCTCGATGCTCGGTGGCTGCCTTGCACCCGCAAACGGCACACTAGTTCGGCAGCCATGCAAGACGGCGCCGAAGGCGACGTTCAACGACGACAGCGGCGAGCTGAAGTTCGGTGATCTGCGCGCCACAGTCAGGATCGTCGGCGTAGGGATTCCCGTCACGCTCTCCCTCCTCGAAGCCGAGCCCTTTGAGCGCTACGACGGCTTTGGCGGCGGCGGGGTCGCGCCCAACCCCTATTACGCGCACACTATTAGGGCTAAAGACTCGTCGCTGTGTCTCGATGCGAGGGACACCGAGGTGGTCCTACATGAGTGCCAGCGGTACAGCGAAGCGCAAATGGTGCGGTTCAGGTAATTGGTGATGCAGTAAATGAATTTGGCCATGTTGGGATGGCGGTAATGACTTGATGGCCGACTCGACCACAATACTGAAAGCCAGCCACGCCAAAGCGGGGCGAGGGACTACTCACACAGGTGTGTAGGTCAACCAGGTGTACTGGGACGCTCAACGGAGAGAGTGGATGATGTAGCTGTTCCTCCGACACTTCATTTCTTTTTTTTTCCGAGGCATTGCATGTCGCAGGGCGAATCGGCTTCCTGTGCGGTCGATTTTGTTGACCCCGTAGGACTCCCTTGCTGAATTGTATGCATCCATAAACAGAGTTGCTCGGACTGTGCTGCATTTTGCAGAACAGACGTAGGTGAAAAATAGGGGAGGCGCGAGAGTGTAGGGAAGACGGCTGCGGCTGGTGGCGCCACCAACGGCACTCGATGCATACTTTCTGCAGTAACTCTGCCTTCGGAGTCCGAGCCATCCAAGTGGACCATCGCTGCTACACAACGCCGCGACAGTCTTCCTCAGCCCACTATGTGCCGTTAGACACCGGCGACTAATCTCAAACGAAAATCAGACGCGGCGCTGATTGTTCACTCTGTCCATGCCAAACATGTTATCGTACTTCTGAACTCGATGCCTATCTAACTCGCCCACT
The DNA here is from genome assembly GCF_008065305.1 of Cutaneotrichosporon oleaginosum. Classification (NCBI taxonomy): domain Eukaryota; kingdom Fungi; phylum Basidiomycota; class Tremellomycetes; order Trichosporonales; family Trichosporonaceae; genus Cutaneotrichosporon; species Cutaneotrichosporon oleaginosum. Next base: position 531,832 of record NW_027072174.1, on the reverse strand, counting down.
CGCTAGTCAATCTCAAGGACAACGCGTCCCTGGATCTTGCCCTCCTCCATGTCTCGGAAGACCTGTGCCAGGTCTTCAAGCTTTGCCGTCTTGTAGTGCGTCTTGATGACGCCGCGCGCGGCAAAGTCAAGTGTCTCGATGGCTTGCAGACGACCGCCCACAGCCGAGCCGACCAACCGGAGCTCCTTGAAGATGAAGAGCGCAGGTGCAGCCGAGCCCACAGGTACCATTTCACCCTCTGGGACGCCGACACAGACGGCGGTGCCGGCGAAGCGGAGGAATGTGAGAGACTGGGCGTAAGCCGCATTGGATGCGGTAAGGACGAGGACGGCGTGCGCGCCAATGCCGGTGATCTTCATGACCTCGGCCGTCACATCCTTAGTCTGCGTAAAGTCGATGAAGAACTCGACACCATTCTCCTCCGCCACGGCCTTCTTGCTACCGTGGTCGATGCCGATCACGCGCGCCCCGAGACCCTTAGATGCGAGGGCACACGCAAGGTGCCCCAAGCCACCGCCAGCACCCATGATGACGACGAACTGGCCGGCCTTGACGTCGGCCTTCTGCAGAGCCGCGTATACCGTCACGCCGGCACAGAGCTGGGGCGCGGCGGCCGCCGAGTCGAGCCCCTCGGGAATCGGAGTGACGTATGAGGCAGGAGCGGTCGCGTACTGCTGGAAAGTACCCGGAGTGAAGTAGCCACTGATCTTGCCTGATGAGCACGATGCGTCACGGCCGCTCAGGCATGCCGTGCACGTATTGCACACAGCCGACATCCACTTGATGCCGACGCGGTCGCCGACCTTGACGGGGGAGTTCTCAAGGCCTGGGCCGAGCTTGGCGACATAGCCTACACCTGGAAATGTTAACCTGAACGGTACGGAGTGAGATGGGTGGACGGGGCTGCAAGCAGCATGATCTAATTATATTTTATGCCCTAGGCCATCGTGCCATCGCTCCACTTGCTGACTCACCTTCGTGGCCGCCAACTTGACCCTCTGGGGTAGGGGCGGGGAGCGCCTTCCAAGCGTTCATCATGACTCCATAGTCCGAGTGACAGACACCCGAGTGGGTCAGGCGCACAAGCACCTCACCCTGCGCGGGCTCCGGCGTGTCAATCTCCGTGACCTTGATGCTGAGCGTTCCCGGCTTGTCGTAGACAGCAGCCTTGTGCTTCTTGGGGATGTTGGCGAGGTCGGCGGGCGGGCTCATTGTGAATACGGGCTGGGGTGCGGGGTGATTCTGGGACCAGGGGTGAGGTGAGGAGCTACCCATGGCAACACTCCCAGCTTATACTGCTCCTTGAACCGCTGCGAGACCGGGCCGGTTGCCCACCTCGCTTGCACGGTGACGAAGACACCGCAACCGCGTGTGCTTCGGTGTTGCCCGCGCCGAAGGGAATGTGGATGCATGTCACATGACGTCGGATGGCCGTCGTCCATGAATTGCTGGGTCGGTTAACCGTACACGTTGATGATCGGGCAGCGAGCGAAACAAGCTGACAAGCTGATGTGGGCAACGTGACGAGATGGAACAATGAACTACGATTTCGATAGGCTGTCAAGTAGCCGGTCCCCCAATCTCCAAAGACCGACCTGCAATCATCCCGATCGAGTTCCCTCGTCACCTGTATCACCTCTTCACTGTGCTCGGCAGCTTCTATAATAAGGGATCAGCTATATCAGTGACATCGTTACAGCGGTATTGAAAACGAATTGCACCGTGTCGTCTTCACCAACTGTTGGGGGATGAGAATGGCGCTGCGGGCAACTTGACTCGCCGATGCAAAGTCACGTGACGACAGCTCCGTTCCATCAGGCGTCGTCGCTCCTCAATTCCGCTCGTTTTAAGCACACGCTCGCTCCGCAACGCGAAGAGCACGACAGCCTGTCATGTCCGCCTCTCTCCTCCATCACAGCCAGGATGTCGAGCTGCCCCTCATGGACGCGCGTCGCGCCTCCACGGACGCTCCGCCAGACAGCGGGGATGCCGACCGAACTTCAGCTGCAGTCACCAACACAACACGCTACCGCTTGTATCTTTCCCACCTGCTGTCAACATGGAACATGCGCGTGTTCGAGTTTGGCGCAGTTCTCTACCTGGCCAAGGCATTCCCGGGTACGCTACTCACCATGTCGATTTATGCGTTTGTGCGCGGTCTGTCGGCCATCGTTTCGGCCTCGGCGATCGGGACATACATTGACCGCAACGATCGATTGCACGTAGTTCGGACAGCCATAGGTGAGTCCTCGCAGGGCATGGCTGACGGACAGTCGGTCAGCGAGTATCTGTCGCGGTCTCCTGCGTGGCCTTCTACATCCTCATCCACGGGGATATGAAGGAGAGCAAGCTTCTTTCGGTCGTGCTTCTCGTCCTCGTCGGAGCCCTGGCATGCGTTGAGAAGGTGTGCGCCATTATAAATACCGTCGCTGTGGAGAAGGATTGGGTGGGTGATTGGACTGAGGGCCCATGCTGAGGCGCCCAGGTTGTTGTCGTTGGCCAATCGGACCCGGAGGGACTCAAGGCCATCAACTCTCAGATGCGTCGGATAGACCTGCTGTGCAAGCTGATCGGACCCATGGTGATTGCCATCCTCGACGGCGTCTCAACTGAGCTTGCCATTCTGGTCAACTTGACCATGAACCTTCTGTCGGTCGCACTCGAGTACTTTGCGATTGCTCGAGTCTACCATGAAGATCCGCGCCTCCAGCAGCCGAAGAACGTGTCAACAGCGCGTTCAACCACATCTACGCCAACGCCGCAAGGCCTGTTGGGCCACGTCCACGACGCCGTCGCTGCCTTCGCGTCCGACGCCCGGCTGTACTGCACTCACCAGGCGTTTTTGCCCTCCTTCGCATGCGCTCTGCTCTACCTCAACGTCCTTACCTTTGGCGGACAGATGGTCACGTACCTTCTGGCCAACTCTTACACATCCACAAATGTCGGCATCGCACGCACTGTCAGCGTGGTTCTCGAGGTGGCCTCAACATGGGTTGCCCCTCGGCTTATGACGGCCATCGGAGTTACGCGAGCAGGCATCTGGTCCAGCTGGTGGCAGCTATCCATGCTGACCACCGGCGTGGCAGTGTTTACCGCCTTCGCCGACAGACCTCTTGTGTCCGCGAGCGCACTGGTTTGCGGAACAATTCTCAGCCGCATGGGCCTGTGGTCGTTGGATCTCTGCATTCAAGTCATTGTGCAGGACGTGAGGCATCGCTATGTCATTGCTGATCATAGGATGTCGAAGCTGAGTCCCGCGGCGTATTCTCGTCCATGGAGTCGGCGTTTCAAAACGCATTCGAGCTCCTGTCCTACGCGTCCACCATTGTCTTCTTCCGGCCCGAGCAATTCAAATACCCGACTATGATCTCGCTCATGATGGTATTCGGGTCCAACTTCTGCTACAGCATTTATGTCCGCAGGCGTCGCGGCCACCTGTTCCATCCCGAGAAGCTCTGTGGCTGCGTGAAAAGGGATGAATTTCACCCGTACGTCGCTCTGCCTGATGGTCGCAGCAACTCTACCAGTGACAATAATGTTTAGTATGCAGTTTTTGTCTCCGTTTCTTCGATATGTCATATAATGCAGTCCTACAACTTGCCGATAACTGGCTCAAGCAACTCCGGTAGAAGCTTGGCAGCATCCCCAGCGAACGCAAAGTCTCCTGGTCTGCACTCGTCAATGTCCGCGTCCAGGTTGACAGTCACGACGCTAGTTCCCGCGCTCCGGGCCCGCTCGGCATACCCAGCCGCTGGGTACACCACGGAACTTGTTCCGACAACGAGTACGATGTCGACCGATCCGGCGTCGATCCACGCGTCGACTTCCGCCAGCATCGCGTGGTCCAACTGCTCGCCGAACCACACCACACCCGGTCGCTGCAGTCCCTTCTTGCACCGCGGGCAGTGCGGCAGCTCCGACTCGGGGATGGGCTCCAGTTCCTGAGCCGGATCGAGCAAGGTCAATCTCTCCCCGGGAGCGGCGTCGATCGAAGAAGGCGCCAGGGCGGGGCACAGGGGATCATCCTGGTTGTTCTGCTCGACCCAATCGCATCGGCGGTTCGAACACTTGAGGTCGAACAGCGAGCCATGGAGGTGGCGCAACTGGCCGACGGAGTGCCCAGCGCGTTCGTGAAGATCTGTATTAGCCAAGGTAGGCGAGAATCGTACTATCTACGTTCTGTGTAAGACACAGGAAACCAGGTTGTCGCTCAGCCAGCTTGGCAAGTGCCCGGTGTCCGTCGTTTGGGCTGACTCCCAATGCCACGTGACGACGGTAGCCGTAGAAGAGCCATACGAGGCCAGGATCACGCGCGAAAGCTTGGGGAGTTGCGAGCGACGTCGACTCGTAGTTGCGCCAGAGCCCGCCCGCGCCCCGAAAGGTGGGCAGTCCGGACGACGCGGACAGACCTGCTCCGCAGATCGCAAGGATGCGCTTCGCCCGACCGAGCACTTTGTGAAATGCCGCAACGTCGCTGGACATGATGAATGATGAGAGGTCTAGGATGCAAGCAATGCGACATTGATGACGTGGGGTGGGCTCAAGTGCGGAGCCACATTGCTCCGTCAGTGTATCGGCCGAGTCCTACTTGACGAGCAACACGCGGAAGGCATTTGTATCATACTGTCGAATTTGCTACAACCCATTCTCGAGAGATATTTCACGCGCGTACAAAGGACGGATAGCCAGCCTCCCTCTCCTCCTCGCATTTCTTGCGATACGTGCCTACGCCTCCGACGTAGGAAAGCAGACGGCGAGGCTTGCCCGGCACATTAGACCCCATGTACCACGAGTCGGTCTTGGTCACGAGGGTGGCGTTGGCCGTGTCGTCATGATGCTTGACCCACTTCTCCTCGCCTTCGGCGCTCGGCTCGATGATGGTCTTGCCATCCTTGCGCTGGTCGACCAAAGCACGAGTGACCCACTCGGTCTGCTGAGACAGACAGGTAGTCATGTTGCAGAGCGCGGCAGACGGCGCAAGGGGCACAGCGGTCGTGAGGAGGTTCGGGTACCCGTGCTTGCCCAGGCCCATGGTCGTGCGGATGTCCTTGCTCCACTCTTCGGCGAGTGACCGACCGCCGCGGCCGCGGACGTCAATGCGGGAAAGAGCACCGCTTCCGGCGTCAAAGCCAGTCGCAAGAATGATCTTGTCAAGCTCAACCACACGGCCGTCCTGCAGCTCGATGCCCTTCTCGACGAAACGCTTGATTGGGTTGCGGTCCTTGCGGACACTGATGACCTCGACATTGGGTAGTTGGAGAGCCTCTAGGTAGCCATTCTCGAGGGGAACGCGGTGTGTGCCGAAGCCATAGTCGTCCAGCGTAGGTACAATCGCATCGATGAGGTGGGCGTTGTTGTTGAGACGCTGGCGCATCCTATCGGCGACATACTGCGACACGGCGTCGCTCGCCTCCTTTTCGAAGAAGATTTCGGGAAACGACGCGAGCCACATCTTGAGAGAGCCATGTTCGTAGCAGTCCTCCATAATCTTCTGACGCTCCTCGGGGGTGGTGTTGTGCCATGTCTTCGTCGGGTCCCAGTCATATTCGAAACCCGAGAACGTGTCCGGAACTGTCGTCTTGGTCTTCTCGTACGCATCGTGGTACTCCTTGTGCTCGGCCGGCCCCCACTTGGGGTTCTTCATCTTGACGGTGTACTGGGGCGTACGTGCGAATACAGTGAGATGGCCGCAGTCGGGGGCAATGGTCTGGATAACTTGGATACCCGTGGCGCCAACACCGATGACGCCCACCCGCTGGCCCTTGACTACAACGCCCTCCGCGGGGTACAGCGACGTGTAGACAATCTGGCCCTTAAACTTGTCCTGGTCCACGAACTGGTTTGTGATGGGCGCCGAGAGCATGCCGCCGCACGAAATGAAATACTGCGTGTCGATGACATCGCCGGCGCTCGTTTTGACAGTCCAGCGGTTGCGCTTCTCGTCGTAGTGGGCACTGGTGACGCGTGCGTTGAACTTGATGTCTTTGCGCAGCTCAAACTTGTCGGTAACATAGTGGAGCCAGCGCTCTATCTCGGGCTGGCCGGGGAAACGCTCACTCCAGGTCCATCCCTTGTACAGCTCCTCGTCCCACAGCTGGTAGATGTGACCCTCGCTGTCAAACCTCTGCAAACGTCAGTCCCCGCTGCACAGCATCACTCACAGCACCTGGGTAACGATTCCAATACCATGTACCACCAACGTCTTCACCTGCCTCAAGGAGACGTGTCTTGAAACCCTCTTTGCGGAGCTGGTGAAGCTGGTAGAGACCAGCAACCCCAGCGCCCATCACCACGGCGTCGACTGTCTCGGTGGGTGTGTCGGCTGTCATTGTAGTAGCTACTGGTGCCACTGAAGGTAGAGGTGGCGCAGCGGCCCCTTAATCATATTATATGCGCGAGAAAGGCGTGGGCGGCACCAGTCCGCCAGTTCCGAGCACCCGGGACAGCATGTCTCCGGCTGACGTGGTCTCGTGTCTGGGACGACTATCTCGGCAAAGGCTGCCGATGGCAGCAGCTTGGCTCGTCTGCGTCTCTGCCCGCTTGCCCGGCTCGTTTATGCCACCTTCACGATCCTTGGGGTGGGGAATGGACGCACATGGAGGCACGCACCCGAGGGCGGCGTGTACGTACAGGGCTAAACACTTAACACCACATGTCCCGGAAAACCGGCTGGCTCACCTGATCACTCGTGCTGCGCATCGGTGGGCTAGCTCAAGGGGGGTGGTGTCAAAGTTCTCATGGCATAGGGGGAATGAACTGGATACGAACCGAGGGCATGAAGCGAGACGGAGAGATGGAGCAGGGTGTTGGAATATGGAGAAAGAACAAGTTGCCGGGTCAACAGTGGCGGATCGGCATGCCTCGGCACATACAGATCGGCCAATCAGCAATAGCCGGTCTTCCGGAGCATCAGGTCACATGATCACATGATGACAACCCTCTCATCTGTCTCACATCATCCTTCAAGCGCGGCGCTCCTGCTCCGCCGGCCCCCGCCGTCCCAAGTATAGATGGCGGCGTGCCTCCGCCACGGCCGCCACGACCGCCACATGCCTTTCCATAGGTCACTTCAACAACTCTACCGGTCGGGCGCTGTCCGAACCGAGTTCCCCGATCAGGCGGGGATGCGGTCATCCCCACACCCGGGAGTCTCTCCATTCAGTAGTCTTATACCACCCGCTCACCCAATTCCTCCCTTCTAACATCCTCTACATCACACATCATGGCGCCCACTCTCTCTGCCGAAGGCAAGGCCAAGCTGGACCAGATCCTCGAGTCCGAAGTCGCTTCGGGCGAAATCCCCGCCTCAACCTTCGCTGTCGCGACGGCCGATGCCAACGCCCCGCCCATCTACTGGGGCGTGGCCGGCGATCGCCACTTTGGTGACCCCAGCAAGGGCCAGATCAATGAAGACACTGGTGCGTGCCCAGGTTCCCCAACGCTAACATGCAGTTCTTCAGCTCATGTCGATGACCAAGCTCGTCGTCACAGTCGCGGCTCTCCAGCTCATCGAGAAGGGCAAGCTCTCGCTTGACGACCCCGCGGTCATCGAGAAGAACCTTCCAGAGTTGTGGAAACTCGAGATTCTCACTGAGATGAAGGATGGCAAGCCTGTCACCAGGAAGCGCACCAAGCCAATCACTCTTCGTCACCTGCTCACGCACACCAATGGTACTGGCTACGATCTCATGGTCCCACTCCTTGGCGAATGGGCCAAGGCAACAGGCCACAAGGGCGTCTTCGCCTCCAACCTGACCATCGGCTCGTTTGAATCGCCCCTCATCTTTGAGCCGGGAGAGGGTTGGAACTACTCGCTGGGTCTCGACTGGGCTGGTATCCTCATTGAGCGGGTGTCGGGTCAATCGCTTGACGCGTACTTTAAGGAACACATCTTCAAGCCGATCGGCGCCAACACCATCACTTTCGCCCCGGAGGCCAAGCACTACGAGAACCTCCAGACGCCCACCATGCGTGACGAGAACTTGAAGGTTTTCGCGTTCCCAGGTGCCCGCGAGACGGCGCCCGAGAAGATTGTGGGTCAGGCGTCAGGCGGCGCCGGCCTCTACGGCACAGCCAAAGACTACCTCCGCTTCCTGCAGGCTGTTATGCGCAGCAAGGAGCCTGGAGGCATCATTTCGCCCGAGTCGTACAAGCTCATTTTCTCCCACCAGCTTCCGGATGCGCCCGAGGGCACCTATGCTGGCCAGTACGGATTCGCCGCGCTCATCCCCCACATCCATCCCGATCTCATCAACAACAAGAAGATCGGCCACTCCTTGGGTGGCTTCTACGCCCAGGCTGACTCTCCTCACGGGCGCAAGGCTGGTACCACCTGGTGGGAAGGTATGTGATGACAATTGGGCATGAAACGTTCACTAATACCCAGGAATCTACAAGACCTACTACTGGATGGACCCCACCACTGGTATCTGCGTAAGTCACCATCTTCGGCTGGTTTTGCGCACCGCTGACAAGCAGGGCGTCTTCACGACGCAGCTGTTCAGGTTCGCCGTTCCAGACCACTTTGAGAAGGTCTTCAATGACCTTGAGCGCACGCTTTACGACAACCTCTCGTAGTAATGTTTTGGGCACAGGGAAGATGCATTGAAGTTCAAGCAGATGACGTGATGCGACGCAACGCGACGCGTATGAGCACCCGTGGCGGAATGGCGGACCAACTGCGCAGGAACATATCGAACACATCGAACACATCGATGACGATTGTCCCGGAGTTCGGAGTCATCTCCTATCCGCACATTCCTTCGACAACGCGTCGGGCATAGATTCCCGATGCCAGACCGTCGGGCTACTGGCGTCAAGATCCTTAGCGGTCATGTGTGCAAAACGATCACGACATACCAATCTATATCCTCATCAAACGCGGGAAGCAGAAGTCACAACTTGGTACATTCGCTGTCTATATGCGCCGCTGATACAACTTCTCGCCCACTCGCCGTCTACTCCCACCCTCGCGTCGCATAGCACAAGCCCTCTGGGCGGTTGTACTGTCGGGAACCGGCGGCACTGCGCGCCCACTCACTGAAGTAGCTGAATACACCAGCATAAGCAGCCTCTTGCAGTCGAGCCAGCATCTCAGCCTTGTGGGGTGCACCCGGGCACATGTCGCACTGCCTTGCCCGGGATACCAAACTCCTCGACGCCTGCGGCGGCGGACGGGGCTGGAGGAACCGGTCGAAGCCATACGGCTCGAACAGGCTAGCATAGCATTTCTCGCAGACGTCCCAGTCGGAATCACGTCCCCGCGGTCCCGGACCGAGCCCCCAGAACTGCTGTCGTGCGCCGTTCATCTGCGCCATCGCGCAGTCCATAACGCGGCTCGCCGCCGTCTGGAATTTGCCCCACGCGTTCGTCTCATCCGCCACGACCAAAGGGAAGACGAAATAGAGGCTCGAGAAGTCGCACATGTACATGTCGTTTGGGTTGTTGACCGCGTATGGGACGAAGTGTGCGGCGAAACGGCTCGTCGTCGCCTTGTCAAGGTAGCAGGCCTCGCATACGACGAGTCCCGTAATCGCTGGGGTGACCGTGTACCACTTGCGCGAACCAGCCTTGACGTCGTAGCTGGTACATGGCCGCACCGCGTTGCGGCGCTCAACCAGGCGTCGCCACTCGTCCCAATGGTCTGGAGCAAGCTTGATGTACCCGTCGCGTACGCTTTCCTTGGCAAAGTCACAGCGCCACTGCGCGTCTGGCGGGTGCGCAACACGCTCGAATCGGCTCGCCCAGGTGTTGGCTTTGGCGTGGTCTTCGAAACATGCTTCGCAACAAACTGTCCCTGGTGGTCCGTTGATAGGCCGATACCATGCGATGCCAGACGTTGCCGAGCAGGCAGACACTCCCGGGCAGTCCTTAACCCTGGCTCGTGTTCGAAAGTAGGCTGCTATCCCCGCGGCGTCTCCAGCGAGGAGGAGCGCCTGCGCGCGCTTGGTGTGGAACATGCACTTCTTGGACTCTAGCTCCTCGGCCTCGAAGCCGAGAGACCCACCCGCGGCAAAGGCGACATAGCAAGGTGGACAGCAAGTGAGCAGCAGCCCTGATGCGCGCAGGACATGCCAAGTCGTTCGGTAGGTGATGGCGGTTGTTTTGGGACACATCCACAGCGTGCCAGGTCGGCCAGACTCACGCATAGCGGGCTGATAGCGGACGGGGGCCTCGCGTATACTGCGCACATGCCGTGCGGGGGAGCCTCTCCGCAGTGGCAGTGGTCTGGGCGAGGAGGTACGACCGTGAACGGAAGCAGATGAGCTCAGCGGCTGAACTATGGGCGCTGGTGTACATGGGGATGGTGTCCGAGTTGGCGTCGATGGCGACGATGGGGAATACGTGGATGAGGTACGCCGAGATAGTGGTTGGTAGCTCGCTGCAGCTGGCAAGGAAATGGACTGCTCGAAGATTCCCAGCGTTAGCATGGGATTCAGTGTCGATGGGGCGACATGCTGTGGACGCCCAAGTGGATGCCCGTCGACACCAACGTCCATGTGCCCGAACTGCCCCGTCAGGCTGGCCACGGGGTCGGCGAAAGGTCCGGGTAGCCCTCGCGCTGCCGCCATCGGTTGGGCAGGCTGTAGAGGGCTAGCGTAGGTGGCCGGCGTGTACCCCCAACCCGATGGTGATGGGGATGGAGAGCTAGAGCGCGAGTTGTGGACCAGCGCCTGGCCATAGAGTGGCTGAGGCAGGAGCTGCTGTCCATGAGGGAGGAACTGCGAGCTCGAGTAAGACGCGGAGATGTCTGGCGTGACCTGCTGCGGCAGGTAGACGCTCTGGCGAAACGGGTTGGTCGACGACTGCTGCTGGAAGGGGTTGTTAGACGCGGGTGGGGCCTGGCTGTACTGCTGTTGCGCGCAGTAGTAGCTGTTGATCATGTTGATGGCCTCGGCGTCCCTCTCGTCGGTGCTGTCGTCGCCGCCGCCGTTGATGAGATGGAGCAGAAGCGGGAGTGATGAGATATCTGTGTCATGGCGCTGGAGGAAAGGGTGGAAACTCGTGCACTGGCCGCTTGTCGTCGCTTCAACACCACCTCTGACAGGGGCCCCTTGCCTGTTGATTGGATGTGAGAACTCGCCACGAGCCGTCAGTCCTGACTCGAGTTGGGAGCTGGCAAGATCGCTTCGGAACCATGCAGCGCCACCGCATGGGCTTTTAAGCAAGCAAGGTGGCGATCATGATGACATGCATAATTGCAGATCACACGCGATCAAGCCGATCAAGACATGATTCAACAAAGGTACCCCTTTCGTGCCCGGATTCGCCAGGTGTCCATTGCTCGCACTCTCTGGTGCAAGCCGTACACACTATCCCGCATCGAGCGATTGCAACCCGGTTGACCACGCGACTGGATGACCACCATGTCCATGGATGGTGTCAAGCCGAAGCGACGCGATGGCTTACTCCAGCAACGCGGACCATTTGACGTTCAAGACAGATTTCTAAACAGCAAGGCAAACACATCGGAGAGCTAGAGGTACCGTCCGAGGGGCGCAGGGGACTGGTCCCCGTTGCGCGACTGGGAAGACAGCGTGTTGGTGGAGAAAGGAACGACGGGGTTCTTCCGCTTCCGCACGCTCAGCGCAATTCCGCTCCATCTCAACAGGCTCAGCCCGATTGGACAATTCACACGGGAACGCGGAAAGCTGCGCCACTGCCAAAACCGTTTGATGCTGGGCAGTCTATGTCTATGATGTGAAAGCGGCACGGATTCTAAATAGTAGACTGTCTACCTGTTACATTGCGAACCACCGACTAACTCGAGGTGGTTGCGGGTTGGCTTTGCCAGTGACATACTGTACTAGAACTCTGCCTGTCAGCACATTGAGCTCAGCGGCATAGTCAACCCACCTTGCGCTGCAAGCCATGCACCGTCGATAATAACGTTTGTGCCCGTAATGTATTGGTTCTGCTTTCAGTACTCAACCCGACTGGCCCAGCTCACCACCACCAGGCCGATGATGCACTGCGCGTAGTCAACGGCGCTGCCGACGCGCTGGAATGGGATGCCGTACTCGTCGCGCCAGTGCTGCGCCTCGCCCTGCTTATCCTCAAAGTCGGACACGCTCATCCCCGACGGGAAGTATCCCGGGCTGACGGCATTCTACATCAGCTGGCTGTGTAGGTGAAGCGCAAGCACTCACCACGCGAATCCCAAGACCGCGGCGCGCAAACTCGGTGCTCTGCATGAGCGCGAGATGGATCGTGCCGGCCTTGGAGACGTTGTAGGGCATCTGCCCGCGCTGGCTGGTCCGCGTGATGCCCGACAGCGACGCGATCTGGATGACGTTACCCGGCTCGGCGAAGCCGTGGTCCTTGGCGGCCGCCAGGAGAGGGAGGAACGCAGCGGTGGTGAAGTACGGCGACGCGCAGTGCGTCGAGCACACCTCCGTCCTGCCGTCAGCGCCACATGTGCAGAACTCACCAGTCCTCCCAAGATACATCGTCGAACATCGCCCGCCCGACCTCCTCCGCGCTCTGGGCCGTTGGGTTGCCGATTTTGGCGCGGCCCCTGAAGATGCCGTGGTTGTTGATAAGGATGTTGACGAACTTCTCGGAGTGAGAGACCGCCTCGACGAGCGCTGGCGTTAGAAAAGTCGCGGGGCCTTTACTCACCCTTGATGCCGTCCTTAGTGCCGAGGTCCGCCTGGATGGGAATGATGCAGCCGTTGCCCTTGCGCGGCTTGAACTCCGCCGCGGCCTCCAGAGGCTCCAACCGCCGGCCGGTGATGTACACCCGCACGCCGTTCTCAGCCAATGCAGTTGCGGTGACGAGTCCGAGACCTGTTCCTCCGCCCGTCACTAAGTTTCAGCATGGTTGCGCAACAGTTCTTACCGACAGCGACCCGCCCGCTGACGTCATACAGCTTGCTGATGTCGAGCGCGTCTGTCCCTGCGACGGACTTGTGGAGGGAGAATGAGGCGTCCATGGTGGTGTGCAGTGCAGCGAGAGCAAGGAGACACCTGCAGAAGGACAGGAGGTCTTGTGCAGGAGGATGGTTGTTTTGTAGTTGTGGTGGGCAATCTTGTGGTTCCCTATCTATCCGCTTCGGACCGATACAGGGAAAGCGCATGACGTCGATGTTGTTGTCAGCCAACCTGTCCACCACGCCTCGAGTTGGAGCAAGTCTGCGTTTACGAGCCGAGCACGAGTCCGGCCAGCGGGACAAGCGCAAAGCCATGCAGATGTCGAGGAGCAGGCTGACACCTGGCGACTAGTCGCGTTACGTGGGCGCTGCGGTGGTCTCGGCAATCTTCGCAGTCCAGTCGCTCAGATGATATATTCCTTCACGGGGACGTCCAGCTGAATCACAGCGTAGCGCTAGCCGACCAAAAACTTCTCACTGACTTTACAGACCGCGACCGTACAAAGCGCCCAATCCCTAGCGCAATGCGATACATGGATTTCAGATATTGCCTACAAGTTTCGTTGTGATGGGAGACTTGGCGCGCAGCCGCGCGCCATATTTAATGAGCATGAATGGGGCAATAGCGAGCGCAAACCCGAGGCCCGCAATGAGCGTCGAAGCCTGCGGATATCCCATCTTGATATACATCTGCCGAGCGAACAGCGGGAATATTCCACTGAAGCCATTCCGCACCATGCTGTGTGCGGCCTGCGCCGACGATGAGTTCTGCTCGTACGCGTCCGCGACATAATTGCTGGTGTCAGCGCTGGCGCATCGTCACGCACAAGGTACCGAGATACATGGAGAAGATGCCCCAGTAGGAGAGGCAGAGGAAGAAGGCGGGAACCGCCCAGTGGATCGACGGCCGGCCGGTCCAGCCGAAGATGAGCGTCGCGGTGGGGAAGATCAGGCCGCCGACCGCGGCCCAGTAGAGGCGCGCTTCGGGCGATGCGCGACCGGTCGCGGACTTGGACGCCGCTTTGCGGAAGAGATGCTCTTGATGGAAGCTGCAGATGTAGCCTAGGATGCCGCCGATGGCGATGCACGACTGGATCGAGCCCGCTTCGCCGGGGCTGAAGCCATACTGCTCAAAGACGAGGATGGTGGATGTGCCACCCAGGAAGATGATGGCCCAAGCAACTGGTATTAGCAGTGTAAGCACTGGAGTGGGCGACGCACATCCGATCCACAAGGTGAGTGCAATGACGATGGGCTCGGTACACAGCATTTCTGTGTGTCAGCGAGGCACATCCAACGCGTACTGAGTGGGAGGCCGACGCTCTTGGTTAGCTGTTCGGCAGTCGACTGGTGTGTGGATGTGAGGTCCAACTTGCTCATGTGCAGCACACCCGTCTCTTTGGTGAGACGTTTGGCGCGGCGGCGGAGAATGATGTTGCCGCGCGTCTCACGCAGGAAGAGCAGGCTGACGACCCCCGATACGGCGGACGCGATGCCCTGCGCGCCGAAGCACCACTGGATACCGACAAGCTCGCCGGTCCAGCCCATTGTGAGGCCGCCAAGCGCCTGGCCGACGAACACCATGAGCGAGAAGAAGTTCATCAACTGTCCTCGCTCCCTATACCCGAAGATGTCGGCGATCGTTCCGCCGACCATCGAGTTACCGACCGAAGACGCCATCCCTTGCTGCGCGTTAGCGCGACGAAGGTCGCAGAAGGGGGAGGCCGGAGCTGAGGTCACTCACAAACCACCGCGCGGCAAGATATCCGTGGATGTTATGCGAGAATGTCTGCGGCAGGAAGAGGAGGGCAACGATCCACCCCGCGACCTGGTAGATGATATTGCGACCGAGATGCTCGCTCAAGGGGGCGAGGAACATCGGTGCGATCGCAACGGACACGTTGAACAGACACAGGCCGAGGATAAACATGAGGCGGGAGGTGTTGAACCATGCGGGCCCCCAGGTGGCCATGATCGACTGGGACGTAGCATTTGCGATCGTCGTGACGGTGATCAAGCTACAGGCGAGGATTGTAAGCCACTTGCGCGAGGGGCTCCAGTTGTATGGGTTCTGGAGTGAGCTGCGGGGCTACGTGGGGCTGGTGGGGCTCGCGGGGGGCACTGATGAGAAGCCTGGACTGCGTCGTTGCATGCGAAGCAATGCGTACCTCGGGGTCGTTTTCCTCCCAGTCGACCTCGATGATACCTGGCTTATCGCTCGCACCGCTGGCGGCCTTGGTTGGTGTCGTAGCGCCGCCAAATCGTTTTTCTTCGTCCATGTTCATGATGGGGGTGGGAAAGCAAGTGTAGACATTGATGCGTCGGTGGGCTGAAGATGGGCAAAATGAGCAAGACGTACAAGATGGAAGGGGAGAGGCGGGAGATGAAGAGTTACAATGAATGCATGTTGAATAACTCTGTCGCAATCCAAGCAGTACGAGTGGCAGGTGACTGACTGACTGGCTGACTGGGAGACATCTCCGCGCGCTCAACTCGAGGTGAGTAGTGCCTCGATCTACCCGCGGCAAAACCGATCTCTCTCGGCCGCGGCCTCTTCGTCCGGGGCTGCCTCGGCATCTCGGTTCTCCCGCCGTACGCTGCGGCGTTCAACCCCCTGCCGATCCGCCGATTAGATATCTCCCTCCTCAGCTCCTCCCAAGAAAAAACCGTCCAAAAGCCAAGAATCAACAACAACTGCTATGATACATACATGGCCTGGTAACATCGAGCGATGCGCATCGCGATGTCCTGATGATCAATCACAACCACCTTACACCGCATCGCTGTTCTCCCCCACTCTCCTCGCGGGTGCGACGGCAATGCCGCGGGCGCACCTACACAGTCATCAAATTTCAGCACCTCGGTGGCTCGGCGGTGATAGCTCTGTCACCGAGAGCGAGGCGGCGCAGCCGATCCTGCCGAGCTAGCACTGTCCTCCGCTCCAGTGTTGTGAGGATCTCGCACGCGCCCATCAGCACGCGCGCCTGCAGGACAGTCACCCGCACAGAACGCCGCTGCAGAGCCAATTCAGCCCCCCTCGTGATCACTCGTTGTACAGCACATGTAGCACCATCCGTCAAGTTGTTGTCACTCGTCCTCACGTAAAAAGTCCATCTCGACGTACATCACTCGCTCAACCCCCAGCGCCACAACCACTCCGCCGTCCGGCCAACCATATCGGGTGTGACGACGTGCCCATAGTCCGGCTGGATGTGGCGCACGATGTGCCCCGCCGGCGCCTGCGCCTGGATGCGGGGGAACCACTCGTGGCCGAGCGAGTAGTTGATCACGCGGTCCACGCCCCCGTGCAGGCACAGGATCTTGGCGTCGGCATACACGCCCGGCTCGCTCGGTGTGAAGAAGTACTCCGCGACAGCGGGGGGCACGATCGCCGCCGCGCCATACCGGTCTGTGCGGTTCAGGAAGTCGCCGAGCGTCTCGCTCGGCGTGCTGATGATCGGCACGGCGACTTTGATGCGCGGGTCTTCGCGCACTAGCCGCCAGGTGATGTGGCCGCCGAGGCTGATCCCTACGCTCATGAAGTCTGTAACGTTGCGTTCCGCATGAGGGAACAGGAACGAGGGCAAGAGCTCCATTACAAGTTGCTGGTCTTGCTTGCCGCCCTTGATCTGGGTCGCCATGTGAATTCTGAAGTCAGCTCGAGTTATGGTCAACGGCAGCAATCCAGAACTACGCAGGACAGCATTGAGCTGGCCAGCAATAGTATATCTGCACTCGAGAAGAACAAAGCAGATTCACAGCAAGCAACCTCAAACGTCGCACACCAGCACGAAACAAACCACCACAAACCTCCACTCACAATCGCTTCGGGTTGTTCTCAAACCTCAGCCCGTCTTTATTATTCCGCCTCTGTCCGTGATTCCGCTGATCCAGTGTCACAACGAGCAGATCATGCGTCTTGCGCCGCCCGCTTTCGCGCTCGAGCCTTGCGACCTCGCCGATAATCCCGCTCGCCATAAGATCGAGCTGCGACGCCTTGTTCGCCCACCCGTGCCCGACGATCTGCGTCAGCCATATCGCAGCCACACCCACCGCCATGGAAATCGGAAGCGTGCTCCCCGCGATCTCGTCCAGCCCGAACACGTGCACGTAGAGATCCAGCATGCCCACGGTGTGCTTCGACGCCGGCGGGTGCCCCAGGTGCAGATTGTCAAAGTCCATCGCGTGCGCAGGGTCCATGTAGTGCGCTTTGCGCGCTTCCGATGCCGTCACGCCCTTGTCTGTCATTGTGGGCTCGTTGCTCATCTGTTGAGGGGGAGTGTATGATGGAGAGGTCGTTGAGCAACGGCTGCTGTGCAAGAAGTAGGACGAGAAGGGCCGTGGTGGTGGACATTCCCGCCGGCCATAGCCGATACCCGGATTGCTTGCGAGCCGGTGCCACCGACCGAGCGCTCAACGACACCGAGGTGGGCAACGCCGAAAGAATCATTGCTCGCTGTCAAGAATCATACGGGCGCGCAATGGAGTGATAGCGCGAGGCGCGAGGTCTCGCATCGCTAATGCCGTGCCGATAAGAACTCTGCGGGGCCCAGTGGCGCCTCGCTCACCACCCTGCACCCCACACCGCGGGCCTGAGCAAAGAACACAAAGACGCAACGCACGCAACACACACATAACGCAAACGCCTATGCATGGCTTAACACAACGTACACAGTACACACCACCGCTCTGACACATAGTGCCTTCGCAACCTAACCCAGACCTCATGATCTGTTTCTACGATTCTACCAGCGACCTATCGCTAGAGCTCTAGAGAAAGCGGCTTTCCTCCTCTGCGGCCTTATCCTCTGCCTTCTCGCCGGGCACGCCCCCCGCCGCGTAGCGCTGCACGCCGTCGCGGCTGCTCCCGCGCATCGTGCCGTCGAGGCTGTCCGACTCGCGGTCCTTGTCGCGGCCGCCGGGGATGACGTCGTGCACGGGCTCGTCGATGAGCGCCTCGTGCGCGGGCCAGATTTTGTTGATTGGGATGTACACCAGGAACACGACTGCACGTTAGCTTTGCCTGAGGTTGTGTTAGCGCTGTAGCTCACTGAAGTAGGCGACAAGGTTCGAGACCATGTACAGGTACTTGATGTTGCCGATGTAGATCTTCGGGTTGATGGCGTGCACCATGCCGGGGAGGTTGGGGGCGACGGCGACGGCGAGCGCGACGTACGCGCGCCAGTTCCAGCCCTTGGCGTACCGGTAGATGCCGCGGGGGCGGTACAGCTCGTAGATGTCGAGCTTCTGGCCCTTGACGAGGTAGAAATCGAGGACCATGAGGAACGCGATGGGCGCCAGGACGATCGAGTACGAGGCCATGAACGTCAGGAAGTTGGCGGCCGAGTCGAGCACCTTCCAAGGAACAAAGCCCCAGACGCCAATGGTAATGGCGATGAACTGGCCGCGGCGAATGTTCACATACTTGGGCGCAAGCGAGCAGATGTCGTTCGCAGCAGAGATCGAGTTGGCTGTGATGTTCGTCGTCACGTTCGACAGCGCCCAGGTAAGCGCGCCGAGGAACATGGCGGCGCGGCCGCCCGGAGACGTGTCCCACTTGGCGAGAATGTCGTACGGCTGGTACAGCTCCTCGTTGTACACCGCGTACGCGCAGGTGGCGGAAATCGCCGCGAAGATCGACACGAGAGTGTTGATAAGAGGGAAAGCGAACAGCTGGATCCAGTTGGAGCGCGGGCTCTTGCAGTAACGCGAAAAGTCACCAATGTTGACGGAGAGGGTAGCCCAAGTACCCTGTACAGCGGTGACGGAGGTCATGAACGCAATGAAGCGGGCGGCGCCGCTGGGGACGCGGTTACGGCCGGAGCGGAGGAGAGGGCCAGCCTCGGGGCCGGCGATCTTGACAGCCTGAGAATTAGCTACCGCCGCACGACCCGCGCGATCGCGTGGGACTTACCCAGATGAGAGTTCCGATCGCGACGATAGGAACAATCATGGCCTTGATGTTGAACACCCACTTCAGCTTGCTAGGGTGGATGAAAATGAAGGGGAGCTGGAGAAGCCAGAAGAGGAAGAAGGAGAGGAAGTCGGACGACGTCGCACCCTGGCTCGTCGGCACGCTGTTGGGGAAGCGCTTGTACTGGGGCCAGATGGCGGCGATCATCAGAGTCACGAACTGGCCGCCCGACCACGAGTTGATCGAGAGCCAGAAGCACGCGATAACGCAGCGCGACTGCTGTCAGCATGGTCCACAGACCATATTGCCGCGCGGCATGTTCCTTCCGCGGCCGCTCAAGCTATCGCTATATACTCACAAAGACGACGAACTTGCTGCCCCAGTAGCCGAAGGTCGCGCGCGTAGTGACTGCAAAGGGCGTGTGCACTGTCGCACCGATGATACCGTTGGCTGCGGAGTCAGCCACAGCGCAATGTTGGCGTCCCTGGGCTAAAATTTGGACAAAGACGTACCGGTGATGACGACCGCA
Source organism: Cutaneotrichosporon oleaginosum (assembly GCF_008065305.1). Lineage (NCBI taxonomy): Eukaryota > Fungi > Basidiomycota > Tremellomycetes > Trichosporonales > Trichosporonaceae > Cutaneotrichosporon > Cutaneotrichosporon oleaginosum. Next base: position 512,517 of record NW_027072174.1, on the reverse strand, counting down.
ACGAAGACGGAACCAAGGAAGACGGCGAGACACGATTCCCACCAAGTGAGGCCGAGAGTGACAAAGGAGGCAACGGTGGCCCACGAGGCCGGGTACATGAGATCACAAGCCCAGTCTGGTTCACGTCAGCCGATGGCTCGGGGGCATGTGCGGCGTGGCTCGACGCCATGCCGGGCATGCCATCGCGCCACGCCGGTCCCAATACCCACAGGTGAAGAAGGTGACGCTGGTCCAGGTGCGGTGCTCGTCGGGCGACGGGTCCATGTCTGCCTGTTAGCGCGGCAGCGAGCATGTCGACGTGCCCTTGTTGGACCAGACATTGTCGGGCGCGATGCACGAGTCCTCCTTTGGAAGGACCCAGGAAAACTTATTCATGGCGGGCGGAGGATGGCGGCGGACGGAGGGATAGAGAGCGCGAGCACGGCTCAGAAGCGCTACTTTTAAGAGAGTGAAGTGTCGAGTGGTCAACTATCTGCCCGAGCAGAGCGATAGCGCGATAGCGATGGATGTTATCTGTGAGACGCAAGAATTTGTGGTCTCGTGCGTGCATGCAGCATCAGCCAATTTCTTGGTCTTCGCCCTGGCCCTGACTGCACGAGACATCGTTAAATGCACGGAATGGCCGGGGCCTTGGGTCTGATGCGAAAAACCTCCTGCCGCGGCTGTCATGGGCGGCCGTTTGCTCACGCGATGCGCCTGTGCAAGGAAGTTGAGGTGCTGTGGCGGCGTGAGGGCTGAGGGTCTGCATGATGGCACCGCATGGGGACTTGCCGCCTTGAGGCAGCAAGCAGTTAAGCACAGCCCAGGGATAATTTGGGTGCCTTGAGTTCATTTCCCGTAGTTTGTTCGATTATGCGATTGGCAGATGTCATGTGCCACTCGTCCGGCGGAAGCAAATGAGATGCGTTTGACTTTTATCTCAACGCCTGATAACGTGCCGGTTTGATTCCGCCCTTCCCATGCCCCACATGACATTATATTTGAGTCACGTGTGGGTGCTTGACCTCCACTTGCAACGTTCGGACGTTCCGATGACCCGTGTCCACAAGTGCAATCTCTCTCATCAGCACTGAAACTCCTGCGTCACAGCATTCTGTACCACTGTTGCTCTCCTCTCCATCTCACAATGAAGGTCCTTCTACTCGCTGGCGACTTCATCGAGGTGGGTGGCCCGCACGCAGACACCGCGATCCATCAGTATCCAGTTCTGACCCCAGGACTACGAGCTTTACGCTCCCCTCCAGGCGCTCGAGATGCTCGGCATCGATGTCCACATCGTCTGCCCAGACAAGAAGGTCGGCGAGGACATCCAGACTGCCCTTCATATCCTTGAGCCTGGGCGCCAGACCTACTCCGAGAGGCCGGGTCACCCATTTGACATCACGCACGACTTCGCTGAGGAGACGAAGAGCTTGGACAAGTACGCCGGCCTGATTGTGAGTCTCAGCGCTTGACATGCTCGCCGCTTATTGTAGGTTCCCGGCGGCCGCTTCCCCGAATACCAGCGTTACAACAAGCGTGTTCTTGACGTTATCCGTTTCTTCATGGAGAAGAACAAGCCCGTTGCCGCCCTTTGCCACGGTCTGCAGTTGCTTGCGGCCGCCGGCGTGCTCAAGGGTCGCTCGTGCTCGGCGTTCCCGATGTGCCAGCTTGACGTCGAAGCTGGCGGCGGCAAGTATGTCGACTACGAGGCCTTCTCCAAGAACGCCTATGTCGACAGCAACCTGGTGTCCGCCCCTGCTTACCCGTGAGTATATGAAGACATTAGGGACTGGCACTGAACCCAGTGCGATTGGCGTGTGGCTGAAGGAGTTCATCAAGCTCCTGGGTGTCAAGGTCCAGGTGCCTTGAGGGATAGAGTGCGATGAAGAGCGATGCTTGGAAAAGCATGCGGACATGGCAGGTGGACATGGCGCGCGGGGCGAGATGGGAACGTTCACTCGATGCTGGTCGGATTCAGTATCAGGCATAACTTACCGCAAGTGGTTGTGTCGCGGGGAGGTCCATCATTCTGGGAATACCAGGCCTCGCCAGGTCCGACAACGCCGGTCCGCGCCGCGGACGAGGGCCTTGGTCCTGTGGCCGTCATGCCCCGTCGAGCCGGTGCTTCACCTTTGTTCACGCCATCACATTCACAATTCTTGTCCGCACACACTACTGTGTAATCACACAGTGTTCTCACTTGCTCCGCAGCACTTCGCACGGTATAGCGCCTATCCCGCTGCACAGCGATCCCACTGTTTCGCACTGTGAAGAGCAGCATGGCCTGGTATATTCCCTCACTTACCCATTTCTCATCATCGCTGAGTTTTTTCATTCATCGCTTCACGCCAAGGATGGACCTCCTGCAGGAAGTGCTCCTCCTCCAGCCTTACCCCGGAGGCGCGCCGTATCTAGAGCTGACGCTTGAGTGAGTCAAACTCTCGCAGCTGCTAACGATAGGCGTGTCATGACGGACCTTCGCGAGCCCCACTTTGCTCTGACGGAGGCAAACCTGGCGTGAGCCCAGCGTGGATCCCGCTAATCATAGTGCGCATACCGGTGCCCCCCTCCCTCCACGTCCGTGGGACCCGGCCGACGCCGCCGTCTTCCAACGCGTGCGCCAGTCTATCAACAACGTGCCCATCGACGGATGGTACGAGAACGTGGTCTACCGGCGCTCGAGCAGCGAGATATCATTGCTTGATCCGGAAGAGCTGTACGCTTTGGAAGGCATTGACAACCGCGCGCTCCAGAATCCGGTCCAGCCTCCCTCGACTCACGCGGGCACGCCAAGCCACCGCTCCACTCCTAACGGCGAGGCGGCCTCTCCCGCCGGCTCCGCGGGCATCGTCATCTCCCCCGTACCCTCAATGGACGATCTAGCCGCGCCGCCTGGGTATTTCGCCGTGCCACACGCCCCCACACTGGCGGAATCCGCTGTGCTCGAGCAGCTTGTGGAACTGCGGGCCCGCGCCGAAATGGCCGAGGCCCGCGCCCGCTACTTTGAAATCGCGCTAACTCGAGTCGGACTGGCGCTGGAGGCCGAGCGTGCCCGTGTCCATGAGGTTAGATCGACTATCGCGGAGGCTGGAGACGATGCGGGCGGACTTGGGCGGCTCGTGCGCCGGCGCTGCAGTAGGGTCAGATCAATCATCGCAGAAGCCGGAGACGATGTGGGCGGAATCAATGAGCCCGGCTGGTCGACGTACTCGCCGCGGTCGACTTCGTCGTTGAATTCGGCAGCGGCTCCGGCTCGTGCTGACGTCGACGGCATGGTGAACCACGCGCCGGCGGCAGACGTCGTGGCCCGCGCGTGGAACTTCCTCGTGCTGCAGCCTGACTCACGTCCCAGAAGTGCTGAGGAAGCACGCGAGGGCATGGCCCGCATCAGACAGCTCTACGCTCCAACTCACTCTCGTCCTGCCAAACGCCCCCGCGGCTCTAACTAATGCAGAGCCCCGTCTGTATCGGCTAGCAGGCCATGGGCTCGCCCTACTCCTTACCTACGCTTCATGAATATGCAAATGTGGACCATACAGACCTATCTGCACGACAATGAGAGCGACAAGTATCCTCCCTGAAACGCCCGCTAACAACACCATCACTAGTGATGACAACGAATCTCTGGCAGTTGCCGACGGACCCGGCGCGTCCACAGTGATAGCCAGTCCATCATCTTGTGAGTTGCATCGCCGACGTGATTCCAGGTCAACCGGTGCCGGATGCAGCTGATGACTGTGAATGAGCCTCTCCCCGCCGAGGCCACTGGTGACAGACAATGGGCTGGTATCTCCGATGCCATCAGCCATCACTCGCCTCGCCTCGGCCCATTGTCGCTCCCCGCCTGCGGTGCAGACACAATGCACGCTGGCCATCACTGACCGGCGATGGTGTAGCCTCGCCGCTGGCTCCGCTCCGAAAGAGTTGCAACACGATTGGGAGACCATTGCACCTCGCAAAGCATAAATAGCGGCGCGAAACGCTCGTCAACTCCACCCAGCAACAATCTCCAGCGACAGCACACCCAGCCTTCCCAACAGCCTCCTACACACAACTCACCGGCCATGGACGAACCGACCGAACCGGGTGACCGTCGCAACGACTCGCCCCCGACCCCGCACGACTTCGACCCTCGTGCTTACGCGCCGGACGATGATAAGGACTCCCCCGCGTCGACTCCTCCCCCCAGAGTCCCGCACCCTTCCGCTTCTTTGCCCATGGACCCCTACGCATACGTGTCGGATGACGACAAGGACGCCCCGGCGCCGCGTGTTCGCCGCAGACCGTCCCGCCTTTTCCCCTTCCAGCCGGTCGTACCCCTTGGGTACGTCTCGGAGAATGACGAGCGTCCCAAAGACGCGACGCTTGGCGTCACCGCCGAGAAGACCGACGAGGAGAACAAGGGCGAGAACAACGACGACGAGGACGAGGACGAGAACGACGGCGAGGACCACGATGAGAACCAGAACGACGACGAAAATGACGACGAGCCAGGAGCGCTGTCCGATGCGCATGAAGAGAACGCGGAGGAGAACGGGGGCGCCGACGATCCTGATGGTAATTTCAACGAGTCTGTCGACAACAACGGCAATGCGGGCAATGAGAGACCTGAGTGCCATGATCGCCCACCCCATACCGGCCTACCCATCAACGGTGTCCCTCACTTTGATGCACCCAGCCAGCAACGGTACCAACCGACCGTCGCCAACTCATGGCGAGAGGATTGGTACTACAGCACTCTCTTCGAACTTTTCGAGCAGTACTTTCGCCTCCGCGCCCGACTGCCCAACATTTTGCCTCATTTGCAGCCCGTTGCGCCGCCATCCACCTTCATGCAAACCACCCCCGTTCCCGGTGCCGGTGGCCGGCTGTGTTATAACATGGCCGCACGCGAAACATTGATGGACGCTATCATCAGCCGGGTGGCGGACATGGGTATGGACCTCCTCCACACCATCGAGAAGGTCGCCACTCGCACTCGTGTCGACCCAGACGATGGAGACCCGTTCGGTCACCCTTACACCCACGCCCCCCAGAGCCGCCCATGGGGGGATATTCCGACGGCGCTCTTGCAAGACCCTCGGGCCGCTCCGGAGGAGCCGTCCGATGATCATGAAGTGCGCTCGCTTTCCCCAAGCCAAGACACTTCGCAGACCGTCGTCAATGGTGTCGGCGGGCAGCCACTTCGCCCGGCTCATCCTATGCCTGATGGGGAGCGTTTTGTCATCCAACGTGTGATTCCTTGGCTTGATTCCATTGAATGGCCAGACGATCCTGTGGTTGAGGAGTGGGCGCGAAAGCTTCAGTGGGCGTTTCTCCAAGGCCAAAAGGTGCACTTTGAACGCCTGCTATACCAACTGGAGGTTGGTTTGGGCGACAATCTTCGACCTCACGGCATCGGTCTGCGGCGACTCTGGGAGGAGTTCGTCAAGCACAACAGTCCTTCCGCCGAGAACAACCTTCCACTCCCGCCTGTGGAACATGGTCCGCCTCGAACCGCCAACCCTTTCCGTTCCGATACCCACCCTCGAAACTCGAGCCCGCAGCACGATCTCGACTTTTCAAACGAACACCACCACCACCGGCACCGGCGCACCCCTCTTCCTGAGCTTCGGGAAGAGCCCGAATCAGATGAGTGGGAAGGAGAGGCTTGGTCTGAGCCTCGAGCGCACGCGAACGGGTCTGCCGGAGGTGCGGAGGGGAGGTCCACCGAAATGCAGCTGGTGTATTATCCAAACAGGCCGAGGCCCGCGACACGGCCTATCCGCGACGATCCGCCAGACGAAGGGGAGCCTCCGCTACTTCATACAACCACTGGCACCATTCCCACCGCTCCTAATAGCCCTACTTGGCAGCCAGCAAGCCACGGCGCAAGCGAGGAGACTGCATCGCGCAATGACTCTGCATCCCCACCGATTCCCCGCTACTTCGAGTACACTCATGCGGACGAAAACAGGCGCCCCGAGCTCTCGGGAAGCACACAGCAGCCCTACGCCGAGCCTGAGACGGCACCGTCGCAGCACGAAGCCCGCCCGCGTACTGCAAGAGGCACCTTCACCTACGGCACCTCGTCCGTCCAGCAAATGCCGCCAGCTTCCACACGTCACACCACACCCGCGCCCCAGAATGGCCGCACTTATGAGGAAGTACCAGCGGACTCAGAGCAGCCTTCACCGAAACGGACGTGGTGGGACCCCCGCACACCCAGTGCACGCTCGCCAATTCGCACAAACAGGACGCCTCCTCCACTTCCAAGGAGGGCGATTGCCACCGGCCGGAACGGCTCTCCACGACTTGTCACGATCCGCCCTGTCAGCGAGATTGGGCCTGAAGCTGCACAGGCGCGCGAGGCGAAGCGGAAGCGCTCACCCTCTACTGAGGTGGACGAGCCTCTCGCCAAGCGCCCATCTACGCAGGCCAACCGTCCCGAGCCGCTGTGGCGAGCGACTGGTCCTCGCGAACGGGCCTCTTCCATCGCTCCAAGCGCCAATGGACGTAGGGCCAATGGACGTAGGCGCAATGGACGTAGCGGCAGCCGCAACCCGGCAACTTGGGAACCGCCTCTGCGCATCAAGCTAGAGCCGGTGGAGGAGCATCCTCCTCCGCTGCGCCGCCGCAGCCCCATCCCCCTTCCCAGCGAACACGAGGCAAGCGACGAGTCCAGCCCCGAGCCCAGTCCCAGCAAAGCGGCCAGGGGGAAGCGCAAAGCCCCCTCTAGCGATGAGGACATCAAACCGGACGTGAGCGAGCTAAGTGAGCCCGATGCGCCCGTCCAACCCCGCCGGTTCTGGCGCGTGAGCGGCGCGCCGACCCCGCCCGCCATGGGAACGCCGTCCAGCGATCGCCCCATTGCCAGCATTCCTTCCGCGCGCCGTTCACCCAGCACTGTCGTCCTGCCCGGCACGATCCGCGATGTGCACCGACAGACGCGACCGCCCGTCTCTTGGCGACCATCTGCACCAGCGGGGCCGTCCGACAGGTCGGCCCGCTCTCGTGCCCAGTCTCCCGAGCCACCGGCTCAGCTAGCACCCATTCCTGCCAGTCCTGCCAGTCCTCCAAAGCGCCGCGCATCCATGCGCCTTCTGGAGCGCGAGGCAAAGCGACAGCGAACTGCGACGCTGGCACTTGCGCCAGTGCCTGAGACTGCGGCTGGGCGGAGTGGTCCTCGTCGGAGGCTCAGCTTTCTGGACAAGTTGCCAGCCATGTTGGGAGGAAAGAAGGGCACCAAGAAGGACAAGAAGGAGGACAACAAAGATGATAAGAAGGCCGACAAGAAGGGGACAAAGAAGGGAGCGAAGGACAAGGGCAAGTAGTGTTTCTCCAGACCGGAGTTGTTTGGCTGACCGCTGGACGGCGGCCCTGTTTGTACGAGACTGAGACATAGAGAATGTAGTGCATTGGATCTGACCTAAGGTCAAGGTGCCTGGCGATTGATTGAGGTGCAAAGTAGTTCGACTCAAACACAAGACTCGCACGCGTGCAATGCAAGTAACAGCCCACAGGCGGGGCCAACGCGAGGACCAGAACTCATGAAGCCACAAAGGACAGATAGAGTCCTCCCTCCTCACACAGCTCGTCGCTAATTGCTACCTTACTTAACAACCGCATCGTGAAGATGGCACATGCATGGTGAAATGTGAAGATGGCACATGCATGGTGAAATGTAGCAAGTGATCCTATGCATAACATGAGTGAGTCATGCGCTCCTGCCTGTTCGCTCTGAGGTATACTTCTATCGATGGTGAGAGTGGATACTCAGGTGCAGCCCGATCTTGGTCGAAACTTCCAGTTGCATGTGTCGTCCACTCCTCCTCACTCGCCACCTAAAACGGGATGCGAAGTTTGCGTGCCAAGCGGCGCATAGACCCCTCCTTCTTGATTCTCTGTCCCGCCTCCGAGATCGTGTCCACCACAGTTAGCGAGCTCATGTCGCTCGACCGCGACATGATGCGGGTCATCCCAGCCGCTGCGGTAGCGGCGCATTGAGGGCACTGACCCGCAAACTCAGTGCACTGCGTGCACCGCCCGTGGTGTTCCGACTCGCTTGACGTCCGAGCCTCGGCCGTGAGACTGGAAAAGCGTGACAGGAGCGGACGGATGATCAGAGTGCTGGAGGTCCGCTTTGCTTTCTCAGCCTGGTCGACCTTGCGTTTCTTCTCGACTGGCCGCTGGCCCCGAAGCTGGTTGATGTTGGTTTTGCTCATCTCGCGCCTCGCCCTCTTCTTCCTGCGGAGTCCCGTCATGGCGCCAAAGCCATGGAAGAGCTTATCCTTGTGCGGCGGCCCGCTAGGCGCAGCATCCTGCGCGTCCATGGAATTGGCGGTGTGTGGCACATGTTCAGTGAGTTCTGTAGGGCTTGGAATGTCATCCACAAAGCTGAGTCCCAGGGCAGAGCAACCATTGTCAGTTTGCTCACTCTCGATTGGGAGCGGGCTTGTGCTCTTCGAGGATGAGTCGGGCTGCAACACGACCTTGAGAGCAGCCGACTGCCTGTTGGGTGTGGTGGACTCGTTCGCAACGGAGGGGGCGGGGCTGGCAAAGCAGCTACCGCCAGTGGTTGGCGCAGCGGCTGCCTCACTGCGAGCGAGTGCGTTGAGAGCGGAGGTGTAAAGAACAGCCAGGTCCGGGGTATCGTGGGGGGCGGCGATGTGGTGGTCGGACATGTTGTTGAGAGTAGAGACGTGTTTGTCGTCGGTGAAGAGTATGCGCTCATCTGTGATGTCGCCACCAGAAGCCACCTTAGAGCCGTCATCGCTAGACATCACGATGTCGGTGGACGCATCCGGGGCGCCCTCAGTACAGTGTCCCGTATCCTTAGGACTAGTACTTCTCCTCGGAGGCGGAGGCGGAGGGTAGCAATAGATTTCGCCATCGAGAGTATATGTGTCGATGATGTCGTGGTCCTCGTACACAGTTTCCACGTCCGAAACCGTGTGAATGGACTCGAGGTCGTCAAGGCTGATTGTTGCACAATCCAGGTCAGAGGTATGCGCGTCGACCAAGTCACCCTGCTGCACGGCAAGTTCCTCGAGCGATGCTTCAGAGGACACGGAAGAAGAGCAGGGATTGAACAGCTCAATGTCGTAAGGTTCGTGCGGGACATTGCCATCGTCCTCCTGTGCAGGCGCATCGAAGGCATTCTCGCCGACTAGCATGGGCGAGTCGCGTCGCGCAGGAAAGTCGACTGGCGAGTAGCGTGGCGCTGAAAAGTCAACTGGCGCAGGAGAGTCAGCCCTCTCAAGGATGAGTGGTGGCTCAGGAACCCGGTCGCGTTCAAGGTAAGGAAATCCGAGGCGGATGTGTGCCGGAGCGACGTCTGCCCCAGGTATGGCGCCGAGGACATGCGCGAGGTCATGCAGCATGTCGCTCAGAGCTTGCGCATTCTTCTGGATCGTATCGATTTGCTCAGCAGGCGGGCGGTCTGTCGGAAGTGTCTCCCGATGCCTCTTCCCGACGTGGAGGGATACGTGACCGAAGCGAATGAAGATGTTATAGAGTCGGTCACAGCCCTCCTTAAGGGTCTTGTCAAGGCTCTGGACCTGCAGTCCAGTCACGTGTGGATAGGGCTTAGAGAGAAGCGGAAGATTACCGCGAGGGATGATGTCGAGGCCGGGCGGCAGAAACTCGGGCGCGGGACAACGAGGAGTGATGCTGAGGCCGGGGGGTGGGAAGCCGGGCGGCAAACCACGAGGGGTGATGTTGAGTCCTGGAGGCAGAAACTCGGCAGGAGAGTGACCAGAGGCCCTCACCGGGTCGTGGTCTCCTAGAGTGATGGATGGGGGCATGTTGAACTAGGCCTGGGGTGAGCAACTAGCCGAGAAAGGACGTACGCAGTGGCTAAGTGTGAATGGGAGCACTTGAAAAGCCGGGCGGGGGTTGGCTGCGGTCAGCCGTGTCGAAGATGGCGGCTTCTGCGACGTACGATGTAGTTATGAAGTGGGCGAACGATGCAAGACCCAACGGATAATGGGAAAGAGATGAGAATGAAGATGAAGAGATGAGAATGAAATGAGAGGTTTGGGGGGTGAGTGATCTTAAGTAGTGGGCTGCGAGGACTGAGAGCTGACTCAATGTTTGTTGACCATGTTTGTGAGTCTACAACTCATGTCTCACCTCCGTGAGCAATTCAATCAGCCCGCCCTTTCACCTTCGCTCGCATGCCGGAGATCATTCGCCGCACCGCCGCTGCCAAAACGGAATCAATCGATGGCGCAGTGGTTAAAAAGCACACGCGTCTCTAAGCCAAAGCATAGCCGCGGCAGATTAGAGCGCACGGCCAATGTCGTCACCATACTTGCGGACAATGCGCTCGCGGCTGGGGTTGGTGATGGGCTGTTGCGCAGCTGGTTGAGCGATGGATGGCATGAAGTTTCGGTCCCAAGTGTGGGCCGCGCGGCGGCGCGCATTCGGCGGAGCTTGAGCGGCCGATTGGCGGTTGGTTGCAGTCAGGTTGTGCCATGGCGAGTTGCGCGGAGGAATCGGAGGAGGAACTGGAGTAGGACATGACGAAGGAGGGGCTAAAGAAGAAGATGACGAAAGAGGGGGGGCGTAATGGGGACCGAGGAAGCGATGATCGACCTCAACAGAGGCAGGTAAGTCCGGCTCCAAAGGCGAGGCGGTAGCTCGGAGTGACGACGACCGCTCCGGGAGCTCGACGGCAGTGAGAGTGAGCTGGAGACCGGGTGTCGTCCGCGTTGAGGGGCTCTGCGCCGGAGGTGTAACCATAATGTGTGGGATGGCGATACTCTGGTTCAGAAAGGAGATGCCCTGATGACTAGCCCCGCGAGCAATTCCACGAGAGATGCGATTGAGGCGTTGCGCTGCACTCTTCGTCATCTGGCGTGAGTTGGGGCGACGACAGTCTGCACCTTGTAGTTATGTGGGGATGATATGGCAGCCCGCTTCAGACCGGGCCAGGGTAGCATCGGCCCAGCAAGCGAGGTACGGGCACGACTGGCGAGGAGCAGCGGGCGGAGGTGCGGTCGTTGAGGGCGACTCGGGGACGGCGAGCGAGGCTTGGGAGAGCTTGGAACACGCATGGTGAATGAAGGAAGATGAAATTGGAGAGAGAGGATATCGATACCGCATGTTGTGCATGTTGGAAGCTGCACATCAGAGGCTGGCTGCGGCCGCAACAGGGGATGGGCGGGAATCTGTTATTAGGAGGGAGTCAGTCAATGCGAGTGATGAGCACGATGCGCGCGGTGAGCAGTGATGTGCCGAGGATACCAGATGATCGCGACAAGACGTGAAAGCGAGCAAGAAGAGCAAAAGATACAGAGAGACGTTGCCCACGTTGACACGTTTTGTCTTCTGGGAGTTGACGGTATGCAGTAGGCCCGAGCTTTGGGGGGAAGGAAGGGTAAGGCCCCCATAGGAAGTACATACATACACAACGGTTGGCCATTCGCTCCCGTAGAGATCATCGGGCGTGTAGCTCAGTTGGTAGAGCGTGTCATTAGCATGTCCACTGTCCTGTGGAGCCTTATCTGTTCTTGACAAGGTCTTTGGTTCGATTCCTAACTCGTCCAGATCTCTCTTTTGGTTTTTGCGGATCTGTAATGGGTGTTTCTTTCGATTGTCCACTCAATCACTCTCAAGCATAAATGGCATGGAGACAACTAAACTACACACACACACACACACACACACACACACACATGTCAAACATCGATACGGTGGGCTATATACACATCCGCATGATCAAGTCGTGTCGGTCATGAGCACACTAAATGTATGTGAACTGGGGTCTGCTGGCGCGACGAGAGCACGTGACTACCGGCCCGCCAAAGTCAGCGGGAAGTGGAGGTCTGCACTTGGAAGGCGGAGCAGAGAAGTCGATGGGTGGGAGGAGCTGCGAGTCCGGCCGCGAAGCCTCGCGAGAACCAGCCAATGGATACGCCAAGCTTGCTCTGGCTCGCTCGCCAGGTGTGACGATCTGAGCCAGCTCGGAAATGGCGGCGGTGAGGTTAACGTTTTCGAGCTTCACATCCTCAGCTGCGGCAAGGACTGCCGGGAGGAGAGGCTCAGCGCGCGGCACCTGGAGGATGACGCGTGAGACGCGGCTTGCGCTACGATGGTCGGGGGGTGAAGCGGGCTCTAGCTTGTCGGGGAGATTGTCAAGAGCCACAAACTTGGGATCGTAGACACTCGCGCGCCGACAGCCGGCGCGTCGTGAGAGGGAGCGAACACGTTGAAGACTACCGGAGGAAAGGTTGCGAATATGGGCGAGGCTGTGAGTGATTGCGCGCCGGAGCAGGCTCTTCTCCTTATGAGTAGTTGACGACGAGAAACAGCTCAGGGCAGTGGGTGGCCGCGCCGGCTCGTAAGTTGAGAACCGGAATCGGTGCGGGGGAGGAAAACGAGTGTCGGCACAGAGGTTAGGGTCGACACCGGGAAATGGGCGTGTAGGACGTGCGGGTCTTAGAGTTGAGGGGGCGGAGGACATGGGATACGTCGGAGGTAGTGCAGTGTGGGCCAGTTCTATGGCCTCGACCACGACGGGAAACGCCTGCTTAGGGGCAGTGGGATACTTGCAGCGGCCGACGCTCTCGACGGCAGTCATGCCGCTCCACGATGTGCTCCGCGACAGCGAGTAGACTGCAGTGGAGGCGGTGTCTGCCGTGAGCAGTCTGCGGGGCCGGGGTGGGAGCCTCACCATAGCTGGCGCAGCTGGAGCGAGTTCGGTGATACATGATGGGATGGGGGTGTGTAGGTTTGTCGGCAGGTTATATGCTTCTGGCTTCGGTGGACAGTCTGTTTATCCTCTCCCCAGACATGTTTTTCTCGGCGCCTCGGAGGCACTGGACGCGCCAGGTCGACATGGCACTTCCAGGCGCCTGCCGAGACGGGCCTGCCCTGCAGTCCTGTGAGTCATGAGGAATGGGAGTGACACTGCAGCTCAACAGCACTGCCGAAGCACAAGAGACGTCCGAGGAGGCGGAAGGGAGTTCGATTGGCCTGGCTGCACAAACATTGGGGTAGGATGCGGGGCGTCAGCGCAGGAATCTGACGCGAGTGACATGTTGCTGGGGCGTGCACATGACTCTTCTGTCACGCCGTGCACTGCCCGTGCTTGCCGTGCTCCTAAGCCTCGGCGTCAGAGGCCACCGGACAGATGATCGGAGGACAGTGCTTAGCCATCTGGACCCCGCTCAGACATGCGCCAGAGCTGCCAACGGGCGATGACTGTGAGGCGCGCGAAGCTCAAGTGGTCTGAGCGGAAGCTTGGATCACTAATCTATCCGGGCGACTCATCCGCGCATACCTTGCGATAATGTTGTGTACAGACCGGCCGTCCACAATGTCCAGATGGCCGGTCGTCTATGGCTGTTAATCAGTGGCGGCGCGTTACGCTAGGTATGCTTCTAGATGAGGCACTGTGGCGGAGTGAGCATATGCTGACGATAGCGTCGAGTGTACCGTTGATGTGGAAGAGTCGAGAGCATCTCCGGGCGGATGAGCATGCAGGGCTCGAGTGCCGAACGGGAATGGTTCACAGTCTCTGTGCGCCAGGCACTTCGCACCCTCACCTCGTTCTCGCACTGAGCTCTGGCCTCGCTCTCGTCACGTCACACTTCATGCCTCGTGTAACTCTACATGGCTCTACACACGCCGCTGACGCGCTCAAACAGGTGATTGTGGGCGAGCAAGGTGACGGCGACGACTGCGCAGCGGACTGGATTGGACGACGTTGTTGTTGTCGACTCTCGCCCTGAGCGTGACCACTGCGCACATGTCTGGTTTCTCATGCCCATATGTCATCCTTGTCACTCTTGCGACACCGCTGATTACATCACTTCGTCGACCAGAATGGTTAAGTCAACGCCATCTTGTTGTGCTCCGCCAGACTGGAGGTAGCGGATCTCTCGCTGACATGGGTCGAAGATTGCTCCGCTCGCTACTTACAGTTGGCGAAGTCGAAGCGGACGCTCCCTCGGATCCGACGGACTCGACTCACACGCCGCGCGCACTGATCGCTCCCTTCCCACGATCTCGCTGACGGAATATTAAAGGTCTGACTTCCTCCAACCACCGCCCCGATACTCTGGGGTGGGAGGCAGCATGCAGCTGTCGCGCAGCGAGCATCTTGCCTCGTCTCCCGCCAGATCCACCGCCAGCCTGGACGAGTGGTTTACCATTACTCGCGAGGATCTGGCGGTCGCTGCTGTCGACAACAGCTCGGATTGGGACGGCGACTTTCAGCTCGTCGCCCTCCCGCCTGACGCTGAAGACGCTTTCGTTTTCGACCAGCCCCGCGGTGAAGAAATCCCTATCCTCGCTGACCAGGAGACCGAGAAGGGGAGGGCACACACCCCTCCAACCCGACCCGATATCAGCACCGTCGCTTTCGAGCCGACAACCGACGTGTTGAACGCCCCGTCAATACTCCCTGCCTCCCGCGTGGTCCTCATCAACGACCGCGTAACCCCCGCACCCGGCTTCAACACCTTGGCGGCACTGGCCTTTGACGACCGCTGGATCGGCCGCGACGCCAAGGTCACGCGCAGCGCCAAAAACTGGTGGGCATGTGGCTGCTGCAGGCGCCGCCCTCGCGGACCAGACTCGTACCCTCTTGCCGACGTCGTATTCCTCCAGCGCCGCGTAGTGGCAGTCGGTCGCGGGCAGCGCCGCTCATCCGCCTTCCCGCCCCCGCTCATGATTGCCCGCATTGTTGATGCCGCCGAGGAGCTCGCTTACCGTCTCGTGCGTGAAGCTGTTCGCGGGGCCCATGAGCGTACCACCGGCACGGCGATCGCCCTGTTGTAAGCAGTCTTGAACTGTCAAGCCCCGAAGCAAGGGGTGGAAGCGCGGGGAAATTGAGATAGCCAAGGGAGCAAAACTCGACACCTATGTACCTCTTTACATCTTACTGACATATTGGATGCACCTCATGGAAAGGATGTGATCGATTTCGCTAGAGGCGAAGGATCGGGTTTCTCAATGCCAGACCAAGTACATATTGTTTGGTTCCCCGTGCCTTGAACCGTTTTGCTCGTGAAATATGCCGACTCGACCAAGGCTAAGATCATTCTCTGCTTCTTGTTTTCAGTGCGTCGGCTTACATGACAGTCCAGCCCTAACGATGTCACTACCTCTCAGAACAGGTGTGTGCGATTCGCGGCGGAGTCAACATTCTCGATCTCGGATCCGGGTGCCGACTCACCCACTTACTCACACCTCATGCCTATCGTAGCAGTCATGGTCGCTGCAGTTTACTGATAAGATCTTCTACCAGGTGGCAAGAGTCCCCACTCACAATCAGAATCCCTGAAATGGCTTCGCCAGGCCTATACTGGCCTTCGCCTCCCCGGGGGGCCTCCGTCACTGACCTGGACGACTGGTTCGCCATTACACACGACGATGCTCGTATCACTGTCGCTGATGTGGCCTCGGACGCAGATAGCGATAGCGAGTACGTCCTCGTCCTCTCCGAAGGCGACACCGAGTCTGAGATTGTTCACTTAGCCCCTCCGCGTTCCGTAGCCGTATCCCCTGTTCACGCAGCGACCCCCGCCGCCACCCCCACCACTGCCACCCCTTCTACTGCCCCTCGTGTCCATTCTCCCCGCCTCATCAACCTGAACGAGCGCAAAGCCTGCCGCCCAGGCCTCAACGCTGCCGCCGAGCGCGAGTGCGGCGACCGCTGGGTGGGGCTCGACGCCAAGCTCCGCAAAGGCCGGCTCCGCTACCTCAGGATCAACCACACGCGCCACTACCACGTTGCCAGCTCGTACCCGCTCGCCGACGTCGTGTTCCGCCCCACGCGCCAGAACACGCCAGTACCCGCCGCCGTGCACAGGCGGGCGCATGTACATGCCTCCATGACCGTCCGCATCGTCGATGCTGGCGAGGAGCTCGCGCGCAGGCTCGCTCACGAGGGGCAGGACTCGCTCAGATCGGCCGACTTGGGCCGGCTGGAGACATGAATGCTCGGCACACCAGAAACGTCTTACTCCTGTGGACTGCCCTCCTCACCATGGATCGCAGCGGAGGCTCTCTCCTTATGTAGAGCAACGTAACAGTGACGCGATCCAGCGCCAAACGTCTCCCCCGTATCGGGGCTATGGGCGCCTGCAACTCGCACAGTGTTCACTCGCCCGTCCTCGGTGGGCGGCCTGTCTGGAACGCTTGATGATGCCGATCTCGCCACGAGTTGTGCATACCTTGATGAAGCCCACTAGCCTAGGATAAGTCATGCAGCACCCACGTCCCACACAAATGTACATTCCGCCCGCGCCGGCATCACGCTTCTGATGGGCGGTCAGTTACCATCTCAGCGAGGCGTTCGCCACCAACAAGCGCCATCGGACGCCACGGCGCCCGGCGGTGCGCTGCCCACCACGACGCCTCGTTGAGCTCGCGAGGGCGCACACTGCTCTGTCTGGTGGGGTCTCGTCTTCGCTGGGGGTTAAACAGCCCGCCGACCGAGCAGGCAGCAATTGCGTGGAAGAAGTAGAAGAGGATGAACTCTGACAGAATCGGAAGAGCCGGAGATAGCGATTGGATACCTCGGCCACTTCCGGCCCGAGCCAATCACTTGGTATTGCCGACCGCCAACGCGCTCCTGATATCAGTCACGCGGCATCATCTTGTGCTCGTCCTCCTCATTCTCCTCGCGATGATAGCTAGACCCCGAGGCACCAAGGTGGGCAGCGTAGGGGACTCTGAGTGGCGATGGCCAGCTCCCCAGCTTGATTCTCGCTTGTCGCTTGTTTCCAGCATAAGAATGTCGATGCGCGCAGCGGTACTCGCCTCATTCCCACACATCCCCACCGATGACACAGACTGAGATCGCCGACCTGATTGTCACCAACGCCGTCGTGCGGACGATGGACCCCGCGCAGCCTTCCGCTGAGGCGTTCGCCGTCGCGGGCGGCAAGTTGCTGGCCGTGGGCTCGGCCGCCGACGTCGAGGCGTACAAGGGCGCCACGACCCGCATCGTCGACCTCGACGGACAAGCGGTCATGCCCGGCCTCATGGACGTGCACAACCACCACGGCATTGCGGGTCTGCACAACGTCTTCGAGCTCAAGTTTCCCGACACGGCGAGTGTGGATGACATCTGCACCGCCGTGCAGGGCTACATCGCCGAGCACCCCGATGCCGAGTGGGTGCACGGCAGCATCTGGGGCTCACAGCTTCTCGGAGAGCTGAGCACCTCGGGGCCGCTCAAACAGCTCGACGCCATCAGTGGGGACAAGAAAGTCATCCTCACGGACGACAGCCACCACAACCGCTTCGCCAATACGGCGGCGATGCGCGCCGCGGGCATCGAGGACGACACACCGAATCCCCCCTCGGGCGGCGTGATCGTGCGCGACGAGGACGGGCGCCCGACTGGCCTGCTCTTCGAGGGCGCCGGCGTTATGGTGTCTAAGGCGGCGGCTAAGGCCGACCCCATGACGACGGATAAGGCGGCCGCGTGCTCAGCGGACGCAATCAAGACTATGCACGCCGTGGGCGTCACAGCGTTCCTCGACGCCGGCGCCACGCTGCATACCCTCAACGGCCTGAAGGAGCTCGACGACCGCGGCGAGCTCAAGATCTGGGCGAGCAGCTGTATGCTCATCAACGACCATGTCTTCGGCGCCGAGCAGCTCGGCGAAGAGCTTTTCCCGCACCGTGAGGTGACGCGCTCGGCGCACCACCGCCCCGACTTCGCCAAGATCTTCCTTGACGGCGTGCCGATGAGCTACACCGGCGCATTCCTCGAGCCGTACCTCCCCTCCGAGAGTCATGGGTGCGCGCACAAGGGCCACACGACGATGCCGTACGCCGAGCTCGAGCACTGGCTGCTCCACTGCGCCGCAAAGGGTATCAACGTCAAGGTGCACTGCTGCGGGGACGCGAGTGTGCGCTTCGTGCTCGATGCCGTTGCGAAGGTGCGCGCGGCGGGACATGCCGATACGCTATTCCATGTCGCCCACGGCCAGTTTGTCAACCCAGACGACATCAAGCGCTTCCGCGAGCTCGGCGTCGTCGCAGACATCTCCCCGCCCCTCTGGTTCCCCAGCATCCTCGTGGAGGCTATGGAGGCTGTGCGCCCCGCAGAGGATATCGCGCGCATCGCGCCCAACCGCAGCCTGGCCGAGTCGGGCGCCATCATCTCGGGCGGCTCGGACTGGCCCGTCATGCCTGACCCGAACCCGTGGACGGGCATCGCAGGCCTCATCACCCGCGCCGACCCCACCGGCCAGCACCCCGGCCAGCTGGCGCCGGACCAAGCTATCAGCATTGACCAGGCGCTCGCGGCGTACACTATCAACACCGCGCGGGCGCTTGGCATCGAGGCGTTTACGGGCTCGCTCACCGTCGGGAAGAGCGCCGACTTTGTCGTGCTCGATCGCGACCCGTACGGCGTCGCCCCCGAAAAGCTCGCATCGACCGTGGTCAGGGAGACATGGTTTGAAG
Organism: Cutaneotrichosporon oleaginosum; assembly: GCF_008065305.1. Classification (NCBI taxonomy): domain Eukaryota; kingdom Fungi; phylum Basidiomycota; class Tremellomycetes; order Trichosporonales; family Trichosporonaceae; genus Cutaneotrichosporon; species Cutaneotrichosporon oleaginosum. Next base: position 494,121 of record NW_027072174.1, on the reverse strand, counting down.
GCGAGAAGGTGTACACGAAAGCGTAAGGGTCGGGCTGAAGATCGGGTTGTAGGTTGTTTCTGTCGCGTCCGATTGTAGTCTTGCATGGAAGTTTGGGCTAGTGCGGTGAGGAGTCGACCCACGGGCGGTTCAACCCAAGCGCCACTTACAACAGTTTACACTAACATTGTCTCGCTCTGTCTAGTCATCTATGGCACACATGTCTGTGACTCCCACGAGTCTTCCACCTTTTGTGGCAGGGGCTGATTGATCTAGCGCTGGAGCACCGCCGTGCTCCCCGGCGCGACCCTCTCGCACAGCGCCATCACTTCGGCAAAGTACTGGTCCCCCGCGCGCATGCCGCTCATAGTGGCCATGAACACGCTCGGCGCGCTCGCCGCCACCCCGACGTGCCAGTACTCGGCACTCTCGGGGGCCACAGCCGCGAGGACGACCATGGCGGCGCCGCGGCCGGCGCCGCGCATAAACGGCATGATGTGGGCGAAGGGGAGGAGTTCACGCAGGTCCGCGAGGGAGGAAAAGCTGACGTCGCGCATGAGGTTGGTGGCGCACATGCCGGGGTTGACGGACGCGATTACGACGCGGGGAAGCGCGGGGATGAGGCGGCGCACGATCAGCTGCAGGAGCAGCTTGGAGACGAAGTAGCGGTCGTGGCCGATGTAGAGGGCGCGATCGTCGAAGTCGGTCAAGATAGGACGATTGGCGCGCAGCGGCGCGATAATCGGCGCGGGGTCGGCCCAGCCATGTACCTCGGACGAGGTGATGACGAGGTGTGGTGCAGGAGAGCGGTGCAGCGCCGGCGCGAGGAGGAGCGCGAGGAGGATCGTCGCGAGCACATTGACTTGGTGTCTGGTGTCAGTGGATGGGGCAGAACGCCGTACGTTGCCTCGTGCCCGTCCTCGGTTGTCTTCATGGGCGCCGCGCGGTTGGGGCTTATCCTGCGGTTAGATGTGGACGATGAGGCTACGCACCCAGCATTAAGAATTGCGACGTCGACGCGGTCGAGCTCCGTGTTGGCGCGCTCAGCGAATGCCTTGACGCTGGCGAACGAGGCCAGGTCAAGCTCCCACACGGCCGCGTTGACGTGTGGCGACTGCTTGCAGACAGAAGCAAGCGCCGCTTCGCCAGTCTTGATATTGCGACATGCGAGGATAAGGTGGTCCGGCTCAAGGGCAGCGAGCTGGTGCGCTGCCGCCAGACCAATGCCTATGGTCAGCCGGAGTGTAAGAGGAGCTCACCAGAGTTGGCACCGGTGAGAATCACGGTCTTGCCCCTCAGCACATGGCCCTTAGGGGAGGCGGGCAGCGGCGTCCACTGCGAAATGAAGAAGTCAAGGGGAGGCATGGCCGCGGGTAGTGGTCAGTGGTGGAGAGAGCTTGTGGGACTGCCGACGCTCTGTCAAGAACTTGAATGACATTTTTGATGCACGGTGTGAGTGGGCACGCTGTGCGTGAGATCGTGAGAGAAAAGAAGCACATCCTGCGCTGTGGGCGTCGCAGTCCGATGTCATGGTGTCACCCACAACCTGCCCGCCGGCGACGATCAGGTCGACCCTCGGCCATCACCACGGCCTCTTCACACACCCACTGCCGCCGGCAGTCAGGAGGCGGCGGTTCGGGATTCCTCACGATGCTTACGGCCAGCGGCCAGGTTGCAGGTAGAGGTCTGTCGGTGCCGAGATGTGGCCGATGGACTGCAGAAACCAGCCGGTTACTCAGGCACCCGACCTTATCGAGGCAGGCGCGCTGTCGGGTGCGTGTCGGCCCCGGGAGCGAGAGTGACGACCTGCCAAATGATGTTGGCGCTACACAACAACAAGCACTGAAGCTGGGGCTATGACTGGAGCATCCTACACACTCTTCAACTCCTTGATGCCCACCGCTCGCTCCGCACTTCACATCGCGGAGCCTTCCCCATCAACCGCGCAGATCACCGCGGACGTGTACAATCTCCTCCATGACTACCCGCCTCGTCGCGCGGCCTCCCCTCCACGCAGTCGCTCGTGGGTGGAGTGACACCGCTCTCCTCGCTGAGCGCTCGCCTCTTCGTCATAGTCACTCCTAGCGTAGCTCGGTGATCTGGCTCGATTACCCAACTACCCGATTATCCGGGGTATGCGGCAGATAACGGGTGAACGCTCACCTCACAGATGCCCATTCTCACTCTTCGCTGCCCATAACCCTCGGCATCGAGGGCGACAAGCTCTCACGCCCACTCCCCATCACCATGTTCGACGCACACGCGGAGCAGCCGCTCCTCCGCCCCTTCGTGACGGCCGACGACGCGCTCGTGATCGCACGCGCCTCCTACTCTCTCGAAGGCAGCGTGAAGGAGCTAGGCAGCAACCAAGACCGGAACTTTCTCCTGACCACCAGCGGACCCCGCTACCTGCTCAAGTTCGACAACGACGCGTTCTCGACCGCGGAGCTGGAGGCGCAGAACGACGCGCTCCTCCACCTCTCCGCTGCGGGCATCAGCGTGCCGACGCCGCTCCGCGACGGCAGCGGCGCATGGATCAGCCGCGCGACCACGCTCGACGGGCGCACAGTGCGTGCCCGCCTCCTTTCGTTTGTCGAGGGCGAATCCCTCGTCTCTGACGGGCACCTCTTCCCCTCGATCATCTCGCGGCTCGGCACGCTCGCCGGCCGCGTCGCAGCCACGCTGGCACCGATGCCCCGCCTCGAGCGGGACCTGCAATGGGATATGCGGAACGCCATGGCCGTGATCGAAGCGTATGCGCCGAGCATACGCGACGAGTCCCGCCGCGCCGCGGTGCTCGCGAAGGCGCGCGAAGCGTGGCCCCTCGTCACGGCCCACGACCTCCCCGTGCAGATGATCCACGGGGACATCACGGACGACAACGTCGTGGGGCTACGCGATGCGCTCGGCCGCGTCCGCCCCGACACCGTCATCGACTGGGGCGACCTCGGCGCCGGGTGGCGCGTCGCAGAGCTCGCCGTCACACTCTCCTGCATCATGCACCATAACCGTGCGCGGCCACTCGACGCCATGCCCGCCGTCGCGGCGTTTGATGCGCAAGTGCGCCTCACTGATGCCGAGCTCGCCGCGCTTTGGCCCCTCGTCGTGCTCCGTGGCGCTGTTGTCGTCGCGAGCGGCGCGCACCAGCTCGCCCTCGAGCCGGACAATGCCTACGTCGCGGAGAGAATGGAGCACGAGTGGCACATCTTCGACACGGCGGCACAGCTCCCCTTCGGCCTCGCGACCGCTGCGGTGCGCGCGGCGACGGGGAGACCGGACGACGCGGTGCCCACACCCAGAGCGCGAGTGCTGAGTCCGGACGTGAAGGCCAAATACGTCCCTCTCGACAGCACCTCGCCGCTCTTGCACCGCGGCGTTTTCTTGGACCGGGACGCGGAGGAGCGGATCGCAGCTGAAGCCGCACGCACAGGCGTGGCGCCGGTCTTTGCCTATGGCGAGCCGCGCTTGACGCGCACCACCACACCGGGGCCTAATGCGCCGGCAACTACGCCGCTAGTCCTCTCCGTGCACGTTCCGTCGGGAACACAACTACGCGCGCCGTTCTCAGGCCAGTTGAAGGCCAGTGCTGGTGAAATAAGCCTCATCGGCGCATTTGGAAGGATCATCTTCCGCGGGGTCTCGGGCACGAGCGGCGCCATTGCCGCTGACAAGGTGTTCAGCACCGCGGGTAAGTCTGCTCCGCTCGAGCTGCAGCTGACACCAGACGGCGAAGTAACGGTACAGTGGCTGCGGCCCGGGACGGCCTCTGCGCCGCAGTTTGTCGACGCGGCATTCCTTCCTGCCTGGAAGCGGATGACGTTCGACCCCGCTGCACTGCTGGGCCTCCCTCCTGCCGACTGGCTGCCTGACGTTGTCTCGGAGCGCGCACGGCGCGAGGGTGTGACGGCCAGCGCGGCGGAGCGGTACTACGAGCTGCCGCCGGGCATTGAGCGCGGGTGGCGCGAGGTACTCTACGACACGGCGGGTCGCGGATACCTCGACATGGTGAACAACGTCGCGAGTGTGGGGCACGGGCACCCGCGGCTGGCCGACGCGGTTGCGGCACAGCTGCTCACATTGAACACGAACAACCGGTTCCTGTACGCGTCGCTTGCGGCGTACGTCGAGCGCCTGCGCGCCCTCGCACCAGACACGAGCCTCAGCGCCGTCCTCCTCGTCAATAGCGGAAGCGAGGCCGTCGAGCTCGCGCTCAAGCTCGCACACGCGCATACCGGGCGACGCGACGTTGTCGCCCTCCGCGAAGCCTACCATGGCTGGACGGCCGCGGCCGACGCCGTGAGCACGAGCGCCTATGACAATCCCAGCGCGCTGGGCAGCCGGCCCGCACACGTACACATAGCTGAGGCCGTCAACCCGTACCGCGATGCGCGTTCGGGGGTGGCGTACGCGGCGGGCGTCGAGGCCCTCCTCGAAACTCTCGATGCGGCGGGCACGCCCGCTGGCGCTTTCATCGCCGAGCCGGTGTTCGGGAACGGCGGCGGCGTCCTGTATCCGGCCGGCTACCTTGCACGCGTGTATGAGGCGGTGCGTGCGCGCGGCGGGCTGTGCATCGCCGACGAGGTACAGGTGGGCCTGGGCCGACTAGGCCACCACGCATGGGGCGTGCACGAGCAAGGCGTGGTGCCTGACATTGTGGCGGTCGCGAAGGCGCTGGGAAACGCGTATCCCCTCGGAGCGGTGTTCACGACGCCAGCGATTGCAGCGAGCCTAGCGCGCGAGGGCATGTTCTTCTCGTCAGCGGGCGGTGCAACGGCGAGCGCTGTGGCCGGCCTCGCTGTGCTCGACATCATGCGCCACGAGGGCCTGCAGGCCAACGCGGCGGATGTGGGCGACCTGCTCGCCGCGCGGTTCGGCGAGCTCATGCGCCGCCACGACGTTGTTGGCTGCGTGCATGGCATGGGGCTATACCAGGGGATCGAGCTTGTGCGCGATCGCACGAGCAAGGCACCCGCGGCGGCTGAGGCCATGTGGGTGTGCGAGCGCATGCTCGACTACGGCGTCATCATTCAGCCTACGAGCGAGCGCCAGAACGTGCTCAAGATCAAGCCGCCGCTGACACTGACGCGCGAGCATGCCGAGGTGTTCGTGCGCGCCCTTGACGCTGTGTTGGGTGAGCTGGAGGCGCGGATGCGCGCAGATGAGTAGAGATTAGAGGTGAATGCAGTGACGCGTGCTGTCAGCATGGTACGGGCTCTGGGGCGCATGGGCGAGTCTCACTTCGCTTCATGTCGTGGCAGCACAACCGCATCATTTTCCGAGAAGGCACTGCCTCCGCTCGTTCTGTTCCAAGCCAACTACCTTCCCCGCCCCCGCTCCTCCTCGACCGCCAGCTCGTGGATACACCGCTCGAGCTCCGTGACCGGATGCGCCATATCTTCCAGTATGCGCCGCGTGCGTGGGCGCTCGGGCGAGCTGAGACTGCCACGGCGCTACAAGCGGCGTCAGCACCCGTCATCCCAGCATTCTGGTGCCTTGACTCACCCCACGGTGCTGAGTGCCCTCGTCTTGCCTCGCTCGTGGCTCGCACTCACGCTCTCGCTCCCGCTCGCGCCCCCGGCCTTCTCCATCCTTGCGCCGGTTCCGTGACCCTGACCGCACCGAGATGACGGACACGACGCTGGTGACGCTCGCCACGCTGGCGACGCTAGCAATGCTGGCTATGCTTTCCCCACCACGACGGTGTCTCCGTTTCTCTCGCTTCTCAGTCTCGAGGGCAGCCTTGAATTGCAATAGCTGGTATCAGCAGTATTTTCAGCCAGGGAGATGTCAACGCGACGCACATCTGCCTCAGCCTGGGTGTTGCGAAGCTGGCCAATGGCGCTCACGACGTTGCGAGTGCTCAGTCTGGGCGTGGAATCACCAGAGTCTGACGCCGGAGGCGAGCCCGAAATAGAAGCGGATGTGGTAGTGGTAGTGGATGTGGATGTGGACATGGAGAACGCTGGATACGTTCGCGAGCACAAGAGTAAGTATGTGAGAGGAGTGAGGATGAGTATGTGCACAACGGAGGACGGAGGGGGGTGAGGGGGCCCGCGAGAAGCGACCCCGCTGTGGGACCGAGCCTTGTCTATTCAGTCTGTGCTTGGGGGGCCTGTGCTCGTTGAATGCTAGGTGTATAAGGGTGAGCCTTGTGTTTACGGGTTCGGACGCCAGGTTTAGGTGATGGTTTCCAGTTGGCGCAGTTATTAATCGCAACACGTAGAATTTAGAGACGACGGGTGTCAAGGTCTCGAGTTGCCGTCGGAGATGGAGATGCGGGCGCGAACAGCTTGAGCGCTCGCAGCGGAGAATATTCTCAAATTCCTCACCTCCACTTCGCCGGAGCGTTGCCTGCGTCGGATCAATTTCGTCGTCCATCACGACAAAAGACGAGAGGTGACACCAAACTGGCACACTTGCCCATTCATCTCAGGAGCGTTAACCAGCACGGCACATGTACAGTAGTACACACTCGGACAGGGCTGGCGGTGGAGGGCGGTTTGGCCCCCGCATTCCGGGGTGGGATGGCGTCCGCCGGCCCGCCGGTCTGTCCGCCGCCGCCCTTGCGTCGCGTTGCGTCGCGTCGGCTCGGGGTGACGCACTGAACTGTCACCCGTGGATCGTGAAGTTGGGGAGCGCCACAACGCCACAACGACCATGGTGGTCTCGTCAAGTGCGGGGATGAGCGGCATGAGAAACTTACAGGGCCTGGTAGGCCGCGCGCCGCGCGTCGCGACGCCACGGCGACTTGTGGCATGCTGAGGGGACAGGGGTTCGGAAGAATGGATCATTTTACCAGGAGATCAGGAGCAGAGCGCGCGATGGCGGAATGCGACAATGTAGCGGCAGATGCCAGGACACTTGAGCCTGATGTGGGTCGAGCCACTGATCGTCGGAGTTCCATGGCGATGTGCGGGGGCAAGAGAGATGCCAGAGAAGAAGAATGAGGGGGAGGTCACAGCGCAAGGTGCCAGGTGCAAGAGGGGGTCAGTGTTGAGTACGAGGCAAGGAGATCTGTGGGTGAAGCTGTGACTTGCGCTGATAATTAGAAGCAGGAGGAGGAGGACGAGGAGGGGGAGGAGAGGACGAGGACGAAGATTAGTGTGGTTTCGATGAGGAGAAGAGGTGCACACGAGATGGGGAAGAGAGGACAGTGCGTGAGGGCTGTGCGAAAGATGAGGAGAAAGAGAGAACGCGAGATGGAGAAAGACCACGAGAGAGAGGGAGACAGAGAGCAAGAGAGTGAGAGAGTGTGAAAGGAGAGAGAGAGAAAGCACAGCACAAGAGATAACGAGAGAGAGATGAGTGAGAAAGAGAAAGAGAAAGAGAAAGAGAAAGAGGGAGAGGGATGTGCTGTGCAGGGGAATGCGAGGAGCGTGGCGGCCGAGTGACGAGGTCTGAGCGGAGAGTGAGCAAACGCCACTGCACTGACCTTCCTTCTCTCCCTCACTCATCACTCAACCGGCTGTCGCGTGTTACATGGTCTGTTAACAATTCTCAATTCTTTCTCATCCACCTCACTTTTCTCTCTTCACTCTTCAATCTCTCTTTCTCTCCCGCGCCCTTTGCCTCCTTTTCACTTCCAACGTCTTTTCTCTGCTGCTCTTCTCCTCCGAGATCAGCCTCAACCTCTTGATTCCAGCTCGCTCTGTGCTGTGCGATCTGTGCACTCGGCTCTGACCAGCACGTGCCCTCCCGCCTTGTCTCCTCGCGCTCGTCAAGACCCTCTCGATCTGCACTCCCTCCCCCACCATCTGTGCTCGCCATTGGCTTGTGCTGACTCTCTGCTGCAGGCCACAGCCTAGCAATCGTATCCAGTTGCGCGGCCCACAACTTCCGCCGCCGAGCTCCCCCATCGCTCACCTCTCAACTTCTATTCTTTCGCCCCGTCGTCATTTTCTCCGTCCCTCCTCTCGCTGGTTCGAGTCATAACTGCAAGAATCAGATCAACAACACCAAAACAGCCTCACGACAACACGCCTACGTCCGCGCCCCCGACTGCACTACCTAGACCCATTCCCAACCTTCGAGGCCCTTCCAGTTCCACCTAGCGAGGCATCTTTCGCCCCACCTTTCCTCACCACCATGCCACCCCCAACACCAGCAGCACTTAGTCTGGACGGGGAGCGCTTTCGCCGAAAGCACCTCTCATTCATTCTCGGCGACATTGACGGGATGACGGCCTTTAAGGCGGCTGTGGGCAGTACCCCGGGGCGCGTGCATCCGAATGTTGTCCGGGCTACTCCATTCTTTGCAAACCGTGGCCCCAGCCGGCGAATTGGCACGGTCATTAACACGTATGCGCTAACCTTGCGTGCCGTCAACGACACTGAGAACCGCGAGCTTGTGAGCTCCACCCAACTTAGGCCTCATTATCGCCACGCTAATACCTAGGAAAAGCTCTTCTTCGATGAAAATGCCATTCTGCTACCTTTGCGCCTCGCGTGCTGCGCATGCACGGAGGCACGTGTCAAGTGCTTTGCAAGACGAGAGGGGGCGGGATACGTGTGTGCTGCCACCAAGAAGGCCTTCCAAGACGACAAGACAGTGCTGCAGTGGGTTGCGCACTGGCGTGAGAGCGCACCATACGACTCGTGCGGAAGCGAGGCCGAGTGGCTTGCCGATCTTGACGAGGTCATCACTGTCATGCGGATCAATGCACCCTCACAAACGGATAGGCAACAAACGGAGCGGCGCTGGCCCGCAAACACAAACGCTGACCAGCTCGTCCGGGCAGGAGTTGTCGGCGAAACAGACCTTAGGCAGTGGGTACACCTTGGTTGGATGGCGGGGGCTGAACGCAGCGATGCGACGGCGCCCCAGCAGGACGGAGAAGACAGGTGGGTGTGGGTCCCAGTGACCTTGTGGGTGGTGTGCCGACGGTCAGCGCTGCGCGCTAACATGCTAGTGAACCACCGCGCAAACGCCGACATGTCTCTCCGGATGGGCTGGAGCATCGCGACATTCGTCCAGCTCCGCGACGATCCAATGAAGGGCCATCCTTCCGCAGCGTCAGCGGGCCATCACATCATCGCTCCGTCTCAACCACCAGCCGAGAACACGAGAGCCTTCCGAGTCCAGCAACAACATCCCGTTCCGCCAACTCTCCCCTCGATCCCGAGCATCGAAACCCACACATCAGTATCACAGACGCTCATCACTTGCACCACCCTTCAATGCATCCAGGACCAAGATCCCGGTCGACATCATACTCAGTGCCGTCATCGCATTCGCGACCGCCTTACCCTTCACAACTGCACCCCAACGCCCAACCTCACTTCTATCCACAACCACACCCACAGCACTCCCAGCATTCCCAGCAGCCTCAAAACTCCCAGCAGGGTCAGCAACGAACAGTCTCCGCCTCCAGTTCGCGTTTGCGTGCAAACTCACATCAACCCTCGGCCCTCCCCCTAGCCCACCCACATTCCTCTCAACGAGTGAGTGCGGGGCCACGATCCGCATCTTACAGTCAACCCTCCACACCTAAAGTGCCTCACCAGCCTCAAGACGACGAGATGGTCGGCCGCGCAAAGGAGTACTTCTACACGCTGCAGGGGTACCTGGACACAGCGCTCGCCCTAATCCGCGCCGATGAGGCTGCACTCGCTGCCGTGGGCGGTGGTCTGGATCAACTGGATCGCCGCAAGGCCGAGCTTCAGGAGGAGCAGAAACGACTCAAGATTGACATCCGCGATCGCACAAACGAGGTGCGGCGCATGCGGGAGGAGATGCTGGCATTGCGCAACGATACTCGGGTCTGGCCGAACGAAGAGGGCAAGGGACGCGGCAATGGCGTCTGAGTGTCCGCCTCAGACGGAGCAGAGCAATGTGCACGAGCCAGCCCAGCGTAGAACAGGGGCAAGGGGACGCGGTGGCCAAGGGCAGGAAAAGCTGCGCACGCGCAGACTAGAGCATAGACGGAGATTTAGAGAGTCAGAAGGTCTGTGCGGTGTCACAACCAATGGGCCAGGAGGAGGCGGAAGGGATGGTCTGTGGGACAATGACAGTAGAAGATGTATCCTAAGTGGCACGATCACGGCCATTGGGCAGAGATAACGACATAAACGCCCGGCGTAGTTGTGTTTGCGAGTCGTGAATTGTGCCGAGAAAACAAGATGAAGTGGAGGGCCGTTGCAGTGTGCAGGCCGATAATATTGCGGAGCTGAGCCCCTCCATCAACCGTCTGACCAGCTCGTATAGTGTAGGTGGTTATCACAGTTCGTTGTGGCTGAATGTCTCAACCCGAGCTAACCGCTGTTCGACTCAGCGTGCGAGCACGTCTTTTTGCTCTCCTTTTGTGGTTAGCCTGCCCGGCCCTCCTGAAGCATGGCAAAGCAGGCGGAGGGCCCCCGTAGGTCGATTGGGCTTCTGAGCTTCCAACTAAGCGCAAGCACGAAAAGTTGCAAGAGCCGTTGCAACAAGACATGAAGCGAGCAGGCGGTATCTAGACCGGCTATCAGAATGAAACAATTCACCACGGTGAGTCACGAATTCAATAGGACCTGACGTGGCGTGCGATCACTTCTGCCTAAATCGATCACATGCCCGGGTTTCCCTCGACATCGAGCATACCGAGACGACACCCGGACTCCATGGTGACAGCCGGCGCCACTTCGTATCCCCGAGGAGATAAAGGGGGATCAGATTATGAGCCAAGGTGAGGGTGGAGAGCTGGCTGTCCTCGTCGACGATCGACGAACTGTTGGGCAGGCACGCCTGCTCTGTTTATTTTTTTCGGGGGGCGTCGCACAACTCTTCATCCCAGAAACTCCTTCCGCACGCTTCCAAACTTGACCAAGCTTTAATCTTGGCGCCCAAGACTCCTGCTTGCCCAGGTAGTTTGAGCGGTCACAGCTTAAAGTATCCAGCGCTGAGACAGAGTTTGGCACTGACGACGCCTGGCTAAGCTCAGTTTCATGTAACGCTGAGTTTGTTCAGAAGGGCCGTTGACGTAGATCTAACCCTGTGTACGTCGACAAGTCTCCTAGAATTCTCAGAAGGCGCTGGCGCTGGCTGATGGGCCAGAACATCGGTGGGACCCCGGACTAGCAAGCTAGCGAGTGACTCGCTTGCCGCACACGTGCTCACGATCGAATGCTCCGTCGGCGGCATGTCGAACGACCCTCCTAGCCCCGTCTCCGCCAGCGGCCCCAGAACGATGGCACCGTTTGTGACCACTGCAAGTTTGATAGCTATAGTCGTAGAGTCCCATGATGCACAGGTATAAGAGCCAAGCAGATGGTCATGTCCAGCATCAACACAGAAGTGAGTAGAGCAAAGCCACCAAGTCCCACGGACTCAACTGACTCCAGATGTCCGCTCACAGCTTGACTAAGCCCTCGCCCGCGGCGCAGGCAGCGCGGCGCGCCCGCGCCGCCCAGCAGTTCCAAGGCCAGCACATGATCTGGTGGATCATTGGCGGCGTCGTTGTCCTGCTCGCGGCGCAACACCTCATCGACCATGTACGCACTCGCCTAGCCCGCAAGCGCATCGGCGCGCAGCGCGCGCGCGAAAGCTGGCGCGTTTCGATCTGCGAGTCGGCCCCGCGCCGCCTCACATACGTCGGCATCGTCCGCGCAGCCGCTGGCGCGACCTGGGCGAACGTCATGCATGTCCGCCGCTACCCGCTCCTGCTCTGGCGCGCGACTGGCGCCGAGCTTCTCACAACATTTGTATACACCGGCCTCGTCGTCGGCATCACCTTCTGGTCCGGGTACAAGGACGGCGAGCTCCGCTACCTCAAGCCGACAGGGCACGCCGCCTTCGCTCAGCTGCCCCTCGTGATCGGGCTTGCGTCGCGCAACTCCGTCCTGAGCGCCATTACCGGCGTCAGTCCGCACGCACTCAAGGGGCTTCACCGCGCCGCCGGACGCGTGTGTATCCTCATGGCCAGCATCCACTCAATCCCGTTCCTCCTCAAGGGCTTCAAGCCCAGCTGGATGTACATCACCGGCCTGGTGGCATGGATCCCGTTCCTCGTCATGGCCGTGTCGTCCGTTGCGCCACTCCGCCGCGCGGCTTACGAGGTGTTTATCGCCATCCACATCCTCATGCTCGTGGCCACGCTCGTCGGCTGCTGGCTTCACGCCCCCACTTGGTACTACAAGGCATGGATCAGCGCTGGCCTCGGCTTGTGGGTACTCGACCGCGTGGTCTCCCTCACCCGCCTCGCCATCAACTCCATCAGCGCAGGCAAGCCCGAAATCGAGCGCCTCTCGCCGGAGGTCGTCCGCGTCCGCGTGCCCTCTCGCCTCAAGTGGAAGGCGGGGCAGCACGGCTACCTCCGCACCGGCACCCAGTCACACCCCTTCACCTTCGCGTCGCCGACCGAGGCGGTCTTCCTCATCCGCGGCCACGCAGGCTTCACCCACCGCCTCCTCACCTCCTCTCCCCGGTTCGCACTCGACGGGCCTTACGGCACGCCCCCCGACCTGAACGCCTTCGCGAACTTGCTCCTCATTACAGGCGGCACGGGGGTGAGCTACGGCCTTGCACACCTGGCGTCGATCATCTCCGCTGCGCGCACGCACACCTCCGCCGCATCTCAGGTCCGTCTCGTCTGGAACGTGCGCGACGCATCCCACATCCGCTGGATCGCGCCGCTGCTCAATGATGCCCTCGCCCGCGGAAGCGCGTACGTCCGCGTCGCCATCGACGTGTACGTCACGCGCTCGCATCTCTCCGACGAGCCGGGCCCGGGCACCGACAGCGCCGGCGCCTCGCCGCCCGAGACGCCCGGCGTCTCCGCGCCGGGCAGCCGCGCGTCCTCGCCCGTCTCGGACATCGCGCGCCCGCCGCGCGCGCTGCTCTCCTCCCGCGTCTCCGTGTCCACGTTCGGCTCCGCGTCGATCTACTCGCAGCCGTGCTCGACCTCGCTCTCGCTCGGCGCCGACATCGACGTCGAAAAGGGATCTGTCGGCGAAAACTCGGCCTCTTCGACGCTCGTGGGCGACAGCGAGAAGTGCGCTGCCTCGCACACGCTGTTCGGCTCGCTCGCGGGCCTCGACGTGTACGGCCTCTCGCCGGCCGCGGCCCTCGTCACCACCCTCCATCCCGGACGGTGCGATGCCGAGGCGCTCCTCCGCGCCGACGTTGCGGGCGCGGACGGACAGATGGCCGTCGCAGTGTGTGGCCCGCCCTCGCTCGACAAAGATGTGCGCCGCGCGGTGCTGCGCGTCAATGGGGTGCGGGAGGCGCTGGAAGGACAGGGCCCCGTGGCCTTCTTCAGCGAGACGTTTGGATTGTAAGCAGAGGGAGGATTGTAATTGTTGTATTAGATGTAGTAAGCTTGACTCGAAAAGGGGCAGAAGGGATGGATGCGGAGAGGGACGCGCGTAATGAGCGACCCTGAGCTGGATTGCTCAGCAGTTCAATTGGCGCAGCGGTTAGCGCGGCAGATTGCAATGGCCATCCCATTAAAAATCTGTAGGTCCTTGGTTCAATTCCGAGATTGAACTGTTTTGTTTTGGTACCCCCCACACTTTGCATTCTACCAGGTGCCGTGGCAAGATATCCAGTCGGATGTGGTGGGGTTGGTTGACTGGCAGGAACAAGGATACTCAATGCATGGGTTCAACCCTTCGTCCTGTCCAAGTGCTCAAATATCGTCCTTAAGCAAAGTGCGCTACCAAACAACCTCCTCAAGGTCATCGTCATCGTCCTCTTGAGGCGAGTGGTTGTTGTTCACCGCGTCAGGCGGGCTCGCCAAGTCAGCTGACCCCCGCGCCACGGACTCAAGGACGGCCGCCTCGGCGTTCCTCTCCGAGGCACTGCCAGTGTCAGCGTCGGACCTAACAAGACCAGCCTCCACCACCGCGGCACTTTCGGAGACATTTGGCCTGGTCGCTCCCTCTTGCGGGCTCATGGATTTACTGAGCCACTTGTCCGTTTTCTTCTCCCACGCTTGCTTGGAGGGGTGCTGGGACGCTAACAATTCCTTCTGCCTCTGCTTCTTCTCCTCCTTTGTCTGGGTCTTGCCTGTTCTTGGCGGCTGCGGTTGTCTGGCTCGCGGTTGGTGTGGGGGAATGTTCTTGGAAAACGGGCAGTTCAGGCCCCGGAACTTGCACGTTTGGCAAAGGCCGTACACCGGCGTCCTTTTGCCGTGAAGTTTCGAGCTGAAGACGGCCACGGCGTGAATCGCATACACATAGCACGGCACACCCCCGCTGAGGCAGTTTGCGCAGCCCAACTCTTCGGGAACTGATGTGTAGTCCTGTTGGGAGCGAATGACCGAGCGCAACTGAGGTCAGCTCTGCACCCGCTTCACCTTACCATCCTCCGTATTGTAGGCTTCATCTCCTTGGGGGTGGTTCTCATCCTGTCACGGTCCCTTTGGGACATCGCAGCTGACCGCGTGTCTTTGCGGTCCCGTCGTTGGCGAGGGGGTCTCTGTGGAGGCTGGGAGGACATGGTAGCGCTCTGCGTGACTGCTAGACTCGGGAGAGAGTGGGTCAAGGGGTTAGACGGTCCAGCCTGGCTGACGTGATTCTGGGTGATAGATGGACCGGCAATTTGCTCACTGTTCTCACCCCCTGGTCCAAAGCTTGCTTGGAACCCGCGCTTGCGGGATGGCTCTGGTCGTCCATACCAATCAGGGTGGCCCTCGTTGGAGAAGTGCTGGAATATTTGAGGGGTGGGCGGTTGAACCTCTGCTAGACTGATGCCAAGTGGGGGAGCAGGCGGACGAGCAACTTGCCCAAGAGAGGTTGCTTGATGACCGGCACCGTTGCTTCCCTCCCAACCGGGCACCGGTTGGCCTGCGTTATGGGAGGCCTGGAGAGCATACGACCCCGCAACTTGTTGGTTAAAGGCGAGGTTGGGAGGGACATGATTCTGTGAGGGATACCGACTGCCAGCGTGCGTAGATGGGCCAGCCCCAGTCGCAATGCTGGGCCCTGTATACTGAGAGGCAAGAAGGTTCCTTTGCTGGCTGAAGTTGACACTGCCGAGGTCGCAGTAGTTGGGACGGTAGCCGGAGTGGCTGCTACTCGACGGCCCGCCTGCGTAAACTGGACCAGAAGGATAGCCTGGCACCGAGGGAAGAGTTCTGGCTTTGCGCTTCTGAGCAGAAGGCTCAGCTCGCAAGGCTGGAGCGGGTGAGCCGCCTTCTCGGCGAGGCCCAGGTAGGTTCGATGAGAGCGAGTAAAAACTTTGCAGTTCCGGATGTTGCAGCGCCACGGAAGGAGTGCCGAGTTGTGGGGGTGCAACGGGAGTATTGAGGAGCATTTGCCCACGAGTTTGGGAGAAGTAGGGGTTGTGGTCAAAGGGCGGGTGCCCAAGCGACTGCTGGAGCTCGCCATAATGGCCGTACTGTTGGCCGATCCCAAGGTGAGTTGCTTGCCAATTAGGCCGCTGAGCCAACAGGTGTAAGTTCGAGGCTGGAGGTGGCTGCTGTGATTGAGGGAGCTGAGGAATAAGCTTCCCGGAGGGCTGCTCCGCAGAGCTCTGTAGAACTAGTCGGCTGTAGTCCGTGAGCGGAGGCTGCGGTTGGGGGCCGCCAAGAGGCACGGGGAGCTGCCTGTGGGGCCTCTCGACAAATGCCTGTGCCGCCGTCTGGGTGAGGCTCGAAGTAGCAAGGAGGTGTTGCTGCTGGCTAACCAGTGGTGAAGTTGCATCAGAAACAACTGGCGGATAGGACTGCGGGTAAGACAGGTCGAGGCTGGGAACCACTTTCTGCCCATATTCCTGGAAGAATAGATTCAGATCGAACTTGACGATCGCGTCTTTCGAGGTAAGCCCTGGGGGTGAATGAGAAGAGTTAATTTCTTCAGAGATGTTGTCTAGAGCGTGTCCGACGGTTTCGGTAGTGGCACGAAAAGTGGAGGAGCTTGGTGGCTCCGAGGTAGAAAGGGGCCTCGCCCTTTTGCGGGGGGGAGGGGACGACATGTCCGTGAACTAAGATCGTAGTCGAGTTTGTCCTTGAGTTGCGTCTGTGGGGGGTGAAGGTGGTGAGGAGTGACCTCATCAATGCCTGAGCCGCTGAATCTTATACTGCTGCATTACGGTGAGTTGCGGTGTGCGGCACCGCGTGAGTGCATGCTGAGAGCGGATGACGGAGAAGCCTCGCACCCATGTCAGCCATTATGCACGCTGAGCGAGCGAGGAGTGCAAGCGGTCTGTTGAGATGGTGCCGAATTACCTGCAGTTGAATAAGGTTTCCAGGAATCAGTGATGGGAGGCATGAGACAATGGAATTGGCCGGGGCGAGATTAACGCGTGTTATCTCTAGATGGGAAGTCAGGCGTGCTCGTTATGGGCGGATCGACGTTGCTCCGCACTCTGCCTCAAAATGATCACCCTTAAAACAATCGCTACTTTCCACAGCGGCCCCAGGAACATACGGTGTGCACGAGGCGCCTTCTCCGATCTTTCCGTGACGTCTGTCTGATCTGTCTGGGCTTAGGCCTCGACTTCTGGGTCTCCAACGGCCGCTGTCCGCAGCCCACGCCTTGCCGCCCATGCCGCGCTCCTGCTCACGTTTCCCTGCCTGCACAGACCAAGGGCATGCCCGCCAGGGCGGTAGAGGTGGCGAGGCGTTCTGTTTCGTTTTCCCTGCAGTTGTCTAGTCCTGATGCCCACACGACCACCTCAACAGGACGGATGGTTGTGATTCATCACCCTGGCGTGGACTTCGATATTCACTGTTGATGCCGGCTGGAGTCCCGGGCCCGATAACAGTTTTAGTACAGCTCCAGTGCCATACCAGCGAGCCTTATCAGCCAGCGCCCAGCCTCAATTGTCGGACAAAACGCAGTGTCACCTACGCTAGCGTCATGTCACACAGCCCAGCGTCTCGTGCACGCGCCCGTGAGCAAATCTAATGTTCAATCACGCTGTGTGTAACACCAACCCTACACCTGCGTGCACCTGCACGGGTACCAAAGCGTTTCTGGGCCGCTTTTACCGGGACTCGTCCCAGAAGTACCACCGAAAATGAATTCTGATCGTTATGAGTTGTGAGGACGAGGCGACTGGGCTAGTCATCGGCGCTGGCCGACTTCCTATTGAAGCATTGGTCACCAATCTAGGGTCCGCCTTTTGCAGGGGCCCTCGAGAAGCAGAGCGCACGGCGCCGCTCACCGGGTTTGCCGCACGTTTGGGGTCATGAACGGTGCGAGCAGGAGACTGTGGCTCATGGAACTCTTGTTCTTCATCGGCGTCCAGAACTCTCGGTTGAAAGCAGCAATGCCAGATTCGGATTACCCTTTCGTGAGGGACCGCCTGAGTGGTCTCTCCCTCACAAGAAACATGTTACGACCCAACCCACTCTATAACAAGAGCCATGGCATGGTCGGGCCAGACATTGTTTCTATCATCTCAGAAGTAGTCTCGACACAAACACCGGCCGCTGTCAACAGGGCGCCGGAGTCGTCCTGACGCACAGACGCGTCCTCTCTGCAATTGCACTTCCTGCCTCTACTTTAACCACTGTCATCTCTGCTGGCTGCCTTTGAGTCATGCAGCACGAGCCATTGCTCACGCCATATGAGCCTTGCCCCAGCCCACTAGCCGGACTCCTCATAACGCGGACTCACGCGTCAAGGAACTTGCTCTTGCCCAAACGCCAACCCCGCTCCCCTCTCTCGCACCAGTGCACCCACAGCTCCGAGCGTGCGCCAATTCACTCTCAACCCTCATCCCTCGTCCCTCATTCATTCCTCGATTGTCACCTACGCAACCAACATACGCACGGCAACAATGACCACCGTGACCCGCTCAACGACGCGCCTCTTCAAACGCGGCGACGACAGCATCCCAGGTTAGGTGACTACCTGTGTATTCTGACATCAGTGTCTCCTCAGTCCGCTCTGTTTGGGCGGAAACGGCGTTCGCAGACCGAAGGCGGAGAGCGAACAGAAGGCAGCTCATGGGCTCGCCTTACGGCAAAGGTGTCAGCGAGACTCAACTCGCTCGCATCAGCCCAGCCCCATGCCCAGTCGTAGCCACAACCGTGCCGGGCGCAGACGCCAACATTGGAGTCGATGTTGCCCCGGCGTGTGCCCTTGCAGACAGTTGAGTTGGAGCTGGAGGTCAAAGTGGAGCCTCGCAAGCAGCCTTTTGTACACCCGTACGACCACCCTTTCCTTAAAGAATCGTCGCCCCCTCCGCCAGTGCAGTCGCGTCGCCAGTCTCTCCTTCCCCCGCCGCGCTCATCATCCCGTCGCCTGAGTATGCAGAGCTCAGCAAGCGACGTCACCTACGTGTCGGTCCCACCCACACCTACTACCAAGTACGCACCAAGTTTCCCGCCACGATCGACCTCGCCAACCCGTAAATTCCCCACCCCTCTACCCACTCCCCCTCAGAGCGCAAAACACACCGAGTTTCCACTGGAGCGCAACCACACCAGACACACGACACAATTTCTCGACGAGCACGTCCAGCAGGCATGGAGTAATCACCGTAAGACCATTCAGCTCAATCGCTCTAACATCAGCCTTCGCGTTTAGTCCCTCCGGCCGCAGAAGCAAGTCAACCAGCGACCCCTTCAAGGCCGACTTTGGCGCCATCTTTGGCGTGGAGGAGCAACCGCACGAAATAGTCGCCAACTACGTTGACCAACAACACCCCACACCGGACTCGTCACCGCTCATGCTACCCGTCGAACTCCCCTTCGTGAACAGTAGCAAGGCGCGTCCCCGCCGCGGAACGTTCGGGTCAGGGGACGCGCCGACCTACAGCGGCCAGTGCAACGAGAACGACTTCAGACGCCGGCAGCGGTATCAGTACCAAGACGCTTACGAGCGCGCGTATGCGTGCGAGGGGCACGGCCGGTGGCGCTAGGCCCGGGGCGAGGCCGTTAATGGGGAGGCCAGTGAATTCAGCGGGCGGGCTCTCACATTTGTTGCATGCATTTCGTTTCCAGCTTATGCGTTCAGGTGCAAACATTAGAGTTTACGGTCAGCATGTCAGAAGGTAGACGCAGGACGTGGGGGAGGAATGAGGCGTCCAGCCTTGTGTGGTCTGTCGTTCTAGTGGTCTGTGAGCGGCAGGAGCAGTGATCAATGCGCGTTGGGTGCGAGTGGATGTCGCGGCAGGGTGTGAGGGGCCCTCGGACGCCACCATGTCCGTGTTTGGCGGACTGGGCGAGCGTAGCCAGCCCTGCTACCACCATAGGGGGATGTCAGCGCCTGCAGGTCTCATTGCCGGCGGCCGCTGGATTGTACCGCGAGGGTTCCTCCAGGCTGAGAGCAACTGGCGGCAGGCGGTGCCATGTGATGTGCTCCGATGCACGAGGAAAGGAGGGAGTGGGACGGGGCTTGAACGAGCTTTCCCAGATGAGCAAGTGGTCTTGGCCACACCGTGTCCCTGTTGCATCACTCGGTGATGGCAGCCTCGACGTGCAGTGTGGGCAGCGGTGGCGTCTTCCGCATTCAAATCATGAAACGTGAGGCCCCACAAAGTTCCTACGGACAGCTGGTGCGAGACATTGATGTGGACTACATCAATGCGGCTGGTAAAAGTGCCCATAACGAAAGGTTGACATCGACAAACCACCTGTTCCGTTGAGCAGGCAGGAACAATGGCTGATTGCACCAAGATCTGCATCCCAAACCTTGTTCGTACAAGTGCAGTGGGTTCTGGATTCACACGCGCTGCAGCTCGCCAGTCTCACAACTCCCATACAACTCTCAGTCATGCCATCAAGACACAGCGGCCAGTCCAGAAGTCTCCATAGTCTCACAGTATCCTTAACAGACTCAATTGAATAAATTGAAGTCAGGGTCGTTATTCACCACAGTTTTTCCGACTCCAGGTCCGGGGTGCTGGTTTTCCGTTTGTCCTTACTCGACCTCCCTCACTCTCCCATGTCTGCCTCCTGTCATCTCCGTCGCCCAGACCACGATAAGCGCAAACAATTGAATGGTGGCGCAGACTGAATTGCTCACGTCTCACACGCCACCGCGCTGCATACGCTCACATCATGCCATATGGCCAAGATCTCATCGACCCCGGCCCTTGAGCTGTGCATATGCTTGTATGTACCGAGCCTTCTCGCTCTGGCTGGCCGTCCCAGCTGACTGTGCTGTCCTGGGTCAACCTCGGCCCAGGAGGCTGCAATTCACTACTTGTCACGCCCTGACATATGCTCGAACAGCTGCCAGCGACACTTTGCTTTCCTCTGGAGCTACTGCTGCGACGGTCGCTATGAGGATCCCACATTGGCTGCGTCGTCTGCGTCGCTCTTAACTCATCTTATCTCATTCTTGTTGCCCGTACCAAGCTCAACAATTCCGCTCACGGAAGACCGCACGAGTCGACTGTGACGGGCCAACCTCTCTCTTTCCGAGTGACTGCCCTCTCCACAATCGCACCGATGCACGGCCTGCCCCCACGAAAGAGGTCTGTGACCTGGCGAATGGTCGCTCCGGCTCTCATCTTCGCCTTCGCATCTGTCCAGTTTGCCATCGTCCTGGCCGAATACTACAATGTACGCCTGCCCGTACGGCTGAATGTCATTTGGCAGTCGGGGCGCGAACAGCAGCCCATGCCAGAGCTTTTAGCACAGGCGCAGCTCACCGACATCCCCACCGCCTTCTCAGACCCCTCGGCCGACAACTACAGGTGGTACACGGAGGCCAAGCTGCGCCAGCTCACGGCGTGCATGACGCGAAGGGACTGCCCGCCCAACGCGGACAAGGTGAGCTTCCAAGCGGACCAGTCCCCGGCAAGCGTTGATGCTGATGTGAGATCGCCATCTTTGCGAGCTGGCACTGCCAGTGGGCGCTGTACGATAACTACAGGGGGGGTGAGGGTGTCTGGTGTTCGGGCATGATCCGCTCTCTCGAAAGGCAGGGCTTCACGGTGCTGCATGGCGGTGACAACGACTGGAGTGAGTCCGCGTGAGACGCACCGCCAAAGCACGCCGAGCAGAGGACTGACACCAGGGTATATACACCATCTACATCGCCAGCTAGGCGATATGGTGCGCGTTGTTGTCGCGGATCCGGGGGAGGAGGCCCACAAGGGCACGTTCGAGCAGTACCAGAAGAGTGTCTCACGGCCAGACGGTATCCCTGCCTGGAAGGTAAGCCAGTGATGTGGAAGCGCCCTGACACCAGTGGTTCCGGATGGCCTACTACCCGACGGGCGAGTCAGGCGTTGTTGGCAAGGCATGGATGATCACGGCTGAGCCACGCTTCCCACGAACCGAGGATTTGGAGCTTGTACAGTCGGCTTCGACCCCTGATGACTACACGTACGGTCCCTCGTGGTTCATGACCGGACACGAGGAGCTGCAGGTGAAGTCTGCACTGGGTGAGGCCGACTTTACGTTCCTTGGGTACGGCATCATGCCAAAGCCAGAAGACGCGGTCGTCGTACCATGGAGCGAGCGGCCAAACCGGGTCTACATCCTGGCTAAGCAGGCCCACTACTTTCACAACGGGCACCAGCATGTCTACAACTTCAGCTTCTTCGAACAGGCAGCCGAGGAGCTCGGGCGCGAGTTCCCTGGCTTCGAGTTCGTTGGCGGGTTCGAGGACAACCGCTCAGACGAGGACAAGGAGAAGTGGGGGCCTGTTCCGAGCGTCATCAAGAATTTTGGGCTCATGAACGCGTCCCGTTTTGACGCTGAGTGCGGTCAAGCGCGCCTCCTTCTGGGCATTGGCTCGCCGCCCCTCTCGCCAAGCCCGTACCGCGCCCTCTCACGCGGTGTACCGTTCGCGAACCCGCACACGATGCGCGACAACGGCGATGGGTGGGCCTACCAGCAGCATGAGAGCATGATGGACGTCCCCGAGCCGTACGTTTACCAAGTCGAGGCGTTCAACTACACCTCGTTTGTCGCTACGATCCGCAAGGCACTGCGGACGCCGATTGAGCCGCTCCGCTTTGAGCGCATGCGCCAGAGCACCGTCGACCGACGCATGCACGACTGGGTCACGTACGATTGGCGTAGGCTAGCTGCACAGATCCTTGAAGACCGGCTAGCTGGAAACGAGACGCAGGGCGGTGGCTCTTTCCGAGTATTTGAGCTATAGGGTGGCCTTATGCCGATGGCAGGTAGATAATCCTTTGTTGTAACAGTTTGATTCTGCAGGGGTTTCGAGTTTACGGGGGTGTTGAGTGCTCGAGACATTGGGCGAGATGCCAGGCAGTTGCCAGTCAAGCTTAGCCCACTCGCCGCTTCGACGGACGATGGCGTGCGGATGTATGGGTTTTGGACCGTGACCGGGGAGTGAGCTACCGACTGTGAGGTTCGCATTCACATGACATCGGAGCCTCGCGCCGTTGCGGGTGGGGGTGCCTGCGTCAGTGGCTCTCAGGACAGAAGGTGAGCAATCAGCAGACTCAGTCATTGGCTCGCACCCAGTTGTGGGCGTCGTCTCACCGCTTGGACCACGAGTATGACCGGGAGCAGACATACTACAGCTCATGCTTGCAGGCTGAGAATTAATACGGCCCGCCCAGCCCTCTTTGATTGTTCTTCACACTCCTCTCTCACACCTCGCCCCGCCGCCAGTCGCTACTCTCCCACGTCGCCCCGCTCCACACGGTCACTAAAAGCTGCTCGTATGCCGGAAAAGGAAGTCGAATCTGCACGGAGGAGGCTGCCATGCTTGTGCCGCAAGCTGTATGGAATCTGTCGGTATGTAGCCCCAAGACGGATCAGGCGTCGGGCGAGGGGAACCACGGAGTGCAACCGCAGAGGAGGAGTAGAGACGAGACTTCGATTCTGAGGCAACTGAGCGGTTGCGGCACATTATTGAGGAGAGGCATTCTCACCGTAGCGCAGAAGGAAATCCTCTGCAGGGGAGCATAGTATCTGCATATCAACCTCTCGCAAGCTTCACATTCGGCAATCGTCGCCGATCCACATACTGACACCCAGAGCACCCAGACAACTCGACAACCCGTAACAGGTCCATCCCGATGGCCGCGCACAGAAGAGTGAGTTTATCGAGGCCCCAGCCCCCTCCCCCGATGTCCCCCCCCCCCCAAACTCCCTCCCCCCATCCCCTCCACATTCCGCAGCTCTTTAAAACCCAGGGCACCCACTGGTGGCCCGGTGGAGGTTGACCACCTTTCTCTGGCGGCGTCAACGCCACCCTCGCCACCAACATGCTTCTCCTCGCCATCCATCCGCCAACGTCACACCACCACCCACACCACAGGTAACTGAGTCAAAAGCAGCGCTCACAAGCCGGTAAAGACGTGATTCGAACACGTGCTCCCGAAGGAAACTGATTCAGTGGGTACTAGAAGTCAGCCGCGATAACCACTCCGCCACTTCACCCAGGCCGTGTGATGGTAAGCGAAGCCGTTCCGCCGAGCTCTGGGTCTCGTTTGCGGCCCCAAAGCCCCAAAAATACAGCTAGACAACCTCTGCCCACTCTGGAGAGTGCATACATCCATGCGGGTTGTAACTTCGGCCATTTTCAGCACTTGGTTGCATGCAAGACGCTTCAGATAACTGCAGCGGCTATTGCACAATTAGTCGTTTTCGTGTAGCATTGTCTATAACAAGAATCGCCGCTACGATAATGCATTGGGCAGATATCAAATCAATATACCGGCTTTCTGCAGTGCATGGACATTGCCTCCTTTCACAATTCCACCGTGATGTACAACACTGAGTGGAATGCTATTTGGTAAATCGGCGCGGGCCCACTTGAAATGTGAGCCGCCGTTCTTTTTTGGCATTGGTTCGTAGCCAGCGCTTCGCAGCGCTCGCTCGACTTTTCGGATGGGCTCGTCTGTGGCCATGATGGGAGTGGGGCAAGGGTGTTGGCGGGAGGGGATACACTGGCGGTGAACTCAAGTGAAGGCTGGCTATAGACGGGGGTGTCTGTCCTGCCTTTGGTAAAGAGATGATGAGACTAGTCGGTGAGAATGTCAACTCAATGCAGAGTAAAGCCGCTTATATATCTTTCCAGATCTCGTGGGATGAGCCAGCTCGCGTTGATTTGCATGCAGCTCGTTTGTGTTTTTGTGGTGTGGCTGGAGCAAAGCAGTAGACGACAGATAACCGTGTGTCACGGTTGCAAAGGCAGTCTCTGTCAAAAGATCTCCAAAGGACCCGCCATCAGCGTGTAATTATTGAACGTGCTTGCAGGAATGTTGGGAGCGAGTTGCGCCATCATGCGCTCTGGGTGTATCATCTGCAACGTATAGACCTACTGTACTCTTCCAACAGCCACTCCTCGGCCAATCCACCTCTTCATCGACGTGCCACATTATCTTATCACCACAGTCGGCGCTCATTGCGCACTGCCGCGCCGTGCGCGTTGCCCACGGGTTTAAGGCTAAACCGTGCATTCTTGATCACATCAGCCGGCGCCAGCATCCCTGCTATCGTCCGCCTCGGCGTGATCCTGGCTATAAGCGGTGACCACCATCCACAAACTCACTGTTCTGAGCGTGAAGGCGAGGCTGTCTCCGAGTGTGAGTGTGTGGGTGGGCTGGCAGCGGAAGTGGGGGCGGGATCCTCTGCACTGGTGGCGGGAGACGCCACATGTGTACGAACACTTTGGGCACCTGTTTTGGGAGTGGCCGGGTGGCCCACCTCGATGTGCTTCAGCCCCTGCGCAGCGGCCTGCAGCATGGCGGGTGTGGCGTGCAGCACTGCCTGCATTGATGTGGGTTCAGTGGTGGGCGCAATAGACATCGTCTTGCTGGGAGGAGCGGTACTAGATGGTGACGGTGCGCTGAGCGCACTCGGCGGCAAGCTCGGGGCGACAGGCGTGAGGCTCTCGCGGCGACGCGCAAGCTGGGCCGCTAAAGATCCCATGTCGGCAAGAAAGGGAGGAGTGAGAAACGACCGCGGGGGACTGGCAGGGATGAGTATTCTGATGTCAGTCAATTCTGACAGCGCGTACTTTTCAGACGGGGTGAAAGTGCCCGAGGCGTTGACATCCATCCCAAAGCTACTGCGGCATTTGCAGCAGACCGGGTCAGGCTCTGAGATTTGAGGCGCCAGTGGCAAGGGTATGGCTGTCGGTGATCGTGACTCTTTAAGATCTTTGACCGCGCCACCCAGCACCACCTGCGCAGCGGCAATGATATCTGCCGCGTCCCCGTTCACGCGGTTGCGGCTGGCCTTGAGAAGCGCGCGTGCCTCCCGCTTGGTGCCCGCCTTCGTGTGGAGTGTTGAAATTGCGCGTTGGGTGGGCGTGCTCACGGATGGGTTCGCCATATGCGCGGTGCGCCGCGGCGTGTCGTTGTACCCAATCTCCCTAAGGCCTGCAGTGCGCAAAGTCCCGGGGCTGTCGCCGTTCTTGATTCCTGCATCAAGGACGGCTTTGGCTCCGAGCATCGCGGCCTTGTCTCCGGCAAGTTTAGCCCGCGCATGCTCCACAGCCTTGCGTGTGCGTTCTCTCGGAAGCTTGGGGCTCAATGGGAAGTTGAACGGGTCCCGCGGGGCAGGGTTGGCTGAGCTTCGTCGCCGTGGGCTCGGCGGGACGGCAGTTGCCAGCGCCCACGCCTCGATACGGCGGCACGCCGTTTCCTTCTCAGAGATGGATGGCGGGGTTTTGAACGTGGTGCTATCATCAGTACGTCAATCTTCCGCCTGGAGAGAGCTTTACGAGCTCACCTGATGCGAAGGCCTTTGGGGGTCTTTGTCAATGTGTTGCGTCGGCTGCGCACAACAGGCTTTCCGGGCGAACGCCGAGGAAGCTTGCTCGGAGATGCAGGTGTCGCGGGACTCTTTGCTGTTCGCCTCACGCTCGGGGTCGCCGAAGCGCGGCTGGCGCTGGTGGGCGCGGCGTAGGATGGCACGGGATGGGACGTGGTGGTCTTGGGTGACCGTGTCTTGTGGACACAGTCCCCTTGTGCTGTGGCCGGGGCTGGGTTCTTTGTGGCTGCGATACCCTTGCCGGAATGGGAAGTCTTGGAAGGACAAGGACTCTTCGTCTTGCTCTCGCGCCGACGAGCCATTACCTCAGCTTTGCTCATCTCGCTGAGCGGGCGCCGTAGAGGTTCGTCATCCACGCCATCACCGTCAGCAGTCAGTCCAAGCGTGTTGGCCTGCACAGAGGTCGGTCTGTACATTGAAGCTTCCACGGGTGTGTTCATGGGGGTGAGTGTGCGCTGGACTGTGCGCTTGGGGGTACTGTGTCGGCTTGCGTGCGTTACATCGCTCAACGAGGAGGAGACTGTGCTCCCATACCATTGCGGCGAGCCCACCGGTGGAACTGATATCAGCTACCACGCGGTCACGCGGCCTCCAGAAAGGCGAGGCTCACCGTTCTCCTTTGTTGCCATCTCAACACGCAGGTCTTTGGCTAGTGACGCCTTGGTTGGGGAACAGTAGCTAGGTGCGGCTGCGGTCAGCGTCAAGCATGCAGCTGCTGAAGAGGGCGCTCACTTTCAGGTTCTAAAGTCACCAGTCGAGACTGTTTGAGAAGCTTGGAAAAGAAACTCGCGACAGTAGACGAAGAGACAGGCAGAGGAGCAAAGGGCGGCTGAGCAGATGGAGGCAGCCGTGTGAGGTTATCCCGGGCGTGTTGTTGGTCGTGCGCACCCGGCGCCACCGGCCCCATGTTTACACCACAGCACGTTATCGTTGTTGTCGCTGTTGCGTGTGATGAAGCGGCTGACTGTTTGATTGAGTGGGGGAGAGGTGGCGATGAACAGGGGGACATACACAGGCATTGATGTGTGTGCTCGGCTTTTATTGCGTGTGCATGGTTCGCGACCACCGTGCGCGCAACGCCACACAATCTACCATGCGACGCTCTCTCACATTGACCAGGCGTGACTAGGGTGTGAGCCGGCTCTTGCAGAGGTGCCGCTCGAGTCACAGCGGGAATGCTGAGGAGATTCGTACGACGTATCGTCTCAGGCTAGCCGGTCCCAGTACCCGAACGCTACGACCAGAAGGATGGACTGCGGTTAAAAGACTGTCGGAAAGCTCATATCTGGAGGTCGTGCGCCATTATTCAACAGCATAAGACCATTTTTCCCCATAATGAAGGCGAGGAGAGATCGTTAGTTGATGGCGATTCATTTGTGAAACCGCTTGGGTCAGCACACTCCCCTCGATGGCGACTCACCGTGCAAGAAGAATCAAGGACTGAGACAGAGTCAGAGCGGCAGTGTGACAGTCTCAGCTCAAGCTCCCCCCAGCTTCTAAGAGCACAGAGCGAGTGAATGATGGCCGTGAGATGGCATTAGGCGATGACTGTGAATGAACACAGTCTGATGGGACTCAGGACAATGAGCTTGGATGGCACCAGAGTCCATGGAGGTACGCATTGGCACCTGCCGCAGCAGTCGAGCAGCTGCGAGCGTCCCAAAGACTCTCTACGTGTACATGGAGAAAGGCACCACCCCTCGTTACCTGGACAAAGATAGTCCATGCATCATTACCAGGATCGCGACATGCGATGCATCTCCGCACGCAAGTCCGGGAAGTCTCGGCAATCTTCGGGTGCTCCGGAACCCGCCAGAGGTTCGATTGGCGCAGCGGTTAGCGCGGCAGATTGCAATTACCTCTATCGTAATACATCTGTAGGTCCTTGGTTCAATTCCGAGATCGAACTTCTTTTGCTGATCTGCCGAGGCAAGTACACACCAGCCAACGTGCGAGGAAGAACACCGACTGCAGATGAGCAGACATAGAGTTGCACCGGTCCGACGACATTAGGAGGCTAGGACTTGACGAGTGACTGGACCGGTGACGACAACCAGCTTATGATATCACAGCTCTCCCCACGACTTGCTGAAATCGCGCCGCACATCCTCCCGTGGCGAGGGGAATAAGAAGTAAAAGGAGCAGTACCATGCGTGAGGCTGACATGACGATCTTTAGAGTAAGTTCTAGCCCAATGTGAACTGCGGATCTGGTGATCGTAGAGGACGGAGTAATGATCGTCGTATTATCGCATAGCCTCTCATGCTTATCGTCAGGTCCAGCCAGGTCTGTGCGCCCCCCAGAACGCCGATCATATTGATCGACGCAATCTCCCCACGATACTTCCTCGGAAGCTGCTTCGACGCCCGCGTCTTTGGGACGATGTGCCCACTCTCCGAAACTCCTCATGGCGCCGTGCGTTTACGGCGTACGAGGGGAGGGCGTTGCCGTTCCAGCCACCCCGGGGCATGCTTTCGGCAATCAATATTCATTGGCTGTGAGCAATAAGTTGCCGTAACCTCCGGCGTCCAGGCTGATGTCACGTCAGATGGCTGAATTGCCCGGCTCGGCATCTCTCCCTCTGGCCGCTCACCCAGCATGCCCAGCATTCTCAGCCCCGTCTTTTCTGGGCAACGAGGCACAAGAAACTCTACCTGCACCCTAAAGCGGCAATGTAGGCTGCACCCGAACTGCGGAACCGCCGGATGCCCTCCGAACTCCCTGCTCCTCTCCCACCTGTGCCAAGGATCGCCGCGGCGGCGATCCTAGGCGCCAGCCTGAACTGTTGACACGTTGCATATAAGCACGTTCTCGGCTAAGACTTGTCCCAGGGTTGCCCATTCTCATCTCTACATTCTTCCCACCATGACGATTCGCATCATCGCCCCAGGCCGCCAGGTTACGGCCGCTAGCGCCAATGGCAACGGCGTTAACATCTCCATTGACGGCCACCACTTTGTCGTCGAAGCCAACCCGGGAGACAACATCCAGCTGCAGCTGGACAATGGGAGCGTGGACCTGCCGCCCGCGAACGACGACGACCGCCGCCGCGGCTGGCGCCGCCTGAACGCCAACAATGCGCTCGCGTTCGGTGTCGACGAAGACAAGGTCGTCGTGCTTCCGGCTTGCAACATGAACGACTGGATGAGCGGGCTTCCGGACGACCGTGCTGTGGCCGACCTCACCATCCCGGGCACACACGAGTCCGCGTCGCTTTACGGCGGCTTCATCTCGCAATGCCAAAACCACGACGTCGGCCAGCAGCTGCAGCACGGCATCCGCTTCTTCGACATTCGCCTCAAGTCTAAGAACGGTCAGCTGGAGAGTGAGTTAAGTTGTGTGGCTTGACATGAGCTGCCAGCAGGCCCGGGAAGGGAGCGTGTCCGTTCTGCCTCTCCTCTTCATCCTCAGCGCCCAAGGCTCCGTCTCACCACGGAGCCATGGGCGCTGAGGATAGAGCTTGCCAACGGCGGCCGACGTCGACGCCTCTGAGCCCGCCGCCTGACTGGCCTTTCTTCTAACGTCCCGCTAACACCAGCCTACCACGGCATCCAGGCTCAAGACTCCACGCTCCAGCAACAGGTTGAGTGGATCGAGAACTTCCTCCGTCAGAATCCCCGCGAGACTGTCATTCTGTCGATCAAGCAGGAGCAGGAGGATGCCGAGGACTTCCCGCAGCTCGTGCAGGACGCCCTGTCCTCCGGCATGTGGCACTTTGACGAAAACGTCCCTACGCTGGGCGACGTGCGCGGTAAGGGTATCTTCTTCAGTCGCTTCGGCAAGAAGCGCGACGACCAGTTCCCGAACGGGCAGGGCCTCAAGCCCTTGAGCTGGCCCGACAACCGTGGCGAGGGTTTCGACGTGGACTGGCATGGCACGGCCTTCCGCATCCATGACTGGTGAGTGGACCTGCCTCCACGCTAACCGCAGGTACGACACTGAGAACATCGGCGAGAAGACGAGTCGGATCTGCAACTTCCTTGAGTCGACCTGCGACGGACGTGGCGCGGGCGTCGGCCCAAACCACCCTATGAGCATCGTCTTCGCGTCCGGCGGCAAGTTCCCGCAGGCCCCGCCGCACTGGATGGCGTCGGGAGGCTCGGCGGGCGGCATGTCGCAGGTGCTCTCCGTGGGCGCTAACCTCTTCGGCAAGATCAGCGGAGGCGGAGGTGGTGGCGGCGGTGGTGGGCAGGAGACGGGGCCCGAGGGCGGCGTGAATGCGCGCCTTGTCCGCTGGCTGCTTAACAAGGCCATGGAGGGGCGCCGGCCACGCGCCATCCTTAATCTCGACTTTTACGACGAGACGAATGCGATGCAGGAGCTCATCGCGGCGCTTAACGCCCTCCCGGAGTAAGATACGGCGCGTATGGACAATGGCGATGAGGTCATAGCAGCAGTTATGTAGTTTTGAGGAACGCGGATAGTCGGCAGGTACCTCACTGACTCTCGCGAGCGTCGTGCTCTTCGAATCAATGGCCGATCCGCACGGCCGCACGGACTGAGACGCAGAACAGTTTGCTGGTGTTAGTCTCACTGGTAACCGCCATGCATCAAGAACGATCGTCGGAGCTTGCTGCGGCTGCGCAGCCTTCGGTCAGCTGCTCGTTCCCATTGACCGGGGCCACTGAGACCGGTGAGAGATCAAACGGTGTCGGGGTTGCGGACGTGAGTTTAAGACGGATACGCTGATCACTCCCTTGCCACTGCCTGCTGTCTGTCAGGCGGGCCTGCTCCTGGCAAAATGACTGTCATGGCCCGCCCCATCATAGGTTTGACCTCGGAGCACATATGTCTCACATTGTCGAACCCCAGGTCTGGGACAGTGACTTCGGTTAGCTTCGCCCTACGGGGAAGCTGGGCAAGCCGTCTGGTGGCGATGATCTGTCGATCCGCCTCTATGATCCATGATGGTGTCGTTTCGAGGGTGGTGGTGGCAGACTGGGTGTGTGGCAGGCTAAATCCGGCAAAGCTCCACCCTTCCAACAAGGCGAGGGGCGGAGTGGCGGTAGCTTGAAACAGCACACCTACAAGTCGGGCAGTAGAGCCGAGTGAGCATTCTGCAGGTGTCATGCATGTTGATTTCCTGCTGCGCTCGTATCATACGTCTCATTCGACTGGTGACTTGCATGGACCCACTGGCCCAGAGGTGTGGTAAAGGGGTGGGGGTGATGATGGATGGGCGGAACTTTATCGACGTCATCGCGCCGAGAAATATCTTGGGTCGCAACAGTCGCAACAGTAATGGTGCAGCAGCGACGTATGTACTCCTCGTACTCCTCCGCCGTCCATCCCGCATCAGGTCTATCATCGCCACATCGCGAAATGCTTCTGAGCGTCAGTCTCACATCATCTCGTCATCGATGGCCGCGAGGTTCAGCTGTACTGGGTGGGCTATGGTCTTGATGTAGACAATGACGACGACTGGACCGCGTTCTTCCTGGCGTCCTGGAATGCCATGTGCCCGCCCCCTCCCCAAGAGCGCCGCCTCCGTCAGAGTACCCTCCGGTGCGCGCTTGGGTGTAGGGCAGCGATGGTAGAGCCCATCTGCAGCGGGCCACGAGCCGCGAACAAGCACGTGCCTTGAGCGCACCAGGTCCGAAAACAGTCACCACCCTGGTAGAGTTCTAGCAAGTGGCAGACGATACCCTTGGTCGCCGACGACAACATGACATCACTCATCCTCGAGTCCACTCTCTCTCTCGGTCTGACAGTCTTCTCAACCCACAGCGCTGCTGCGCACCCGCTAACGACACGGGCCCTGCGCCTGTATCGTTGCGGCCTTGTGCTCCGCATGCTCCGCCTATGCATCGAGCGCACCGGACACATGACCCCGGACACGCACATCGAACAGACAGGATGACCTCATCGCCGCGGCCTCACTACTCACCCCACCAACGAAGAGAGACCTCGCTGCTCCACAAGTCCCCGCCACCGTTGTATAAAGAGTAGCAGCTCCGCGTTCTCACATCCCCAGACTTCAGTCTCGTAGTGATCAGTACAGAACAACTTCGAGTAACACCAACCAACAACCCAACATGAATCCCACCCACAGCGACGAACGCAGGGAGGGTATGGGTGTCGGTGGTATGCCCGGCGGCTTCGGCAGCGGCAACACCACCGGCACTACGACTGGCGCCACGACTGGTACCACTGGCACCACTGGTGCGACCACGACCTCTCACTCCTCGGGCGGCGGCCTCATCGAGAAGGTCAAGGACTTCCTCAGCCCTAGCACTGGCACCGGCGTCGGCAGCACCGACCCCGCTGTCTCCGGCACTGGCCACCACACCGGCACCAGTGCCACTGGCTCGCATGGCACCAACACTGGCAGCCTCATGAGCTCCGGCACCCACGGAACAGGCACCACGACCGACCGCGTCATGGACAAGGTCACCCCTGGCACCAACACCTACGGCTCGACCGACCCTATGCGTGAGTCCGCCCGCCCGCGAAGGCTCTCTTGTACTGACATGTAGACACTGGCAGTGCTATGACCGGCCAGCACGGTCTTCCCGGCACTGACGGCCGCCACGGCCCCACCACTGGCGGCTCTGGCCTCACTGGCTCCCACGGCACTGGCTCTGGCCTCACCGGTGGCAACCACGGTCCTGGCACAACTGCCGACCGCACCATGGACAAGATTACCCCTGGCACCAACACCTACGGGTCGACTGACCCCATGAGTGAGTAACTGTTTTTGGTCGGCAATCACGTGGGCCGAGGCTAGTGAGAGTGCAGAGCGGAACATTCATTCCTCATCTCTCATCACATATCGTGCACATCCTGCCCACTGAATTGTACTGTGCCCCGTATACATCCCCATTTCAGCGGCAACATGCTAACCGCGCAGACTCCGGCAGCGCCGTCACCGGCCGTCATGGCCTTCCGGGCACCGAGGGCCGCTCCGCCACGGGCCAGCACGGCACCGGCAGCATGATGAGCTCATCTGGACCTGGCACCACGACCGACAAGATCATGGACAAGATCACTCCTGGTCAGAACACCTACGGCTCGACTGACCCGATGAACTCGGGCAGCGCCATGACGGGCCAGCACGGTCTCCCTGGCTCTGAGGGCCGCTCCGTCACCGGCCAGCACGGCTCTGGCCTCACCGGCCAGCACAGCTCTGGCTTCACTGGTCAGCATGGCTCTGGCCTTACCGGTACGGGCACTACCGCCTCCCGTGGCCCCGGCACCACGACCGACAAGGTCATGGACAAGATCACCCCCGGCCAGAACACCTACGGGTCTACCGACCCCATGAACTCGGGCTCGGCCGTTACAGGCCAGCACGGCGCCCCCGGCTCGGAGGGCCGCCACGGCACGGGCTCCGCTCTCGGCGCTGGCGCCCTCGGCGCCGGAGCCGGCGGCCTCGCGGGCCACCAGTACAGCCAGCACCACAGCTCGGGCGTCACTGGCTCGCACGGTCCCGGTACAACCACCGACAAAATGCTCGACAAGGTAACCCCCGGCACCAACACCTACGGCACTACCGACCCGACCAACTCTGGAAGCGCCATGACTGGCCAGCGTGGCCTACCCGGATCGGAGGGCCGCCACGGCCCGACCACGGGCTCAGGCTTCACCGGCTCGCACGGCTCGCACGGTACCCACGACAGCCACACCCATGACACCCACACGCACGGCACCCACACTCACGGGACCGGTATGACCGGCAGCGGGATGACCGGGAGCCGCGGCCCTGGAACCACCACCGATAAGATCATGGACAAGGTGACTCCGGGCTCCAACACATACGGCACCACTGACCCCACCAACTCGGGCAGTGCCGTCACTGGCCAGCGCGGCCTTCCCGGATCCGAGGGGCGGGGCCACGGCAGCGCACTCGGCGCTGGTGCGGCCGGCGCGGGTGTTGGCGCCCTCGGCGCCCACCAGTACAACGAGCGCCACGGCGTGAACACGGGCTCGAGCGGCCCGGGCACCACCGGCGACAAGGTCATGGACAAGATCACGCCCGGGCAGAACACGTACGGCACGACCGACCCTGCTCACTCCGGGTCTGCCATGACGGGCCGCCACGGCGCGCCCGGCTCCGAGGGCCACCGCACCGGCAACGTCGGCTTCGCTGACTCCACGTCGCCGTCCAGCACGCGCAGCGGCGGCGACCTCTCCTCGCTCCCCCGCCAGGAGCGCTCGCCCGATGACGGCTCCGTCCCCGCCCAGGCTGTCCGTCAGGAGGGCATGACCGCCGAGGACGCTAAGATGCGCATGGCCTTCGAGAAGATGGGTATCTCCAAGGAGGAGTTCCGCCACGACAACGACACCCACACCACCGGCACTACCGACACCACGCTGCCGGGCGGCGACCGCCGCTCAGTCTCTGGCGCCACTGGCACCTCCGGTACCACCGGCGCCACTGGCACTGGCGACCACCACCACCACTCGGGTGCGGGCACCGCCGCCACTGCAGGCCTCGCTGGCGCTGGCGCAGCTGGTCTCGCTTCCCACCACTCGGGCTCGCACTCGCACACCGGTACGGGCACCGGCATGACGGGCGCCCACGGCACTCACGGTCCCGGGACCACCGGCGACAAGGTCATGGACAAGGTTACGCCGGGAACGAACACGTACGGTAGCACCGACCCCACTCACTCTGGCTCCGCTGTCACGGGTCAGCGCGGCCTCCCGGGCTCCGAGGGCCGCTCTGCCACTGGTCAGCACGGTATGACTGGCCAGCACGGCATGACTGGCCAGCACGGAACGACCGGTCAGCAGAGCATGATGGGCTCCCACGGAACGACGGGCTCACACGGAATGGCCGGCTCGCACGGCCCGGGCACCACTGGCGACAGGATGATGGACAAGGTCACTCCTGGTCAGAACACTTACGGATCAACTGATCCCATGAACTCGGGATCTGCTGTTACGGGCCGCCACGGTGCTCCTGGCTCCGAGGGCCACCACACTGGCTCCGGCTCCGCTCTTGGCGCCGGCGCTCTCGGCGCAGGTGCTGGCGGCCTTGCTGCCCACCAGTACAACCAGCATGGCCAGCACGGCCAGCACGGCGACCGCGGCCTCTCCGGTCAGCACGGTTCGACTCATGACGCTACCATGAAGGACAAGATCATGGACAAGATCACTCCTGGAAGCAACACCTACGGAACCACTCAGCCTGGTGTCTCGCCATCTCACGGCTCTACGGGATCGGGTCTTACTGGCTCGCACACCCACGGCACCCACGAGCGCACTCACGGCACCCACGGCACCCACGAGCGCACTCACGGCACCCACGACACCCACGGCACTCATGGTACGCACGACCACAGCCACGGTACGCACACCCACGGTACGCACACCCACGGCACTCATGGCACTGGCCCGGGCACCACGACCGACCGCGCCATGGACAAGATCACCCCTGGGCAGAACACGTACGGCTCGACGGACCCGATGCACTCTGGATCGGCGGTCACCGGTCGCCACGGTCTTCCAGGCTCGGAAGGCCAGCACACTGGTACTGGTTCAGCGCTCGGAGCCGGAGCCCTCGGTGCCGGCGCCGGCGGCATGGCTGCCCACCAGTACAACCAGCACCAGTACAACCAGCACCAGGGTACTGGTGCCACTGGCACGCACGGGATGGGTGGCGGCATGACTGGCAGCCACGGGCCTGGTACGACTACCGACAAGATGATGGACAAGGTGACCCCGGGTACGAACACCTACGGGACCACCGACCCCACCAACTCGGGGTCAGCCCTCACTGGCAAGCACGGGCTTCCGGGGTCTGAGGGCCGCACAGGAACTGGCATGACCGGCACCCACGGCGGTATGACTGGAGCTCACGGTCCCGGCACTACTGGTGACAAGATGATGGACAAGATGACGCCTGGCAGCAACACCTACGGCTCGACCGACCCCATGCACACTGGTTCCGCCGTTACTGGCCAGCACGGTCTTCCCGGAACCGACGGTCGCTCGGTTACTGGCCAGCACGGCGTCGCAAGCTCTGGCGCTGGTGTGATGAGCTCGCACTCGCACCACCAGGGTACGACTTCCGACCGCATGATGGACAAGGTTACCCCGGGAGCCAACACCTACGGGACGACCCAGACTGGTGCGGACCCGACTATGCGCCAGCCCGACATGCGCCAGCACGACAAGATCATGCCTGGTGGCCCGACCAGTGGCACGGGTACCCACGGCACTGAGCACCACCGCACTGGCAGCACGGGCTCGGGTGGCGGCCTCATGCAGAAGATCAAGGACAAGGTCGAGGAGGTCGTCGGCGGCAGTGGCACCGGCCATCACAACACCGGTGCACACCCCACAGCTGTCGGCCACGGTGTCAACCCGACAACTGGCGCCGGCACCACGACCGGCACCGGAGCCGGCCTCGGCGACAGCACCACTGGTGCTTCGCGCCTCCCTTGAGCGCTGAGCAGTGTAACGATATTTCATGCCCCTGTTCGATCGTAGTTCTGAAGCCTGAAGCAAAGTTGAAAGAAGCGCAGCAGCAGACACGTAGTAGGAGCTGTAACCAGTAATGAAGAAGATGCAGAAGCAGATAACCAATGAACTGTTCCGTGTCTCGGACTGGCCGCGGTTTCCGGTTTCCGGTTTCACATTAGCACCTATTAGGCTCGCCCCGATCCCGCGGTTAAGGACGGGTTGGACGGTCACGCTGGCGGTTGATAATAAGGTTGCGGCGACGGCTTCCTCTCATCTCTCACTGCAAATTGCATAACGCACTTTGTGCCTCGGTGCCACTGATGCCCGCCCACCGAGCATCCAGGATTCGCAGGCACGAGTGCAGGACGAGAAGCAGCAGGACGTGCGGTGGCTGATACGATCTCGGGAGATGCCGAACGAGGCACCCGGATTCTGGCTCGCTGTTCCAACTTCCAATGGCCCCAAGAAAGCGTCTGAAGTGCCCGTTGGTGGGCCTGTGCAACAGGAGCTCGCAGAGCCATGCCGGCGAGATAGC
This sequence comes from Cutaneotrichosporon oleaginosum, assembly GCF_008065305.1. Classification (NCBI taxonomy): domain Eukaryota; kingdom Fungi; phylum Basidiomycota; class Tremellomycetes; order Trichosporonales; family Trichosporonaceae; genus Cutaneotrichosporon; species Cutaneotrichosporon oleaginosum. The sequence goes on along the minus strand of NW_027072174.1, from coordinate 457,615 downwards.
CCACTTTCGTGTGAGTTGGCAGAACAAAATCTCAGCTACAGTACATGGCGGCCGAGTACCCGTGTACTAAGGATGTCCACTGTTCGGTGACATGTGCTCTGACCGCTTCTACGGACTCATGTTACCGAGTTATCTATAGACAGCGGGCGACATACGATGAACGATCGACAGCCAGAGATGGAAAGGCGTCCGAGATCACCCGGCATGAGGTGCGGAATTGCGGCAGCGAGGGATGGGTTGAGAGCGGCAGGACGGACTTGGGGAGCGCCGTAAGGCCTCTTCTCGTCATCAAAGTCTTGGAAATAGACACGGCCGACCCACCCGACGCTGATGGCAGCGGGTGCTGTTGCGAGGGCGACTTGGTCCTGATCGATATCAGCCAGCTAGCACGTCAGAACGTTCTCCTACTGTGCCTGGGACGCAGCGTGGTTCTAGCGGCGGCGCAACGTGCACTACCAAGACTTCTTTGTCTGCCCACAGACCGCCTAGTGCAGGGAGTGTTGGCATCGACTCCTGCACTCGACTTCGTGACGCCTACCCTCTTCGGCGCCGGAAAGGCTCTGACGCATTTAACAGACCAGTCAGACTGCGGTTCTCGCAGAGTTGACCATCCGCAGCAGTAGAATCGGACGTCGGAGCTCGGAGCAACTAATTATGTATTTTTTTCGCGGCCAGGGTGGGGCCAGATTGGGGCCTGGTAGAAGCTTGGCGGGGTATACGGTCCTGCCAGGGATTTTGGCAGACCTCCCCCCGTGCCTCCAGTCCACCGCTCTTTTGGGACCTAGGAGTGACTTATCACACGAGCTGTGGCGCAAGGCGCGAGCTTGGCAGCTCCGAGGTGGCCAGGAAAAGTTGTAGGCAGAATGTAGGGCAGAGGGGCATGTAGGAGATGCTGGCTGCGTCGTAGACCCTCGCTGACCCTCGTACACCCCCTCTTGCCCCCTCTACCCCCTCGGCCCCACACCTCAAACCGCTCACAAGATCCTGCCGGCAGCGACAATGCGACGAGATTGGCCCCCAAGCACGCCTACAAGGCCCATTCCCAATCACATTTTTGTTGGACATGGCGCGGAGATGCCCTCTGGCGGTGTGCGACGTCAGTCTGACAAGATTGCGAGTTTTCTGCCCCGTGCGCACACGAGGCAGCGCGGCCCTGCGACGTGCTCTCTCGTCTCTACAGTCTCAAAGCACAGACCGGACGCCTCCTCCCCTTCATCATCCTCTCCATCTATCTCTCCACCCTCGCTTGCCACTTCGAGACTAAGGCTCATCAGAGTCCCCAGTCACTCCCCCACCTCCTTCTCCACTTCCTTCTCCACCTCCCCCTCACCCTCACTCATTCAAAACTCGCTCTCTTCGAGACCAGAGACCTAATCCCCCTCTCTCGTCTCTTGTTCTGTACCCCGGCCTCGGTCCCCGACCGCTTTCTAACCATATCGTCGACATACCCACCCCGCCGTGACCAGCGTCCCAGCACTCCCCCCTCCCCTCCCTCCTCCGTCTCCCCGCTGGTCGCTCCGTTCGCCTTCATGAGCTCGGACAAGTTCGAGAAGTCGTCCTCGCACGGCCATGTGAACGTCTTTGACGGCATCACCTCTGGTCACGAGGAGACTTACTATGACCCCTCCAAGGAGTCTTGGGCGACGCGCGCCGGCCTCAACCTTGAGTCGTTCAAGCGCGCGCCCGGAAGTACTCGGTGCGTTGGCAGCTGTTATCGCCGCTCCTTGCTGGCGGCGGGCAGGACTGCAGATGGAACCGAGCTGACAGTGCAGTGGCCTTATCGCACATGGTGACATCCCGCCCGAGCTCCTCGCATACGACAACCCGATGCTGCAGCAGAAGATGCGCCCCCGCCACCTCCAGATGATTGCTGTCGGCGGTAAGTCTGCCTCCGAAGATTCCGAGATCCAACGGGGATGTGTGCACGCCACCCCACCAAGGCCTTGGTCGGTTGTCTCACCTCATCACCTCATCCCATCTCACTGCAATGTGTAGAGGGGTCAATCCATCCGACGTACCTCGATCCTGTTCTTCCGCTGCCCGCCGTGCCCGTAATTAACCTTACTGACCCAAGGCGCTATCGGTACTGGTCTCTTCGTCGGCTCCGGTTACGCTCTCTCCGTCGGTGGCCCCGCCGGTATCCTCCTCGCTTGGGTCATCATGGGTATCATGGTCTTTTTCGTGAGTCAGCCCTTGAACGAACCGTCTGACATGCAGCTGGCTCAGGCTCTCGGTGAGCTTGCCATCGTCTACCCGGTCTCTGGCGGCTTCTTCACTCTCGCAAGCCGTATGCTGGACCCCGCCGTCGGCTGTGCCCTCGGCTGGAACTACGCTTTCCAGTGGGCCGTCACTCTCCCTCTTGAAATCACCGTCGCCACCTCGACTGTGATGTACTGGGAGAACGCAGCCAACATTCCCTTGGCTGCCTGGTACACCATCTTCTACATCATCATCATCATCGGCGCCCTGTTCGGTACGCTCGGATATGCCGAGACCGAGTTCTGGGTATCTGCCCTCAAGCTGTTCGTCGTAGTCATGTTCCTCTTCATCGCCGTCGTCTGCGTGTGCGGTGGCGGCCCTGCCGGAAGTGTCTACGACGAGTACATCGGCGCCCGGTACTGGTACGAGCCAGGAGCGTTTGCCAACGGCTTCAAGGGCGTGTGCAGCGTGTTCATCACTGCCGCCTTCTCGTACGCTGGGTAAGTCTTGAGCATGTCTGTGCTCCATCGTCGCTGACAATCAGTTCCGAGATCGTTTCGTTTGCTGCCACTGAGACTCCCAACCCCCGCAAGACCATGCCCCCCGCCATCAAGAACATCTTCTGGCGTATCATCATCGTCTACCTCACTCTCATTCTTCTCATCGGTCTCGCCATCCCTTACGACGAGCCTCTTCTTTCTGAGGGCGAGGGCGCCAACGGCTCTCCCTTCGTCATTGTCATGCGCCGTGCCAACATCGCCGGTCTCGACTCGTTCGTCAACATCACCATCGTTCTTGCCGTCCTCGCCATGGGCATGTCGTGCATCTACGGTGGCACTCGCCCCATCGTCGCCCTCTCTGAGATGGGCTACGGCCCCAAGTTCCTGACTTACGTCGACAAGTCGGGCCGTCCTCTCTGGGCCGTCGCTCTCCTGGTCGCATTCGGCCCGATTGCGTACCTCAACCTCATCCCCAACGCCGGCTCGGACGTCTTCACCTGGCTCCTGGCTCTTTCGGGTCTCTCGACCCTCTTCACCTGGCTCACCATTTGCCTTACCCACATTCGTTTCCGCCGCGCGTGGGCCGTCCAGGGCCACTCCGTTGAGGAGCTCCCTTACCAGGCGTTCGGTGGCGTCTGGGGCTCTTACCTCTCGGCTGTCCTCATCGTCCTCATCCTCATCGCCCAGTTCTACTCAGCCGTCTGGCCCATCGGCGAAGCGCCAAAGGGCAAGGAGGCCGCCGAGGGCTTCTTCATGATTTGGCTGTCGCTCCCCGTCATCCTCTTCATGTACGGCGTGAGCTGGGCGTGCATCCGCACCCGCCCCAAGCGCGCCTGCGACATTGACCTCGACACTGGCCGCAAGAGCTGGCTCACTGTCGAGGAGATGCGCCAGTTCCGCGCCGAGCGCGCCGCGAAGCCTTGGTACAAGCGCCTGTATCGCCTCCTCTTTGCCTAAGTCCATCACTAGAAGGGTTCACTCCATCATCATTTTAACCATATTCCCATAGTCATCTACCCATATTCCTCTCTTGTTATCTGGTCTGAGCGCATTATGCGCTCGAGGGGCTGAGTGAGAGGAGCTCCTCCTCCACCTACCGATGCATCTGCTGGACCCTCTGCGATCTGTGAGCTGGTGTGCCTTTTCACGTCGGCCTGCCTTGAGCTTGTTCTTCGTTCGCTTCACCCGTACTGCTTCACCCGTACTGCGCGAATAAGCCGCTGCAACGCCCAGCCAATATCCCCATCAATGGTCGGCACGGGCTGTCAGACCAAGCCGAGTACATTCCTCGTGCGGCATGCAGTGTTCCACGCTAAGGTGGTGGCTTCAGCCTCTCCGCTGCGAAAGCTTAATCCACGATCTGTGCGGTGGCTGAGGCGTCCACCGCGCCTGGGGTCGCCGGTCGCTGGGTCGGTTGAGCTCGTTTGCGGTGATACATGGCAAAAACAAGGTGGGCAAGAAGCGTACATCGCAAGTGGTTTATGCGTACTCCCGATCATCAGATCCAAACCCTGCACACCCACTTCAACGTGTTTCAACAACCGGGCCATTGCCGGCACGGGACGACAACCGTGCCTTGTTGGCGTGTGTCTTCGAGCCGGAAGTGGAAGACAGCCAGGTGTTCGGCCGAGCGGAACACAGTGGCAGCCAGCCGAGCTCCTGTGGCAGCCAGGGAGGTTGCATCCTGACTCCTGGTTGCCCGGGAATGTGACCGCGCCCCCCGAAACCCGTGCCATCATTTTCCGCCGTTGTGCCACACGCCATATTGGCCCCACACAGCCGCGATGTACATCGGGCCACGTATCCGCACTGATAGGCGCAACTTGCCGGCATAAAGGCCCAGATGAATCCATTCCGTTTGCCCATGAATAGCCTAACACGGGACGTCTGACTGCACCATGCCATAACGACTTCAACCAGATGTGACGACAACCAGGCAAGTAGTGTCAGGGAATTCAATACATTGGGCGCTGAAGCAGCGCACACTTACATTGGTTCAGTAGGCCACAAACCTGACGCGTTCTTAGTCGGGGCTTACTCGCGCTCGATCTGGGCTCAACCCGAGAAAACGCCCACTTTGACTCGATCTGCAGCCCATCATTGGTTACAACATCGATTGCGGGGCAATTGACTGATCAGGACGATCCTGATGATCGAGATGTGCTGACTTGTTTGAGACGTGGGCAGATCCTATCTATTTATCTGCACTTTTCACGAGACCTCCCTCATCCTCACTCACCATGAAGTACGACGCTCTCGCTGCGCTCCTTATTTGGCTCGCACCCAGCGCTGTTGCCTACGAGAGACGCGCCAAAGATCCGCTAGTCTACACCACCGTGATCGATGACTTCAAGAAGGGCTTTAGCGTGAACTCTCCCAACGCTAAGTGGAACTACTTTTCCTTTGGCCCCTATATTGGCAGCGACGGCGTCGCGAGCACCTCAAACCCCAAGGGTGGACGGCTCACAGTGACTTCTCCTGGCACTGGTCCCGGCGGTGAGCCAGCGTTTACGCTGACGGCGCCGCCCGCTGGCGGCCTCCCCGGCGACATCGACCACGTCAAGTGGCTCGTCTTTGCCAACGCGACCTCGAGCGCTGGATACCCTGGCTTCGACACGGCCGCAGGCTATGTGACCTCGTGCGAAGCACAGGTTGGTGGACGCCTGTTCGGGACCGAGTCCAACCCGTTCGGGGCGAGTGCGACAGATCCCTCCCTCGGCTTTGTTGGCGGGGTCAATGGCGACTTTGAGACTTTCATGATCTTCGACTTCGCCCTCACAAACGACGGCGTGTATGTGCTCTACGAGCGGCTGCCGTTCGGCCGCACCGAAAGCCACAACTATGCCAGCTTTACCGCCCTCAAACGCGTCGCATCGCGCAGCCCTGGCGACATGCACGATCTTAAGGTTTCGTATGATCGCTCCGCCAAGACGGTGAGCTGGCTTGTGGGCGGACGCCAGGTGTACAGAATCGACCGCGTTGGGTACTACCCTTCCGACCGGGCCGAGGTCGTCATCGACCGCGGCGGTATCGAGGAGGATGTGGGGGAGATGCGTCAGCTCGTGTGCGGCTTCGGCACGTTCACCCTCATGGATGGATTCGTCCCGTCTCTAGGCAAGGGTATGGTCCGTCTCAACCCCGCGAACGGCTACTACGTCCATCCAACCACAAGATCGCCTCTCGAATTTGTGGACGACATTAGTGCGGAGGAAAATCGCATCTTTGGGCAGGGTTCGGAGCTTGTCGTTGGCTCTGTGACCATTTCGAGTGCCAGATCGGGCCGCAAAGGAAAGCGTGTTGGCCCTCTGCGCAGCTCTCCCCTAGACAAATGACGGTGGGTGCCGCGCTAGTAAATGTTGTTCGTATAATGATAGGCTTGTCCATGGAGAAACTGATTAGCTATGGGGGAGTGAATGATCAAGCCGAGAAATGGGTGCCGTAATTTACCAGAAGTTTTGTTGAGTGGCAAGCATCTCGTGGACGATACAACCGACCCCTTCATTTTCATGAACGTGAGATGCATGTGCGTGTGCGGAGAGCACTGGACAACGACTTTGAACTATTTCCCCCTCTCTCTTTACACCCCCACTACCTACCCGGTACTTCACACGCGACGTGCTACTGACTAACCCTACCCGAGACACACAGACTTTACGGCGGCGGTCACTCCTTGCTGACCCCGCTAATACGATACTTGATATGAACAGAGCCCTCCCTTGCCTTAGATGATGGCGTGGACGAAGCGGCCCCAGAGGGTCGTCGGGAGAGGCTTGGGCTCGCCGAAGTCCTCTTCGTGCGAGTTGGTCTCGAGGTCGATAAGCTCGAGGGGGACCATCTTGTCCTTCTTCCAGGCCTTGTGGCCGAAGTAGGCGATGAAGAAGAGCGGAATCGGAAGGTAGCCGACGATGAAGACGGCGACATCCCAACGCCCCTTCATGAAGACGCGCCACGAGTTGAAGATGACGACGAGACCGGAGAAAATGAGCGTGTAGTAGCCAAGGAAAGGCTGCAGGAAGTCGGGCGTCCGGTACTTGGTAAGACGCGCGCGGTCAAAGCCCTGCACCTTGCAGGCCTTGTGGAAGCGAATGTAGATGAAGCCGATGCCGCACCAAGAGATCAGGCCGACGACGGCGATCATCGAGGAGAAGTAGTCGAAGATCTGCCACGCCGTCTTGTTGCCTGCGGCGGTGTAGGCAAGGAGGCCGAAGCAGAAGGTGGCAATAACACACAGGTAAGGAGTGCCCCAGCGGTTGGTGCGCTTGAAGATGGCGGGAGCGCGGCCGTTGTGCGAGAGTGCCCAGAGAGCACGGGTCGAGAGATACATGTGCGCGCTAGCCGCCGAAGTGGCCGAGCAAAGGACACCAGCGTTGATGACCGACGGGAGGGCAGAAATGCCGACGCGAGTGAAGGCGAGGACGAAGGGCGACGAGGCGGCGGTACCGGTGCCGAGGCGGAGGTTGGGGTCGCTCGAGGGCATGATGAGGGTGATGACGAAAGAGGTGCAGACGAAGAAGATGACGATACGGATCCAGACACGCTTGATGGCCTTGGCCATGTTGTTCTTTGGGTCCTCGGCCTCACCGGCGGCGATCGAGACGTTCTCGAGACCGCAGTAGCCGAAGGCAGCGCGAGTGAGGGTGGCCCAGAAACCAAGGAACTGGCCCAGGCTTCCCTGGATGCCGAGGTACTGACGGAAAGGGCCGTTCTCACCGCCCCAGAACTTGAAGCCGATGACCTCGCCCTTCGGGTTGCCACCGGCGGACACAATGACGGAGGCGAAGATCAGACCGATGATGAGGATGATCTTGGTGAGGGCGAACCAGAACTCGCTCTCGCCGTACACCTTAACGCTCCACGAGTTGAGGAAAGTGCAGACAACCAGGCAGACGGTGATCCAGACCGCGACGTTAACGTCGGGGAGCCAGTAGCCGATGAGTACCGCACAGGCTGCGAGCTCGGCCGGGTAGAGGATGGTCCAGAGGTACCAGTAGAACCAGCCCATGGCTGTGTGTCAGCCGCATACTACGCCACTGCAGAGTGATTTCCTAAGGCTACTCCACCAAGCCCATTAAGGAAGAACTTACCGAAGGACATGGACTCGCCGACATATCGCTGCGCCAGACTGCGGTGAGCGACGTCCTACACAGGCGGGTGACTCGGAACAGGTGACTCACGCAATGTGACCACCAGCAATGGGAGTGTGGACAATCATCTCACCCAGGCACGCCATCATCGAGTACACGACCGTGCCCATCACTGTGCGTCAGCGGCCATGTCCGCGCGCGAGGGTGCATTGCGGGTGGAGATGGCGAGGGGGCACAACAAGGCGGCGCGCGACGCGCTTTCCCGCTGTGAGACCTCACGGTCGCCAACAATGAAAGCTCTCATGCCTCGAGGCTGCAGGCTCTCAGACGATGCACCCCCACCGCTTCTGCCATCTGCCAAGCAGGTACTCACTCGCAAAACCAAGGAACATGCCGGCCTAGAAGCAAGTCAGCGTCGCCTCTCTCGCTTATCTCGCCACGACACTGTCGTGTATTCAAGCCGGATGGTCGGATCGCGGATCGCCGGAACTCGTGATGTTCAGGCACGGATCTTGGGCATTTCGTCCGAGCCCATCACATCTGAGTCGGCTGACGCAACGCTGAGCGTCTCGCGCCCGTATGTGGGACCTGCCAGAACGGGGGTCGTGGAAAGAGGCTTGGACGCCGTTCGAGGCTCGAATTTCGAGCTCCGCATAGCAAGGGGGGACTAAACACTTACAGGTCCACCGTCCGCGAGGGCTGGTGCAGTGCCAAGGAAGAGAGCCGTGCCGATGACACCCTGCTGTCAGCTCAAGTTCTGCAGACGCGAGCGCACGCCGAGGGCAATCATCTGGATGTGACGGTCCTTGAGGCCCCGGTGCAGGCCGGGCTCGACCATGCCTCCATCGGCGTCCTTCGCTTCCTCGACATCGACCGAAGTGGGGGTCTTCTCGTCGTAGTAGACGGCTTGCGCCTCGACGTCTTTAGACATGACGGGCTGGGCGGGCGAGTGAATGTGGATGGTTCAGAGGTCAAGTAGTGAGCCGCAGTGTGGGGGTGGACGTTGACACGGCGTCGAGTTGCGGGGATGGGCTTGACACGGCGTCGAGGCGACCATTATGAATGAAATGCGATATCGGCCCCGCCCCCACATCGCATCGCTTGTGCCTATCCGTCGTCTCCTCCCCCACGGGCCATGTCCCGGTCCTGAGATTACCAGAGACGCGCAGAGTGGTTGGCATGCGTGCAGCATGCCATGTAAGCGATGGAGCTGGCGTGGTTGGCGAGATAGTCCTGCGTGGCGCGTGAGGCGGTTTTGGCGAAATTAGCGACTTCCGCGCGCCCCCCTATGCCCGGCGCCACGGCGGCTCGGCCCCTCCGCACGAACAAAGGCTGGGCAGCAGCCAACGAGAGAGGCACTACTGGCATCTTCCAGCGCGCCCGGGAGCAGGAGGCCAACTGTCGCGAGCTGTCGCCCCCCTCGCCCTCGCCCTCCAACATCCCCTCGGAGGAAAGGGAGGGCCGTTACGCTCCAAGAAGTGTCGCCGGGCCCCAGACGTTGCGGGTGTGTGGCCACTATTCGATGCGTGGGGCCCGTGCCGGGCGAGGAATGTGCGATGTGCTTGTCGAAGCAATCATGTCGGTATCTTCGTGCGCCGCTCGCACGACCAACTGCTTAGCTCGTACGGCTGGCGACGCCAAGGAAACCGCGGACCAGAGGTGTGACTGGCGATACGTAGGTCGCCGAGCACGTGTGCAGGACTGCGATGGCCAGACCGCCCGATCACTCGCTCCAGAGGTGGGCAGCCTGTATCGGGATCTGCAGACCTGTGGATAAGGGAGCCCTCTGTTGTGCTGCGGATGGATGTGAGGGCAGTGAGCGGTGTCAGCAGTGTCGGCCAGCAGTGTCGGCCAGCAGAGTCTTGGTGGGCATCGCGTCGGATAATCCATTGGGTGTGCCTCATTACTTCTATCCCCTGATGCGAGGTTTTATCAAATGCGCTCTGACCGAGCCAACAGCTTTATCCTGGATCTTGAGGATGAACCAGGCGCCTCAGCTGCGGTTGGCGGTCGGCTTCGACTACTTGGCCTGCAACGTGCAATCTGTGTAAAAAGATTGCTCCCTTGTCACCAGTGACATACCATATCGCGATATGAACTGCGGGGTGCTTAGATTCCCACACCACTGGCGCGACGCTCGCGTACATCGCCATCCCCCACTGCCTAACTTGGCGTTGGCGCCGGTGGACCACGTGCACATTGGGGTTTGATCTGCCATCAGCAGATGCAACGGGTGCCGCGGCTCCGCCACCCTCGGTGGGCAGGCGCGCCCATCATCGGTGACCCCGCGTTGATTGCGTGGCGCGATTAGAATTCCCCGGCGAGGAATGCCACATACAGGAGCGGCAAGAGGCCAAATCTGCAGCTCGCAGATCGTCGATTCAAGCCGCCCTGCGCCAAGGTGAAAAGCGAAAAGCGACGAGTCCGTGGCAGGCTGACATCCAGCTCTGCGCCGCGACCACAGGGGATGAGCAGGACAATTCTGCTACTCCATCGGATGATGATAGGTATACCCGGGCCAAAGCTGCACAAACTTATAATCTCTTGCCTCTCCATCGGTTGTTCAGCATTTCGTCACTGCCCGTAAGGGTAACAACTCTCGTAGCACCTCACCTACCTTTACGGACATGTGTTGATGTTTTTGACACGCACTCGAAGGCCCGTCTGCCAAACGGACCAAGCAAACAGTGGCGTCTGTCAGTGATGGAGGGGCGTGTGCGCAGCTATGGCGCTAACGTCAGCGATACAGGGCCGTCCACGCCGCTAGGGCGTGTGATGGTTTGGAGTTCTCGCGCCTTCCACCATTCCAATGTAACGGCAGAGTCCGCTACCCCACTTGAACCTCCGCTCATCGTCCTGTGTGTCTCCATCTGGCATGTCGAACCTTGGGTGACAGCGAGGACTAGGGGGTAGTCACGCATGCCCATCAGATCCGATTCCCCCACTCTGGGGACCCCCAGCGGCGCCCAAGCCCGCCACCCCTCTCGGCCGTGCATGCCACAGGATCATCAATACTAAAGATACCCTCCGTTTTACAGTAGATCTCCAGAGCCTGTGGTCGCTGGGTCAAGACTGGGTTGCAGTGACAGATCGCTGATCACTGTCTCGGGCTTGGTATCACGAACACGTGGTTATCGCACCCAGGCACGCGGAGCGATAATCTCGCATGTCCGCTGTCAATAATGTGGTCAGCGGCTTCTCACATCGCACCGCCATCACTCTCCCCTAGCTCATCATGTCGTGGATACTGTCCTACATCACGCTCACTGCCTTAAAGCCCGGCGTCCGTTACATTCTCCCTCCACCCAACGATGCCGCCACCACGTTCACAACGACTGCTACGACCGCCGCCTGCCTCGACTACAACTTCGTCGTCCGAGACGTCGCCGGAAGAACAATTGACACGGAATCCGTTATCGGCAGTGGCATCCTCAGAGGGGTCATCGTCCCAACCCTCACCTGTCCCGTTGTCATCGGCGTTACCATGGGCTTTGCCACGGCCAATGCCATCGGCCTCGCACCCCGTGTCGGCGTCACTGTCAACGGCCGCAGCTGGAGCCCCATCGCGGTCCCCATCACCGTCTTCATGCCAGTCCCAGTCCCCTTCACTGACGAAGGACCTGTCTCGGTCTCCATCTCCTCTTCTGGCACTGACGCCAACCCCGTCCCGGTCTCTGTCTTCAATTGTGACCCTGACTCCGACTCCGCCCCCTTCCCCCTCACCGCCATCATCCTCGTCGTCAACTTCGTCAGCCCCCTCCGGAATAAGATTCATAGACCGTCCCACCGACATCCTCTTCGCCTTCCCATCTGTTGTCTTCGGCTTTAACGACGCGGTTTTCCACCCCCTCCCGCCTCTGTTCACCGCGACTGCTCCCGCGCGCTACGCCTTCGACATTATCCTGCGCAACAGGTGTACGCGCGTGCAGGTAGACCGGCGCATGCTTGGGCGCTTTCGCAGCGCACTTCTTAGCCACACCCTTGACCTCTTCTTGGGCGTCGACGGGGCCCAAGAAGACTTCCTGCAGAAGTGGAACAATGCCGTGGCCTCCATGGCTCCGACATTTGAGAGGGCGGACGCGGCAGAGTACGACCAAGTATGCCTCGTCATTGACAACCTTGTCACCCTCGCCAATGCCTTCCTGATGCAGTATATCTCGGACAACCCCCGGCTGCGATGGGCCCAAGCGAACGGCCCCCACTTGTACATCCTCGGTGGCAACGGCCTGCTAATATGGACCAACCGTGGGGCCGATACTGGCTGGATGCGTTTGGTCGCCACGCTCGGCTTGCGGCCGTTCACATGGTACCACAGCTACCGCAGCACCCCCTACATCCTCAGCGATGAGTTGAACGACGTAATCGCATATGTGAGCTGCTCTTAAAGCCTCTGCTAACTCAGATCTTCTGGACCATGCACACCTACTGTCTCTTCCACCTCATCATTACCAGTGGGGTCGAGACGGTAGTTGTTGCAATGCAGCCGGCCGAGTTGCGCATTTCGACCCTTTCTCCACCCCACATAAGCCTCCTCACGCTGATGGTCGCAGTTCCTACCTATCCCCCCACTCGAGAGATCCGCTCGATGAGCTTTGTCGACCTGCGCCTGTTTGGCTTCCAGACCCGGATGGGCTCACCCTTCCCGTCCTGGAGTGAAAATCGAGCTCAGCGACCTCGTACGCCATCACCGAATCGCTCTAATGGGAGCGAGCTCGGTAGGGTGCCCATGGAGGTGCCGGGGCAGGTGCCACAAGTGCCTCCAGCCGGCGAGGTGGCACAGTCTCCAGCTTCTGAGATGGTGCAGGATCCCGTCCCCGCAGCAAACCTTGCAGCTGATGAGGGGGAGCAGCGTCCGACCGGTCAAGTGCCGCATACTCCAGCCAACGGGGATGTCGCGCAGCCTCCAGGCGCCGAGATTGTGCAGACGCCTCCGTCAGCCGTACGGCTAGCAGCTGATGAATTTGAGGGGCTTCCAGGCAACGAGGTCGCGCAGTTTCCCATGCCTGTGGAGGAAACGCTCAGCGTGGCACACCGAGGGGAGAGACAGTCGCCCTCGCCTCCGGCGTCGCCTGAATCTTCTGCGCCCACGTCCCTGGCACAACTAGTCGCGCTGCTTATGTCTCCCACGATGGAACCCGTCGCGTCTGAGGCTCTGCGCTCACCCCGCACACCCCCACCCCGCACACTACCATTCCCAGCGCTGCCTCCCCTCACACCGCCTCCCCACACCCTACCCAACCTCCCCCGTTCCCGGTCCATTTCGCCAGGAATCAGCACGCGGCGCACCACGCCCTCCACCCCCACGCTCCCCTCAATCGAGGAGGACGAATGTGTACGCTCTAACGATGAGGGCAATGCCGAAGACGAAGCCATGCGCGCCCCCTTACGTCCCCCACCCGCCTCGCCCGGCCGCCCGTTGGAAGCGCGCACAAACAAACGTCCCCGCGCATCGAGCACGCCGCCGAGCCTCCGCGCCGTAATCAAACGGACGCGCGAAGCACACCCCCCGGTGACATGGAGTATCCCTTTCGTAAGCCCCTCTTCTCTTCCGCTCACACAGTACTCGTCCCTCACGCTCGGCATCGGCGCGTACCTCGACCCAAGCGAGCTCCTCTATACGGCGCACATGGCGTCTTTCGGCACGTCTTTGGCTGCAGAGGCGGAGCAGCACTTGCACCTCACGCTCACGGCTCTGAGGGAGCGAGCATTGTGGCACACCTACGACGCGGAGATGCCGGCCGGCACGCCTGGCCCGGCACGCAACGTCCCAGTGACCGTGAAGTTATTCTCACCCGACCTGTCTGACGCCGAAGCCGAGGCCGAGGCAGAGAAGGAGGCCGCGCGCGCGATCAGCAGCGAGGCATTCGTCGGGTTCTTCAAGAGCACGAACGGCGTGCGCGTATTCGCGCTTGTCGAAGTAGACTTGGAGCACCTGGAGTTCTGCGACGTGTGAGCCGGGTGAGAGTACCCAAACAGGATAACCCGTACATAGCCGCCTATGCATGTCGGTGAGACTACAGGATGAACCCACGCACGACGCGGTCATACGCCTCGAAGCAGGCTTCGAGCTCAGCCGCGACCGTGACGACCCGCTCCTGCGCGCCCGCGACGGACGCGGCCGCGTCCTCCCTCGCGCGCGTTTTGGCGGCGACGTCGGCGCGCAGCTCCTCCATCGCGGCAGCGCACGCGGCCGCGTGCGCGAGCGCAGCTTCCCGCTCCTCGTCGATGCGCACGAGGGAGGCGTGTACGCGCGCCTCGGCGTCGGCGGCGAGCGCGCACGCGTGCTGCGCCTCCGCGAGGAGCGCGACGGCGCTTTCGTGCGCGCTCTCGGCGGCGTGCATCTCCGAGCGCGAGGATACGAGCGCGGCGCGGTACGCCTCGGTCGAGGGGAGGGCGGAGGCGATGCTCAGCCCCGGACCTAGGGCGAGGGACGAGACGCGCCGCCGCTTCACGATGTGTATGTTGCTAGTGAAGGCCGCGAGGGTGGGGCGCGCGGGGGGCGGGCCGAGATCGTCCGAGGCGTGCGCGGCCGAACCGTTCTTCTCCTCCAGCTTGTGCTTGAGCTCGTGCTTCTGGAGGGGGGACACGAGGCCGTCGACGCTGAGTGGGTGAGTATGGATGAGTGAAAAGGGGTGGGGGGATGACCTACGCGGTAGCCAGAACTCGCTCCGCGAGCGAGGACGTGCCGGCCAGAGAGCCTAGGGCACTCGTAGTCGTCGGCGACGAGCTTATGAGCACGGACACCGCACCCTCGCTCGAGCCCGTGTGGTTGGGCGACGAGTGGCGGGGCGTCGGCAGCGGCGGCGGGGAGCCTGTGCGCGACTGCGCAGGCGACTTGGCACGTGTATCGGGCGTGCCGCCGCGCGAGCGCACTTTGCGCTGCATGCGCAGCAGGCGTCCGCCCTTGTCGCCCTCGGTATGCGTCAGTGTGTGCGTGGTCGTGCGCGTGGCGCGCGCGCTGCTGATTTGGACCATTCCCACGCCGCTCTCGGCGCTTGCACCACTCTCGATGCTCACCCCGCCGGCGGCTGTTTCGCTCATGATTGTGCCGGATAGTGAGCAGCCGCGGTCGCCGCAGCGCAGGCAGGCGTGGGCGCGGAACCGCTTGTGGCCCATGTGCGTGAGCAGGGGGACCAGGCAGCGCGCCTTGGCCGAAAGGCACGAGTTGCAGGCGTACATGCCCGAGCTGGGTGAATGGGATACAGTGCGGAGTGCCCAGTGGACACTGGAAGGGGCCTTGGGGGATGCTCACCCGTAGGCGCCGTCGATGCCGGGTTCGGGGAGCATGCCGTGCTTGTGCATAAAGGCCTCGGCTGGCACGCGGTCCTCGAGGGTCTGGGGCGGGTCGTCGGGCATTGTGAGGGGAGGCATGGTAGATGTGGGGACGTAGGAGGTGAGACGAGACCAACTGAGGTTTTAGGAAGAAAAGAAGAGAGAGAGCGAGAAGAGAGAGAAGAGGTGGGGAGTGGATTCTGTCAGAACCTCAGAGGCGAGAAGTGGTGCCAGTAGCGAAGTGGCGTGTGGCGGTAGCGAAGCGTTGGTGTGTATGCCACGACGGCCAGCCTCGTCACTTCCACCCCATCGGGCGCGGGCGCTGCGCGTGCGTCTGTCCGATGCATGGCTGTTGCGCCTGAACGAGCCCACCACCCCGACGGGCGTACGGGGCGTTCTGGCGTACTGGCGTCAGTCACGGAGAGTGATCGCTAGTGGATCGAGAGCATCAGTGGGGTCATGAGTCAGTGAATCGTGTTGCGCGCCTCTCGCCGGGTCTCAGCTCTTCGACGGCGGTGCCGACACCGTTACAGCGGTGCAAGCACGCAAGAAGGAAGAGAGAGGAGACGAGCAGGAGGATACGTAGGTCGAGTGAAAGACGAGTGAGGATGAGTTGCGAAAGTATCTTGGCGATGTGGCGAAGTGCGGCTTGGCAATGAACGAGGGGTCCGACTCGCTCTGTTCATCATCGTCGCCACTCACCATCAACCATGTGCTCACCGTGAGCTCCACCTACTTTGTCACCACGTCAACCAGATCCAACTAAACTTTACCTGTCGATTGCACGGCGATGCATGTGGTGCCGATGAGCAGGTGACCATGCATGACGAGCAGCATGCATGCAAGCAGCTTGCGGATTTTGTAGGCGACAACCGGCATCGGTGATATCCGAGCAAGGGTCGGCAACTCGGTATGTGATTGGATGCCAGTAGACACCGGCATTCCTTTCCGGGAGTCGTGCGTGATCCCCCCATTCAACGCAGCCTTCCTTCCCTCCCTCTTCCCGCAACCACTCCCCAGAACTCTCTTCACGTGTCCTTCTCATCTCCTCATTCATCTCGATTCATCTCTTCTACTCCTCCCCCCCCCCATATCCATGACAATGCCAGCAGACGAGAAACCGGCAAGGTTGCCAGGCAAGGCCCGCGCCTGCGACCAGTGCCATCGTCGTCGTGCAAAGGTGGGTTACACCTCCTCCCTCCCCTCGCCCCATTCAGATCCTAATGGCAGTAGTGTGATGGACAACAACCATGTGCACGATGTGGCGACAGGGCTTGTACATACAACCGCCCACTTATGCGCAAGGGGCCCGAACCGTGAGTCTGCTATCGGGCAGGCCCCAGGTCAGCTCAGCTCTCGGTGTGACTGAATGACGATTGGTGGTCTCGGTGGGAATGTCACCGAACTAGACGCCGATGCCGATGCCGTCGTCATTTACGCCTTGCCCCGTGTCGGTTGGGACGTCTCTGACAGTAGGGGAAAGCGGAAGCGCGATCGCGAGGCGTCAGAAGCAGGTCGACTTAGCTCCTCGTCGCCGTCAGTGCCCAGCTCAATCCCGTCAGTGCCCTCCACGGCGCCAATATCCGCACCATCGGCGTGGTCGGCCCTCTCCCTTCCGCCCAACCAGACAGGCTTGGACAACGGAAGCGCCTTCACCACTAGTGCAGACGATGCGCTCACCCATCTCTTCGGCGAGCACGGCTTCGGCTTTGATATTGGCACATGGTTCCTACCACCGCTGAGTCTCGCTGCCCACGGAATTCCCGACACGGCCCCGCCTCCGTCCACCAGTAACAAACTCCTCGACGGGCCGACCCTCTCAGCTGTCCTAGACCTCGTCCCGACTTTCTACTCCCGCAACGTGTACATTGTCACGTTGCTGCCGTACGCGTACATCGACGCGCGGACACACCGGGGCGACCACGACTCGGCGCCTGACTTTGCCGCTCTGCTGGTTGCCATGGCGGCCAATGTGCTGCTCCACACCGTCGAAGCGCGCGAAGCGTTTGAAGGCACCCGCGTGATCCGCGCACGCGAGCTACTCGACCTCGCATGTCGCCTCAAGGGGACAGCGGGGTGCGGCGCAGCTGTGGGCATAGACGCCGTACTTTCCAGCTTCCTCCTCTTCCTTTGTTTCTTCGGCCTTGGCGACTATGACGCCGGGTGGTTCCGCCTGCGCGAGTCTCTCACGCGTGAGTAGGCTATAGGTAGCGACTGCAAGATTACATGCTTACAGCAGTCGCCGAGTGCATGGTCACGCAGCAGGAGCGCGCCATCGGCACTCCAGATGAGATTGACGACGAAGAACGGATGCGCCGCACGCGCCTAATCGGATTGCTGACAGTCTGCGAGCGGTATGTAATTGTGCCTCGGCGTAGCTGACCTTCAGGGCATACTCGCTTAAGCGGCATAGGCCGTCTACAGAATGGCGGGACGCGGCACTGAAGCGCGGCGCGGCAGACCCGCAAGCCCCTCACGAGCGCGCGGTGCGGGGACTCTCGCTACTCCTGCGCGTCTTCTCTCTCATCGACACGCGCGTTATCAACTGCTGGAACGCAGTGCCAGGACATGAGCCAGGTTCGTGTGGGCTGACGCGCGAGACGCTCGTGCAGCTTCAGCACGATCTCGACAACGTCTTCGGGCCCAACGGAGAAGACGTGGCTCTCAACCCTCCAGACCCCAGCCGCGCACTCACGGAGGGCCAGCGCGCCGACCTGCTCATGAACCAAAAGTGGCTCAAGAATCGCGTGTTCGAATTGAGCGTCGCACACGGCTTTGTGCACCCGCTCAAGGACCAGGGGGAAGAACCCGCATGGGAGCTTTCGCCGCTGTACGCGATAGCGCTCGGCAACACGACGCTGGCGATGTACCGGGGGCTCTCGCCTCGTGGGGCCGAATATAACGGGCTCATGTGGTGCGAGAAGCTTTGGCACATTGGGCGCACGATCGTCGAGATGGCCGAGATGGACGCGAGCGTGCTTGACGCGCCGGTGTCGGGCCCCGAGATGACTATGACGGGACGCGAGACGCTGGCGCAGCTTCTCGCACAGATCACACTCTTCCGGGCTGGCCAGAACCCATACATCCAAAGGCTGGCCGATGACATTGCAAGGGTGATGTAGCAGTTTGGGGGACATGCATGTTGTACACGTGCGGGATAGGCAGGCGTGATCTGCTCGTAGGCGTGGGAAGCTTTGGCAGGCCGTGCGAGGCCGGCTATCTAGATTCAGACAAGGGTGAGCACAGAGGAGCGGAAGCTGGTGTGCGGAAGAAGCTTGTGTGCACATGTCGAAGTGTGGCACTGCAGACTTGTTTCGTCAATTCAGCCACAACTTACTTGTCTGGGTACACTCACAAGCAACTTGCCGAGCCCCACATCACTCACCCCTCCCCTCATTGCAATCTTGGCTCCGTGCCGTACACGCCATCAGTCTTGGCGGTACAAGCGTCCATCGATCGCCGATGTCTCGCTACACCCGGCCACCCTTCGCCCCCGGTCCACATAACTCGGCATCCTCGCTGCCACTGATCGCCAGCAAGCGACTCACGAGTGGCTGAAACTACGCTCTATCGCCATGATCTCTGAAACTGATGACGTCGATCAGAGAAAGAGACAAAGTTTGATCGAGTGCCTATTTCGTCGACCCCGACTGTCGTGCTCCCTCTCCTGCTCATCCTCTCCTGCCCCGCTCTCACCATCTTGCTCACCGTCGAACGTCATGCCCCGCACCCCCGACCCGATCCCGATCCTCCGACCTGCGCGGGGATACCTCGGCCTCCAAAACCATGATGTCACGACATTAGCCTGATGTGCCGAGACGGATTTCTGCAGAATTGATACGCCGATATCGATACCGACCTGTACCCGTCGGTGAGGACAGAATGGCCTTCGACAGCAGTGCGGAACGCTAACGTTGAACGGCGTCTGTCCGTCCGTCATGTCGATCAACCACTCGCGAAGGGCCGACATCAGGCGACGACATCGCCGTCCGCCCCGTTTGCCCCGCCCGCACCCCTCCCACTCGGCCGCACAACTCTCGCACGCAATCCTTGGCCTACCTCAACCCACGATCGTGATCGCGAGAGAGCGCGTCCTGAGCCTCGCGCGTACCAGTGCCTAGGAACAGGTTTACGTCTACACCTGCATCCTCAAGATCACTCTGCATGCCAAGAAATTCGTCAGCGGGGCAAGTACGACGCACAGACGGGCAAGTCGGTACAGGCAAATCTCACCGGGTACTCACCTCGTCGCTACTAACCTGCTAATGGACAACTGCTACTGGACAAGAGCCTGTGCCCCCAGTTCCAGTGACATGGCCTCGTACCTCGCGCCACGGATCTGGGGGCAGTGGGTCACGTAAGTCGTGGCAAGCGTGACTAGTGCACTAGATCATGGAAAATACAGGGATCGTGCGCGGACGGTATCGGTCATCCTCGAGTGGCCGCCTGATGGCGCGCCTGGGCGCCACCAGATGGCCGCCGAACGGCGTATTGTTCCCTCGGCAAGCTAGCATGGATGCCCACAAGAGCTACCACGTCAAGCGCTTGACTCATCACACCGGCGCCTCCATCGCTTCGCCTCGCTTGTGCAGTTCACTACACCGTGCAGCGATAGCCGGGGTTTTCTCGGTGTATATCCATCCACCCGCCCAACTTTACCCAACCTCCCATCGACACATCCTCTTTCCTTGACAGGCACGGAACAATCCCTGCCAAACTCTGTCCCGTCATGTGCTCCCTCCCCACTCTCCCCCACTCTCTCCCCGACCCCGTTTTCCACCTCGGCCTTGGCTGCCACAGTAGAGTTCTATCGTCACGCGCATCCCAAACTCCTGTCCGGTTCAGGGCGCTCGAGAGCCTCGCTCAACGCCTGGTGGCACGGTGGCAGTCGGGTTCAAGACAATGCCGGCACCGTCACTCCCCCCGATGCCCGACTGACCCCCGTGACGCATCCTGATGTCAACAGACGCAACATGTCGAGCAGGGACTGCCGCCGGCCCTACTCACCCTGCTCGCTGCCGCGCTCCTGAGCCACTAGTCCTCATGATCCATGTCGCTGTACGTGATGTGCATGAATTCGTGGCGCTGGGCTCCAGAGGGCTGGGCGGGCCAGAGCAGTCTGCAATTCAGAGACGGAACGTGCGACGCCCTGCACAAAGCACCAAGCACCACACTTGCCAGCACACGATGCCGTAGGCGTGGCGGTGGCGGGGCTGGCTGGGAATGTCGCCCGCAGTGGCGGTTTCACTGAACTGGTGGCGGCAGGCGAGGCATGCATTGTGCGGGGGCGGCATGTACGGCATGTACGATCGAACCGGCACACCGGACGTGCCAAGATGGCGATATGTCTAGCGTACAGCACACCGGACAGCTGCCGTACACCGTCCAGTTCTCTGGATCTCTTGGAACTGGAACTGGACTGGAACCGGACCTGCTGTTCCTCACCCCAGAAAAATTTGGACGTGAACCACAAACTCTCTACTGCCCAAGGTAGGACCGACGGAGGTCCAGCGCTCTTCGTGCGGCCGTCACAAGCTCAACCTCGTCAGACGAGCTTGAGCTACCGAGACTGCGAGCGGAGTACGGACGGCGAGCAAGCGGAGATTGCGAGTACGACGAGCAGATGCAGGGCATTAGTCCAGACGTACGAAACCACCGTGCCGGATAGGAGTACGTATAGCAGCTTGAGCTAACTGAAGCTTGTGTTGTGATGCCAATCGGCCCGAGAGCAGAGCGCAATCTCGGCGAGACATTCAAGCTCCGTTCCTCAACCTGTTTCCATTCCTGGGTCCATCTCGAGTCGCCACAACCTGAATTGTCACACCGTCAGAACTTGCCCTGACCCCACCACCCCCCTTCAGGTGCAAGCAGCGGCGGCGCTTCAGGCGTCAACAAAGTTACGTATACGGCCCTAACCATAAACAAACCCTCGTTAATCCAACATTGTCCGCGCGGCTCCTCCCCCCGACATGCTGCGCGCTCGCACATAGAGTTTGCAGCACTAGCCTGGAGCCCATAGGGTTTGTGGGACGTCCGACAGCGCTTGCCGGGGCGGCAAGCCGCCAACCCCCCCCGGTGCCTCAGGCGAGCCCAAGGTCCCACGCCATCGACGCCACAGCAGGCATCGCCAGCGTCCAGCCTCAAGGTTACGCCCGCAGAGAAGCATTGGAAGCGCAGGCAGCTGACAGAGCCAGAGCCAGAGCCAGAGCCAGAGCCAGAGTCTGTGCGTCTGCGCCGACGAGTTTCTCGGGGATAGAGGCCGCCGTAATGTCCCTTTAACGCCATGTTCCTCGCCGTTATCAATGGTGCCGTGGCGCTGCATCACAGACACAGGACACAGGGTGTACGAGTCATGTCATGCGGAGATTTGTGGTTGCGGATTGCACCACCTGTGTCTTGACGCTCCTGATCACCGCTCATCTCCTCTCATCCGTGGGCGTTAGTGGGCATCTGCGAGCGCCGACGCTGCTCCGATGCGTGAGTTGCACTCATGAGATGAACGCAAAGAACTTCAAGTTCATCAGTGATCTCTCGTCTCTTTTGTCTATATAAACCAGCGGTCTGGCAACCTCGAAAGACATCAGCAACCAGCTCCTCTCCACTCCTCTCCACTCCACTCCTCAGCCTCAGCCTCGAGCACCAGTCTCTAGAGCCACTCCTACACCTCCAACTCCCAACTTCAACAATCAAAATGGTCGCCTTTACTACTCTCGCCGCCGCGGCTGTCCTCGCCATTGCCGCCGACGCCCACATCTCGCCTTGGCACCCGTCGATGTTCGGCTTCGACTACCCCAACCAGTCCAACTACCCTTACAAGACCAACGGCCCGGCGCCCAACTACAACAACAACCGCCCGGTGACCCCCATCCGCCTTTCGGCCAACCCCCACGAGAGCTTCTGGCTCGGCAACGGTCTTCGCGACTACCCCCCTGCCCCCGGCCAGTTCCTCGACCTCAAGGCCGGTGGTGCCACCCGCTTCGAGGTCTCGTGCAACCGTGCCTTCACCTCGTACCGCCACCCGGGCATCACCACTCCGCTCCCTGCCCACGCCTGCACCGAGGAGTACCCGCTCCACACGGTCAACTGGTTCAACAAGCAGCCTGACATCTCCAAGCTCGGCGGCGCCGCCCTCGCCATTGCCTACACCTCGGACGCTAAGAACGTGAAGGCCTCCGACTTCACCGTCATTTCGGTCCAGTACCGCGCCGTCTGGGAGCGTGTTATCACCTTCAACATTCCCTCGGGCATGCCCGAGTGCCCGCCTGAGGGCTGCCTGTGCACCTGGAACTGGCTGCACACCGCGCTCAACACGCGCAACCCCCCTGCCCCGAACGGGCAGCCCCAGGGCGAGGGCTACGGCAACGAGATCTTCAACACCCTCATGCGCTGCAAGGTCTCGGGCTCGATCAACAACAACAACAAGGTCGGTGCTGGCCAGAACCCCGTCGAGTGCTCGAAGGACGCGGCCAAGTGTGTCAAGGGCCCCAAGAAGCCTATCATCACCTGGATGGCCAGCGGCAACACTGTCAACTTCAACAACGACCAGAAGTTCGGCTACCCCGTCTACAACCGCGGCTTCGGCTTCTCCAACGGTGCTCAGCAGGACGCTATCGTTCCCAAGTAAAGCGCCCGCTTTCCGCCTACGATGCCTCGCCTCTGAGAGGCGCACGCCCCTAGGCCCCGGTGGCCACTTGTACTCCACGACTCCATGGCTGGTCCTCACGACGGGCAGGTTCCCTCCTCAAAAAGTATTCCGTACTACACTGTAGATAGTTCATGATGAACACTTTGGTCTCACCGAACAACCGACATGACGTGCCTCGCTCCATTATTCACCGAATCACGACTGATCTCCCCTGCATCCCCCATGTCTTTCACCTCCGCCCCCAGCCACCAATTCACTCGATTCAATTGTATCACTCCGCACCGAGATCACGGCTCCAACTCTCCACCCTGCACTAGCGCAATTCACTCCACATGCATACCAGTCGTCCCTACGCCCTGTTGGTAAATCTCCGCCTCAATGAATCGCTTCCCACCAGTGTTCTGCAGATGTTCTAGACGTCTGGCCGTCCCAGCCCCGTCGACGCTTGGCGCAACGTACATCCGCAAAGTGGAAAGTGAATTTTGTGGAGGCGTGCACATGTGCACATGGGCCCACCTGACGAATGAGCAAAGCTAAAACATTCCTACGAGGTCGATCAAAGGCCGCTGGGCCGGTGAGGCTATAAGAATATAGGGATGGTAAAGTAACGCCCGCAGTCACTAGTCGGCCCTGCGCTTGCAATCAAAGTGGAGAGATTACGGCCATGGACCACCTTGGCGATCGAGGTACGTCAGTGGCAAATGACGCCGTTACTGCCGTCACCAGAGGAACGCTGGAATCGGTCCACTGCCGCAGAGGAACAATCATGGTATACGGTCGTGACGGGCACTGTCATGGTCACGTGCGTGCCTCGTCACTTGTACGAGTGTGGGAGCCGTTATCTCTGGCACGACGAACAATGCATCCAGCAGCCTCACACAGTCCAGTATCACAACCAATGTTACACTGTCCTCGACTCCCCCACCCCGGTTCCGAACAAATGTACAATACACCAACTGCCGATTTTGCCGACATAGTGGTCCAACAGCCGTAGATCTCAGCATGTGCTCAACGAGCTCCTGGGAAACGCCTCATTCGCGGCTCGCCGCTGCCGGTTCTTGCGCACATTATCCCAACGGCAGTCGGCCGTGAAGTTTTGTTTTGGCGATGAGGGTGCCTGCCGCAGCGATGAGGCCCTCGGTGGTTCGCGACACATCCGCAGGCCGGGCGATCTGAACCGATGCGGTCAACATGACAAAGCCTGAGCTTCTCATCGCACTTGCTGTGGACGACAACCACCTCGGTGTCGGTGAGTAAGGTCCCACGCACCTCGATCGTGCCTAAATCGGTAGCTATCCATTCGCGGAAAACATCTGGAGCGGGTGGGGGCGGCGTCAGTGTCTTAGCTCGGCCATGTAAACTCCCTGCATGATGGCTCCTTGCGTGGAATGATCACATGCTAGTCACTGGGGTGGTGCCGCCGTGTCTCGTGCAGGAGCGCTGGAAACGCGTAGAGCACTGTGAGGTCTGATGTCAGGAGACAGCGATTACGCCCCGCAGTCGTCTGCCGCCCAACTACTTGCTCGACGCAAATGTCCGGCCGGGAGTCTTCGAGGCATGCTACGGGGAACTGGTGCATTTAGAAGTCGGAGTTCACAGTGAGCGATAAGTTGGAGACGACAAAGGAGACGA
The DNA here is from genome assembly GCF_008065305.1 of Cutaneotrichosporon oleaginosum. NCBI lineage: Eukaryota > Fungi > Basidiomycota > Tremellomycetes > Trichosporonales > Trichosporonaceae > Cutaneotrichosporon > Cutaneotrichosporon oleaginosum. The sequence continues at coordinate 433,283 of NW_027072174.1, read as the reverse complement.
ATTGACTCGGATGTCCACGTTCACGGATATTCCTCACTGCCAGGCACGATAGCGTCCGATCACCCCTCAGATCTGCGTTGCGTCATACATATGACGGGAGGGCCAGTATGTAGAGATTGTGCCCAACTAAGATACAGCTGGTGACAACTGACAAGGCGCACAGATGTTGAAATGTAAGCTCTGGATATTTCAGTGGCTGACAAGATCAGCGTGAATGCTCGGACAACGGCGATCGAGGCCGACGGTCACAGCGTAGCGTGTCACCCGTTCCGCACGTCGTTCCGCCTGGCCGTCGGCCTCGTCCCGCCGAAACGCCAAGTCAACAATTCCAAGTTGTACTTAAGCATCCTACACATTCTGTTCAAACGAACCCACTCATACCCTCTCACTAACTTTGGCCATGTACGTGGGTCATTTCGCAACAGGCGTTCTCCTCAAGGCGCTGTTCCCCACAGTGCCCGCCACGCCAATCATATACGGCGTCGGCTTTCTCGACCTCCTCGACGGCATCTTCACCATGGTGGGCATCAACAAGGTCGCGCCCAACCTCGCCGCGGGCCCCTACCTGTACTACGACCTGGTTTTTATCGATTGGGACCACAGCCTCGCAATGGCGTTTGTGCTGTCACTTTTGTGGGCGCTGCTCTTCGCCCGGTCGACGTCCACCGCTCCAGCGGCCAAGATGGGCGCCGTTGCCTTCGCGGCCTCCTTTTCCCACTGGCTTTGCGACCTCCCGTTCCACAATCTCGACCTTGCCGCGTACCCATACTCGGTAGAGCACTATGGGTGGGGATGGTGGGGGCGGTACCTCACTGGCGCCTGGATGATGGAGGGTGCCTTCAGCGCCGTATGCCTCGCTTTCGCTGTATCGCTATTCGCGCGCCGCGGTGTGTCCATCAATGGCGTACTCGTGGTCTGCGGGGTCCTCCTCTTCAGCCTTAGCCCGTGGGCCTCGCCCATGTACTATGTTGCCCAGCTGGGGCCTCCTGCCGACTACCTCGTACACGGAGCGCTTGTGACTATCGGTTTTGCGGCACCAGGGGCTATCCTGGTCCGCCTGCTGGACGGAGCGGAGTCAAGAGCTGATGCGAACCCCGCGAAGAAGCGTTTGTAGCTGGCTCGGGCTAACGGCGACCAATCGCAGAAGGCGCATCATATTTTCACACTAGTTGACATGAGAAGGATGAGAAGGACTATGAAGACATGGAAATCGACTGAGCACACACTACCACACCCAGATCTCGCTCACTCAGACGCTGCACTCCACACGCGTTTCCGTAGATCACCAATGTGCAACCCACGGATTGGCAGGCTCACGACGGTCAACACTTCGGGCAATGTCCTCGAGTTCCTCGTCGATTCGGTTGTCGTTACGAAGTCGGTGGCTCCCCCCGCCAATGAGAGCGCCACACTCGTTGCAGCGCGCCTCCACCATCGCTCCACCACACTGATGTTAGCTGTGGCCATATCTTGGCTTACATCTCCGATCATGTACGGGTGACCCCGTGGGCACTGATACAGGTGACCAGCTGACCCTGATGTCAGCCAACATGCAACCCCAATGCTCAGCGTACCATACTCGCGTTCGAGAACCGCGCGCAGAACGGCCTGCTTCTCCTCAAGTGTGACGTCTTCGTACCACCTTCCCTCCAACATCTCGTCTTCGAATTTCTTCCAGTCGTCCGTGACCTGCTCGGCCAGCTTGTGCATCTTGTCAGCCTGTGAGATGAAGGCCTCGTTCCCTTTCTGCTCGATGGAGAGAACCCCGAGAGCTTTGAAGAAACGACTCGTACACTGCTTGCGCGCTTCGGCCGACTCGTTCACAATTTTGGCCTTGGCATCGACGTTTGTCCGCCCAACAGCTCCGCCAGCGCCAGACTTCACACGGAGCAACCAACGTGACTTGTACTGAGTGAGATCGGCGGCCACGGTGAGCCAGAGGAAGTGACCCTGGAGAATCAGACGCGGAAGGTCCCGGCGAGTGGCTAGGCCGATCATGACTTGTGCGTCCCGCGTACAGGAGAGAAGAAGGCCGGTGGCCAGGCGCTGGAAAGACATTGCGCCTTTACGGCATGCGGCGAGGGCCTGGCGTTCCTGTTCATGCGCGTTTTTGCCGTGGAAGCGGCCAACTCCCTCCCCTTTCCATAGGAAGTCGACAAAATGTAAGGCGACACGGAACATTTGGAGACGGATCTCGATGGTTAAAGCGAGAGCCTCCACGCTGTATACAGCTTGCCCTCCGGGCGGTGGTGCCCCCACTCGACGGCGGGCCGTGAGCAGCGCAGTCTTCTGAGGGTCCCGCGACCTCGTAACAATCGACTGGCGCGCAAACTCAAGCTCCTGAAAGTAGATGGACGAAACGGCGCTCTGGTAGGCAACGTTGTGTGGCATGTTGCTTTGATTTACCAGTTTTGCGAGCTTGGCATACAGGTAGAGATGCTGCTGAGCGGCTTTGCGCCATGTATGGCCCAGCACACCCACAATACCGAAGATGTTCGTCTTCTCGCAGTGGAATTCCCTTGCTTCCACGCAGTGGATCATCTGGTCGGTAAATTTGCCAAGCTCGGCCACCATGCGCTTGGCATCAAACTTGCCTGCCGACGGCTTGACGACACCGTTGAGAAGCTTGGCAATGTCGGCCGCGGTGCTCTCCTCATTCATTGCAGCTAGGTTTTCCGACAAGTCGTGAAGCGTAGCGTTGAATCGCACGACGGCGACCTGCTCTTGAAGGTCAAGAAGGGCACGCTTCGTTACTCGGTGGTAGCGGGGAGAGGAGATCGAGGCACGACACGATGGACAAGCTTTGCGTGGCTGGTAGCCACTCGGGGTCGAAGGCCCCCTCCACGTTCCTCCGTTGTCAGTGGTGTAATACGAACGAAGGTCCATGTGTCCATCGAGGGTTTCCAACGTGAAAATGTGGCCGCACTCGAGTGTAATGAGACGCCTATTGGGGTCATCCTTGAGGGAGTCCCGCAGAGTGGCCTGCATAATCAAATCGACAACCTGCTCCAACTGATCCGAGGTAGCACAAACGGTGCATACTTGCCCGGAGCAGGGTTCACCACAAACTGGAGTTAGCTAGAGCAGCAGCTGAGCGTACGAGATGAACATCGGTGGCCACAGCTGAGTGTCTCTCTGCATGGCTCGTCGCACGGGAGGCGGTCGCATGGCTCAAGGTTAGTCATTGCTCTGTCATGTAACTAACCATCCCACAAGGCATCGCGCATTTTTTGTGCTCGCACGCCCACGTGCAGCGCTCTGCGCCTGTTTCATCAGCTTCGGGACAGTCAGTTGAACCTACACGGCGAGCAAGCCTCGTGGCACGGCGAGGGGCATTCGCCGTGCTCGCACGCGCGATGACATGGGGCGATGCAAGTAGCCGTGGAGTGCGTGTGCTTTGAGCCACAGAAGTACCCGCAAGGGTGACCACAGCCGGGCACAAGTGCACCGCAATTGTGCTTGACGTGGTGAGTACGCTCGATCACTGTGTTCGTAGGAGCGCTCTCTTCCGTGAAGGGTTCTATCCTCGGCCTGGCTCCCTTCGTCTGGTTGATGGCAGTCTTTGTAAGACCTAGACAGGAGTGACAGGGGCTGACACACGTCTTGCTGCAGCATGCCATGGGCATGTCACACCGCGCGTGGCACTGGATGTCTGAAAGGTCATCGTGATGGCACTCGACTACCGCGGAGTGCTCGCAAAACGGTAGCGGTTTAGGCACGGGAGTTACACAACGAATTGCCTGAAGATTCTGCGATTGCCAACTGTGTGTCAGAGAACGGGCGAATGTTGCTCACCAGAAGATGTTGGCACTGTGACCACACGGCAGAGTGACGCCTTCGATGGAGACGAGGCACTTGCCGCAGTTTTCAGCACAGAGGCGAGTACATGGGTGACCGCAGGCTTCGTGCAGGCGGGCACATTGAGCCACGCAGCGGGCATGCTTGTGCTCCAGGTCATCAGGGTGGCACTGAGATCAGTAGAGTCCCCACCCGTATCGTTCTCACCTTACGAGTGCACCGGTGCCCACAATTTGTCAGCTTTGATTCGCAAGGACGCATGCAACCGCCTGAAATCAGCCGCCCCGCGTCGCGCCGCACTCACCATCCGGAGACATCATACCAAGCACGCCGGGCTCATTAATGAACTTCACGTCCCCGTGGCGCTTGCAAGCGATAGGAATTCCAGTCCCGATAGCTTCGCTATCTCCTAACTCGTTGATGATTGTACGCCACATGTCGTTACTGCACGCAAGCTGGTCGGCGTTGCCGAAAATGTACATGCCGTGCTTGGCACGGGAAAGGGCAACATTTGTGCGATTGCGAGACTGACGTGTGAGAAATGATGACAGAAGAACTTACACGCAAGAAGCCGATAGTCGAGGCCATGCTCGAGCCGGTGCTCCCGTCGCTGCCGCCATTGCGGACGAGGGATAAGATAACAACAGCGGCCTCTTCGCCTTGGAAGTTGTCCACGGTGCGAAGGAGGATCTGTCAGTTAGGCGAGTGAAGGGTGCAGAGAGCGCACTTGCTTAGTAGTCTCAACTTGCTTGGCCACCGTCCCTGTGGGGAGTGCCAGAGTGGAGCCGTCCTCCCCATCGTCACCTAAGGTCTTGACGAGTTTCTCCCGGTCGCGCTCATCAATAATGACCGTGACTTTGCCCTTCAGCCGCTCTCGGACCTCGATCACTTGACCCAGATATGCGCACTGCTGTCAGCACTGCGTCCATGACGCTTTTCTCACGAGAATGACAATGTCGCCCTCCCGCGAGTAGCAACCCTGCTTGAGCAGGTAAAGAGCGAGGTCACAAGCCATGGCCGCCTGGTGTTAGCTGAAGGTTGAGCATGTTAAACACCTCAAAAGGGTTGCTTTTCGAACTCCCGCTGTCCCCGCCGGCCTTCTCTCCGTGCGTATGGTGCCTGGAACATCAGCCTTGTGCTCTGTGCATCCCTTCACATGAAGAACAAACTCTTCGCCATGCCAGCCACGTGGGGGTAGCTCAGCACGAGGTCGTGATCAATCAGATTGGGATATAGAGTGTTCCTGCCATCAGCGGGCTCAGTTCTCCTACAGCACTTACCGCAAGAGCGAGGAGATGGCAGGGTTCATGCGACGCTGCACACGTAACTGGCTCATAGGCAGGCCACCGGTCTCCAAGCGCTCCATAAGGCTCATGTCGAAGCGGAACAGGCTCCGGCCGCGCGGGCTGTCCATGGATAGTCCTGGTTTCAGAGGTGCGTTGATCATGCTCACCATAGACATTCACACTCGGGCGGAGCTGAAGGGGATCGCCGATCGCGATGACATGTTGAATGCTCGGAAACAAGGCAGCAAGTACATGGGCTTCCAAAACTTGCCCGGCCTCTTCGATAACAAGAACTTTGGGCGCGAAGCCCTGTTCGTCAGCGCACAAGTCACACATTCACTTGCTTTCATGACAGCACCAAGCTTTGCGGCACCTGCGGTTAGCGACGTCGACCTCCTGCTTACCATTGGTGGTGGCTCCGACTAGCTCGATCCTCTCTAATAGCGACACACGAACCTGGTGTCAGCCAGTCAGGTCCGAAAACTAACATTGTCTGATGCCTCGGCCAACTTGTTCCGTGCCTCCTTGTGGCGGCGCGCGAGCTGCTGAAATGACAGCCACGAGTTCTCATCCAACGACGCCTTTGCCTCACTTCCAAGCTCACGGACGAGTTGACGGCGTTCGAACAGTGAAAAGTTCCACGCGCTGTCACCAATGTCGAGCGCCAGAAGCAGTTCATCGATCGACCGCTTCGTTGTGGGAATCGATGGAAGCTCTTTCAGGTCGAAATACTTAAGGAACAAATGCCGATACTTTGCAGCCTCCTGGGCCGTAGGCCGGCTTCGTTTGATGACGCTGCCGGTTTCGCTTTCAGAGTCGGTCTCGGTGTCAGAGGCTTCACTCTGGCCGACCTGGAGTTCGTCCTCGCTGTTGTCGGAGACGCCATCCATCAGGAATTCGAGCCCCAAGAGGGCGAGTGCCTCGCGGTCCTCAGCATCACGTTTCAGTTCTGCCGTCGACTGGGGTGAAAGAAGGTGGACACGGCTGACAACCGCTGTTTGCTCTAGCGCAGGTTCGCACACCGCCGGCTGACCGTGCAGGCCTTTGAGGTTTATAATGTCGGCGCCTTCTTTCCAGAACTCCCACTCCGGGTTGGAGGAGATGGTCTGGCGCTTGGCTTTGGCGGGCTTGACACGCCCCCAATTACCGGAGGTCTCCAAGGCCAGCCAATTGTCAACCCACGGAGGAGGATGATTAAGCGACTCCATGAGAGCGGGGTAATGGATGCTCAGGTACCGTGCCAGCCGGATTGAAGATGTATGCGTGGCCGTCAAGTTCTCCAGCGCATCGGCAAGTTCCTGTTGATTAGCGATGCACACAGCAGCTTGCTCACTGTCTCAATATTCTTGGTCTCACCAAAGCAACGGTTGACGATACCGTTGAGCTTCGTGTGTCCCTTCACCCGGCTGATGCAATCCAGGTTGTATTGTGTGAGACAACCTCGTCCTTGCTGCGGGAGCCCAGACGGACAATATCCTTGGTGACGTCTGCGTCGTGAATCGCGCGAATAATGTGGTCCAGGGCGTGGTTCGTGAAAGCAAGAAGTAGAACGGGCCCTGCCTTGTTGGCGAAGAGCACACGTAGGAGCTCCACACCGGTGAACGTCTGTGGTAAGCGAATTTCCTGATTAGAGAAGGAGGCGAGAAAGATAGCTTCTCGGCAAGACACTTACTTTGCCTGTACCTGGTGGGCCTTGGATCAGAGCGATTTCACGGCACAGGGACGCAATGACAGCATCGCTTTGACTGTTCATAAACAAACAATAACAGCAAAACGTACCTGGGGTCCAGCCTCCCATGCTCACGCATAGTTTCACGCGCATTGGCGATCGAGAGCTCGTTGTGCGGGGTGAACTGGCACGTTACAACCCCACTGGCGTCCTTGAGAAGACACGATAGGTCCCAGACCCGTTCAGGGTTATCGAGCATGTATTGTGGCATGCTAATGTTCTTGCCATCTGGGTGACCGAACACCAGATACTTCTGGAGCGGGACGCGGAGGGAGTCCAGTTGCTGAAGCGTTTGGAGGAATGGCCGCACTGATTCGTACAAAACAGGACTTTCCAGCAAGAAGCGTGTCTCGAATTGACGGCGCTCTCCTTGCTGGAAGATGCGAACCGCCTCCATGCCGATCACGTCATCAATGAAATGGAGGCCGAAGCTGAAACGGTTAGTCGCAGAATCTTTGACGGTGCGGAAGTCTTGAGGGTCTTAAAGTCAGCATGGCCATCTCCAAGCGAAATGTGAATGTTTTCGAAACCAGGATGTGCTTCACATCCCGTACTGAACGAGCAAGCAAAAGTGCAATTGAGGCGCGGATGCGGCACTCCTCCCCCTCCCTGTCATTCTCGGAATGGGACTCACTCATCGTCAGTGTGGCAATGGCCACCTCCAATTCGTGTGTACCTGCGTTGCCCTTATTTTTTGTTAGGACAGCAACAAGGCCACCCCGCGGCATTCGCTTGCCCGTCCCCCAGAATTCAGCCCGAGACTTAGCCGTTCCCTCTCGCGCACGCCCCGGAGGGGCGTCGGCCGTCATTTGAATAACCAGTCCTTGGTGACGGTCAAGCGAAATGTCCATGATCTTCAAGTCGGTGAGAATGGGTAAGCGTCTGCAGGTAAGCTAAACGAGGAGTTTCAATAATCTCTTACACTGAGTCCCTATCGATCGAGTGGTTGATATACCATCCCCCGCGCTCGCGGAGTCGCCGGGCAACTGCTGTCAGTTTGCAGAATGGCGGCTCACGCTCTGTTTCGTTGAAGTCTTTCGACTGAAGGTCCTCAGACACCGCTTGGATACCTTGCTGTAGTCCGCTCAGGGAGTCGGCGCGAAGGAGCCGGAATTGGATATCCAGACTGAGATTGATGAGCAGGACTTCCGGCTATCACAACATACAGCTTGGCCATAGAATCGTCCGGGAGGTGGTGCCTCGCGCCAGGCAAGTTGATGGGCATATAAACGGGGCGCGCTGCCATTACCTCATCGCCCGTGGGGGGAATGCGGATATCACGGATGTCAACACAATCTGGTGTCAGCGATCGTTGGGATCAGTCACTACCGTTAGAATGGCGTGGGCCGTCTTCCGAGAGCTCTCCGGGGCCATCGTATTCGCGATCGATGGCGCTAAGCAGTCCGACTGAAAGACCTGAGCGCTTGAGATACTGGGGCTCTTGTACAATTGGGAGGGTGCTCGTGACACGCTGCGAGAGCTCATCGAGGTCCTTGCGAACGCAGGCGATGATCGCGTTGAGAGAAGCAGCTGGACGATTGGCCAGGTGGTCGCCAAAGGTTCCCCGCACAACCTTGTCCGCCCACTCTTCGAAGAGTGTCTTGAGGTCGGACGCGAAAGTGACAAGGTCGGGATGGTGCGTAGGCGCATGACGGAAGCGAATGACGTACTCGTTGAGCATCACGATCACGGGCTTGAAGATCTGGATGCCAGAAACGATCATGACGAGCCCATTGGGGTTACGCTGGCCATACATACGACGGGCTTTGTCGCCGAAATTTCCGCCCGCAATACAGGAGGTGATGTTCGTCCTGAGAGTCAGAAGAACCTGTTCTAGATTGTTGTCGAGGATGCCGAACAATGCATTGGTGCGAGAGAGGGCAGCAGTCTTGAGCACAGCCTCTGATGTGAAATACTGTTGTCAGGCCAGCGTCTGATTTCACTCACCCCGATGAGCGGCATATACACGCGAGAAAAGGACATGTGAGTGACCAACGCAGCGTCGTTGGCGACGTTGGCAAAGGCCAGCGCCTTGGCAAGGCGTACGGCAACATTACCCGGCATCTGGCTTTAGCAGTCAGCGGAGATTCAGTTCACCTTGGTCACATCAGTGAGCAGGGCCTGGCGATCCTCGAATGTCTATGATCAGCAGGCTTATAGGAATTACCTACCCAGCCGTTGTTGAACGCGTTGCTCTGTGCCAACACGTAAATGAGCGCCTCCGCCTCACTGACGCTGCCGCCGGCTTTGTCGGAGAACGACATGCCTCGGATCATCCGCAGTGCATTCTGCGAGGCGCGCGCCTCCAGAGGGAAGATGAGTGCATCAGAATGGAGGGAGGCCACCGCCTGCAAGGAGGGAAAATCGTCGTCGATGATGAGGCTGGCAATATCGACCTGGGACACGTCTTTGCGAGCGCGCTGGTGTAAGATGTTCCGTGTGTCCATAGTTTTGGCCTTCGGGGAGTCCTTAGCGGCATGGGACAGCGTGCACCGAGTGCCCAAACTGTTTATGTTAGCACCAGAAACTGCCCCACGCGCTCACTCGCAGACACCGCGCTCAAAGTACGAGTGACACGGCTCTGGCTTTGATGGGTACGAATCAGCTTTGGCAGGCTGGCCCTTGCCATGTGAGTACTGGCACCTATCGCCGAAGCTGTTGTCAGCGACTGCGAGAGCGAAGAGTACATCGGCCACTCACCGACAGGCACCACGAGCGTAGTCGAAGCACGGTGCCATTGGTACCACGATGACTGCTGCGCCGGATGTTGATGCTGGGATTGTTTCTGATGAGTCAGGGAGTATGAGTAGATAAAGTGTTGAGGAGAGACGAGGTAGAGTGTTGCACTGGAGTAGGTGTTATTAGGATGCGAGCGTGAGAGGTCAGCTGAGGACAAGCTGGGATGTCGTGTCACTGGGCGCCGTTACCGGGGATCACTGCAGGCGAACAGCGAGGGGCTGGGTCGAGGCCTTGGGGCGCAGCGTCGTTCTCGCCATCAACACGACGCGGGAGGAGGCAAGGGAGGCTCGAGCGACGTGTGCCTCGGAAGGAGAGCCGAGCCCTCCTCGTCCGCCGTCCTTGCATTTGGGTAAGACAACGAGATCAGATGACGAGCTACTGAGGGCGGGGCGAGAGCAGGAAGCGCCAGAGGAAGCACACGGAAGCGCCATCGAGCAGCAAGAGCGGCGGGGCAGTACGGAGCCACATCCTTCGATGGGCTGTGTGAGGGCCTCCGCGCGTCGCTCTTTTTGTTGTAATGGGAAAGGACGGCGGAGGGTGCGGCGTGAGAGGCAGGGGAGGTGCGAGTGCAGAGGATGGCAAGTCCGAAATGTGCTGTCGCTGATCGGCGCTACAATCCTTAAGATAAGCGTGATTCGCTTGCCAATTAGAAAGCGTCAACAAAGCTTATTAGACATAACTCACTCCATGCATGAGACTACGACAACAACGACTTCAGACAAATCCCACCTCGCGTTTCATCCTTGACGGCACCAGCCCTGCTCCGCCTTGCGCCTACTCAAGCGCGTCGGGGTGGAGCTTCCGCAGAAGGTCGATCTCGGCCTGGAGGGAGAAGTACATGGCCTCACCGTTCTGGATGGCTGCGGCTGTGAACTTTGCGCTGTCATCGTCGATGATCTGCTTCTGGATGCCGGACGCGGACGCGGCCTCGATCTGCAGCTGGAGGCCGCAAGCGCTGTCTAGCGCCATAAAGTACGAGCACATCTCGTCGACCGTCTCGCCGAGCGTGAGCAGGCCGTGGTTCTGGAGGATGACAGCCTTGTTCTTGGGACCGAGGGCGCGCGCAATATTGTTGCCCTCCTCATCTGCGAGTACGATGCCGCCAAACGAGTTGTATACACTCAGATTGTCGTAGAAAAGGCAGCTGTCCTGCGTGGTAATGTCGATGGCCCGGCCGAAGACCGACCAAGCCTTGCCGTTGAAGCTGTGGCAGTGGCCGGCCGCCTCTACCTCGGGGCGCCCGCGATGGATCGCGCTGTGGATGTGGAAGCCCGCCATGTTGATGGGAAGCTGCGCGCCAATCTCAGGGTGCACGTAGCCTTCGGGGGTGACGAGGCAGAGGCTGGGGCATTAGCGTGTGGCGGGCGGCAGAAGGATTCGTGTTGTGGCAAAGAGAAGCTTGTGGCAAGAAGGTCATTTGGCTAAGTATTCTCCTCTCCCAGCCGCCAGAAGTGGTACTCACGAGCTCTTCGTGATCAAGCTGAAGTGCAGGCCGAAGGGGTTCATCCAATAGTGCTACGCATTAGTTTAAGAGGCTTGCTGCAGCAGGGTTCCCAAGCACTCACATCACGGAGGATTGGATCCCGGACAGTGATGTGCCCGGCCACACCAACGTTGTACCCTGCACGGCCCCAGAGGCGGAAACACAGCGCGAGGTGCTCCTTGACCCACTCGCGCTTCTTGAGCAGGCTCTCCTCGTCCGTCTTGTAGTAGAAGTCGGGGTACGTGGTGGCGCGGATGGTGCCGGCCTTGTTGCCGCGCCAGACACGGTCGAAGCCCTTCTTGGCGAGGCCTGCCTCGGTCTGCTTAAAGTCGGGGGGTGCCTGCATGGTGGTCCGTAGAGTGGGGTGGTGAGATGGAGTGTGGGAAGTCGAAGTGCGAGTTTATATTGAGTGGGTTGTCGCAAGCCCACCGGCCACCGATACCGAACCGGTTTATTAAAGATGCCGCTGCGCATATGGGGCACGGCAAGAGTGCGGCACGCACAAACTTTGGACAGCGCTGTTCGCCGCCTTGGGCCGCTTCGCCTACTGTTGCGTTGCCTGTGGCAACAGCCCGGCCCCGCGGGGTCCACAAGGGTCGGCTTCATCCGAGCCGGCTCGCCCGGTTATCTCATCCTCGTCGGCCAACCATTTCACTCCCATGACACAGCTCCCACTCTATCACGTTGCTCAATTGCTCACCGAAAGTGTCGCGGTTGTTGATCACACGCCGTCGCGACGTCGCAGCATCTCCAACTTTCACACAGGATAGAAACGCAGCGCGACTGAAAATAGCTCTCGTCCACGACTTCCATGAGTGGAAGAGGCCCTGGCACTTGTGTGACCAGAGAACGCGCCCCACTTCTGCGCAACGCTCTCGTGCGTATGATGGCACGTCGTCGCGAGAGCAAAATGAAGTCTGTGCTGCCACCAACTGCCTCAGAGCCTCACACATCGATGATTGCTTGTGGGAAACGTGACGTGGGCAATCTCACTGCCCACCGGAATAACCGAACGACCAAGCCACCGACCCCGACGCAATCAAACTTACACTTGGATTGTTCGAGCCGACTGGCAATATAACGTCGTGCGAGAGGAGAGTGACGCGGAAAAAAACGAAGGCGCATGTCGCAGCATCTTCGACTAAGATTAACAACGCAGGTTATCACGTCATCTAACATCGAGCGCCGAAATGTTGGCTCGGGATATGGACATGCACGTCCGCCCGCTTCACCCAAGGGATTCACCGTTGGCCAGTTACATGGAATGTACAGCAAACTCGAGCCGATTCCCAGCATAGTCCCGCGCGAAGAATCGGTCGGGATACTCTACGCCCTGGGGTCAGCACGCCCGCGCCCTGCGCACCTTAGACCCCGAGTTGTCCGCACCAGGCCGATCGCACTCGACGGCAGCAGCAGCTCCACCCGCTACGTGGTGCTCGTAGATACGGCCTTGCAGCTCGACGAGCGCCGCCCCGTCCGGCAGCGCAAAGCACGGGTGCCGGCTACTTAGGTGCATCGCGGGCAGGGGGTTGCGCTCAATCGACACGTGGATTTGCTGAGGGCCCCCACCGAGGCGAAACCTGGGTAAGCGTTAACAAGGGGGACGTACCAGAGCAGCACGTCTTTCTGGAGGTGCGGGACGGGGTCATTGGCAAGGCCGAGGACTGCTCCGTAGAATTCTTGAGCTAGTGCAAGCGTGCCGGCTGGCACGGAGAGGTTGACGTGCTGCAGACCTATTGGGGCGGCCATGTTGTGGGTAATGCAGAAAGGGGGATGTACAGTCCGTGAATATGGCGCTAGGGGAGTGGAATGTGGTGGAGCGGAGTCGGGCCGGTCAGCCGCTCTGTGGAGTGCTCATTCCGCCATTTCAAAAACATTGCAGCTCGCCGTGGATAGGAAAGTTCGTTCAAGACTATAGTTTAATGGACCAGAGAAGGACGATAGGACAAGAATCATCGTCGGGACGAAGGCCTTTGGCCGCCTGGTATGTGCAGCACGAGGTCATGACCGCATTCGGACGCGGAGGCCGCTTTTGTGAGACGTACTGGAGTTGAGTGAGCATCGCGACTGAAGAACGAAGACAGCAGTGCCACACGGCGGTCGTGGCGATCCTGGCGTTCGTGAGGACTTGGCATTCACGTACTCAGTCGAGCCAGGTCGCCAGCCCTCCCTAGTTGTGCTATCCGCTTAACTGCATAGTGTCCTACTTCGACTGCTAAACTAACCTTCTGACAACCCCACTATATCCCTTACACTACCCATGAGCGCGTACAACATCCCACAGCCCCAGTCCTGCCCAAACCACCCGCGCCCATTAACCGATACTAACACCCACTTAGATCTGGTAGAAGAAGCCCTCGGCGTCCTCGATGAGGCCCTCGCCGCGCTTGGCCTTCTTGTTCTTGGAGCTCATCCAGTACATCATGGCAAGGGTGCCGAAGATGGTCAGGCAGTTGAGGCCCATGATGGTGAAGACACCTGTGGGGTATCCGGCCTTAGCCTCCTTGTTGAAGAAGAGAGTGGAGCCGAGGATGCCGCCGACACCGCCGAAGGCGACGGTAAGGGCCGAGCAGAAGGCACGCTTGGACTGGGCGCGGATGGAGACAGCCTGCCAGGCAAGGATGAGGGGGACGTTGGCGTTGCCGCCGCCGGTGGCGATGAAGAGACCGGCGAAGCGGGCGGCGCGCTGCGCAGCGGGAAGCTGGCTGTACATGGCGGTGCCGACGATGATGCAGATGGCGTTGAAGATGATCATGAGGCCACGCATGTTGGGGATGCGGTCAGCGACACGGCCACAGATCAGGGCGGGGATGATGGCCCAGAAGTAGGTACTGATGTCGTCAGCAATAGGCCGAGGGAAACCAAACAAGAAACTCACGGAGTACCGAGAAGCATCGACTCGATGTTGTTGAAACCCATGATGGTGAGGATACGGGGCATGAAGTAGGCGAGGGCGTACGAGCTCATGGTGGTGCCCATGAACGCGACGGCGAAGAACCACGACTTGAGCTCGAGCGAGTAGGTCTTGAGCTTGGCGCCGGTAAGGGGGTCGGGGACCGAGTCGGCGCGGTCGCGCTCAATGCGAGTCATGACGATCTCACGCTCGCGTTCGGTAAGGAAAGTGCCCTTGGAAGGAATGTCGACAAGGAAAACGTAGGCGAGGCCACCAATGGCGACGGTGATGATACCGTACATGATGAACATCCACTGCCAGCCGGAAAGGCCGGCGCGGCCGTCGAGGTGGGAGAAGCCGAAGCCGATGAGCTTGGCGAAGGACGAACCGAGGGCCGAAGTGATGTAGAAGACGACGTTGCGGAAGGCGAGCTCCTTGCGGGGGTACCAGCAGGAGATGAGGAACGCCGCACCGGGGAAAAGCGCCGACTCGAAGAGACCGAGGATCGCACGAAGCGCGGCCAGGGTCTGCCAGTTCTGGGCGAAGCCCATACCTAGCATCACGAAGCCCCAGAGAACGACGGCGGAGCCGAGCCAGAGACGAGCACCGAAGGCACGGAGACCGAACTGCGAGGGAAGCTCGAAGATGATGTAGGGAACGAAGAACAGGACGGTAATGATCGAGTAGCGGTTGTTGTCGCCATCGGTGCCGAGCTCTTCGTCGAACTTGTTGTCGTTGGCGGTACGCGCCACCGACAGATTGGTACGGTCAATGAGCGAGATGGCGTACATGAGAATAAGCATGGGAATGAGACGCCAGTCGACCTTGCGAGTGACGCGCTTGACCTCGGCGGGGTCGAAGCCATCGTCGATGTCGACACCAAGCTTGCGCTGAGGCTCGTCGAACTTGACAGAGTCGCTAGAGGCGCCCTCGGCGCGCTCGACGTGCGAGACGTTCTCGTCGTACTTGACCTCGTTAATGCCGGACATTGCTCGCTAGGTGTGTCGGTCCGCGGATGAGAAACCTCCTCATGTGCCATCGCTCCGACTCTTTATACAAGTCACCGAGGTCTAACGACACTGCCAATACCCCTCCTTCCGGCTCGCGATGCGGTCGACCCGGCTTGGCATCCCAGTATCAGCCCACCCTCCCTGTATGTGGCGGCCACTTGAGCAGCCCATGTTCACCTGATAGGGCATGAGGGCAACGTGAGAGGCGTGAGAGGAGCGGGGAGAAGCATCACGCACGGTTGCAGAGGAGCCCGGCACAGACAGGCACGACCACGAAGAGCAGGGCCTGATATCGAATATCAGCCTCGTGCTTGCCGATGGAGAATGGCCTGGCTGTTGCGCGTGAACTACTTCCTGAACGCTTGCGTACGTGTACGTGAGATGCGGCGTTCGGGGAGACAGCAAGGCTTTCGCGGGGCTCGCCCGGGAGCCTGGGGCTGGACAACGAGAATTGTCAGGGGTTGCTCCTCTCGGTCCGCACCCAGTCATTACCCCACGACAACCTTATCGGCAAACATAGCTGTCTAGAACACCGGCGGCACCACCCGCTCAGGCCGGAGTACAGAGACAATTGCTTTTCGAAGCTTGCAATTGCTGTGAAGATTACCAGCTTCTCCATTGTACCAGCGCAGTTTGTGACTGACTTTGCTTCGCGGGACACCGAACCCCCAGCTCCGTCTTACTTTTCCTGCCCAGCTCGCCCAGATGAACAGCTCCGCCGTGCCAAGTATTGATGCCGCCGGACACTGTAGATATTGATAACCGAGGTTCTATTGCAACATGGGCGCCACCGCTAAACGCTTCGCTTGGGCGTACTCTGCGTGTGGCGCTGGCGGCAAGGCCGTACTTTCTTACTGGCAATATGCTCAAGCGCGACTGCAATTCTGAGCTGCGATCGCCCAGGGCAAGAGGCTACTCTGTTAGCCACAAACAGGTATGTGACATAGCAGTGAGCATGGCCCACATCAAGGAGACCCAATGAGACCCATCGACCGCCGGCAACGGCGAGGTATTCCAGGGCCGGGCCCCGGCGCCCCCCGTCTCCCCAGATCTGCTTGCAATGCCAAGACAATTCGCCAAGTGGGTCCCCGCGGAGTCCACCCTGCAGCGCGGTTGGTATGTGACTCTTGTGCGGCAAGACTGCGTGCGGAGCCGGCGGCGTCCGCCTTGTCTCGAGGATCCTGCGACTAAGCTATTGGCTGCCCACCTGGGCCCCCGGAGCTTCCCCGGGCTGAAGGGCCTTCCTGCCAATGGGAGAGTCAACTGACCTGAGTTGGAGCATCTCCAATGCCCTGCTCGTTCTGGCCAAGTGTGGGGATTGTGGATTGTGGAGGCGATCGGTGCGGGTTGATGGTGGGCCGATGCGGAGATGTGCGCAACCATTCATCTCGCTAGCTCGCTCGCTCGCTTCAACGCCTCGCAGCGAGGTTGGCGGGTCGGTGGCCACTCGAGTTCGCCGAAAGTAATTGCTCGACTCGACGCTGGCCCGAGTCCCTGGCTCGTCGACTGCGCATTGGTTGAGCCATGATGTGGTGCGGATTTCGGTGTCCTAGAACAAGCCAAACCCGACGTCTCCGCTCCATGCCTGGGCGCTCGCCACCAGATGAGCGCTCGGCGTACACCTCACCAGCTCAAACTCCCACATCGCGAGGCAGGCACTCCATTCCATCATTTTGGCCTATCCACCGATCCCAGTCATTCTCCACCGTGCACGAGCGCGAGCTGAATCTCCCCAAAATCTCTTTCGAAGCACCTACTGTTCTGTTATTCCTGAGGTGCAGCTGCGTCCAATTCCAAACGCCTCCCGGATACCTAGCGGAAATCCCGCTGCTCGCTGGATTGCCCTGCGTCCTCGGCATTGTGGCTCACACTTCTGACACGGGCCACAGAGACAACCTGGATAATAAGCCACACGGACACATGCCTCGCTATCTTCGCCACGTTCCCCTACGTCCAAGACTTTCTGCAAGTCGTGATGGCCGACTTGGAATCCACGTGAGACACACGCATGCCACACGGGATGGCACACGACACCACCTGACACACATATGAGACATCCCCGAGATTCCTCACTCCCGGTATTCTGGTTCAAGTATCTCGCCTTTAAAAGTCCTGAAGCTGCCAAAGCCGTGCCGGTCGCCGGTGGCGGTTTGCTCGCCACCGCAGTGTGCCGGCGCTCGAGGAATGGAGGTGCTCGGCGATGAACTTGAGGTTTGCTACGATCGTTCATATTCCGACGGTGGAAAGGCAATGAATTGGCCCTCGATGCCGGGCTGTGGCCTTCGAGTTTCGGAACCTAGCTTACGTTTTATTCAAACTTTTTGTCCGCGAGGTCCGTGTTCACATCGCTGTAATACAGCGGGTCGACGAAGCTACCAGCACGAACGACGTGGACGTGCACAACCCGACGCATGGCCGCGGGACGTGCGGAGCGGTCAGAAGATGGGATAATCCTCCGAGGACAACTCCGCAACCTACCCCGCGTAGGTCACCTCACACCCTTATACATGCTACATCCTCACATATCCGCCTACACTCCGCACGACCTCGCCACGCCAGCGACAAACAATCCCACCTCGCCCGGATGCCCGACGTGCATAGCATGGCTAGCGCCATCGACACACGCTATCCGGCTCGCCTTGATCCGGTCTGCCATGCGGTCCTGCTTCTCCTTCGCGATGCACTTATCCCCGCCCGCGACGATGTAAAAGCTTGGCTTGTCCTTCCACGCTGCATGCGTTACTGCCTCGCCCATGATGCTCGCGGAGGGGTTGCGGCCCGTCTCGCGCAGCCACGCCACTGCCTCATCAGACAGGTCGTGACAGTAATCGGCCTTGAACGCGTCTTCCTTAATCCGCAATTTGCGGTCGACGACCTCGAAGTCCGAGGCGATCTCGGAGGGAAGATCCGGGAAGACGGTGCGCGCGGACTCGCCGGCGTCGGGGGCCAGAGCGCACACATACACCAGACCTGGAGTCAGCAGCCGACCCACAGATAAGCATGGCTGATAACACTGCACGCTGACGACGCTTAGTGACGCGAGCTCCTCACCCTTCACGGCCTCCTCAGCCCCCGCCTCGGTGATTACCATCCCGGCAAATCCCTGCCCAGCGAGAACGACGTCACCGCCAGCCTTCCGGATGGCTTCGCGCACAACGTCGACGTCGCCCTTCAGACTCTCGAGGGGAAGGTCGACTGTCACGACGTCGGTCACGCCAAGAGCCTTGAGCGCCTCAATAACACCGCGCCAGTGCGCAGGGGCGCTCCAGAGACCATGGACGAGGATGATGGTCATGCCTGGCGTTGAAGGTAATGCTGTAGCAGAAGATGGAGAGGGTGTTTGAACCAAGTTGCGATAAGAAGCGAAGTGGAGAGAACGGTGGTGGATTATAGGAGGGAGATGGGTGGCGAGATCGGCGATCGGCGACCCCTGTCAGGTGGATGATTGCCGGACTCGAGGTGACCGATCGGACTGGCTGGTGGCAATACACGACCTATTACTGATATTGGTACGCCAAAGATATTGTACACCAAACCTTGACCCCGGACCGACATTTGTCGCTCATGACCGAGACGGCGCTGTGCTTCTTTCTGTTCTCTTCTATCTCCGCTGGAGTGCTGACGCCAAATGACATGTTAGTAGACCGTCGCAAAACACACACACGACGGTGCTTGTCATGGTCAATCACGTGACTCAGTGGTCAGCACCATGCCTTCAGAGGCACTAGCACAGTGGTAGTTGCGAAAGATTGCAAATCTTTAGGTCGCCAGTTCGATCCTGGCGTGTCTCTAATCTATTGCTTTTGGCATCTGGGCGACGCTTTGCTCGCCTGTTCGGCATCGGAAGTCTCTGGCAGAAAGGAGAGCGTGGAGAGATTACGAACCACCTCTCCCAAGAGCAATCAAGCAATTGATGTTCCTGACAACAAGTCGTCTCGGCGTAGGACGCGTGTTGTACGGCTAGGTACCCATCTCTTGTGGGCACCAGGCAACCGCTGGCCAGCCCGGCTACGGCTCTTGCAAGGTGCACGCCACGGCATTGTCTTGACTTTCAGCGGCCGGCGCCGAGAAGGCCGACTGACCGAGGCAAGTGTCATGGCGTTTCGAGGCACTAGCCGGAACGCCGAGGCACGAGCTAGAACACTGTATCCATCCGCGATGCCCACAACAATCTCGCGCCCGTCATGAGCGTACATCATTACCACACCATCAACCATGCCCGAGACGAAAGCTCCCTTCCGTGCCGAGCACGTCGGCCCGCTCCTCCGCCCCAAGGAGCTGCTGGCTGACCGCGCAGCCTTCGACGCCGGCAAGCTGTCCATCGAGGCGTTGGACGCCGCGACGAACCGGGCCATCGATAGGGCCCTTGCGATGCAGGCCGACCTGGGCTTCCACGCACTCACGGACGGCGAGTACCGCCGGGGCATGTTCTGGGGCGAGTTCTTCCAGACTCTCAACGGCATGGAGGTGGGCGAGCAGGTTAGGCAGCTTGACCTCAGGAACGCGATAACATCCCTGTGTCCAAGTTTCGTGATTATGTCCCAGACGTGATGGTATTCCACGAGAACGGCGGGTGGGGCCGCTCGTGCGTGTGCACTGGGCGGATTTCGCATACGGGCAAGTCTAGCCTGCTCAAGGAGTGGACGTACACACGGGACAAGGCGCAGAAGCTCGGCCGTGAGGCTAAACTCACCATGATCTCGCCCGTATGGTACCACCTCCGATACAATGAGGGCGAGGCGTACCCTTCTGACGTCTACAACAGCGATGAAGAGTATTTTGCCGACATCGCCGCAGCCTTCCGCGCCGAACTCGACATCCTCTATGACGCAGGCGTGCGCAACGTGCAGATCGACGACCCGAACCTGGCATGTACGCCGCACGCCGCACGCCGTACCTGCATAACACTGACACCAGACTTCTGCTCACAGGTCATGATCGACGGCTGGGCAGCCGACCCCGCGAACAAGTGCACGCTCGACGAGCTCTTCGAGACGTACATCGCGGCATACAATGCCTGCCTCCGCGACCACAAGGATAAGATGCACTTCGGGCTGCACCTGTGCCGCGGCAACTTCAAGAACTCGCGCCACTTCGCCGAGGGCAGCTACGACCGCATCGCTGCCAAGCTCTTCAACGAGGTCGATGTACACACCTACTACCTCGAGTACGACACGGCGCGGGCCGGCGGCTTCGAGTGCCTCGCGCACCTGCCGGCGGAAAAGCGCGTCGTGCTGGGCGTCATCACGTCCAAGTTTGACCAGATGGAAGACAAGTGGGAGATGGCTGCGCGCGTGCGCCAGGCCGCTGAGTTCATGGCGCGTGGAGGCAGTATTGATCAGGCCATGACGCGTATCAGCGTCTCACCACAGTGTGGGTTTGCCTCTAACGAGGAGGGGAACGCCATCTCGTGGGATGGCATGGTGAGCAAGCTTCGCCTAGTGCGTGAGATCGCCGACGACCTCTGGCCGGGGGAGGCGTAGCTACGAGGGTTGCTCGCACATGGTAGGACGCGCCGTGCTCGGGACAAACATTATGCACAAAGTTCAAGTCAAGGCCGAGCCGACGACCACCGCAATATACCGTTGGGAAGGTCGTGTGTTTCCCGGGATCCGTCCTTAACAAGCTACGGCCAGCTGTGAGACGCCGACTGTGGGAATACTGCACAATAGACATGTTCATGCACCTACAGCCTTTAAGCTGCATTATGAAACGCACACTGGTCGACACAAAACTCAGTTCCTATGGTGCCCAGGCACAAACGCGGCAGGCAGGCGAAAGCACCGCCGACGCGAGTTTAATGGAGTTTAGGTTGGTTCCAGTCCACTCTCCAAATTGGACTGACCTCGGCGGTCGATGGGGGTTGTCAGTCCGTTTACGGTACCGGCATCTCAAGCATGTGTTAGACACAACGTTAGCTCAAGCTTTCGTTGTCCGTGTCTGCTGCTTCGTCCGTCGCGCTCAAGGCACCCGGACCTGGCGATGAACGACAGACTGCTGTCCATCACATCAACACCGTATCGACGTCGTCGCAGACATATAAGCCGAGTCTTTTCAGCATCTCGAGACCCATAGCCAACTACTTACGCCCACACGCACCCACACTCATTATGAAGCTCGCCGTCTTCGCCATCCTCGCCGCACTGGTCCACGCCGCTCCAACCAAGCGACAGGAGGACCAGGACGGCGATGTCATCTCGCTGGACTTGACCTACAACTCGCCCCAGCTCGTCGACGACGAGCCCGAGATCATCCACAAGGCCGCCAAAGTGCCCCACAACGTCCCGTGCGTTCTCCCTCTGCTCTGCTAATCCCAGGGTGACTGACTGGGCGCGTGAGCTAATGTACTCGACGCAGATCCAGGTCGGCACGCCGCCGCAGACCGTCACGCTGCACCTGGACACGGGATCCGGCGACCTCGCGATCTGGAACGGCGACAACTGCACCATGCCCGAGTGCAAGAGCCCGACGAACCAGCCGCAGTTCCACCCCAAGGACTCGAGCACCTTCAAGCTCGTGAACACTTCGGCGCCCCCGCTCCTGCAGTATGGCATCGGCTTCAGCCGCGGCGTTTGGGCGCAGGACCGCGTCAGCCTCGGCGGCTTCACGCAGGAGCACCAGAACTTCCGTGCGTGCCACGAAGAACATAGCTCACGCCAGTCGCGCAATATGGCGGCGAGACGGGGTACGCGGGCCGCAACGTGACGGGCCTCCTTGGGATGAGCTTCGGCGAGTTGAGCGTCGGCAAGAAAATCAAGACTAACTGGATCGCCAATGCCATCGGCCGCTTCAAGAAGCCCATGTTCTCATTCTACCTGCAGCACACGTCTGCGCTCGCCAACGAAACGATCCCCGTCTCCACACCCGGCGGCGTCCTCACCCTCGGCGGCGTGAACAAGAAGTACTTCAAGGGCAAGATCCGCTACACCAAGGTCAAGCAGCCGCTGGGGTTCTGGCGCATCCCGCTCGACGTCGCGAAGTTCAACGGCGAGGCGATTACGAACGGCACCGCGGAGGCCGTGATCGACACGGGCACCTCGCTCATCTACGGCCCCACCGCCATCGTCGACCAGGCCATGGGCTCGATCCCCGGCGCAAACAAGTACCAGGGCATGTGGCGCGTGCCGTGCAACACGACTGCGACGTTTTCCCTCACCTTCAGCGGCAAGGAGTGGACCATTCCCCCGCGCGACTTCCTGTACGTGGCCTCGCGCGCGGACCCGCGCCAGTGCTACACGGCTATTGTGCCTTCCGTGAGGTAAGTTGCGGCGTAGAACTGCACTGACCACAGCTCGTACTGGCTCGTTGGCGACTCGTTCCTCAAGAACGTCTACTCTGTCTTCCAGTGGAAGCCTGCGCGTGTCGGCTTCGCCGAGCTGCGCGTGTAATTATGATCAGTAACGACCTCCCTGGCGGAGATGAACAGTAATGAACAGCAGTTGATGAGCCAAGCGTCAGAATTAGCAGTGCCGTCCCCGTCAGAAACAGTGTACACACACCGGTACATGCCACACACAAACAATCACGAGCACACACGCTTACAGCTTGGCGCCGACTTCGAGGGCACCGTACACCTTGTGCTCGAACCCGTCGAGAGCGCGCCCATACGCCCGCCAATCCAACTCGAGGATCTGGGTGCCAAAGAACGCCTGCTGTCAGCTCCCGCCATGCAATTCTCTCTCTCTCGTGAACTCACAACAATGCCCGTGCTAGGGTCGATCCACTGCTGGGTACGCGCGACGCCGCCCCACGTCGCGCTCCCCGCGCGCCGCCCATGGGGCGAGTCAGCCGTGTTGACGCACATAGCCAGGCTGTGCGTCAATTCGGCGCCCGTATGCCATCCCGGCTGGGACACGCCCATGTCGCGCATAAGTCTGCCGAGCCCCTTGCGGCACGTATCCCCTTCGCCGCCCTGCGGGAACGCGTCTTCGAAGAGCAAGCGCGTGGTCTCGGGGCGCAGCATGCCCTCCCGCCCCTGGTAGCACGCAAGTAGGTGCTGGAGGAATGCGGTGTAGTCGCGCGCGGTGCCGAAGAGGCCGGCGCCGCCGAAGCGGAACTTCATGTCCATCGAGTCCCAGGCCATGACGTCGCGCCACCCGGGTTCGGGCACGACGCGGCGGCCCTTGCGGCCGTGCATGCCCATCATGCGGCCCTTGGTCCGGCGCGTCGGGTAGAACGTCATGCTCCGGCACTCGCCGGGGACGGCGCTCCATATGTGTTTCCGGAAGTAGTCTTCGAGCGTGAGGCGGCTGACGCGCTCGACGAGGAGCCCGGCCCAGTCGATCCCGTGCCCGTACTGGAACGCGGTGCCGGGCTCGAAGAGGAGCGGCGTAGTGATGCTGTCGAGCTTGGCGCCCTTGGCCGTCCACGCCTTGTGGCCCGTCTGCTTCTCCCACTTGACCAGCGGCGTGCCGAGGAACGAGTACGCGCTGCCGCTCGTGTGCGTGAGCAGGTGGCGGAGGGTGAGCGGCTGGGTGCGCTTCTTGAGGATGACCTTGTCGCCGTCATAGCCCGCGAGGATCGGCTGAGCGGCCAGCTCGGGCAGCACCTCCTCGACGAGCTTCGGGTCGTCGACGTCCACCAGCCCCCGCTCCATGAGCTGCAAGCACGCGACCGAGGTGACGAGCTTGGTCATGCTCCACAGCTGGAGCGCTGCGGTCAGCGCTGCAGCGAACGCACCCACTAGTGTCCCAGTCGACCTGGCCCTTCTCCGGCTGCCCGAACACCCGGTCGCCGCGTGCGCTCTCATACAGCACCTCGGTGGGCGTCGCGACGATGGCGAACATGGCGGGATGCTCGCCCTTGGCAACCTCAGCCTTGAACCAGGCGTCGAGCGCGCGCTTGCCCTCGGGCGTGAGCTTGGGCGCGGGCTTGGGCGTAGGCGCAGGCGCAGGCATGCTGAGTGATGAGGCGAGACGATGGGCGTGAGGCAAACTGCCACCGTTCTGAAGAAGGGCAGAAATTGTTTTCGGCAGTCACCGATCCGCGAATCCGGTAATCTTTCACGGCCTTGCCGCCGGAGCTTGGCAGGTCATCGGGCCCCATCACCTCAGCAGAATTCAGCACGGCTTGGTCGTATGCGGGCAGTGCACAGGACTTGGGGAGGCATTGGCGCTGGGACCGGTACAACGATGTGTGGTGCATACTTCTAGTTCTAACCGGTGCACGCATGCTACAGCTTGCCCTGCTCGACGGGAAGCAGCTTCTCGCCGTCCGCCGAGAATTTGTGCGTCCACTTGTGCGCGTCCACGGCCTGGGTGTGCGACCCGAAGCCGCACAGCTTGCCGTTGACGGAGAAGTTGACGCGGGTGAACGCGAGGCGGCGGCCTGGGGTAAGCGATTGGAGGCGAAAGCACGCCGCAGTGCCCGCGAGTCAAGGGCTCTCCTCTCTCCGCCCCTCCTCTCCACCACCGCACCTCACCCCCACACTCACCCTGCTGCACGCAAGTGCCCTCGCAGACGAGCTCGTCGCCCTCGCGGCCGCACGGCTTGACAAACTCGCAGCTCATGTTGGTGCTGACACTCTCGACCTCGGGGAGGCCGACGGTGGCCATCGCCAACCAGGTGACGGTGTCGACGAGCTGGTGTGAGCAAGGAAAGCGGTGTCATGGTGGCGGTGGGGAAGGGGCAGGTACCGTCGGCGGCAACCGAGGATGAGGCGGAAGGCCATCTCGACTTCGCCGGCAGCTGGAACGTGCGCGTTGCCCACCACGATCACCTAGCAGCGCGGGGCACGAAGAAGCGGTAGCCCCAGAATGCATCGGCGCCTCAACCCAACCGCGCA
Source organism: Cutaneotrichosporon oleaginosum (assembly GCF_008065305.1). Taxonomy (NCBI): domain Eukaryota; kingdom Fungi; phylum Basidiomycota; class Tremellomycetes; order Trichosporonales; family Trichosporonaceae; genus Cutaneotrichosporon; species Cutaneotrichosporon oleaginosum. The sequence goes on along the minus strand of NW_027072174.1, from coordinate 408,561 downwards.
CCCGCAGAGCCGCTCCCCACCGTATGCCACCGCACGGTGCCAGCGCGGCCGTTCGCCGCAAACCCACCGACATGACACACCCGCCGTGCGTCGTCCCAAACGTGTTGAGGTTATGCGCCTGGACGGGCAAGATGCACTTGACGTACCCCGGGCGGGCCTCGACGATTTGGAGCTGGGATCAGCTCCGTGGCCGTGCATCACCCACGTTGGAGAGGACGACCTTGTCGTGGCCTGCGTCAGCTTATCCGGGCCTGCAGCTCACCGACACACGACTTCTCGAAGGCCTGGGGTCAGCGATGCTGCGCGCTCACGCACCTCGCGGACGAACTTGATGCACGCCATGGTGGAGAGAGCGATGGTGAGATGCTGGATGGCCGGAATGCGGAAGCCGGGCGGCCGGGTAGTTAGCCGAGTGCGGAGATCAGCGTTATGCCGGCACGGATCGGTTGTTTAGACGATGCATGGTGCTACAGACAGGCACGGGAACTTCTACTTCGATGTAATATGAAAGGGAGAGAGCTAAGGCGCGGCGGCAGCCTTGGGCTGCTTGTAGAAGACGAAGAACGCGACGAGCGCGACGACCGACAGCCCGAGCTGGAAGTAGAACGAGGCATGGACGTTCTTGTAGTTAGCGAGGCCGCCTTCGTGGACCGTAAACAGGCCAGACTGGGCGCCGAAGCTGACGCTCGACCCAACCTGCAGCGCGACTTGGAGGAGCGCGCCTGCGACGCCCGCGACGCTCGGATCGACCGAGGTCATGAGCGCGACGTTCGTGGCGGTGAAGCACACGGTCATCCCGATTCCACCGATGACGGAGCCGGTGAACACCCATTTCCAGTAGTCGGAGCCGACGAAGCGCTGGTTCTGCACGAAGAGAACGTAGCCGACGATGCCGGCGAGCATGCCCGCGCTGACGGACCAGCGGGGGCGCGCGGCGAGGCGGGGCACGCACGCGAGGATGATGAGGGTGAGGAACGAGACGAGGCCTTGCGGCAGCATGCGGAGGGCCGCGATGAGGCTCGACTCGCGGTACACTTTCATGTAGCTCTCGACGTGGGCGAGGAAATTGACGCCGATCCAGCCGTACAGCTGCAGCGCGAAGGCGATGAGCAGGATCGTGTTCGGGATGCGCCAGAAGGACGGGGGGAGGAGGGCGACGTCTTCGGGAATGGAGGCTTCCCAGATGAAGAAGCCGGGGAAGAGTACTACGAGGGCGAGCAGGAAGGGTACGAGGAACGCGGCCGTCCTGAAGCCTTGTGCGGCGCCGAGCGTCAAGCCGAGCACGAGGAGGACGGTGCCGCCCAGCATAAGCATTGAGCCGGGGAGGTCGAGGCGCTTCCACTTGGCCGTGTGAGTCTCGGCCTCGGCGCCGCGGCGCTGCGGAATCACGAACATGGACATCACGGCGAAGGGGATGACAATGACAGCCGCGAGCCGGAAGAACCAGCGCCAGCTCGCACCCTGTCCGTGCAGAGGGATGAGATCGATGACGCCCGCGATAATGACGCCGGTCACGTTCGCGAGGGCGCCAGCCATCCCGAATAGCGTGAAGGCGCGGCTAAGCTCGTGCACCTCAAACACCTCTGTGATGAGGCGGTACGACGAGGGGATGAGCGCCGAGCCCGCGATGCCTGCGATGGCGCGGAGGATGAAAAACGAGTACATGTCCGGCAGGAAGGAGATGACGAGAGAGATGGTGCCGAGCGCCGTGAAGCCCCATGCGAAGACGGGCTTGGCGGAGTACAGGTCGCTCACGCGGCCCCAGAAAAGGAGGAAGGCCGCGAACGTCACGCTGTAGCTTGTGATCACCCATGCCTGCTGCGTGAAGGGGATACCGAGGTCGACTGAGACGACGTCCGTAAAAATTAAAAAGGCAGAGTACATCCAGATGTCGATGAACATTGCGAGCGAGAAGATCGCGAGCAGGCCCCACTTGCGCGTTTGTGTGAGCTTGGGTCGCTCCGCGGCGTCGGTGTTGGCGGCTTTTTCGACATCGGGAGTTGTAACCCCCTGCGGCTCGGATGGCAGAGTGGGGGACGGTGAGGGCGCTGCGCCTGATAGCGAGGATGGGTGCGCGTGCACAGGCCGCTCCAGTAGTTCGAAATACGGCTTTTCTTTATCCTTATTGAGGTCGCACACCGTCGACGACGAGGACGGCGGGGCTGACGGCGCCGGGTCCACACTCGTTGCGGGCATAGTTGCAGTTTTTGCGAGATTATATTATACCAATCAATAGTGTCGAAGTGGCAGTCGATGAGTGAGTTGCAGGCGAAGGAGTGCGTCGCTATCTGGTCGTTGAGAGCTATCGTGTCCATGCCATCTCCTATATACATACACCCCGCCGCCCCCGCCGCCTCCATCGTCGCTCGCGTCCTCTTCGCTGCTCGCTTGCAAACTTGTCAATGTGGCGACCGTGGAGACATGATTATTCAGCGCAAACATGCCACGGCGCCAGGCACCGGTGTTGAGAGTCGCTTGCATACCTCGCACAAATCTACCGGCGCCGGTCCCCCTCGCGAGTGGCTCGCGACTGCTCCACGCGGCACGGAAACATACTTGGCATGGGGAGGGTGGAGCGTCTTGGCGTCGGGTGGATCGTGGCGAATTCGCTGGAAGCAGGATCCGGCGGCGCATGGCTCCTGCTCAGATGCGTCCACAAAATTTACATTTACTGCAGTTCGAGCAGGATGGTAGGTCGGCAAGTCTCTTCCGTGAGGAGCGGGTTAGAGCACACACTACTGTACCATGTACATGTACGAGCCCCGCCTGACCGCGAGACTTTTACCTCCCTCGTTCCTCGTCGCTCTTTGCTCTTCGCCACTCGCTCTTGGTTGCTCACCCCTCACCTCTCGCCTGCGGGCAAGGCGGGCAACATCGCGCAACTGGATACTGGATGTTCCTCGAAGCGACGCGCCACGCGCCTTGTTCTGCATTCCGCAGGAAGGGGAGATAAGGGGGGATGACAAAGCTTCCGCCATGACCGGCGGTTTTGCATCCGCACTCTACTCGAGGTTACGTCAACCGCCGTCACTCGTCACTTGTCGTCAAACATCACCAGAAACATGACGGACATCAGTCTCGTCGCGGCGTCGGTCTTCATCCATCTGCCGCACACCGCTCATCAGCCAGCAGCTTGTGGTGGGGTGGGAGAGTGGTGTCGTGGCGGATGGCAAGCAGCCGTGCGACGATCGAGGATGCCTCAGACATGGCGGAAGAGTCATTCTGATCCCGACTCCTTCACGCAAACGCCAGACAAACGCACTTCGCAACCAGCATGCACAGTAGCATACAGACAACAACGACGTTGACAAGTACAACACAGACCCGCGCTACTCCTCGTGGTCCGGAGCGGTCTCGTCCAGATCCGGCTGGACGGCCGCGCCCTGCTCGTGCAGGTGCTCCTCCCACGCGCCCGCCGCCTCCTCCCACGCGTCCGCCGCCTGCGCCCACACGCTCGCTGCCGCCTGCAAGGCCTGCAGATTCAGCGCCACCCCCTGCTGCACTTGTGTGGCCGTAGGCTGGGTCTGATGATGGAACGGGGTGTGCGGGATGTGCGAGCCGAAGTGTGTGTGCGCGAACGCCAGCGCGGGATACGCCTCCCCCTCCTCCTCTTCCACTGGCTCGTCCTCTTGCTCGTCGTTGTCGTCGTGGTTCTCGTCAAAGACAGGGTGGGCACCAGGCGCCAGGCCAGCGGGCGGGATCCACCCCGGGACAAGTGCAGCCAGGTTCACGGGCCCATGGGGCGCGGGCACGCCGACTGCAGGCATGCCAAGAAGCAGCCCTGCGACCGGCTCGGGCCGGAAGCTGCGTTCCCACGGGTGCATGTCCGTCTGCGCGTCAGCATTCGACAACATTAGAACTCACGCAGTACGGGTCGGGTGTGAGGCTGCCCGTGTCGACCCCGTCGCCCGTGTCGCCGGTCTGCGCTACGTGCGCCCCGCAGCACACGCACGCGGCCGCCACGGCACAGTGCGGCGTCTCGAGCGTCCATGTCGCGCCGAGCGCGCGGCTGTGCATGCTCTCCTTGAGCGCCGCGATGGCGTTCGCGTACTTGTCCACGCAGCGGCATGTGAGCGGGTATCCCGCGCCGATGTTGGCGATCTCCACGACTTTGAAGTTGGCCGGGCTCTTGCACAGGCCCTGCACCAAGGTGGCGGCGCGGCTCCACCGCAGGTCGCAGTGGCTGCAGGTGCCGTCGTCGCACGTGGCGGAGCAGGGGCTGTCTACGCCGAAGAGGCGCAGGCGCTCGCATTGAAGCGGGACGATAGTGCGGTAGATCGAGCCTGTAAAGCGCACGTTGTGCACCGAGATCGTTTTGATGTCCCACGCGCGCGCGAGGGTTGTCGGCCACTCAGCCTGATCGGCGTGCACAAGGCTGTTTTCGTGTGCGCTCGGCGCCACCGCAGGGCCGCCGCCCACAGCCATTAGATCAGGATTGATGGGCTCGGGTGGAGGGCAGGGGCGCTCCGCCCCGCGGTGCCGGCGTTTGTACACTGCTATGTCGCCGGGCGTGGGTAACTCGAGACACATGTGTGTGGGCGCCGACTCGCGGCGCAAGAGCGTGAGGAAGCGGTGCATGCGGCCCTTGTACTCGGGTCCCAGGGGTGGCGCGCTGTGATGGTTGAGGAAGACTTTGGGGCTGAACGACACTCCCTCGAGGCGGGGGAATAACCGGCCCCGCAACACCTGCTGACACGACACGGCCGACGCCGGCTGCGAGCATGCCACATGAAACGCTTCGAGGAGATCCGACACGGCCTGCTCGTTGGGCAGTTCCTCGATGTGCATGTGCTTGACCCACTGGAAGAGGCCGAGCTTGCGGACGACCGAGTCGCGCGTGGGAAAGGTGATGGGGTGTTCGAACAGCTTTGAGTGCTCTATGTCATTGCCACCAAGCATATTAGAAAACGAGTCGCGCGTAATGGTTATCGAGTGGTAGAGCGCGCGGGCAGCGGCATCGAAGCCGTCGCTGCTGACCCTCATCATGGCGGCGAGAGTAAGGCGGGCTTGGACATCGCCTTCGTCCTGCATGTCGCCCAGATAGCGCGCAATTAGAAGGAGGATGTCGTGGGGGACGGGGCGGCCATTTTTGCGCCATCCGCCGAGCCCATGTACGGAGGCGCGGCCGGGGTTGCCATTGCCGAGCGAGATGGGCGCAATGTCCATGGCGGTGAGGTCGCCTGAAGATGAGAGGAAAGGAGAAGAGGACTTGTCGATGCGCGGCTGGAAATAAGTGTCGAGGACAATGTCAGCATGGGAGCATGGGAGCATGGGAGCTTGGGAGCATGGGAGTCGACACACAACGAGTCCGCACCACACATGGCCATGCGAGACGCTGACTTACTCGCTTGGCGGGTGGGAAAGACGTAGAGCGAGACATGCTCGAGCAGCGAGCTGATTTTTGCGATTATTAGGGCGACACAGAAGGAGAATGGGCAGGCAGGGGACCAAAAGAGGGGTTGATGAATGATGGAAAAGTGGATGGTTGGATGGAGGGCATCTACGGCAACATCAAGCGGCGGCGATAACGTGTGAGTGAATAGTGACGACACAGATGCCTCCGCCACCGCCCTCCACCGCTTGCCACCACCGCCCTCTGTCAGCCTTGAGCTCACCTGGTTCTGCTTCCATGCAATGCATTCATGCAAGCATCATTCTGCTTCAACGCCCTCCATTATGGAAGATTCATGCTGACAGTCAACTTGAACAGGGCTGATTGGTTTTGTTGTCGACTCGCAGAGGTCGCACGTGTTTGAATTGAATGAAATGCAGACCATGTCGTCCACCCGAAACATTCAGAAATTACTCGAGGCACTCGTTGCTGTGATGTGACTGTCGGCATCAGATCCGAGAGCATCAGAGTCATCACCATCGGGTGGCGAGGAAGCGGCGAGGCCGGACGCGAGCCGCGCTGTCGTGTTGCTGAAAGTCTTGGCTGCCAGTACAAGGTCTTACAGGAGGACGACGCGACGAGGTCGGATGAGGCCAATGCGGCCTTGTCGTTAGACTCGTCGTCGAAAGTATAAACAGGCGATAGGTGAGCGATGTTGTTGTCGATGGCATTCTGTGGAGAGGAGGCGAGTCTGTAGAGAAGAGAGATAGAGAGGTCGAGGATGTAGTGAGGAAGGAAGCTCGCAACAGTTGACGCGACTTGGTACCTCTTCATCCACTGCGCCATCGTCTCTGTCCCTTGCTCATTACCCACTGTGCTTGGCGCCGTTTGCAACCCCCACGCCGAGAGCAGAGAGCAGTATCGTGTCACACGCTGACCTCGCCACGCCCGCATCGCCGCCCCGTCTCCCACTCACTCCACACGCGTGAGTCAACGACCTCCCGCCCGCCGCATGGCCTTCCTCGTTGTCTGTGATCACACGCGAACCAGCACTCTTTCCAACACCAGTGACACCTTGCATGGGGTGTACCTAAGATCCATCTGACATCAGCCCCGCCAAGCTAAAACTCACCAAGGCCACACCAGCGTAGCCAACAGCGTGGTTGCAAGATAGTACAGCGGCAGCCCCAGCGCCGGGTTCGCGAACGTCTGTGCGACAAACTGCTGCCGAGCGACGCACAAGTCGCTCAGCTCGAACAGCACCGCCCCGGCAATCTGGATCCAACGCTTGGCGCCCTCCTTTCCCCGCCATCCGCCCGCGCCGCCAATAGCAAGCGCTCCCATAGCCGAAAGCACGACGGTGTACAGTCCGACGGGGACGCGGTCGGCCTGCGGGAGAGCGGGCGCCAGCCAGCGCCACGTGATCCCCGCAAATGCCGCCTGCGCGACACCCGCAAGCAGCGTGGTCCGCGGCTCGAGGTCGCGCTGGATGAAGGCCGCGCCGAAGCCCACGTGGCCTAGGAGGAAGGCGAAGAGGCCGGCTTGGAAGAAGAGAGAGGAGTGGCGCGAGGGAATGAGGAGGACATCGCCGAGGGCGCAAAGTGCGAGGGAGGCGAAGATCGAGCGATTGAAGACTGCGCGGGGGGAGGGCGCGGCAGGCGTGGAGAAGGGGTTGGAGGAGGGTGTGGTGTGACTCGGCCCCGACTTGGAAGCTGCGGACGACGGCGCGTGCTTGTGCGCCTCACTCGAAGGTGCGAGTGCAGGCGAGGCCGTCAGCAGGAAGCCTAGGGAGGCGAGCGGCTTGAATACCCAGACTCCGAGATAGCTGCCCGCCCACTCGGAGAAGAGGAGACCGGCGAGGCCGGCGGCGGTAACGAGGGGCCCGGACGTGTGTGGGAGCATAGCGATGCGGTGTTGAGAAGGAGCGGGGAGGGAGCATGTGGTGAGCAGGAGGAGATATAGCCGGAGCCGGAAACGTCATCGGCCTCGTTCCGAGGCGGCCTTCATGCTGCTCACCGCCCTGGAACCAAACACCGCCAGCCGCCAACCAAGATGCATGAGACTATGCTGCTCCAACCCAATATCCATGCCATTACACCCCCAGCGGCCCCACAACGCTCTGAACCTTCGTAAGAACCTCGCTCCACTCCTCCTGGCGGTCCGAGAGCCACGTGATGGCGCCGCCCGCGCCGATGCTGAGGTCTGGCGTGAGCTCGTCCGTCTCTCCGCTCGCAGACTCACCTCGCCCCTGCAGCACCATCGTGCGGATGACAACGCTGAGGTCCGCGCTGCCGCACAGCGAAAAATACCCTAGGGCACCGGAATATATCCCGCGCGCATACCGCGCCTCGAACTCGTCCAAAAGCTGCACGGAGCGCAATTTCGGAGCCCCCGTCATGCTGCCGGGCGGGAAGCAGCGCTTGGTGGCCTCGACGGCGCCAACGTGCTCCGCCAGCCGCCCGCGCACGGTCGTGACGAGGTTGTGCACGCCATAGCTCTCGAGCGCAATCAGCTGCGGCACCTGCACGGTCGAGGGAACACAGCACGACAACAGGTCCGAACGGATGAGGTCGACGATCTGCGTCAGCCCGCCCGGCGGCGACTGAAACTCACCATGAGGTTCTCAGCGCGCTCCTTTTTGTCTTCGCTGAGCGCGCGGCCGCGCTCAAAGTCCACGCGCTTCCCTTCTTCCAAGCACGCGGCACTGCCGCGCGCCGTGCCCCCGCATCCGCGCCCCGCGACGCACACGCACTGTCCGGGTTGCACGCGCCGCGCCGTGCCTTTGATGGGCCGCATCTCGATCTCGCCCCCGGTAATTTGCAAGAAGCGCTCGGGCGACGACGAGAGCACGTGCAACCCCATGCCCTTGGGTGTGGGGATGGAGGGAAAGGACATGAAAGTCGAGTAGTACGCTGGGTTGAAGCTCCGCAGGCGTAAATATGTCGCGTACGCGTCCGCGGGGTCCAGCGAAGCGAGGAACGACATCGTCTGATTCAGCTCGTAGCTCTCGCCTTGCCGGATCGCCTCGCGACATGCGTCGATGCGCGCCATGTGCTCTTCGCCGCTAATGCGCGGACGGAAGGTCGGGAAGCCCGCAGCGGGTGCCATGGTGCTTTCAGGAGATGAGGCGAGCACGCCCTCGACGGAGGAGGCGTACTCAGTAAAAGCAGCTTCAGAGACGCCGAGATACACGCCGCATTTCGCCAGCCAGTCCAGCAGCTCGCTGCCGCCGGTTGAGCCGCCATCAGACACGACACCGCGAACCGTCCACGCCCCGTCCTCGGCGCGCTCAACCAGCGTGTCGACCCACGCCCACACCGCGTCGACGCGCTCACCGGCGCACGCCGGCCCGCGATATCCCGCCAAGCTCTCCTCCTTCATCTCGTAAGTGAACCATCCGGCCCATCCGCCGCGGAATCCGCCGACCTCGCCGCCCGTGCGCCCCTGCAACGCCATCTGCGCGTCGTTGAGCCACGAGAAGAACGTCTCGTCGCGCGGCAGACGCACGTCCTGCACGCCGGCACGCGTGCGGAGGGACACGGTGCGCGTGCTCAGGCAGTAGGTGATCACGAAGCGGGGCGCCCCGAGCGAGGTCGTGGTCGGGCGCGATGGCTGATGTCAGCCCGCACATACCGTGACTTACGCTCTTTCCGTCCAGCCAGATTTCACCGACGCGCGCGTTGTCGGCGCGCACGACGCGCTCGTAGATCTCGGCAGTTTCACGCTCCAGTCCCCCAGCCAGCTTCCGCTCGCGCAGGGCGTACTGCGCCAACCCTGGCCCGGTGGGAGACGGGGCGCGGGTCGGTGCAGCGCTCGCGCTAGCCGCTACGCGGTACGTACAGGCCTTGACGAGCCGGTGTTCCAGGCGTGGAAAGACGGGCGGGGCGCCATGGTGCTCGTGCACCTGCGCTACGAAGGCGCGGAGGAGCTCGGCGCCGCGCGTAGATGAGATGGACTGCCGTCAGCTCGCTCACGACGTCAACCGACCTCAGGGTGATACTGCACGCCCCATATGGGATACTCCTTGTGCATGAGGCCTTGGATGGTCGGCTCGCTGCCGTTGCGCGGGTCTGACCAGGCCGTCACCTCGAGCTCGGGCGGAACATCGCCAACCGCGAGCGAGTTGTACACGACCGCGTCGAAGCCGGCGCGCGCGTCCTCAGGGAACTCGGGGGCAGCGAAAAGACCGAGCGCAGGCGAGACGGGGACGACGCGCACTTCGTGCCCGTGAGTGATTTTAGGCGTGTGGATGATCTGCTTCAGCTTGTGGCATGGGACAACTTACCGTGCCGCCGAAGGCAACGGCCATGGCCTGGTGCCCGAGACACACGCCGAGGATCGGGACGGGGTGCGCACGCAGCAGCTCTAGCGCAAAGCCAATGTCCTGAGGTCAGCGCTAGCGCGGTCCGACTCACGGCGGGATGGTCTGGCCGCCCCGGGCCGGGGGAGATGATTACGCAGTCCGTGTAAGGCAGGACGTCGCGCTTGAACGTCGGCCTGGTGTGAGCTTGCCCAGGCATCGCTCACCAGTCGTATTTGTCGCTCTTGATCACCACGACTTTGCGGAGCACATCGGCGTCAGAGTACAACCGCGTGAAGAGGATGAGGAGATTGTTGGTGTCTGCGGTCAGCGTTCGCCGCCCCCGTCTCAGTCTCCCCAACGTGGCTTACACGAGTCGTAATAGTCGATGATGACGGTGCGCGGGAGCGGGGGCTGCGTGCGAGACGCCATAATGGGCGGCGTACGCTGACGGCGCGAGAGCTGTCAGGCCGAAGGGGGAAGAGGGTGGAGATGAGAGCGGAGCGGAACGTCGGAATGAGTTGGCAAAAGTTGGAACCGAGATCCGTGACGCATCCTCGGGACCCCGCATCTTCCTCTTCGTCCTGCCCACTTTGGTCTTGCTTTCCGCACCACTCATGGAAGATACCATGTCCGCCGTCTTCGCGCGCAAAGCCGCCCTGCGCAAGGGCATGCTCCGCACGCTCCGCCAGATGCCCGAGGACGCCGTCGCCTCGCAATGTGCGCGCACTCCAGGACACGCTGACGCCAGCCGCGGCCGTCGCGCGCATCCTCGTGCAGCAGGATTGGTACAAGTCCGCGCAGACTGTAGGGTGCTATCTCTCGATGGCGCGTGGCGAGCTGCGCACAACGGAAATCGTCGCCGACCTCCTCGCAAATGGTACCCCTCCCTCTCGCCCAGCTAACATCAGGCAAGGCGCTGTACACGCCGTACCTCCCGCCAGCGGCGATCGCAGGCGAAGATAACCTGATGCACATGTTGCGGCTCTACTCGCCCGCGGACCTCGCCGCGTGCCCCACGGACAAATGGGGCATCCTGGACCCGGGCACGCAGCGGCACGACGCCGCGGGCCCGCGAGAAGACGGTGAGGCTCTCTAGCGCGACGCTGACGGCAGCTATGGACGGCCCGCCGCTGGACCTCATCCTCGTGCCGGGTGTCGCGTTCGACGCGCACTGCAATCGCGTAAGTGCGTCGCGCGCACACTGATCGCAGCTCGGGCGCGGCAAGGCGTTCTACGACCGCTTCCTCGCCACGTACACGGCACAGCGGCGGCGACCGTTGCTCAGTGAGCGTGCCCGCGTTTGCGCTGACAGTAGTGGCGCTCGCACTGGAACCGCAGCTCATCGACGAGGACGTGCCGGTCACCCCGGACGACTTTACGCTCGACGGTGTGGTGAGCCCGCGCGGCGTGGTGTGGCGCGACGGCAAGCCGAGAGCGTAGATTATGCATGCTTGCTCTCATGGCTCTCCTGCCATCGCAATGTGCCTGCTCGCCATCACCGTTTCTAGAAATTAGCTTCCGCGCGACGTCATGCCTCCACTCGAGTTGGCCACCGATCGAGCTGACTCTTCTCCACTTTCTCTTTGTCTTCGTTTTGTTCTTGCACCCACAGAGATGCCCTCCGCCACGCCCCCGCCAGGGCAGTATACCGTCCTCCGCATCAAGCGGAAAGCAACTGAGCCGCCCCTCTCTTCGCTCGGTGAGACGCGTCGCCGCCGGACTGACGGTAGTGATCAGCGACGAGCGCGCGGCAAAGCGCCGCACCCTCCGTAAGCGGGGAGTGTTTCGTCTCGCCGAGACGGTGCCGCATACATGGCGGGGAGAGGGCGCCGAATGCGACATGCTCAAGGTGGGTGGAGCTGGGGGTGGTGCGTGGACCTTGGGTTCACCAGGTGGAAACCAATGACTCCGTGCGGATCTCACCCACGACGAGCTGCTCACACTTCGACCCCGGCACTCTTGCTCCCAGAATTCCTCTCTCCGTTCTTGCACCACTAACCCCAGTCCCGCATTGAGGGCCTCATGACCGAGCCCCGAGACAAGACAGAAGAAGCAGCAGAAACAGTGTCCGTGCCCCACCCCACCCCATCCGTCCCGCGCACGCAATACCGCGTCGTGCCCGGTGCGCCAGCACGCGACCCAAACCTGCCCCCGCGCGTCATCACGAACGCAGAGCGGGATGCAGCGCGCAACGCCCTCCTCTTCGTCGACGCGACGGCCGTGCACGACGACCCGGACATGGCCGCGTTCCTCCCCATGCTGAACGAGTACCTCCGACGTGCGTGATGCCAAGACGCGCTGACAGCAGTCGAGGGCGCTGCACCGCCGCCACCGCAGGACGACGAATACGTCTACGACCTGTATTTCAAGACTGAGGAGGCCGGTGCGGGTGGGTCAGTTGGCGCCCTGCTGGGGTACGAGGAGTCGAGCCCGCCCAGCACGCCGCCGGACAGCGAGCCGGAGGATGAGGCGGACGAGGATAGCAACGACGAGGATTATTATCGGAACGATTATCCTGAGGACGAGGATGCGGACGAGGATATGGAGGGGTATGAGGACGCGTATTCTGACGGGGCGTGGAGTCATGACTCGGAGGCGGATCGCGGGGAACTGGACGAGTGGGAGGACTACCGGTAGTGGCGTGGGTCGGGGAGTGCGGAGTACAGTTGGGTTGGAGCCTGGGGATCATGCATGAGGTCTGGATCTACGAGCGCCGGCGAAGGAAAACAGGTAGCAATCATTCAGACGGAGTGGAATGTCTTCTCAATCCGCTGTGCCGATGCCGCGAGGTGCTTAATGGCGGCTCATCGGGCGGCGCGAGACACTTCCTATTCCCCAACAACAACCCCGGAAGAGTAGAAGTGTGCATAAACCCTGCAGCAGATGCTCTATCCCCGGCGGTACGCGAGACACTTGCGCACCTCGTCGTTGCGGCGTGCGACAAGCGCCACCGCATCAGCACCCCACACCTCGGCCGGGCTCCTGCCCTCGACCTGGACCTCCTTCTCGTGCCGCTTCGCATCCTTGTCCGTCAAAATGGCCATGTTGTCCGCGGTGAGCGGCTTCCTCGTGTCCCAATGCACGGCCTGCGGGCGCTGGGTCACGATCTGGTCCGGCACCGTCGTGCGCCCGCAGTTGACGTCCTCGAAGACGAGCGCGATGTCGTCGGCATTGACCTCGAGCGTGCGCTGCAACCCCTGCGCATTCTCGCCGCGGGCGTGCGCGACCCGCGCTTGCCGCTCGGACAGGTTGCGCTCGATCGTTGTGTACAGCTTGCGGCGGTTCTTGATCTCGCCCCCGGCGGGCGCGAGCGGTTTGCCGCCAAGCTCGAGGATGATGTGCGTGGCGGCGTGCAGGCCGAAAAGGGCGGGGAGGGGCCCGAGGACGGGGAGGATGCGTACGCGGAAGTCGTCGAAGGCGCCGAGCTCTTTCACGGCGCCCTTCTGGAACTCCTCCTCCGGCAGCGGGAGGAGCTTGACCTCGCCCGGCACTTCGGTCGAGTACACGGTCGGGATGCCGCCGTGGATCCCGTTAAGGCGAAGCCGGCGGCGCACGCTGCGCGCCAGCGGGTCCTCGTACGTGTTTGAGATGTCGCTGGCGTTAGAGAGGTCGCCGTACCCAGGCGGGACTTACGCAATCTGAACACGAGTCGGGTCGCGCTTGGCGCCCGCACCCATGCTCGCGAACACCTTGAGCCCGTTCTTGCGGCAGTGCGTGAGCAGGTCAACCTTGGTGTCGATGTTGTCGATGGCGTCGACGACGTAGTCTGCGCCATCGAGCCACGTCTCCGACTCGCCCTTGCGCCACAGCCCGATCTTAACGTCCACCTGGGCCCACGGTGCAATACGTTTAAAGTATTTCTGCATCGCGATGACCTTGGGCGTACCCACGTCCTCGAGGGTCGCGCACGCGTGCCGGTTCAGCGAGCTGAGCGTCGCGAGGTCGTAGTCGATGAGGAGGAGGCGTCCGACACCCGAGCGCAGCAACATCGTCGCGGCCCACGACCCGACGCCGCCACAGCCGACGACGACGACGTACGAGTCGCGGATGGCCCTCATCGACTCGTCCCCCAGGAACGAGTAGTTGCGCGTGAGCTTGAGTCAGCGGCACGCAAAGCACTCTAACACATGTTGGCGTACTCACCTGTTCCCGGATCAGCGACTCGTCATACTCGCCCTGCCACTTCCACTCTGGCTTCTCGAACGGTGTCTGCGGTGCGCTCTCTTCGCTCTCGGCCTGCTTGGCCTCCCACTCGGCAACGTCGCGCCCAACTTGCGCCTTGAGCTGCTCAGTACGGTAGTCTCGCCGCAAGGACTGGTACGTGAGGAGCGCGCTTGTCGTCGCGAGAGAGGCCACGAGCGCCGTGAGCGCGATAGACTGCCCAAAGCTGAGGCCGGAGCGCTCGGGCATGGTGAACAAAGAGAGTAGAGTGACGAGTTGAGCAGCGGCAACTTTTTGTGTTTTTACCTCCACCGGCACATGACGATGACGAGAGACGCCGGCGCCACCCGCGTCCACCACGGCCGTCGTCCGCGCAGGCGTCGGCAGAGACGGACTGACCCTTGGCTGTGTAGATGCTTGCACTCGACGCCCCTCGAGTACCGCTTGCCTCCACGCCCCAGCACAGCATCGTCGGCGACACATACATGCTACAGTCTAGTCTAAAGCGTCGGGTTGTCCTTGCGGAGCATGTCGTGCTCCTCAATGTCCGTTTCGCACTCCCACGGGTATGCGAGCCAGACATCGGGCGTGTCGACGGCGGAGAAGTACGCGACGTCGGCGGGGATCTCGCCGGCCTTAGGCTTGAGCCTGGTGTCAGCGGGCGACTTGCCGGATCCTCCATCCTCATCCGGACTGGGATGACTCTGCGAGGACACCTGCAGCCCTTCCCACACTCACTTGTTGTGCACGACGAAGATGCCGAGCTTGGTCTCGGCGCGCAGGCGCTCGCGCTCAGTCACGTCCTCGATTGCCTCGAGGTGCTTGTTGATGTCCTTCTGCATCTCCTTGATGGTGTACACGAGGGTGGTGCGGGTGTCGTCAACCTCGTCGACAATCAGGATGCGCCGGCCAAGCAGACCGCCGTGCTTAAGCTTGGAGCCGAGCGTGGAGAAGTCAATCCACTGAACGCGGACAACCTCCTGGCCGGCAACCTCCTCGATCTGGGGTTAGTATGTGCGGCAGACGATGTGGGGCAGAGAACAGCGGTAGATAAGAAGTGGCGTGCGCAACAGCCCGGCGAACATCACACTGCAATCACCCCGCCCAGCTAGACTCACACCGCCCAGGCTTTCGTAGAGCGTCAGTCCGACGGCCTGAATGGGGATGTTGCGCTTCTTGCCCTCCATCGTGACCTTGCAGAAAGTGCGCAGGATACGGGCGGGAATGAAGCCGCCGCCGCCGATCGCGATAAACAGGTCCGGCGAGAACTCGGACATGATGCGCGGCGCCGTGCGCGCGATCGCATTGTGGATGTCGTTGTACGACAGGCGGAGCCTGGGGTTAGGGGGGGCAGGGGGCGAATGCGGGAGTGGCCTGTCGACAGCAGGTGCTCGAGCGCCTCCATGCCGCGCCGGAGTCTGCCTGATCTGGGCCACGCACGCAGCACTCCGACGTTGCGGGCGCATCGCCGCCAGTGCATCTCCCTCTCTCGTGACCGAAACACTCACATTGGAGGAGCCATGTTGACGGGGTCGACGGTCACAAGACGGGGGTCGAGGATGGACAGAAAGCAAACCTCTTATCGATCGAGCGAAATTTAGGTCCAATCATGACGCTGCTCGGCCTATCCCGGCTCACGTCCCGGAGCTACCGCTACTTCAGGCGCAGGTGGGGATGCTTGCACCATTGTTCGCTGAGGTCCACAACTGATGCATTGCACGCACGGGTGTGTTCGCTGCCCCGAAGACGTTCCGCGCCAGTGTGATCGCTGAGACCGAGATCGAAGATCTGCCAAGTGGGTCACGTGCCATGCCGTTATCTCCGAGCTCATACCGCCAAGCGAGCTCCGGTCAGCCCATACCCATTACACATATACTAGTCTATAACGACACTGCTGACGGCTCTAATTCGTCTTCATCTCTCACGCACTGAGCTCGGTCTTGACCACCGCCAGCGGAGCATCAAGCCGAAGCGGTGTCTTTGCATCGGCGAGGTCGTTGCTGCTCGTGAGGCTGCCATCGCTCTGATTGTTGCCATCACTGTCGTCGCTGCTGCCCTCTACACTCGAGATCTCATCCTCCTCATCACCCGTGAGGTCGACAACGGACACGCAATTCTTGCGCGGAAGTGGATCGATAACCTCAACTGACGGGGTGGCACTACTCGCGTGCGAGGTGCCTCCGGAAACGTAGAGGCCATCCATCACGTTCCCTCCATCGACGGACAGATTCACGTCCGACTTTGATATGGCGATAGACAGCGTTTCAGTCACAGGGACAGAACTCTTCGGCTCCAGTCTCTCAGCAGCGTTCTTGGCAGGTTTGGGACCGCTGTCGGGCACTACGACTTTAGCCCAAATGGGGGCATGAGGGGCCGGCTTGGGGTCTTGGCGGTCGCTCGTCTCGTCGCCTTTTATCTCAGCCGCCTCAGGCTCGCTATCCTTTTCGGCTTTGCCGCTCGCCCCGCTCCCGTTGTCCTTGCTCTTCCCGCGACCCTGGTGCGGGCTACTATGCCCCGCCTCGCGATCGACGGCGGCAAGCTCCTCGATCGTCGGCTTGACGTCGGCGTCCTGCGCAGGGACAGTCGTCTCACCAGGATCGCATCCAGATGCGTGATCCGAGCCTCGCCAGAATCCGACTCGGCACGCGTTGGGCCTTGCACTGTCCTTGTTGCCGTTCCGAGGCACTGGATCTCCCGTCGTGTCGTCTAACTCAGAGAGCTGACGTTTTTCTTCTGCGCCGTCTATCGAGCAGGGCTCGCTTCCCGAGACAGAGAGACTTTTGGCGCCGCTCGTATACTCGTCCCTCCGGCACTGGCTCGGCACCGCACTCGTGGAATGCGGCGCTGTGACAAGGTATCCTTTCACCGTCTCGTCTTCGAGACGCTCTGGTCCAGGGCGTGGGGCTTCGGCCAGCGCGGCGTCGACGCTTTCACGGGAGGCTGAAAAATCGGTCAGCCCACGACGTTGCCGCGCCTTACCCTCGTTAGAGTACTCGGTGAGCGCCGTCTTCTTCCAGACGCAGCTGAAGCAGAACATGGTGTGAGTGGTGAGGAGAACATCCGGGAGCGTCGAGAAGGGGACGGCGACGGGAGCAGATTGCGGGCATCGTGATCAGCGTGTGGCATGTGGCATGTGGCGAGTGGAGAGTGGCGAGTGGCATGTGGCATGTGGCATGTGGCATGTGGCATGTGGCAGGGAAGGTGGGTGCGACGGCGCCCGCACGGTGCGACGTGGGGGCGATGTGGGCCGATGTCAATGGCGAAAGACAAACCGAACGAGGGGTGCCGAAGGGGCGGTGTGGCTGCATCGATGCGTGATCATAGTGCCATAGATCCGGGATGAGCGAGCATGTCAGCGAGACAGGCGTGGCGGCCATCGTTCTCCGTTCCCTGAACGTGTAAGGCCCCGTTCTTGTCAGTACGCCTTTTCCCACACTGCTCCCTAATGCGACATCTTGTGCGATCGTCGCGGGTAGTAAGAGCAGCCGATCGGAGGTGGGGTAAGCGGACAGTCAGATGATACCGGTTGCGCTTTCTTGGGGCGGCTGTCGGCGTGAGAAGGTCAGAGCGTCAATCTGGTTACAGTCCCCTTCACCCGACTTGATATTATGTATAGATCTGTCATAACTGTACTGTGTACAACATCGTCAAAGGTCGTGATGGCCAGTGGCCCTAGTCTTGTATTGTGTAAATGTGTAGGTGTGTAGTGGGTGTGCCGTGGTGGCGGCCTAGCCCCATGGTCGGGGCAATTAGGGGTGGCATGCAAGGTTGAATGCCTTTGATTGCAGGAGGGATGCCGTGCTCGCGAAAGACAGGAGCCAGCGTGAGCGCACGGGCTCGCCGGGGCCAAAGATGGCCGGCCACTCGTGCTCGGCCTCGTCTAGTCGCAGCTCGTACGAGTACGTGGTGGTGTAGGAGGAGTGAGGAGATTGACTGAGCCGCGGTGAGGAGGCGGGGGAGGGTGTGCTGTCGGACTCGGAGTCAAAGTCGTAGGTGTGGTACGGCGTGGTCTTCTTCGTACATTCCGCGTACTGCTCGTCCTGGTAGTACTCATCGTCGTCGAAGTAGTCCTCCATGTCGACACCCGCCGCCTTGAGGCACTCGTACTCGTCCCACACTTCGAATGCGCGAATGAGGCCCCATGCCATGTTGGCAAGGTGCATGCCGGCGGGTATGGTGCCGCGCGCACACGCGTGTGGTCCGTGGAGGAGTTGCTGCTGTCAGCGTCTGTGGCACTGTTCCGCTCCAGTGTTGAGTGACTCACAAACTCGAGGGCGTCGTCGACAAAGTGCGGCGAGGCGGGGCTGAGCATCTCGAGACTTGTACACCGTTTTCCGTTCATGCTAGTGCTCAGAGTCGAGTCTGAAGGGTACGCTGGGGTTCGTGATCGTAGATAGGGAGAGCAGGAAGAGGAGGCGGTGAGCATGTTGTTCACAGCGCAATTATATATTCTGCTGCATGCTGCGGGCCTGGCCCGGGGATGACTGTAGCGGCATCAGGATGCTGCGAGGGTGGCTCGAAGGGGAGGCCAGGATGCAAGGAGCTGCAGAGTCGACAGACGCCCTGTGCACACCCTGCGGCTTGGTGTCGACGAAGTGTGGTAGGCCAGGGTATTTAGTCGGGGCAGGGCGAGCGCGCGCCACAGGGAGTTTTGAGCAGAGAACCTTGGGTCTTGGAATGTTGGGATCGGTGCGCCAGCTCGCCTGATCAGTTGTGCGCTGGCCTTGAGCCCACGCCCGCACTCGTGTGTGTGAGGGTAAACCATGGACGCTTGGCACGCACACCCGCCTGCGCCGCGCACTCGCCTGCACCCGCCCAGCGCCAGCAGGTCTGTACGCAATAGGTTTCCTGTATGATGACGAGTCTGAATGAGGCCGACGGGCATGCTTCGGCCCAAGCGAGCTTTGTCAATTGACATCGAATCAATCGATGGAATGTATGCTGATTGCGGCGAGCCAAAAAGTTTGGTGCAATCTCGTAGTAAATCGGGCAATCAAGGACTGAATGGACGGCGTCAGAGGCTAATTGATTCCTCGTCATCCTCGTCATTCAGTCAGTCTAGAAGTGCTTTGAATAAATTTTTGTCGCATTCAGTTGTACTCAACGGCCGCCCAACACGTCAAATTGAGCATGCCAGACGAAAAGTCATGAAAGGTGGGCAGGCTCCGCACCGCGTGGGCGTCAGTCGATCATTGCAGCCAGTTCGACGCCAGGCTGACCAACAAAAGAGATGCAGAGGGGGTCGGTGCGGAATGCCACCTAGTAATTCAGTCACGCCGGGATGCCATCGGGGCGCGGGTCGGGCCTCGGGTGCTCCGCTGTGGCGCACACGTGGACGTCATTAAGCGGTGGTGACAATGCTATGGTGAGGGTGGAAAATGCTGGACAACGGGGTCTGCTTCATGCTTCTAGCTCTCGGAGGTTAGTTGAGGAGACTGACATCCTCTTCACGGAGGTTTCACTAAGCATGCTCTGCAGCATTTCGTACGTTGGATCTTCACAGCTTGCCACGCGTCCGCCGTTCCGCACCACATCACCGAACCACCTCAACATCTCGACATCTCAACACCGACATCGCCACCCCCACACGCACGCGTAGCTCGCCACGGCACACGCCACCGCCACGCACACGCACGGCTCTTCTGACTCATAGCGGCATGTATTTGGCTGTACGTACGTGCTGCAGGCGCGAGACGCGGTAACACGGAATGGACGCTGTTGAAATGTGCGGCGCGAGTGCGGAACTGCATACCGATTTACTGGGTCTTGCCCTGTGGGCTGTTTGTTGGCGGCGGGCTGCGATGTGAGGCCGTGGCGGACGGACGCAGAGCGGGCCAAAAGCGACTGAGCGCCACGGCGTCGCCACAGTGTAACAGCGGCCTCAGGGCTTGCCGTCGCTGGAATCGGGGGGTGTCCCTGCCTCTGAATCAGAGGACGCAAGTCGCAGAGCCACCTGCTGCGCTGCCTGCGGGTCGTTGCAGCCTCAGAGGGCGCCGTTTCATCCTCCGGTAGCGTCTCGGGATGCTATCGGGATCTATCGGGCCAGACCGATTCACTATGAGACGTCACACCAGCCGTTTGCTGACATGATAGGCAGGATGCCAGGCGGCCGGGCGTTATGTGCCAGTGCCAGGTGCTAGGAAGCCAGGACCATAGGCCTGGCCGTAGATGCTGGGGGCCATTCCTCATGCTCGGATCGCGTTCGGCGTGGGAGAACGCCATTCCTTCTCGGTTAACGGGGAACGGGGATCAGTTCCATACCGCAGCGGAATGTCGGTCGCGAATGTTCTCCGACAACATTCGGACACCGCTCGACTTCAGCTGCCTCGCGACGGTACGACTGCGCAAGCGAGCGACACGCAAACCCAATCTGCATCCCAAACTCTGGTTCTGGTCGGTCAAACGCGAACTCGAAGGTTGCGGAAAATTTACCGGCGCCCGGTTTGATCATCATCCGTCTGCGGAGAGTCCTGAGCATGAATTCGGCAGGGCTCGCATGCACGGTTTCACCCTACGGCTCCACGCTCCAGCTCCAAACATCCCGGCTGGGCAAGTGGAGCGGAAGGCTGACGCGGTTTGGGAAGGAGAGGGGAAGAAGAGGAGAAGGGGGGGGGGGAGGGGGGGGAGGGGGGGGGGAAGGACGACGACGACGACAAAGGAAAGGGCCGCGGAGCAAGCTCGGTTCCAGGACAGCTCTGATCATAGGGCCGTTCTTCCGCAGTTCATCAGCGGAGAGTTGAGTGACTACCCCCGATAAGGCAGGCGTTGCGTGTGGTGTTCGCGTGGTGCTTGTAGGAGGCGGTCGGGAGAGTCAGAGGGTAGTGATAAGTGAGTGAAGTGAGTGGTCGGACTAGCCCGGCTTGGCGGCGGACATGTGGGTTGCATCCGCGGAAGAACGGCTGGAGCATGCTTGAGATAGTCGCAGTAACGCTGTCACGCACCCAGTGAGCTGGACAGACCTGAGGGTGAGTGTGTGGCACTGTGGCGTCGGCTTGCAGTTGAGGCGGAGTGCAACGTAGGAGCAGCTCGGCGTGCTCCCGCTGTAGATCAGCAGCGTGGCAGCGGCGTGGCTGCGGGATCGCCTGCTGATCTCGGCGTCGTGGCTCCGCCGGAGGAGTATACCCGGAGAGTTGAGTGGGAGGCGCTTAAACTGTGTTAAACGGACATTTGTTTGGACAATACACCAATAGCAATTGCTCGAGCTCGCCTGGAGAGCTGCGTCATGCACACTGAATGAGCGAGTAAGTGTCCGAGGCCATCTTCGTCTTTGTCTGTATTTTGGGGCGTGGCTGTCGATCACATAAATGAAGTGGCTGCATAGTCAGCGCTCCAGGCGCTGACACTACACGGTGGGGTGGCATTGAAAGAAGGAGGAATCGACCAAATGCAATTCAACTGCTGCGACGGAAATGTAGAATCACGCAAATTCGGATGCGAGGTCGGTAGCAAAAACGTCGTCGTCGAAGCAACCCGCGTCACCGGCCGCATCTTCGGCTGCGTTGGGGGAAGAGTTGCTGGTAAAATTGTCGGAAGGGATGAGGGGCAGGTGAGGCTGGCCACAGTGACCGGAAGGGGGAGCTTTGAGGTCGTTGTTTTCATTCCCCGCCTCTTCGCAGCTGTCCTCGTCTTCGTCCTCAGTATCACCATCGTTGTGAGTCGCGCTGTAAATGTTTACCTCGGCTTCTGTGTTGGGCGCGGGGGACGAGCTCGCGTGCGTGTCCGAGTTCACGGAAAGAGGATGATCTTTGCCTTCGATGGGGGCAGTCTCGGGCCTGCTATTGTGAGGCTGGTGCGAGTGGTGCTGCCCCGTGTACTTGCGCCCCTCATCCCCATGGAGCGAAGCAGCCTCAGAGGCAACCCACGGCGCCTCGTCCTCCAGCTCGTCGCAGAAAGGAAGGTCGTCGTGGTCGTGTGCGTCGATGTCGGCGCTGAAGGCGGCTGCCTGCGCCTCACTGTTACGCGAGTGGCCCGTGGCGCCCGACTGCGGCGAGGCGGAGTCAGAAAAGGACTTGGACGTCTGCGCAGGGGAAGAGTCGGAGGGCTTGGGAGACGCATGGAGAGCGGGGTCCGCGGCCGAACTGTTGAGACGGGCCTCGCCAGGAGGAGTGTGGACTGGCTTGTCCTCGTCGCTCTCGTCCTCGTCCTCCTCATCCTCGTCGTCCCCATCACATTCCTCGTCCTCGTCAAATCAACGGATGTGGCGTTCGAGTACGTGTTCGTGTCCGGGGAGTTCATGGCTGTGGCCGGGTCGGCATCGGCGCCTGGGCCAGAGGAAAGGGTCGTGTTGCTGACCGTCTCGGTGGTCTCGTCGAAGTAAGAAGTGCCGTTGGAGGTGTCGTCATCGGAGGTGTTGACGCCAGCGTCCTTGTCGAACGTGTCGTCGGAAGCGTCGGTGCCGTCACGGTATCCGCCATGGGCGGTGAAGGCGACGATCTCGTCGTCGCAGTCGTGCCACTGGTTATCCTGCCACTCGTCGTCCTGCCACTCGTCTTTCCAATCGTCGTCCTCCCACCACTCGGGAGCAGGCTCAGCGCCGCGAGGAACGGCGACAGTGGTTGGGGCGCGCGGTGGGTTTGGGACAGCCGCCGCGAGCATTGCCGCGCAGAGGAGGGCGAAGAGGTACATGTTCATGGCCCTTGGTCAAGGAGCGTGATGGGAGAGAGGAGGAGAGAGGACTGGGGTCAGTGACGAAAGGAGCCAACCCACCAATCTCTGCGTTGCCGGAACGCAGGAGGTCTAGAGAGCGTGAGTCGCTGGCAACAAGAGTAAGACGCAAGTCCAGAAGTGAGTAGATAAAGCATGTTGCCAGCTGCCAGCGGCCAACTGCCAGCGCCAGCACGACAGAGATCGCCGCCTTCGCGCCCCTCGTCGCAACCCCTTCGCGATCGTTGCAGTCGCTCACATAGTCCATTGTCCAAACTACGCACCCGGCCCATGGCTCGCATCGCCCCTCGCAAAGCAGTGTGTCCGCTTCCCTACGGCCGTGAGGTTTCCGGCCTGCGCCCAGAAGTCGACACAGCTCTCGTCGACACCAGCAACACACGCGGCGCCGACTCGCGTCCCGGGCCCAGCGGCGAGGGCGGCGCTGCTGCCCCCCGAGTCGGCGATGTACGCGACCAACGCGCCCGGCGGGTCCGCGTACGTGCTCAGGCAGAAGGTGCCGTTGTCAGCCGGGCGGTAGATCAGCGCCCACGCCCACGAGAGGTATTCTGAGCCGTTGACGTAGTCGCCGGCGATGAAGTCGGCGCGATCGATGAAGCCTGTGCCCCAGGTGTTTTCGATGAGCGAGGAGGAGGAGGAGGGGGTGGAAGAGGGGGAGGTGGGGGTTGAGGGAGAGGTCGGAGAAGGGGAGAGCGAGGTCGGCGAAGGGCACGACTTGGTGGCTTTGCGCGGGGCCGCGAGGGCGGGCGCGAGCGCGGCGAGCGTGATAGCGAGCGCGAGCAGGCGCATAACGTCCAAGTCAATACCTGGCAGCTGGCAATACCTACCTGTTGCGACGAGTGAGAGGAGTGAGAAAGGGAAAACGGCAAGCGAGATTATAAGCTTCCCGCGTCGACTGCCGACTGCCAGTGATAGTTTCCATTCCTCGAGTTGGCGCATGACCTCACTCCGGGCGTCACTTGATCCGCCGCAATCGAGCGTGGATGTGCATTGATGCTCAGATTCTCGCCTGGGGATGGCGAGCGACGCTTCCAGCGCCCATGGCGGTGCATCCGAGCGAGGGAGCGAGTGCGACGTCTACGGCGAGTGCGAGCTAAGAAGAACAAGAACAACAACGCCACCAACATCTTATCCATCTGATCCCGCCACATCCACATACTGTACACCCCCTCCCCCTACATCCCCCCCGGCTCCTGCCATACCTGCGGCGCAGCCGGGAACCAATTGGCCATATCATCCAGCGCGGAAATATCCACGCTCATCTCGTCTGCGCTCGGGAACCACGCGGCGAGGTTGAACTCGTCGGGCCACGCCCCGGGGTCGGCCGGGAGGAGGTGCGTCTCGACGGGCGACGGCCCGGTCGCGGACCCCGGGCCCGGCGCGGGCGGCGTAACTTGGAACGCCTGTACGGGGTCCTGCCACGGAAAGGGGTTGAAGCCGGGATACTGTGTGGCCGCGACGGCCGAGGCGCGGCGCGACGCCGCGGTCTCGGGCGCGGGCTGGACCGCCGCGTCCGAGATGCGTGTGTATGGCAGAATGCCTTGTTCGCGGGCTTTGCGCAGCGTGCGGCGCAGGCCGTCGGCGAAGGGGCCTGCGGCGACTGTTGTTAGCCAAGGACGGACGGAACGGGGGTGACGCACAGACTGGGAGCTTGAGCAGCAGCTTGTCGATGTTCAGGCTGATGTCTTGCAAGTCGCATGCGGTAGGGAGGAGCTCGCACATCCGGATCAGGTAGCGGCTCGTCGCGACGATGCCGACGTAGTAACCGTGGTTCCCGAACTCGCTCTCCTCTTCGAGGCGCTTGTTCGCCAAGCAAGAGACAAGGAATGCCCCGCATCGCATAGCTTCGGCCACCCAGCCCTGACGCTCTGGGTTGAGGCGCGCAATGTCGCCCTTCTTGTGCACGCCATGCCATGCCGGCGAGTTCGTGTACATGATGCAGTACGCCTTCTGGTTGTCGAGCTCAATGCGGAGAAAGTGGTCATTTGGAAGGCCGATACGGTCAGGGATAAGCAAGCACGTGAAATATTCACTCACGATAGTAGCCCAGCCAGTAGTCGTACAGCTCGTGTATGCCCCGGTTGGCCATGCGCACGAGGCGGTCGACTTCGGCCTGGTCCTGGCTCGCGAGGCTCTCATGTGGGCGGAACGGGATTTCGCGAAGCTCACACATCTCGCAGGCAGTAACAAGGCGCGAGTCGTTGAGATTTGACAGCGGGTGATCCAGCAAGTCACGCGCATACTGCGTGCGCTTGCCGTGTGGGCTGTTGAACTGGATGGGCAGAGAGTGGTTGAACGACATCTCGTACGACAAGCGCATGAGCTGGGGTCAGCTGACTTCAGATTCGTGGGCTTACCGCTAGCCACACGCGCGCACCAGCGACGAGTGGACGCTGCCTCTCCAGCAGCCGGTTGGGATGCCGTGCGGTACGGATCTTGTGGAGGTACGGCAGGCAGCGGTACAGGCGCATGTCGACGGCCAAGGCCGTGGCGTGGCAGCACGTCCGCCACGCATGTTCTGAGTAGTGCACAAGCACAGTCAGGCCCTGTACCGTCTCGAGCGTCGCCACAGGCGAAAACAAGGTGAGCTTGACCATGTGCTCCGCCTGATCCTTGAGTTGCCGGGAGAGCGCGGACGGTTCGCCTGCTGCCTCACGGTGCCGCAGCGCCACCATCAAAATCACAGTCATGCACAGCGGCGACTTGCGCATGTGCTCGAACGTGTCCTCCTTCGGGTCGAAGACGGGCACAAATGGGTGCGAGTATTTGAAGAAGCGGTCAAAGAGGTGGCGCGCCTCGTCTTCGGGAATCTGCCCGCTGGTGATGGGATCAAGAGCGTGTGCTAGCAAGTCGCCGCGTTCGCGGATCGGCGGCTCCCACTCGTCTCCATCACTCGTGCCTGTGTTGCGCTTGCGCTTGCGCGCGGGCGGCGGGACCGGTCCGCCGTCGCGCAGAATGTGTGCGTCCTCCTCCTGCTTGGTGAAGTGGCGGAAGGGCTCACCCTCCGCTGCCGCTTCCAGCATGTCGTCATGACTGAGCGGGGACGATGAGCGCGTGCGTGCCGGCAGACGCTCGCGCTCATGGCTCATCGGCGCCTGCTGCGGCGCATGCAGGTGCGTCGGCGTGTGATGCGGATGATGTGGGGTATGCGAGTTATGCGAATGTGGAGGTGGGACATGCATGTGAGGCGGGGGGTGCATATGCGTAGGGTTGTGGTGAGGCGCCACATGCTCGAAGGGGTTACGACCGAGCGAGGGCGGCCCACTCGAGTCAGACCACGGAGTCATTGACGGCGGCGGCTCGTATGACTCGGTGCGCAGGGGATGTCGGTGGGCAGGCAGTTAGCGGGGGCCGCCGAGTCAGACTTACGAGGCGCGGTGGGGGAGACGCCAGCCGCACTCGCCGGTGTCGGCGGAACCAGGCGCGACAGTACATCCGTCATCTGATCAAGCTTTTTGTAGATGCCCGAGACGTGGCCTTCGAGCTCCTCGAGGCGGCTGGTGTCAGTTTGACCATTGATCGGATTCACGACTTGGTCGCCTCGGTCTCCTCGAGCACCTGCCGCGGCATGGGGCCCATGACGAAGCGGCATTGAATCTTCATCTGTTTACAGCGCTTGCACGGCGGCTTCTCCTTGTCGATGCACTTGATCTTCATCTTGCGGCAAGCGTCCTGTGGTCAGTCACTGTTGGGTGAGGGTGAGGCGCCTGCGAGCCATCCGGAGTACGCTATCGCCCCGAGCAGGCCTTATGCCTGACGACATCGCCGCAGAGTTTTATCAGAGCCCCAGCTGCTCCGGACCAGGACTCACACAAGCACCTGTCGTCAGCAAGCTGCTTCTCATTCCCGCCCCGCTGCCGTCGTCCGTTTCCATTCCGCGCCCGTGACTGTCCACGGCCTCCGCCGTTCTCCCGCTCCCCTCCCCTCGCGACACTCACGCGACGGCGCCTCTGCCGGAGTCCTTGTCTCGTAGACGACTTCGTCGAACTGCTCGTCGTCCGACATTGTTTGGTGGATGGATGGAAAGAGAGAGCGGGATGGATGTCTCGCGAGTTCGGAAGCCCACCGACGGGGCACCACGTGGTCACTGCCGCGCAGTCGGAGTGGCACCGAGATACGCTACTGCCGCCGGCAATGGCTTCAAGACCTCCCAACACCAACTAACGATGCTGCTGCGACGGAGAGCGTCGGAGACGGCTCACACAGCATTGGAACAGCGTCGACGACGGGCCCGCGCACTCGGAGTAGGCGGGAAAGTGGGCGAAGGTGCGGATGGCGGGAGATCTCGCCGGGTATAGCCGCGCACATGACCTCCCTCCAACCTCTCTATTGTTCTCTCTCCGCTCTCTCCACCACAATGTCCGCCCATCCGAGCGTGATCATCCTCATCGCCTCTGACGGCGCGTCGCACACCTTCGTCGCCCGCGAGCTGCGCCATTGGGCGCCCCGCCTCGCCGGGCCGCACGGCTACATCCGCGAGCTGAGCGACACCTCCATCGAAGGCACAAAGACGCTCGAAGCCTTCGCGGCCCTCGTGAGCTACGGCACACTGGACTCGCACCACGGCGCCGGCCTTTTTGCTCTCCTCGCCTTCCTGGAGAAATGGGCGCCGGCGCTCGTCGATGTCTTTGCCCGTCAAGTCGTGCATGCCGTCTGGCGCCGCGACCACGCCCTCCACCCCCAGTTGGCCGTCGCGCTGCTCGCCACGGCGGGGAAGGACGAGATGGTGCGCCAGGTGCTGTTCCTCGCGCCGCTCGAGCTCGGGCTTGGGGACGAGGACGGGGAGAGGCGCGATGTCTGGGACAGCGTGCCGAGAAAGTACCGCGAGGCCATTGAGCGGGCGACGGAGGCGGCGATGGGCGCAACGGACGACGAGAAGCTCGATACACTGGTCCTCGGGTTCGACGAGTTCTTCAAGACATAAGAGAGGCTATAATGGGGCCAGTTGTGTGCGTATCTTACAACTAGGACTCCGCTGATTTCAGAAATCACATAGATGTCGAAGTCGAACAGCAGCATGTACCTCCTATCCGTTTGAGAGTTCCGCACCTCTCGTCTTTCCGCCGGCCGCCGAGCAGCTCCAGAGGCGAGACGTGCTGCGTGAGCCGTCTTGGCAACATGAACAAAGCGAGATCAAGACAAAGACCAGCATTTGGGCCCCACGTCACGCTCGGACCTGTCGCGTCGTGCGCCTGCGCGGTGCGTCGTGCGTGTTCATCTCGTCGCACCATCTATCTCACTCCTCCTCTCACCTCTTGTCAGTCTTTACCATCGCCGCCTCTCCTATTCTCGCCTATTCTCTCCCTTGCGCTCGTCCTCGCTCGACCCCGCTTGACGTCGCTAGACCTCACTTGACCCCGAACTCTCGACGCACCTCCCTCCCTCCCCTCACCTCATGACCCGCCAGTCCATGCCCCTCGCTCGTCCCCCGCCCACCATCAGGCTCGTCACCCCGCACGGCGCGTCCTACTCATTTTCTTGGGCACAGCTGAAAAAGGCCGCGTGAGTCTTGGCGCCGTAGGTTTCTGTTTATCGGAGGCCTTGCGTGGCATCTTTCCAGCCATGTCAGGGCGCTCGCATCACGCATCACGCTCCCACTGACCACCTCCGCTCCTCTCGCACTTGAGCCGCGATAATCATCGGAACAGAGTAAACTCGCGAGAACGTCGACGGAGGAAGCAGCTCGCCATAGCCCCACGCCACTGACACCAGGCCCCGCCTCGCCGCACAAGGCGACATAGTACACCTCCGTGACGTGCGCCTGGAGAACTGGAACGTCCTGGACCCCTTCACGAATCTCGTGCGCACCGGCCGCGTCGCTTTCGAGTACCTGCCGCCAAGCGACGCGTTCCTCCTCGTCGAGTTCCTGCTCAAGTGGGAGGCGGGGTACGCGCTCGACGCGCTTCTCCAGCGCGCGCTGTTCGGCGTGTGGGCGGGTGACGTCGCGCCCGAGCTCGCGTTCGGCCTCGCGGCCGCCGCGGGGTGCCGGCAGCGCGCGCGCGACGTGCTCGATACCAAGGCGCTGCCCCGCCCCCTGCCGGGATGGTGGAAGAGCCGCGTGCCCGAGGCATACAAGATTGCCTATGAGCACGCATATGTCTCGACGGCGCATCTCGCCGAGCAGGTCGAGGTTATCGGCGACGTGTTTGAGAAGGCGTTCAAGTGATTCAATGGACACTGCAAGTTCATATACCCGCCTCATGCTGTGACATTCTTCGGCTGTATTCTATTTATCATCTGCATTGGTTGGAGCGTGTGGCAGGTCGATGTCTGACAGGTGTCAGCGGCCTCATTGATCTTGGCTCAGTCTGAGGCGCCACATGAGAGTCCGAAGAGCAAAGTTGACAACCGACCAAGCTACGACCGCGACACAGGCTGCATACAAAATACCATTTGCTTTAAATCGATACACATCGCTCGCCAACGACACTCACGTCCCAACAGTGCACATCTCCCCACTCCCACTCCCTCCTTCACGACCCCCGCGCCAACGGACTCCCCACCAACTTCTTCGTCTCATGTTCGCCGACAGGACTGTCCGCGCGCGAGTCCGCAATGCGGTCGACATCGAGCCAATGGCTCTCCTCCTTGCCCTCGCCCTTCCCCCACACATTGAACCCCAGCACGCCGACGCTCGTGACGCGACCGCGCCGCACCTCTGGCTCCGGGCTGTCGGCGCGCGAGTCCGCCGTCCGGTCGACGTCGAGCCAGTGCGTCTCGTGCGCGACCTTGTCCGCGAGGGTGGTGGGCTTCGTCGCGCCGTTCGTCTCTGTAGAGGACTTCGTCGCCTCGTTCCCAGACTTCGCCGTCGCCTTCTCCCCGTCTCCCTCCGCCTGCGTCGTTACGCGGTACACCACTTGGCCAAGCACGCGGGCCTCCCATGTGTCTTTGGAGATTGGGTGGCCCGCAGCGTCCACCTCGGTCGTGTGCGTCGCGGCGGTGTGGTAGAGCCAGTCGGGCATCTGGTGTGAGTGGGGGGTGGCGGCCGTGGCTGGCTGGACTGACGTCGTGATCGTGATCAACCAGAACAATATCGATGAACGAGTGGGTGATGAGGAGTGATTGAAGTGGGAGTCATCGCAAGCGAGTAGTGCGTGTGCGAGATGAGTGGGGGAGGAGCGGCTCACCAGGTCATGTGCCGCCGGCGATATGCAACAACATCGGCTCAAGGTCTGGACCCCACCTTGCGGTAGTTCCCCCCTGTTGATGCTGTCGATGCTGTTGCTGTTGCTCCTCTGTATCTTTCATCGGCGGCACATCTCCCTCCTCACCATCAAAACCTCGCTCGCCGCCACTTCCCGCAGCGTGACATCACGCCCGGTGGAGGGCGTCCCATCCGTCTTCTGTCTCACTCCTCTCTTGACTCTGCACCGTACCCCCCGCGCGATGTGGCTCTTCGACGCCATCCTCTGGTTCATCTTCTGGCTCCTCGCCCTCCTAGGCCTCCGGGAGCGGGACCACGCGCGCGACCCGCCACACAAATACACCTGGCCCGAGGCGCGGGTTCGCGCCGCGGCCCTCGTCTCCCAGATGAGCGTGGACGAGAAGCTGAACCTCACGAGCGGACACGTCGGGCCGTGCCAAGCGAACACGGGCGGCGTGCCGCGCCTCGGCATCCCGAGCTTCTGCTACAACGACGGGCGTGAGGCGGCCGTGGGGCGGGCTGACACCAGCCGCCGGCGTGCGGCACACGGACTTCACGACGCAGTTTCCCTCGCAGTCCGCGACGGCGTGCTCGTTCGACCGCGGCCTCGTGCACGAGGTCAGCGCGCGCATGGGCGCCGAGTTCGCCGCGAAGGGCGTGCATGTCATGCTGGGCCCGTTGGCGGGCGGGCCGCTCGGCCGATCGTGAGTGGTGCAGAGACGGCCTGACGCCAGTCCGTATTGTGGGCGCAGGTGGGAAGGTACGTCCTGCCGCCCCAGGTCTGACGCTAGCGTTCTCCCCCGATCCCTACCTCTCCTCGACGCTGTCGTATGTCGCCGTGCGCGCCGCCCAGTCGGCCGGCACTATCGCGTGCGCTAAGCATTACATGCTGTACGAGCAGGTGCCGGTGTGCTCCGGCCCGCCGGACGACGAGGGCATGCCCACCGACTGCACGCAGGTGTCAGTGACTGCGGATGGTGAGGTGACCGACCGTGGGCACGCTGACGGCAGATAAGACGGTGAAGGAGGTGTACCTCCCGTCGTTTGCTGAGGCTGTGCGCGCCGGCGTCGGCGCGGTTATGTGTTCGTACAACCTCATCAACGGGACGCCGGCGTGTCAGAGCGACAACGCGCTGAGCCGAATCCTCAAGACCGAGCTCAATTTCCAGGGATATGTCTTGGTAGGTGGTGAATCGGGCGAAGCTGACTTCAGAGCGACTTTGGCGCGGCGCATTCGACAGCAGAGTCGGCAAACGCGGGCATGGACCAGGAGCTTGAGGGCACGGTGTGGTGTGCGTCTGGTGCTGGCGGAGCTGATACAGACGGCGACGATTTGAAGAATGCGGTCACAGCCGGCAAGGTGTCGGAAGACCGCCTGAACGACATGGTGACGCGCATCCTCATCCCGTGGATTGCGTTCGGCCAGAACGACAAGTGGCACGAGCCGAGCTACACACGCTGGGGCCTCGGCGACGCTGTCGAAATTGACGACCGATCTTTCGTGAACCAGCATCTCGACGTACGGAAGAAGGATCACGCCGAGTTCGTGCGCAAGGCGGCGGAACAGTCGCATGTGTGAGCTGATGACCGAGCGCAGACAAGCTGACACCAGATTGCTCAAGAACGAGGGCGTCCTTCCACTCGACCCCGCGATCCGGCGCATCGGCGTGTTCGGCAGCGACGCCGACTACCCTACGACGATCTCGGGCTGCGGCCCCGACCTGTTCTGCACCGAGGGCGGGCGGCGGCACTGGAACGGCACAGTGACGGTCGGCGGCGGCTCAGGCGCCGCATACGCAGCATACATCGTGCCGCCGATCGAGGCGATTTCGCGGCGCGGCCGCGAAGCCGGCATGCGCGTCGACCACGTGCTGCGCGACGACGCGGCGTTCTTCCCCGGCATCGCGGCGGTGGCTGGCACAGTGCAGATGTGTGTCGTGTTCGTGTCCGTGTTCCTCATGGAGGGGGCGGACCGGGCGGACCTGCGCCTCGACAACGACGGCGAGGCGTTGATCAAGCATGTTGCGGGGACGTGTGCGGGCGACGTCGTGGTGGTGCTGCACGCCGGCGGGCCTGTGGTCATGGAGGACTGGATCGAGCTCGAGCGCGTCAAGGGTGTGGTGTGGGCGGGATATCCGGGGCAAGAGAGCGGGAACGCGATCGCCAACATCCTTTTCGGGGATGTCAACCCAAGCGCCAAGTTGGCGTTTACGCTGGGCCGGCGCGAGGCGGACTGGCCGCCGAACAGCATTGTTCGTAAGCTGGTGAGTAGCTTTCTCCTCTTCCCCCCCCTTCCTCCTCTACTCCGCCTTTATACTCGCGCCTCTCCTCTTCGCGCGCTAACCCCAGCCCATGATTGGCAAGCCCCGCACAGCCTTTGACGAACGCCTCGCAATTGACTACAAGTGGTTCGAAGCGCATGGACACACGCCGCGCTTCGAGTTCGGCTTTGGGCTGAGCTACACGACCTTTGAGATGTCAGACTTGCGCGTGCGCGCCGAACACCGCAAAGACGAGGCGATCAGCCATACGGCGGAGGCGCACGTCGGCCCGCTGCAGCTCTACGACACGTTGTATGTCGCGCGCGTCGATGTGCGGAACACGGGTGATCGGGATGGCGGCGAGGTGCCGCAGCTGGTGAGCGCGATCGATGGCGAGAGGAGACACGCCCAGTCTGACGCCAGTACATGGCCTATCCTCCAGGGCAGCGCCAGCCGCCGCGCAACCTCCGCGGATACGACAAGGTATGGCTCACGCCTGGACAGCGCGTAACCGTCGAGTTTCCCCTGGTGAGTTGTGAGGCAACACCGCTGACAACAGCGCAAGAAAGACCTCGCGGTGTGGGATGTAGTCCAGCAGGCGTGGCGCGTGCCCGAAGGCGAGTTCACCTTCTACGCGGGCCACAGCTCGCGCGACCTCGTGCTCGAAACGACGCTCGTCGTCGAGCTGTAGCCCGGCCGTATCATATGCATGTTCGTTGATGACTTCTTCTTCTTCTTGTGTGTCTACTTCTTCAGTTCCTCCCTTACCCCCACCCACATGCCGTCCAACACGCCCACCGCACCCTCAGTGACCTCGCACACCGCGTCCGCGCCCTCCGACCCACGTCCCCCAAGCGCCTTGAGGCCCTCGGCGCGCGCGCCGCGGATCTGGTGCTTGGCGCTCTCGAGCCCCTCGTGAATGTTGCGCGCAAGACCCTCACGCACCGTCCCCGTAGGCCGCGCGACTTCGACGCGCACGATCCCCTCCTCTTTGCTCGCGCTGAGGCCGGGGATGCCCGCATCCCGGATCGCTGCGAAGACGGCTTTGGCGGTCGCGGGGTCGAAGGCTTCGACGCGCAGCGCGCGGTCCGCGGGCACGGAGGTTACGGAGGCGAGCGAGCGCAGCGCCGCGCTACCGGTCGGCGTCGCGAGCTTGATCCCGTCGAGCATGGCTGGGGTTAGCAGGTGGAGGTGTGGTTTTGGAGTGCTCCGATTCGTGCGGACACGGGCGACGCCGATGACGCGTCAGTCAGCGGCCCCGCGTCGGTGCGGCTTGTTGGCCACGCTCATGGCCACGTCACTTCCAGCATCGAGCTCGCCTCTCGGCCTCCAAGAGAGGCCGCGTCGACATGCTACTTGTGCCCGCCGCCGTCCATTGTGCGCCTTGTGCCGTGCGCCACCTTGCCACCCCATGCCACTCCGCACCACTCCGCCGCTCCGCGCCACTCACCAGGAGTCAGCCTTCCATGCGCCCGCTCCACGCCATCATACACCACGACCCGCGCCCACTCCAACACGCGCTCGACCTTGCGCCGCACGCGGAGAAGCACGCGCTCCTGCTCGTCCGCCGGGACGCCTTTACGCGCCTGTGCGTGCGGCTGGTGGTGTCCGGGGCCGAGCTTGTCGCCGGCACCGGCGCGGTCCTTGCGCGCGGCGTGGTTCGGGGTGAAGAACTTGGGTGAGGAGGCCGCGACGCTCGGCGCGGGCGTGGCGGAGAAGAAGGGGACGGGGGAGGACGTGAAGTCGCGGCTGAGGCGGCGGGGGAGGCGGGGGCGGGGTGTGGGCGTGAAGGAGGCGGGGAGGAGCGCAGGGGCGCGCGACGTCGGGCGCAGAGAGCGGGGGACGCGCATGGGTGGCGATGGCGAGATGAGTGATGGCGAGGGAGCGAAGCGAGGATGAGGAGGAGGGAGGGAGTGGGGGCTTGACGTCACGCGCGCGCATCGCCACAATACAATGGCCACGTGGGAAGCTAATAGTCTCGTAATGCATTAGGAATGGAGGGATGATAAACACACAATCACTCAACACTCGAGACAATGGCGGCGAGTGGCAGTCTGATGCACCGATGCACCGATGCACCGATGCACATGCGCGATGCACGAGACAATGAACGGCCTGCTGATCACCTCGGGCCCGCATCAGAGCAGATAGGAGTGTATAAGGCCAGGCAAGGCCGCAGGTTGCCTCGCACCGTATTCTCACTCGTCAACTTGCCACCAGCGGCCTGCGTTAACTACACGACTCTGCTCGACTTCTACACCTCTCCTCCTCCAAAAGCTTCATGAATCACTCACGCACCGTCTCGGCGCCGCCGCAGACCTGTCGCCGCAGCAAACGCAACGGCATGCTCTTCACCCGCCCTTTCAGCCTGTCCGACTACGAGTCGACGCAGGTTTCGACGCTCAGCGACTCGTCACATGGAGACTACTCGCGGCAGGAGTCTAGATGGCGTGCGGCGCGCGCCTCGGCTCCGTCCTCCTCGTCCATATCCCCGTCTGCCGCATCTCCCTCTGCCATATCGCCGTGTGCCCCATCCCCCTCCGCCACCTCCGACATTGACATGGAGGAGATCTGGACCGCGCAGACGTCCCATCGCGCAACACAGGCCCACCCCACCTGTCCCGCTCAGTCCTACCTCAGCCGCACTACCCCGTCCCGCACCTCCTCCTCCTCGGCCTACTCCTCCCCGCGCTCCTCCTCCCGCGCCTCGACGCTGTCTCTCTCCCCCTCCCTCTCCGCGCCATCCGGCACACCCGCACGTGCGCCCTCTCCGCCCCTCCCCACCCTCCCCCCACCCTCCCTCACCTCTCTTGCCCTGGTCTCCCGCACGCCGTTGCTCGAGCTCGCGATGAATCCCGCCCTGGTCATTCGGTAAGTCTCCAGCTCCTTCAGCCCCTCCGCTCACGCAGCCCCGTCGTCCCATGCGAGCGATGTGCCCTGTACGCCCACGAGTGCATGTACGACCCCGACGTCCTCGTCGCCGTCTGGGACGGGGAGGGCGATCTGCCGCTGCCGAAGTGCGCGGCATGCCCCGACGACGAGGGGTGTTGGCATGTCCTCGGCGGGCGGATGATCCGGCCGCGCGCCCGCGTGTTCGAGCACCCTACGGAGATGGGGATTAACGATGCGTGGAGTGAGTAGATGTCAGTATGCACGATGGTGGAGTGATGGAGTGATGGAGACGAGAGAGATGACATGAGATGGATCGAAAGGCGATGGTTCATCAAGTGGGAACTCACCGGTGATGAGTTGCCGCGTCGGCGTTGGCCGAATTGATTCCGCGCGTCAACAAATATCGAGCTCACCATCACTCCATCCGCCATCGCCGTCGCCGACGCCGCCACACTCCCTCCAAATACCCACATGCGACGCCTGTAAGCGACGCATACCCTCCTTTACATGCAGCAACTCCACCTCGCCCGCGCAGTCCGCATGGACGCGCGCACCCTCCGCCGACTACTCAAGCTCGTGCGCACGCACATCGCGCATCTTCCCCGCCCGAGTGTGCCGCTCGCTCTCTCCGTGCCGCATCTCCCCGCTCTTCCGGCGCTGAACGACACTTTTCCCGCCATATCGGTGGCTTTGACGTCTCTCTCCTCCGTACCCTCTCTCCCCTCCCTCCCCTCCCTCTCCTCCCTCTCATCCCTCTCCGTCCAACTCTCCCTCCCTCCCCTCAACCTCCCATCCCTCTCCCTCTCCCACCTAAACCCAACCGCACTCCACGCCCTTCTAACCCGCCTCCTCGCCCGCCTCCCCCCGTCCCTCACCTCCGCTCTCATCCTGCCCGACCCCGCACGCCTCCACGCAGCCCTCCACCGCCTCGCACTCACCCAAGCGCGCGCCCACGCCGTCCGGTACGGCATCCAGCTTGCGCTGGGCTACGCCCTCCGCCTCCTCCCCGAAGTCGGGCGCACTCTGCCCGTGCCCCTCCGCTTGGCGCTGTCTCTTGCGCGCATGGCTGTCCGGCAGGCGGTCGGACAGGCCGTGCGCGTGGCTGTGGGCTTGGCGATGCGGCAGGTCGTGCCGGCGCGGCGGGGGGGTGGGCGGGCTGAGCGAGTGATAGGAGGGAAGGTGAGTTGAGGACGGTGTCTGTGAGGTGGCGCTGACGGAAGGTGGGGGGCGGATAGTGTTGTGCAGCTCGTCGGAGTGCGCATTGGAGCGAGCTGCGTGAGCGGAGCGTAGTTGTGGAGGGGGTTGAGCTGAGGTGCTCGCTACGTCGTCGGGAGAAAGAGGGCGCAGTCTGTTACCTGTCACAACACAATGATCGGGAGACGTGGAGTGCCCGTCGCGCTCACTTACACACTCTTTTACATAACACCATCAATCTCTCATCAAGTCGACTCTGTCTCCTCCAGTCGACTGTCACATTGAGGCGAACACTACGCAAACGACTCGTCGTGCCCTAAGGTCCAGTCGCCATGCCCGCCACGATCACCGAGCAAATGTTCCCCCACATCATTGACGGCATCCTCAAGTATGCAATGGCATCGGCGACGTACAGCGAACTCATCGCCCTTCGCCGCCTCTCACGCACCACAAAAACCGCCATCGACACCAAGCTCTTCACTCACCTCACCATGACCTACGTAAAGAACACCCTCGGCAACCTGAAGGTTGCCACCCCATCTGGCCGCCACCCCGCGCTTCTCGACTCGCCTACGCCCGGCGCGAAGGGAGTCTACACAGCCTGCTTGACATGCATTTTCGCCAGCAGCTCTCACTCCGACCCTTTCGAGTGTGAGCAGTGTATTCAGCCCGCCTGGCGCCTCCATCCTATCTCGGCAAACTTCAAGGCTGCACGCATTGTCGACATTGTCGGCGGAACCCTAGTGGACGGTTTCAAGCCACTCTCGGCACTCTTCAACACGATCGACTACCTTCGCTTTAAGTCGCAGTGGGGTGTCACCAAGAACTCGGCCTCCCGGTACGGCATGGTGTGGCCAGGTCACTACTCTCGGCAGCCCCTGCATTGCCGCGTCAAGAACATGGTGTGGCTCGGCGACGTGGGGTGGCGCGCCGGCCTGTGGTGCGACGCCATGCCTGTCGTACCCGACGCACACTACATCTACGTGTGGCGCCGGCCGCTCAAGCTCGACCCATACGTCGACGTCCGCCTCGAGGTGCCAGCAGGCGTGGGGCACGTAACTGTGGTGTACCATAAGCCCGAAGGCGAAGCGGACGACCAACCGTACGACCTAGCTGGGCTGGAGCCGTATGCCGAAGCGGTGGCGCGGGGGTACACGCTAACCGCGGCGGGGTTGTTCGACGCGGCGGCGAACTGGCACCAAGAGACGAGTGTTGAGTCGGGCACGCACACGTCGGCACAAGAGCAGCTCATGCTGATATCGCGCAAACACCACGCTCAGCACATGCAGGTAACCCGTCGGTTAAATGCGGTCGAGGCGGCGGCCGAGTTTGACGCCGGCATGAAGCGCATCGTGACGCTGTCGCTCGAGGAGTATGTGGCGGGTCTGAGCGACGAGGAGCGCGCGATGATTATGGAGGAGTAGAATGAATGCATGGTTGGAGGAGGTGTGGCCAGGCGAGCACGACGGCGTACGGCGCGAGGCGTGTGCTGGCGGCGGTGCCTGAATGAGGCCATTCCGCACGCCGAGAAATTGCCTCGCGGCGACGTCGACAATGACCGCTGCGGCCGCCGGCGCCGACGCCGGGCATGTCATGCACATCGCGAGGCCATTGCCCCTCCCACTCCCCCGGCAACACTAAACCCGAGTCCGCCGTCCCACCACGCCCACCGTCGCCATCGCCATCGCCATCGCCGTTGCCTCGCCGCCCACCCACTGCGCGCCCGAAATGCCGCACGTCAAAAGCCTCATGCCGCGCCGTGCCGGCCGGCACGATCGATCGTCTCGATCTCGATCTCGTTCTCGTCGGCGAATCGCCAGGCCGCCAGGCCGCCAGGCCGCCCGACGCCCGAGTTCCGATCCTCGCTTCGCCGCGACGCGGGGACATATAAGCACTCCGCCCGCAGCCAGCGGCCAGCGACACTTACACGTCCCCTCGTCCCCACCTCCCCACGTCCCTCCCAACTCCAGCATGCGCCTCCTCCTCGTCTTTTCGCGTGCGTCGCCCAGTGCCCGCCCACCCGCTTACTCGCTCACGCCAGTCGCGTCCCTCGCACTCGCGCATAACGGCGTGGACCAGTACGACGCCCGCCAGCGGCACTGACCCCAGCTCGAAGGACAATTCGACGCACAGCATGAGCGCGGGCTCCGCGGCGCCCGTCGCGTCCGCGCCGGTCGCGTCGGGAAGCGCGGCCTCGGGATCCGCCGCCGCCGCCGCGCCAGCCACCACGTCGTCGGGCGCGGAGCGCGCCGTCGTGGGCGTCGCGGCGCTCGTCGTCGCGGCCGTGGGTGCGGCGTTGTAATCAGCGATCTGTAGATGTGAGATGTAGACGTTGAGGCTCTGCAGAATCGTGCCATGTACCGCCCACACAATCGTGTTGTCTCGTCCTAGATCGCGCAATTCGTCCTGCCCGAGTACGATGCGGCGCGTTGCGCTCGCAGGAGTTCCCGACGGAGTGAATGAAGAGTGGGGGAGCAGCAAGACTCCAAGATAAGCTCTCGGGGTGCGCCTGGTGTACTCTCGACGGCGACACCCCAAGCGCGCCGGCGAATCACCGCCCCGCTCGGCGCCAAGCAACCGCGCAACCGCGCAGTCCTCGCGTCGCCGCGCCCGCCGCGTCCACTCCGCCGCGTCTTCGCGGGGACCCGACCGGACATGAGCGTACTAAGCATATATACGCCACCGCAGTCTTCATCTCATTCATCAACAAAATGCGCTTCACCGTTTTTGCCTGTACGTATGCGTCTTGAGCGGGCCTGACCCAGTCCTCGCGCTCGCGCTGCCTGCGCTCGCGCAGTCGTCCGAGTCGCACGACGACCACGACCACGCGCCCTCAGCCTCCGTCTCGGGGTCTGCGGCCGCGGCGGCGCCCGCCACCCCCTCCCCGACTGACAAGGGCAAGTGCGAAGCCCACGGCGATCACTGGCACTGCGAGGGCGACGCGCACGACGACGACGACCACTCGGCCTCGGCCACCGTTTCCTCCGCTTCTGGCTCCGCTGCCGCCGCGGCGCCCGCCACGCCCTCCCCGACCGACAAGGGCAAGTGCGAGGCCCACGGCGACCACTGGCACTGCGAGGGCGACGCCGACGACGACCACGCGTCGCACTCGGCGTCGGGAGCTGCGGCCGCTTCGGGAGCATCGGGCGCCGCGTCGGCCGCGGGCAGCAGGACGGGGAGCGCCGCCGCCGCCGGCGCGTCGGCGCCCTCGAGCGCGGCCGCGGCTGCGACGTCGTCTGGCGCCGCGGGGCGCGCGGCTGTCGGCGGCGCTGCCGTGATGGCTGGTGTTGTGGGTGCCCTTCTGTTCTAGATGTCATAGATGCTAGTCCTGTCGCATGTAGGAGCATGCATACAATTAGAGTAGTAGTCCCACGACGCCGGCGCCGACGAGCGCACCGATACAGCCCTTGCGCGGCGCGGCGGCGTTGCTGGAGGCGCTGGGTGCACTGGCACTGGCACTGGCGCTGGCACTGGCGCTGGCGCTGGTGCTCGCGGACGCAACGCTAGTCGCGCTCGAACTAATTGCACTGGACGCACTCGCGCTGCTGGACACGCTCACCGCGCTCGACGCCGCCACGCTCGTCCTGCCCGACACGCCCGACCCCGACACGCCCACACTCGCCGGCCCCGAATCCGCAATCCCGCTGCCGAACGACAGCGTCTCCACACCCGTCGCACCCGTCGCACCCGTCGCGCCCGTCGCACCAGACGGCGCGGGGATGTCGCCCGTCGCGACCGTCGTGACCTGCATCGTCGCTTCAGACTCGGGGATCACGACCGTCGCCTGCCCGATCGTCACGCTGGTCAGCTATCGCGGGGACGGACATACGTGCTCTGCGCGAAGGCGGGGGCGAGGACTGCGTCAGCGCGCACGCAGGACACGTACGGCATAGAAGGAGGAGGGGGTGCATTGTGGTGTTTGAGCGATGGATGAATGGATGGACGAGAAGAAGACGGCCGGGTGGCAAAGTAGATGAAATGCGGAATGGGGCAGTGCACGCTGCCAGATGGCGTCGACGGCGCTTCTCCTGCTCGCTCCGTTCGTGCTCGCTTCGTTCGTGCTCATGCCGCCATGCATACTGCTACTACACACGCACCGTCGTCTCCCATGCATACCGCTCCTCGCCCACTTCGGCGCGGTACGCGTCGAGCGTAAGTATGCGCACGCGCTGCACGCACTCGTCGACGAGTGGGTCCGGCCACAAGTCGTCCCGCACCAGGCGGTCGCGGGGGTTGCGCCTGCGTGCGCGAAACGCCGCTTCGATACCCTTGCGCACGGCGTCGAACACGGCGTCAGGCGCGAGGCCGTCGGCGAGACCGAGCGCGGCGGGCGGCATGGCTTCGAGGCCGACGAAGACGTGCGTGCGCTCGAGCGCCGGCGCCATGTGGTACACGATATCCTCGAGGACGCCGAGCGCGCCGCTAGGCTCGCGGTAGTCGCGCCACTCGTACCGCGCCGTCCTAGGGCGCGCGATGGCGCCGCGCACGCGCGGGCGCAGAGAGCGCGTCGGCGCCGGCACGAAGAGGAAGATGAACTCGGCCGTCATGTCCGAGAAGAAGGGGGAGGGCGCCCACGCCGCGCCGCCGCGCGCGTGCAGCTGCGCCATGTCTGTCGCGTGGAACGACACGGACCATGTCAAGCGCGACGTCTCGACCAGCATGCTGCGGAAGTGCTGCCCCTCGCGCTCTAGCGGTGCCGCGAGGCGCCGGAAGCATACGGTGGGCGGCAACTTTTGGCCTGTCACGCAGGGCGCGCAGCCGTGCGCGCAGGCCAGCCGCAGACACTGCAGGTTTGGACATGCGTCTCGCAGCAGCAGGTGCGCGGGCGTTATGTCGATGTCGAGGATGCGGGTGTGTTTCAGAAGGGCGCGGGCGTGGCGCGCGCGCTCGTCTCGTGCTGAGTCGAGCGAAAACGGAGGCGGCGGAGGTTGCGAGCGCAGCGCCCGCGTTGAAGACTCGATGCGCGCCCGCTTGCTCGCTGGTGCGGTGTCGGCGCGGGCGTCATGCTGCGGCGGCGACCACTCCCCCACTAGCGAGGAGGGAAATCTCAGGTCCACGAACGCTGGGTGCGTTTGATGAAGATTGTGCATGTCGAGGACGTAGGAGAGACGGATGTCTACCCGGTCGCGGGTGGCGCGGTCCAGCTGCCGGAGGGCGAGGAGTCGCTTGCGCGCGCGGCTGCCGGGCGAGGAGTCGAGAATGGCGATGAGGGCATCGAGGATGGAGCCGAAGACGTGCGGCAACGCCGAGGCGTCTATGAGAACGCGGGGATGCGGCATGGGAGAGAGGCAGTGAGAGAGGAAACTGGAGTGAGTCGTTTGGGTCATGTGACGGAGCAGAGCAGTTCCGCAGCGAACAAACAACAATTCACGTGGTCACCACTTCGAATGCAGCAATTCAGACGACATGCCGAGAAGAAAAGAGGATATATATCATTACGCCAGCATCAAGACCTACACTGTATCGTCTGGGTTTCAAGTGAGGCAAGTACAGACAGGGTGTTGAACAGCGGAGATAGGTCGTTACGTGCCAGACGTGGGAGGGCGGAAGTCCAAGCAAGATTGGCTGACGAACAACTAGCGCCGCCGCCGCGGCGGGGGCGGCAGCGACGTGCCATTCATGCCCATCCGCTCCGGCCGGTGCGGGACGCTGCGCGCGCGCATGAGGGGGCGCTCATCCTCCCCGAGTACCGGCACGGGCTTGCGGCGCACTGTGTGTCTGCTGTTGCGCGGCGCGCTCGTATCGTCGTAGAGCGTCTGCGCGCGCTCGGCGCGCGTGCTAGCGTCTCCAAACGTGGCTTTGCGCTCGTGCCCGCGACTAACAGGTGGCTCGTCGCGCTCGGTCGTGATCCGCTCCATCCGCATCATCTGCATATACGCCGGATGCGCTTCAACCGTCGCCGACTCGCACACTGCGCTGGGCTGCTCGGCCGGCGCGGGGGAAGCGGTGCGCCGGCGCCCAATGGCACGGAGGGCGTTCTTGACGCGCTTAAACCCGCCGCTCTTGCGCAGCGCCAGGCTCCAGCTCGACGCGCTGAATAAGCGCGGCCCCTCCTGCTTTTCGCGCGCGATATCGGGCTTGACGACCTTGTTCGCGCTGCTCGCGTTCGTGTGGCCCGTCCGCTCGGTCCCCGATGTGCCCGACGACTCGTGGCTCTCGCTATTATCGTGCGCCGGCGTACTGGGCCAGCAAGGCGACGCGGGCGGCGTTATGCTACGCGCGGCTTCGCGGCGCGCATACTCTGACCCGATGCTCCACACCTCGACGGGCGAGATAGGGCGTCCAAGCTCGGGGGGTACGGCACGGATCGTCCCCCGTCCCTCCCTGTGCGGAGCCGGAAGCGAGTGGCGCGCGTGCATCTCGAGGGGAGGAGGGGTGTCGCGTTGCCCGTGCCCCCCGAAGAACATTCTGCGCGCTGGCCGTCAGAAAATAACAGGGAGGACGTACGTGAGTCTGCGGACGTGGTCTGGGGATGGCGGTGGGCGAGGTCGGGGAGCGTGAAGCCTGTGGTCTGGGCTGCGCGGGGGATGCTCGGCGCCGGAGGGAGGGGGGAGGGCGGGCCGTGATGCGGCGTGTAGCTGGGCATAGGGAGGGGGCGGGGTGCAGGACGCGGCGTGCTATTCTTTGGGGGAGCTGAGGCGCCGCGCATCCTGTTGCGCTTGAGAGAGGGCATGGGCTGAGGTAGTGGGGTGAAGTGTCGACGAAGGAGTGGGTTTGAAAGAGGTTGGTGGGCGAAGATGAATGAACAAGAGAACGCGACGCGCTGAGGCTCTTGAGAATGATGCGCGGCGCGGGTGATGGCCGCGACCGCGGGGTGGGCATCGACGGCAAGCATCGAGAGGCGACGAGCGACGAGGCCGATGCGCGAGGCGAAGCAGTCGAACGCTTAATGCTTCCCAGCTTGCAGCTTCCAAGAAGTCAGAGCGCAGTGATGGAGGGGCGAGGTGATGAGCAGTGCAGGGGCCAAGCAGCGGCCAGTGCGCAGGCGCGCGAGGTGCGCGTCTCGTCGTGTCGTGTCGCCGTCGTCGCCATGCTGGTGCTCGTCGTCGTCGTCGACGACGAGTGAGTGAATGCTGGGTCAGTGATGGTGAGTGCGGAGAGAAAATACCAAAAATGCATGCAAATCTATAAATCTATTTGTGCCGTGGATGCAACAACATTCTCCTTCCCTCCATCTCTCATCTCTCATCTCACTTGCTCTCCTCGACATCATCTGTCTCCCGCGTCGCGCTCCCCTCTCCTGTCCCCTCCTCGACCGCCTTGTCCGCGACCATTTCCCCTCGCCGTCGCCACCACGCCCACACCGGCACGCCGTTGGACACGATCCCCGAGGCGAAGAACAATGCGCCGATATACACCCCGGCGTACGTAAACCTGTCGTCTGCGGCAGTCACCAGCGCTGCTGTCAGCCCCCTCTTCCGCCGCACTCACCGCCAGAGATAACCGGGCCCACAAGCGACGGCA
Source organism: Cutaneotrichosporon oleaginosum (assembly GCF_008065305.1). NCBI lineage: Eukaryota > Fungi > Basidiomycota > Tremellomycetes > Trichosporonales > Trichosporonaceae > Cutaneotrichosporon > Cutaneotrichosporon oleaginosum. The sequence goes on along the minus strand of NW_027072174.1, from coordinate 365,149 downwards.
CCGCCAAACACGTAATGAGCATGCCGAAGCGCATGCCCGTCTCCTCGAGGGGCGAGACGGCGGCCGTCGCGCTGCCCGCGAGCGTGAACCATGCGCCGTTGAGCGCGCCCCATAATATGAGGCCGATAATCGCGGGCGCCGGCCCGACGGGGGGCACCCACAGCGCAAACATGACGACCGCGCTCGCAATGCCGAGCGAGCACCACACCTTCATGACGCCAACGGCGTCGGCGAGGACGCCCGAGCCGAGTCGCCCGACCACAGAGCCCGCCTGCAGGATCGCGACGGCGTAGATCGAGATGCTGGGCGGCAGCCTGTTGTCCTGCGCGTATGTGAGCGCCGAGAATGTCGGCGACATGATGCTGGGGTCAGCGGCGTTGGGCTGCACGACTCACTTCATGCCGTACAGCATGGCGCCGAGGACCAGGAAGACGTATGGCGGCTCGGACCAGGGGGTGCGCACATCGCGCCACGGCGGCGGGGCGCGCGGCGGCAAACGGCCTTTCATGAAGACACAAGCGGGGAGCATGAGCACAAAGTTGAAGCCGCCGATGATCAGCATCGTGTCGCGGTACGACAGGCGCTGGAAGAGCTTCTCGAGCATGAAGGGGTAGACGATGCCGCCGACGCCCGAGCCGCAGATGACGATGCCGATGGCGGTCGAGCGGCGGCGGAGAAACCAGTGCGCAACGACGGCGCCGGATGGCGCGTACGCTAGTGAGCCGGCGACGCCGTAGGCGAGGAAAGAGAGCAGGAACTGCCAGTACTTTGTCGAGACTGAGGTTAGCGCGGTAAAGACCGGTAAAAATCGGCAGGGGGCGAGTCAAGAACTCACACGCGAGGCCGACCATCGCGATGAACGACAGCAGGGTGCATGAGACGACGAGGAGGCGGGCCCCGTGGATATCGAAGAAGCGGCCCGAGAAGATGGCGAGCGAGAACTCTGCAAAGCTGACGATCGAGCCGAGCCACGCGACCGTCGCCTTGTCGTACCCCTTGAGCTGGTTGGCGAGGTAGTAGTCCTGCAGCTGTCCGAACGCCATTACTGGTGTGAGTGGGGTGGGGGTGCGTGGGGGGTGGGAAGTAGGCGAGCGAGATAGCATTTGGAGGCGAGCGGGAGAGGCGTTTGGGAGAGGTGAGGGGGAGGGTGTAAGACCGAGGAGGTGAGAGGGTGGGAGGGCACGCGCAATGCCAAAAAGGAGAAGTACGCACTAAAGCCAAAGATGCAGAACGGCAAGAACATGGCGGACAGGACACACAGCCACGCATCGAGCCCGCCGTCGGGCGGCGGACCCAGCTCGCTCTCGATCTCTGGGACGGCGGACTTCTCTTCATCCTGTGGCTGGGCGGGAGGCGCGAAGCCCGTCGCGGACGGCGCGGCGTCGGGGATGATGGAGAGGGAGAGGTGGGAGAGGCGGGAGGGCGTGCGGTCGAGCGGGGGGCTCATGGCGAAGCGGAGTTGGGAGAAGACATGGATGGCGAAGATGAGTGAAGTGAGTGGGCACCGAGTCATAAATCCGGGGGAATCGGGGATATCGGCGGATGTTGCGGTTCGGTGGTGGACGGCGTCGGCGGAGATTGCGTGCTATCGTCTCCGTCGTGACAAGAGCAGTCGCTCGTGTCCAAGTCATGTGTTCGCAGAGTCCCCGTACAGCCGTTGTCTGTGCTAATCAATCACGATGCGAACGCAGCAAGAGGGGAGCCTGCTCCACCTAGTCGCCGAGGTAAGACGGCGCTGCAAGTCCAGGGACTGCAACACCGAGCTCATCCTCGGTGCGTTTAAGACGTGTCGGAGCAGCTACGGACGATTGCCGTGATACATCTCGGGCAATCTCTACGGAGCAAGGACGAGATCGAACATCTCAGGCCCCAGCATGTCGCGCACATCCTCGAACGTCGCGAACCCGACCTGCCGCGCGACGCGGTTCATGGCGGACTGGGGCGCGAAGTAGCCATCAGCAAGCAGGATCTCGAGCTCGGCATCCAGCATTGCGCTGAGGGCGAGGCGGTCGCGCCGTGCCATGACGCTTCGACGGCCGGGCGGCACGGCGGCGTGCGGGCCCGCCCCCGCCCCCTCCCCCTCCTCCTCGTCGCCGACGAAGAGGTAAGTGTTCTCCGACGAGCCGGTCACGATGTGCTGCACGACCTGTGACGCGAGGTATGGGAGGAGTGCGCGCCACGCGTGCGTCGCCGGCGCGCCGGCGCGGTTGAGGCGCGGGAGCGGGGTGGTCGCGGCGCCCGCGAGCGTGAGGAACAGATAGACTGCATGCCCCGAGGGCCCGGTACCGCCGTCGTACGTGCCCTGCGGGGCGCGCGGGCGGACACGCGAGTAGCGGAGATTCACAAAGACGTCGCCGGCGCCGTACGGGATGCTGGCGCGCTGCAGGGGGCGCATGTCGCATGCGAGGTCGTGGAAGTGGACGGTGTAGACGGCGGGGTTTGGGTGCAAGTGCCGCTCGCGGCGCGCGAGGGAGAAGTCGAGGTCGCGCACGGAGTTGTGGATCCGCACGAGCGAGAGCGCGGGTAAGCGCGGGAGGAGCGCGGCGGTTTCGCGCAGTAGCGGGTGCCATGCAGCGCCGTATTGGATGTCGAGGACGCGGGTGCGGGCCAGGTTGGACGGCCAGCCGGGCACGAGCGCCGGGTACTGCGGCACGTAGGGGAGGCCGGGGGCGGGCGGGGACAGCCCCGCGTCCGTAATGGTTACGTGGGCGGCGAGGAGGGTGTTCGCGACGAGGCGGAGGCGGCGGGATGTGCACCGGAAGACGAGGAGCGTCGCCGGGTCGCTGTGCCGCATGATTGCGTCGATGATGTGTGCGTGGCGCACTCTGTCGAGTCGCGCGCGGCGCGGGGCTGGGCGCGCCCAGGCGCGCACTGTTGTGGCGGTGGCTTCCGCCAGATACACCAGATCTAGAGGAGGTGGGCGTTCGGCGGAGAGCAGGAGGAGGATGGGGAGGGAGAGGAGGACGAGGAAGAGGAGCTCGTGGAGGATCTGGAGGAGGGTGTGGAGAAGAACTGCGAGCATGGTGCAGGAAGCGCCGGACGAGCAGGAAGTCCTAGGCTGTTAGAACGTGGAGTCGACTGCCGATGGTCTCGATGCAGAGGTAAGAAAGTGAAACGAGTGAGTTGAGCACGAGAGGGATGTAAAAGTTTCTGCGGAGGCTGGAGGTTGCTGATCACATCGCCGATCGCCGTTCTGTAGATCAGTCGAGAGAGTCACAGAAGCAGCGCCGAGTGTGGCACTCTGCTCCATTGACTGAGGCCTGGTTGGATATCTTTGGCGCCTCCTTGGTGTGCACTGGGGAGTGCCACGCCAAGCCAGCCAGCTAGATCATGCCGTGAAGATCATGCATGCCTACTTGCGCATGTGGATGCCCACACTCATGGGCCCTAATCCGACCAACGGCGTCCCCAGCCCCGCAAACGACGGCATGTCGAGATACCTCTCGGGCCGTGTCTGCGCGCCGTCCCTGTCCTCATCCGCGTCCGCGACGTCGTCCACATCCCCTCCATTCGCCTTGAGCGGCGCGAGCTCCATCCGCTCCTCGCTATCGCTCTCGCGCTCCGAGCTCTCAGCCCTCTCGGACCCTTGCCCCAAATCCACGCGCTCGTAGAATAGCATGACGACCTGCTCCGCCGTCGCCGCCAGCTCCTCGGTGCCGACCTCGTCCACGTCGGCATCCGAGATCCGCAGCCACCCGCGGCCCGGCACGCCGGCCGCGCCCCCCGGCTTGCGCCGGATCGCGACGAAATGGCCCGAGCTATGCGCGTATCCCTTGTGCAGAATCGCCGATTGGAGACGATACAGCGCGCGCGGCGCCTCGCCAATTTCCCTCGAGCTAGCTCCGCCGCCGGCGGCGAGCGCAGCCGCCACGCCGCCCACCACGGCCTTGGGCTCCCACACGCCGCGGGCCATGTGCGGCCCGAGATCGAACATGAGGGGATATGCGACGCGCGCCGTCTTCTTCAGCAGCTGGCCGTAGGGCGTGTACTCTGAGCGCACGAAGTGGAAGCGCAGCGTCGCCGGCGCGCGCGTCACCGCCGTCTCGCGCACGCAGTCGGTGCGCACGACGTCCCACTTGACATCCTTCGGCGCACCGCCTTCGGTGCCGACCACGCCGGCGTCGACCATGGCGCGCAAGCGCGCCGCGACTTTGGCCGCGTGCGCGCGGCTCTTCTTGCCCTCGAGGCGCTGCGCGCGCTCCGCGTACTTTGCGGCCGTGGCGCGCGTCGTACACATGTCGCAGGTGACGTCGGAGAGGCGCTCCGGCGCGAGATACTCGGATATGCATTCGTCGAGCGTCACGTGGCCCTGGAGTCAGCTTGGCGGAGCGGGGACTCACGGAGCGCGGGACGGACAGCTCCATGCCGCCTAGCGTGTCCATGCGCACCACGTCCGAGTAGCCGCACCGCGCGCAGATCCGCCGCCGCGCTAACAGCCCTTCCCATGGCACGAGGAGGGCGTCGTTGCGCCGTGGTGGCGGGTATGGGCGGGGCGGGATGGAAGGTGCGGCGCTTGGTAATGGCGTTGTTGCGCGGGATGTGGAGGCGGAGGCGGGGAGGGAGTTGGGGCGGAGCTCGAGAGCGACACTGAGACCGCCGCGGACGCGTGCGACTTCCTTGGCTACTTTCGCAGCTTCGTCGGACACAGCTTCGGCCAGGACGACGTAGAGCTCGTGCGCGTCCTGCTGTTCGCGTGTGGCGAGCAGGCGGCGGATTTGGGGCAGCGGCGAGAGCGCGGCGAGGAGGACGTGTGGCCGCAGCGCGGCGGGATGCCGCGCATGGCCCGTGTTCAGGTCTGCGAGGACGTCGTATAACGCATCGCTGACGGGCGTGGGGAGGTCGACGGACTCGGCGGCGCGGATGACGCGGCCGAGGTACGCTGTGAGGGTCGGGAGGGAGGCGAAGGCCTGCAGCACCGAGTTCATGTAGCACAGCGTGCCGGAGAGATTGACCATGCCGGGGTAGCGGTCGCCGGGGTCGTGGGCGGGCTTGGGGCGGGGTGCATGGCGGGAGGAGGAGGAGGGGGAGGAGGGGGAGGCGAGGGCGAGAGGCGCCGAAAACAGGCCCATGCTGTTCAGCTTTGCGAGGAGGCTGACGACGAGTGCGATGGCGGCGGCGAAAGCGTAGGGCAGGACTGCTGCTATGTCATGGGCTGCAAGCATGACATGCTCGAGGTGGGATGGTGGCGAGCGGAGACGGCGACGGAGTGTGGGAGGGACAAGAGGAGGTGACAGCGGCGAGAATTCGAGCAATTCGACATCCAACGAGAAGCCACGCGTCATCAAAACACTTGGCTCCGTCCACTCTCTCATCAACTTCATCAACTTGAACTGCAGCTCGCATCTCATTCTCCAGCATCACCATGCCCCCCGCGCCCGCCGATAAGATCCAGAACGCGCGCGAGGCGATTGACAGTGTGTATTTGTGGAGGCACGAACACTGATCGTAGCGCTGCACGACCTCTCTCTGCTGCTTCAGACTGGTGAGTCGTATCAAGCACACGCCGCGCGACGCGACGCCGACTCACCCCAGGCCTCGACAAGCAGACACTTTCCATCTGCATCGGCATGATCGAGCACGGCGCGAACCCAGACACGCTCGCGGTGCGTGGCGGCGAGGCAGAGCTGATTCCAGGCTGTCATCAAGGAGCTTCGCAAGGAGAAGGAGTAGCGGTTGTCCGCCCAGCGCCCCGCTCCGCACCACCCTTCCAACTCCCCCCGCCTCCGCAACATTGTGCATCTACTGTTGTAGCATTACGTTACGTCTCATAGCCTAGTCATGCTTCCGCCCCCCCACGCTGAGGTTGAGCGTGGACGGCAGCGACTGCTCGCCGATGCTGAACAGCAGCGCGACGCCGCCAATCACGAAGAACAGCAGCAGGATCGTGGTGCCGGTGAGGAGCACGAATGGCGCAGAGTAGTCGGTGCCGGTAGAGTTGGTCTTGTTCTTGGCAGCCTCGACAGCGGGTGCGTCAGCCTCGACCTGGCGTGCGTAGTGGAATAGCGGCTGGGTGTTGGTGTCCTTGACAATCACAAGCAGAGGGGGTGAGTCGGGCTTCGTCACGCTCTTCAAGCCGTTCTGGACGGCGGGGCTGACAATTTCCCACAGCGCCGAGTCCTGGGCTGCCTCGACGAGGCGGATGCGCACTGCGTTCCAGCCGCCAGATGTGGACGACCACGATGGCCATAGCGGGTCAGCGAGGGCGATGAGCGCAGCGAGCTCGTGCGTGAGCGCCTGTCCGATCTCTGTATGTTAGTGGGATGGGTCTGGGCCGTGGGGACGTACTGCTAGTTGCCAGGTTGAGATCGCCGAGCAGCTCCTTGACGTACTTGGCGACGGGCAGGCGGGCGACGGTGTCGAGCGCCTCTGCAGCAGCGGGCTTGAACTGCTCAAGAACGGACTCGGCATCGTCGGCGAGGTAGAATGAGGGAGAGGAGAGGGAGGCAGGGAGAATGTCTGGGGTCAGCATGAGTCCCACCTTCCGCATGAGCAGCGCCACCTGTTCTCCTCGATCACGTCGGGGAGAGTATGCACGCGCCAACCCCAACTCACCCTGCATCTCGCCGCCCTCGAGAATCACGACGTGTGCGCGTTTCTCCCCGCCATCCCAAAGACGCATCAGGTGTGCCCACACACCCTCGTCCTCGGGCGTGTCGTGCGCCGAGACGTCGCCGCCGAGATGGTGCGACATGACCGCGCTTGCCTGCGCGACGTTGAGTGTCGGTGCATGTGCGCCCGCGGGCGCGGGGAACATGTAGACCTGTGTCGCAGCGAGGGCGGCGGGGAGGAGGAGGAGATGTGTCCTCATCGTCGGTGGATGTGGGGAGGTGGATGGGTGATGGAGACGAGTGACGCCGAGAGTGACTGTCGTCGTCATGGGGTTTGATCCCGCCGGCGTGCGCAAAAAGTCGGCACGCCGTGGGATTCGAACGCCGCTTGAATGGAGATGCCTCCTCCCTCCTCGACTGGTGAGCGAGCGGGTTGAGGAGACGAAGCCTCCCCCTCGTTTGCATGATGCAGGCTTGTCCATCGCCTGCATCTCCTGATCGCCTGCTTCATGTCGTACAATTACATGTGTCTATGCTGCATCCCCCATCCTCCCCGACGCCGTCACCGTCGCCGATTCCGCCCTACTCCACCTCCATCCCCTGTAGGCTGGCAGGCACACGGACCTTGTTCAGCTCCTGCTGCGTCGCCTTGGCCTTCTTGCGCTCAGCGACATCCTTGACGGCTTCAGCCTCAGCAAGCGAGTTGGCAGCGTGCTCGCGAATCGTAGCCCAAGGGTTAGCCTTGAACGCCGGGTGCGCCATCACAGCAGGGATGCGCTGTGCATTACTCGAACTGCCGTCAGTCTACACCATCTCCCACTGCACTCACATCTGCTTCCTCCGCGCCTTCTCCTTCAGCCCATGCCCCGACCCCTCGCCAATCTTGCCCTCCTCTGCGCGCCGCCTCGCTTCTTCCTCGCGCCGCCGCGCCAGCTCCGCCATCACCTCCTTTTTGCCTTTCGCGGCCTTCTCAGGCGCCTTCTGTGCTGGTTCGTCGCCCGCAACTTCGCCCAGCGCAAGCGCGACAGAGCCCAGGCCGCCGCCGAGCGCAACGGCCGCTTTGGCTTTGCGCTTCTCCCGCCGCAAATGCGAGCGGGAGTATGGGTGAGCAGCCGCGCCGGCCGCGATCGCGCCGTAGAACACGGGCTCACCCTTCGCGGGCTTCGGCGGGACGGCATCGGAGATCTGGCATCAGCGCGTCCAAACCCTCACACACTGTCGCGAACGGGTTGGCGCCGGGCAACAGAGCCTCGGTCGCGGCGGGCGCCGCAAAGGCGCGCTTCGGCAGCGCGACAGCGGACTCGTGCCGGCGTGATGATGTCTTCGCGGCACGGGGCTGCGGTCAGCTCGTCGTACTTGCCCCTCGCATGCTCACCATTGAGGAGAGGATATTTGTGGATCAAGATGAGTTTGGTGGCAAAAGTTGAGACCTCCACTTTGTCGCGTGCCTGAGATATGGCTGGCAAATGTCTTCCCAATCGTCTCCGACGCCGTCTCATCAACACTCTTCTTCCACTCTTCACGCTGTTGTCGCGCGCATGCCGAGGTGAGCTTGTGGGAAGAATGTGCAGCTTACCCAGACTGCATCCGCGCACACTCCTGCGCCTCGCCGGCGGTCGAGGGGCGCGCACCCTCTTCTCCCGGCCGACGGCCGCCCCCGTCGAATGGGTGCTCGACGAGGCGTACAACCTCCCCTTCCTGAGCCGCGCGCACGCCGAGCGTCCCGTGCCGTCGAGCTCTAAAGTGACTCTCGACATTCTCGGGATGGACCCGCACGCAGACCGCGGGTCGCACCGCCACGAGCCGGAAGAAGAGCTGCCCTTCGCCGACGACGCCGACCTCCTCGCCTCGCTCTCGGGCAGTGCCCTCCTCTCGCCGTCGGCAGCGTATCGCGCACTGCGGCAGAGCCCGCTATTCGGAGCCCATCTCCAGGCTCTTCTCCCACGCATTGGCGACGTCTACGCCTCTCTCCGGAGAGATAACCATGGCGCACACAACCAGCTCGTGGCCGATCTTCTCCTCCGCGCGCCGTCGCCGGCGGCACTCCGCTCGATTCTCCTTGACGAAGCAACACACTATCCCGAACATCCTGGTGATGCCCTCCGCAAAGGCTTGATAGTGCAGGCATACCGCGCCATCATCCCATCTCTTCGGCGCCGCGCTCTTGCACCTCTCACCCCTACGGCTTTGGCAGTCATCGCTCGCGCTCTCATGGCCGCCGGACACGACCATCTCGACGTTCTCGACCATGTCTACTACCAGCTCGCGCACGCTGCGTCATGGACACGGGAAGACGGCTGGCCAGCCCTTGCCATCCTCCTGCACCTCTCTAAACACGGGCGGGCAGAGCATGCCCTCAAGCTCCTGGACTACCCCGTGTCCCTAGGCAAGCTCCCCGCGGCGATGGGACGCACCTCCGCCTCCCATTCGGAGCCCGCCACACTTCTTGCCCAGAGCGCTGTGGTCCGCTGCGCGCTCTTCTGGGGCCTGGACCAGCGCGCCTACAACGCCGTCAACGACCTCGTCACGACGATGTCGCGCACAGCCGTTTCTGGCCCCGCGCTCGAGCTAGTCCTCACCGCGATACGGGGGGCGACGGTGCGCCGACGCGCCCCCGACGTCGCGTGGGCGGGACGCACGCTCCTCGCGCTCGCCGAAGACGAAGCATTCCCCCCTCTCCCCAGTGTCGACTGGTACTACGCGGCGGTGCCGCCGACGGCGGCGCTGCGGTTCTACAAGACGCTTCCCGAGAACCGTGCGGCGCCGCCGTCGCCGCGCGAGATTCTGCGCATGGCGCTCGCGCGGCCCGAGAAGGCCGCGCTGCGTCGTTTGGCCGAGGACCTCTCGCGCGCGCGCCACGCCGCCCCCGCCGTGCCGGGCATGCTGCGCGCGCTGGCGGCCGCGCGCCTCCTCCGCCCCGCGCAAAGCATGTACGCCGCCTGGCGGGCACACAACAAGCTGGACGGGTGCACGACGCTCGCAATGGTGCGGGGGCTGACGCGCGGCGCGCGAAGCGCGAAACGCTCCGCGGCCGCGCGCACCCTCGTGCACGACTACTTGGCGTCCGCGGCGCTCGACAAAGAGCGCGTCGCGCTGCACGCGTACGCCCTCCTCGGCAGCGAGGAGGACGGGGCGCTCGCCGCCCTCCTCGCCGACGTGGTGATGCGGCGCGGCGTCGACGCCGCGCAGGACGCAGTCGACGACCTCGCGGCCGCGCACGCCTCGCTCGCGCACCGCCTCGCGCAGATCGCGCGCGCACACGCCCTCCGGCCGCCGCGCGCGCCCGTCGTCCTCGCCGCCAGCTGTGCGGCGGGACACTGGGGCGCGCTGGCCGTGGCCGGCGGCGCGGCGGGCGTCGAGACCGGCCGTGTCGCCGCCGGCCCAAAGCTGCCCCTCACACCCGTCGAGGAGGCGTGTATCGCGGCGCTGCGTAAGGCGCGACAGGGACGCATGCGCGGCGCGGCGCGCCGCTTCGCCGCCGCATGCGCGTACGACGCGCACTTGCGCGGCGTCGACCTCGATGGCGAAGGAGAGGGAGAAGGCGAGGGAGAGAGCGAGGGCGAAGGGGTGGTCGACGCCGTCATCCCGCCTACGGCCGCGGCGCTGCTGCTCCGCGCGGCGGCGTTGCGGCGGTGGGAGGAGGGCTTCGGTGTCCTCTGCTCCGCGCTGCGGGTTACGGGCGAGGAGGGCGTCGTGGATGCCGCCGGCACATTTATTTCGGGGGTATCCCGCGCCGAGGCGCGCGACGTCTTCGCGGCGCACGCGCACGCGGTCGGGCGGCTTGTGCGCCGCCTCGAGCCGTCGAGCCACGTCCTTCTCGAGACGATGTTGGAGACTGCGGCGCGGCGCCTCGGCGTGCAGCTGGAGTGATATACAACATGCATGTACAGATTAAATATCCGCAAAGCGGGCGCGTTTGCGAGGCTTGTCATTGGCGGTGGACGGACGTTTCGTCCCCGTCCCGGGGGGCTCGATCTCCGCAGCTACGGGGGTGACGATGGCGGTGGAGACGGCGCTGGGCTCCGTCGGCGAGGGCGCGTCGGCGTCTGCGTGTCTCCGCGCAAAGTCCGCGAGGAGCGCGGCATACGCCGCCTCCTCAGCGACACTCGCCGTGCCGGGCGGCACGAAGGAGACGGGAAAGTCGTACTCGTCCGTGCTTTCGGCGTGCACGAAGCGCGGCTGCTCGACCAGCATGCGCGAGTAGCGCTGCTCGTCTTCGGTGGAGCGGCGCGCGGCTTCGCGCCGCACAATGTCCTCCTCGAACGTGCCCTGCGTCACGAGGATGTCTATGCGCGTCGGGCGTGTTTGGCCGATACGGTGGATGCGCTGGTGTGAGCGTTCATAGCCGCTTGGCTACTGTCCCGTGTCTCGGCCTGCGCTGTGCGTTGGCCACTGCACTGCTCACCTTGACCGCCTGCGCCTGCACGTCCGGGTTCCACACAGGCCCGAGGAAAACCATGCGGTTCGCCACGGTCAAATCCAGCCCGCGACTACCCAGCTTGAGGTCGAGGATACACACGTGCGCGCCAGCTTGGAACTCGGCGAGGGCGCGCACGCGCGCCCCCCGGTCGACTTTGACGCCGGCATACACGCTGCGGACGCGGGCGAGCGCGAACGCCTCGCTGAGATGCGCCGACTCCTCCCACGTTGCGAAGATGAGGAACTGGTCGCGCGGCGCCGAGAGCACGGCGCGCACGACCCAGTTGATCTTGTTCGAGACGGAGAGCGTGCTGATCGTCGCGGGCAGAGGGCGGGGGCGGTCCGCCGCGTCCGCGGCGGCGGCCGTGGCATTCCGCGCCGCGAGGTCCAAGTTGACATCCACCGTGTCCCGGAAGGCGCGGTTGCGCGCCACGCGCGGCGCGTTCGGCTTGTCTGCGGCGCCGTGTTTGCGGGGGCGCGAAGCGGGCTCCGGATCGCCCACCCGCCACTGCTTCTCGGCCTTGGCCATCGACGCGAGAAACGCCTGTGCGCGCGGCTTCTTCGCGCGCTCGTCCCACCCACTTTGCGACAGTGCGTTCGCCTCCGCCCCGCGCGTGTTCAGCTTGCGCAGCTGGATCAGGCTATGTGCGTCGACGAGGAAGGGCTCGTGGTCCGGCGCTTCAGACCACGACTCGGCGACGGGCAGCGGCAGCGCCAGCACGCGGAAAGGCAGCGACGCCGCGCCGTTGTCCATCCACTCGCGCCAGCCGGGCGTCTCGGCCGCTTCGCGGATATGCGCGATCGCCGTCTCGATCGCGGCGATGCGCTCCGGCGCCATCTTGTGGCGCTTCTTCGCCAGGTGTTCGGATGTACGGCGCATCGCGCCTTCGAGGTCCATGTCGGTGGACGTGAACCAGGTCATGGCGAGATGGAAGTTGATGATGACTTGGTGCAGCGAGTCGAGGTTCTTCGAGTGTAGAAGATAGTCGGGGTCCTGGCCCTCCGAGGTGTACACGTTGGCGGCGACGAGCCCCATCAGCGCATTGTACGTGAGGCGCTGCCAGTGCGAGAGGTGCAGCGGCTCCACCGCCATCGTGCTTTTCGGGAGCGGCACTTCGCTGTCGATCACTCCGGGGCGGTGCTTGACCATGACCGCCGACATGAGTTGGCGGACACGCTCGATCGCGCCGTACCCCGGCCCGTCTTTGGCCCGGAGGGGCTTCTTAACCCATTTCCTAAAGTCGGCGATGTTGAAGATCTCCGAGGCAAGGAAGCCGCTCAGCATGTGGCCCAGGCGCTCGAGATCGCTCTCGTCAGCCTTGCTCCATTGTCCCGGCACAGGGGAGTGGAGCTTCGGCCGGCTCCTGCCCTTTTTGGTGGTGATATGTGTCGGCTCTAGCGGGGTTGAGGCTCGGGACTCGGCGGCCGAGTCGACGCGCTGCATGCCCTCGGACTGGAGCAGGGTCTCTGCCACCGACTCTGTTCCTTGCTTGAGATAGAGCGTCGGTGCTGGGGTCAGCCACTGGCCTACAGGCACCACGTACTGCCGCTGACGATCCACCTGCGCTCGATGGAAAGCTGGGTAGCGAGGAGCACGGCATCACTCTTAACATTGGCGGCGTTATTGCCCTCGTCAAGGATAATCCGCTTCCATCGCGCGGAGAGGAGCGGTGTCCTCGGAGGCTCTCCATCCTCGCGCTGTCCTTCTCTCCGGAACCGGTCCAAGCTCATGAGAATGATCTTTCGTCAGCGCGCTCTCGCTGCCCGCTCACATCGTACGCCATGAGGGTGTGGATCGGCGGCAGATCCTCTTTGTTGTCCTCGACCACCAAAACCCGCAGAGCACCCGGCACGAGATGCTTCTCGACCTCGCCGAGCCACTGCTTGACAAGGATGGGAGGCACGACGACGAGCGTGGAGGTGGCGACGAACATGCGCTGCGGCGGGACGTGGCGCACGAGCTTGGCGCTGCGCGGCCGCCGCACAGGATCCGGAAAGCGGTAGTAGAACAGCGGACGGTCGAGGAGGCGCCTGCAGTTTGCGGAGAGGCCGTCGACGCGTGATGCGCGCGGATACATTTTCGCGACGATGTCCGCACACAGCGTCTGCAGGCGCGGCGTGCCGGTGAGCTGGGCGTCGGTCCACGGGGGGCCGGCGAGCGCGGCGTCCTCGCCCAGCCCAATGGCGGTGCGCATCGTCGCCATGGTCGCGGTCGAGTATGTGCGCAGCTCGTCGTCGCTCAGCACCTGCGTCACGTCCATACCCTCTGGGAGCGATGTGTGTTGGTTGAGTGAGACGAGCACGAGGGCGAGGCAGATGAGCGTTTTGCCCACGCCCATCTGTTCGCAGAGGATGCCGCCGCGGCTGAGCGCGAACTGCGCGGGCGAGCGCGTAATCTCCATGCTGCTCAGGTTGACGAAGTAGGGCTCGCCGGTCGCCGAGGTGCAGCGGCTGTACGAGGGATCGGGCATGGTGCCGGGCTCCGTCTCCATCTGGAGCATGCGCGCGACGGAGCGGATCTGGTATGCGTGCAGAGCGGTTATCACGCCGGGGGGGTTGGAGTATGTGCGCAGGCCTTCAAAGACCTCCTCGTCGCAGATGAATTGTGGGGGGCCGAATGAGGGCTCGGGCGGGTTCTCGATGAGCGCGTAGAGCGCCTGCATGCCTGTTCCGATGTCTTGTGGCTGGCGTGAGCGAGTCGTTTTGCGCTCTTGTCAGAATTCCCACATCTTCTCCAACTCCATCTCCCACCTGCTCTCCTTCTCTGCTTCTCTCCTTCTGTCTCTCTCTCCTTCTCCACTCACCACCCCCTCACCCCTCTCTCCCTCTCCCACTCACCATCGGCGCCATAACGCCTCCCCCACCGCCCTTCCACCCGCGCTCCAACACGCCAAACAACGCCTTCAGCCGCGCAGCCCGCCCACCCCCTCCCCGCCCCGGCTCAATGCTGACGCGCACACACACGCGGTCGCGCACGCAATGCACCATCTCCGTGATCGGGAGACAGGCGACGAGTGCCGCGGCCGCGGCGGCGCTGTCCTCGGCCCAGGGAGTGGAGAGGAAGGCCGGGGTGGTGGCCTGCCATTCTGACGCGGGGAGGGGGGTGAGGGGGCTGAGCGTGACTGTGCCGAGGTGTATGGGGGGCATGAGATGCCGAGGGGGAGAGGAGGGCGAGGCGGAGGCGGAGGAGATGGAGATGGAGATGGAGATGGAGATGGAGTGGATGGGGTTGGGACGGAGGGATGGAGGAGAGTGGAGGCGCGGAACCAAATACATTACAAACATAGGGCTGCAACTCAGCGCGTACAAGAAAGTCTATGGGTGGGTATGGACGTGTTTAGCCAGAAGAGGGCGGAGGGGGAGGGCGCGACGTCGCCGCCGACGTCGATGTGGAGGGGACCTCTGGCGTGGCCTCGAGCTGGGTGGACGAGAACCCGGGTTTGGAGGGCGAGAACGAGGGTTTGGCAGGCGAGAAGCCCGGCTTGGCCGGCGTCCACAGCGTGCTCCCGCTCCCTGCGTCGCTCGTGTCGACGGACAACGTGCGACGCTGGTACGGGACATACGGGTTGGGGTGGACCGAAAGAGGCGGGGGGCCGGGGGGCGGGGCGAACTCCTGCGAGAACGTGTGCGTGGGCTCTATTTCGGAGGTGTCCACGCCGCTTGAGACGCCGCCTGAGCCCTCCACGACGCCCTCCCACACCCCGATCTCCATGCCCGGCCGCCAGCCGATTTCGTCGTCGTCGCTGAGCGCCGAGGAAGCGTCACACTCCCACTCCGTGGGCATCTGCACGATGACGGCGACGCGGAGGGGCTCGGCGTCCGCGAGCGGACGGGACATTTCGGGCGCGCGCGGCGTCGGTGGTGGCGGGTCGGGGAGGGCGGCGTCGAGACCCATCCGGCGTCTGAAGTTCGTGAAGCCTGCGCCGGGGGGGCGGAGGCGCACGCTATCGGGGGCCGGCTGGGGTTCTGGCTCGGGCTCGGGGTCGGGCGGGAGAAGCGAGTGGATCGTCAACGGCTGGATATCGTCCCACAGATCCGTTTCCACCGCCTTGCCCTTCTCGCTCACGAACTTGGGCTCGGGCGCGGGCACGGGCACCGCGTCGAAAAGCACGGGGATCGGCATCCAGCGGCGTTCGCGGCGCGGGGGCCGCGCCGGGCCAGCCCAGGGGACGCCCCACATGTCGTCGCCCCACCAGCCTGTGGGGGCGTCGCCGCGGGCGATCGCCAGTTGCGTTTGCGTGCGGTAGCGCGCGCGCATCCGATAGCTCCGCAGCGTAAGCGCTGCCGCGAGAAGAATGAGGGCGAGAAGCACGCCGAGAAACTGCGACAGTGTTAGTATTGAGTGCAGAGTCATTGCGCGGGTGGTGGCAAAGTCAAGAGCGAGGGTGTCGTGTGGGCATGCCGTCGGCCGGGCGTTGCGACGAGCACAGCAGGGTGTATCTATCACAGTGCGCCACTCCTTGGCGCTGAACGGACGCCACAACCGCCTCCTCTACGCTGAGGACTGAGGACGCGGCCTGGGCCACACTCACAACAAGGTAGTATACGCCATTTGTGGATGCGCCTGGACCGCGGTCCCGATATGGCGCTGTTGGCGAGGGGAAGATGGTGGCCCCCACAGATTGTGAAGGAGCTGAGGGGGGAGGAGGTGAGCCCGTGCCGGTTGGAAAGATGTCTATCCCGCTCATCTTGAAGAAGGGGGGGATAGTGGCGGGGCGTTCGCGGACCAAGGAGTGGCGGAGGAGGCGGACGAGGACGAAGAGGAGACTGGAAGAATGAGAGTGGGATCAGTGATGGCTTGGACGGAGACAGCGATGGAGAGAGATGGAGGTGATTGAAAGAAAGGCGACGTCGAGACAAAGAATTCGACTGCGGCCACCGAGATCGCTTGCAATGCGGGGATTGTGGGGTATTCCCCTTTTATTCCTACTAATACGTCACCGTGACGGCAGAGCCTGCGGTTTGCCACTCGCTGCAGACTGCGCCGCTGCATGATGCATGCATCGACAGAGGTCTCTGACTAATAAATGACTGAACAGCTACGAGTTCTCTGTTGCTTTTTCTGTGCTGTGCTGTGGAGAGTGCAGAGGGCTGTATGCGCAGTCTTATCGCCAAGAGACGCCAACAGTTTGCACAGTTTTTGACCGCGTCACCCTCGTCACTTTCAGTCGCCACCCTGCCACGTGGGTCACCCATCTCCTCACCCTCGGACCTCGGACGGCTTCTTGTGGTACATCATCTCTCATTCACTTCATGTACAGCTTGGATAATCACACACCATGCCTCCATGCACTCCCTTCCATCATGCAATGAATCCGTCTCAGGCCTGAGCAAAGCCCACACGCCGCGGCGTGGCTGGCGTCTGTGCCATCCCCGTCTCCCTCCTACCTCACCCTCACCCTCCTCTTCCCCCCTCCGCCCTAAACATACGTCATCCTGATCGTAAGGTTGAACGGCAGGTTGGGATCCGTGACCAGAATCTCCTCGCCCTCGGGCACAAGATCCGATACCCGCTTCTCCAAGTTGGGCTTGGTCTGCTCGTGGATCTGTGGCGGTCCCCACATGAACAGCGGCTCGCCCGTAGCGTACATAAACCCGGGGCGTTTGACGAGCCTGGCCTTCAGCGATACCTTCAGATTTCACTCACAGCTTCTGCTGAACCGACAGCCATTCCATGAGCTGCTCAAGCGTCCAGTCACGCTTGACGTCCACCTCCATACTCTCCCCGCCGCACACGGGGCAGTCGGGCCGCTTCTCGTACTCCCAAGTGAACGTGTATAGCGAGTCGTTGCCATTGTACTAATGTCAGCATATAATCACAACATGCTGTTACCCACCAGCATGTAGTTGTTCAGCATCGGCGCACAGCTCGTCGCAATCTTGAACGCCTCGTTGCAGCATGACGCTGCAATGATCGCGTTCGTACTCGCAATAGCCGGGATAATGTTCTTCACTACACCCTGGGTGAGCGCCCATGTAACGCCCTCAATGTTGAATGCCGCGGCGCGCGTCGCCGCCTTGTCATACAACCACTGGATGTGGTCCGGATCGTCCGTGTCGAGCTTGACGTCCTTGCGGAGGCGCGGCCATTCAAGCACACTCGCCCACTCAATGCAGTGCTCAGGCAGACGGGGCGTGTTGGCGATGGTGCAGATCGGGAAGGCAGTGGGCGGTGTGTGGATGTCAAGAGAGCACTCGTAGCACGACGAGATCGTGGGGAGAATGACGCGCGACTGGCCCTTGAAACCCTCGGTGCCCCCGTCAATCAAAGGCTTGAGGCTCTCGGGGTTCTCCATATCCACCATCTCCACCAGCTTGGCGTTGATCCACCGGCGTGCCGACACAGAGTCAAGACCGGCGATGATAATGTTGAACTGCATGTAGAACGAGTCAGGGTGGTCCTGGATCTTGCTGTGATGGGCCGTGACCTTGACCCCGGGCACTCGTTTGTTGATGAACGCGGCCGCGCACTCGGCCTTGGATTTGCCCACATCGGCCTCACGGAAGAGGAATTGGCGGTTAAGGTTGGAGATGTCAATCGTGTCCATGTCGATGACATGGATGTTCCCGAAACCTGTGAGCGCAAGGTCTTGCAAGATCTCGCATCCCAGTCCACCGGCGCCGATGACAAGAATCTTGCACTGATGACGTAGAAAGTCCTTGGCCTAGTCGTCAGCCACGAAAATTAGTAGTAGACCCACCGCCTCAGCTCCTTGATACCCATCCGTCAGCGGACCCTCACGGTCCAGCAACTTGTTAATAGCGGCATAGCGAGACTCGTCAGACACGTAGTCGCCGACACTATGCATCAGCCAGCTGCCGACCCTACAGCACGAGAGATGCTCACTTAGCCGGGAGGTCTTGGAGCATGACGCGCCAGATCGCCCAGCCGAGACGGCCCTCGCCCTCTCCCCCAGAACCGTCCTTGCCGCCCAGCCGCCTCCGAGCCTCGGCTGTCGCCTCGGGGTTGAAGATGCCAGCCTCCGAGCGCACGTCAACCAGAGTGCTGACGATCCCCGGAGTAAACTCGGGATGGCCTTGAATGGTGAGGATCTGGGCAAGTGGCCTCTCTGACGTTGATGCAGGGTGCTTCTTGGCGAACGAGTGGACCGGGTACTTCTCCGAGCGGAGAAGTAGATCGCACCCGGGCGGCACCTTGGTAACGACGTCCTTGTGCATCTGCTCGACGTACTATTGTGAGCGAACGGGTCTTATTCAAAGAGCTCACAATCTTGGAAGCACCGTTGGCGACGACTGAATCGGACCAGTAATAGCGTCCTTCCTCTGTCATGTCACACCCGTACACTCCAACCTCCCAGCCATTTGTCCCCTGCTTGCACTCGCCCCCGAGTGCCAATGACAAGATCTGATGCCCGTAGCAGACGCCGATGATCTTGACATGCTGGAACTCTGGAGCATTGGCCAAGTTGCGCATCCACTCGATGAGCTGGGGACCAAAGTGCGAGTTGACGTCGTACGCGGTGTGCTTGGAGCCTGTGAGCATCACGACGTCGTACCCGTCAGGAGCTCCTGCACGGAGTCGGTCGTGGGAGGGGAATTCGAGCTTGTCCACAACATTGTAAGGGTCAAGGACGAGCTGGGTGTTGGCTGCGACGTCGGGATCGGGGTATGCTTTGAGAGCCTCTTCAAGCCATCGGCGGAAGATGTCAAGATCTGGTCGTCAGTACGAGGATAGGAGCCGAGTGGGACGACTAACATGTGCCGTTATCCTTCTGGACGACGTCGGGCTGAGTGGTCAGCTGCGGCCTGAATGAGCAAGCTCACTGGAGTGTCGCAGATGAGGAGAGCAACGCGGACGATACGCCTTGTCATTGAGTTTGAAGCAGCTGTGAGCGTGAGTAGAAGTGTGTGAGAGGGAGAGTGAGAGAGAAAGAGAGATGCAGCAAGTGGGCGGGATGGAGACGGAGGGGGAACGGAGACCGAGTCAGCTCGATCAGCAACAGCCATCGCGTATCGCTCCACCGCTCAAGCGATGGGTTTATTTCACCCTCCCCCTTTATTCCGTCTACCGCCTGCCATCTGGATATACCCCAATCGCCACCCAACACAATCATCTCGCATTCACTCCCTCACTCTTCTCAGCCGCCCTCCTCTCGCCGCCATGTTTGACGGCGACGGACTCCGCAAGCGCCCGGGGCCCGCCCCTCGCCTTATCCAAGGCCCAAAGTCTGGCCAGCGCAGCCTGTACCAACAGCAGGTTCTAGACGTGAGAGACTTCCTTGTGTACCAGCTAACAACCACAGGAAGACTCGTACACCGAGGCTCTGTCCCATATCATCCAGCGCGACTTCTTTCCAAACCTCCCCCACCTCGTTGCCACAAACGAATACCTCTCCGCGCTCGCTGAGAATGACCCCGACAAGCTCCGCACCTCGATTCGCAAGCTGGCCAAGCTCGCCCAGGACAAGGAGGAAGGTCGCTCACCAGGCCGTTCAGACCGATTCGACGACACGCCGCGCATCAACCGTCCCGTTGACAACGGCCGCACGCCTATCGGCGGGCGCGGGTGGGAGACGCCAGCCACTGTGCGGCGGCCCGCGGAGGACGAGTTTGCCCCAGAGCCGGGACCGTCGCGCAAGAAGGCAAAACCGACCGTCCGCGACGACTTGAGCCTCGATGCCTTCCAACGCAACTACACGTCCGAAGATAACGCGAGTTTTGTGCACATTATCGAGGAGGAGAACCGCATGCGCAAGGAGGATGCGAATGCGTGGGCTTTTGAAGTCGAGCGCGTGGCCGAAGGAAGGCGACTCGAGGGCGAGGAGAGGCGTAAAATGATCCTCGACGCAGCGACGAACGGTGAATGGCGGGTCGACGTCAACGGGCGCCGCCTGATCACTGGGTTAGGCAGTGGAGGAACGGACCGTGCGGAAGGGGAGGCGTGGAGGGAGCGCCGGATGATCGAGGCTAGGCCTCAAGAATCAGAAACCGAGGCGGAGCAGGGGAAGAGCGACAAGATCAAGGGCAAGGAGGCGGCAGGCCAGCCCAGCTCGGCGCTAGTCAAGAGCTCCGCGGGAGCAGTTATCAAGGCCACCGACGCTTCGGCTGCCTCCGCTCTCCCGCCACCACCACTGCAAGAGGCAGAGCTTCCTGCGGAGCACCCGCTCTCTAAGGCGCTGGTCAAAGCCGGTCTTCCGCCTACAGCTCTTGTGTCGACCGAGGACGGCGCAATCGTTCCACACCACGAAAGCGCCAGTGGATCGGGCGATGGACGAGGTCGTGGCGTGGCGGAGAAGGCGCGCCGCGACAAGCTGGAGAAAAGTGTGATGGGTGACGATGAGCCGGACGTGACCGGTGGGCGTGTGCAGCAATGGCCGTTCAAGGTAAGCCTTTCCGCCCCAGAACCCGCTGACCTAAGGCGATGAACGGTCTCATGTTCCCGCCAGACGCGTACACCAAGCCATTTGAGCAGCAGCGACCGAACGTGTCGGCCACGCATCCGCCGACGATCTCACACCGCAACACGCGCATCGCAGATGAGGAGGAGGAAAGCGGCGCGGCGCCATCTGTTCGAGGGAGCACGGTCGCTGAGTCATGGGTTGACCGCGCAATCTCAGGCGAGCGGGAAGCATACGCGCTCCTGGATGAGGCGGATCCCGACCCAGAGGACCTGCCGCCACTGATGACTTACGGTACACTGCTCGCAACACCGCGCGCGCTTGATGGCTCGACCGACCCTCTCGACGGACCCAAGTTCAAGTTCCCCGAGCCGAAAGCCCGCGACGAACTGGGTCGCAAGCTTGGCACCAAGGCTGGCAAGGCGATGTCGGACCGCGCGCGGGCTTACCAGAAGCCCTCGGGTGTATCTGCGCTTCGTGCAGCGGCTGAGCGGACACGCTTGGCGGACCGCTCGAGCGGCGGGCGGATGGGGCCGCCCGCCACGCCGCGGCGCGAGGGCAACCTAACGCCTGCAGCAAAGAGTCTTCTTGACCGCAGCCTTGGGCGTACGCCGCGGAGCGGGCTTGGGCTGAGCAGCGGGGGAAGTGCACGAAGTGCGGCGATGGAGAAGGGGAGTGGATGGGGAGGAGGCAGCCGCGGCGCACTGAGCTGGACGCCGAGTCCTGCGCCGCGCCGACCCATGTAGATTGTAGTCGCAACGACCATATGTAGCATTTACTGTCTTGTCAATATCCGTGAGAGAAGGCTGATGGGAGGTGGCCAGCGAATTGTAATGCTATACTAATGGATCGTATTTACAGGCGAGATAAGGGTAATTCCCACCACGTGGGGCAGTTACCGGATGGGGCAATCACTGGGCGTCGCGGTGGTGGGTTCCCCTTGCCACCGCAACTGGTGCATGTCATCGGCCATCTCCAAGACGACTTGCTCAACAACATCTCTCTTCCATTCTCTCTCGCCCTCTCTCCTCGCTCCCTCGCTGCCCGCTTCATCCTCTTCGACGCTTCTGTCTGGTGACCACCCCCCGCCGGCCACCTCCACGCCGCACCCCCCTGCACGTCCCACTCACCAGTCCCCCTCCGCCTGCCTTCCCACCGTCCACTCCCACGCCGCAATGTCCGCTCCAGCCTCCGGGGCCGAGTTTCAGGCCTCGAGCCCGCTCAAGAAGTTCAAGCTCGTCTTCCTCGGCGAGCAGAGTGTCGGCAAGACGTCGCTCATCACCCGCTTCGTGAGTCGTTGGAGAGGGTGCACGGTCTCGCGCTGCGATCACGAATGGCGCGATGGCGCGGAATGGGAGATCTGCGCATGTCCGGCGTTCAACCGGAGTAGTGGGAGCGAGGGAGGGCGCGCAGAGCGTGGCGTGCTGACTCCAGATGTACGACACGTTCGACAACACGTACCAGGCGACGATCGGTGCGGCCCCACGCTCGCGCTCGGTCGTGGCTAATGACAGGCATCGACTTTTTGTCCAAGACCATGTACCTCGAGGACCGTACGGTGCGGTTGCAACTGTGGGACACTGGTGAGTCTGGGTTCAGGCTTTGAGGCGTGGCTGACAGCAGCGGGGTGAGTGATGCGCGCGTCGAAGATAGGCATGTACTGACCACGCGCTCTCGGCCTGCAGACAGGTGAGAGGACGTATGCCGCTCGTACTGACAGCAGGAACGCTTTCGCTCTCTGATCCCCTCATACATCCGAGATTCGTCTGTGGCCGTCATCGTGTACGACATCACGAGTGGGTTTTGCCTTCCTTCTGGCTCGCCGGGCACGCGCTCACTCCACTCCAGACCGCACCTCGTTCCTCAACACCACCAAGTGGGTCGACGACGTGCGCAACGAGCGCGGCGAGGATGTGATCATCGTGCTGGTTGGGAACAAGACGGACTTGAATGACAAGCGCCAGGTGACGCAGGACGAGCTCGAAAAGCGTGCCAAGGAGCTGAACATTATGAGCATTGAGACAAGTGCGAAGGCGGGACACAACGTCAAGACGCTGTTCAAGAAGATCGCAATGGCGCTGCCGGGTGGGAGCAGCGAGGCTGCGGCGGCTGCAGAAAACCAGAGTGAGTTGTGGTGCGGGGTTGTTGTGTTGGGATGGGGAGAGCTAGCCGCGGGGAGTTTGTCACGCCGCCTTGAAGACGGGCTGTGCTCTCGTCGCTGGTAGCGAAGCTGGGAGATCCGACATGGCCGCTGTCTCGCTACTCCACCCAGTCCAAGGTTTTGTATCCTCTCAAAGTGGGGGAGGCGACAGCAAGCGGTATGAGGACGAGAGTTGGAGCGTTGCGGAGCGCCAGAGAACTGGTCAAGCTCAGCAAACGAGAAAAACGGAAAAGGAAGACATCTCTCATAAGATGATTGAGGAACGGCGGGTAAAGTGTTGCTGTGTCGGAAGCTACACTGGCTCGCGGAGCAGTAGCGACTTGGCGGGTATCCTTGTTTGTCGCTGGTGGAGCTTGTTTCCCGGCTGTGCGTGCGTGCAGCACAGACGCGGGAAATGGTGGCCGCGGCTCCTCAGTCGCTCGCCGGCTAGGACCGCGCAGCGCGGGATAGAGATCTCCACAGGGGTGACCCATTCGTGATGCGTGATACGTGTGTGGAGCAGACTCGCTAGAGTGGCTCATTTTGCCACCTGATCCGCGCTCACCCCAGAAATCGACGTTTCAAAGCCTGCCGACGACGTTCCCGAGGCATCCGGATGTGCGTGCTAGGATATTCTGCTGGGACCATTCGAGGGATCGAGGGCCCATGGCCCGCATCTGAGGCAACTGGATTGCGTAGGATTGATGGGATACCATGCGCACTTTCAGGCCAAGACGGCGCTCAGACGCGAGTACGTCTGGACATGCATACTCATTCGAGGCGCCTCGGATGCAGATGGGCGGTCTGCTGCCCGCTCGATCAGGACGCGAGCAAGCGCTGCCAGGCACTCCAACGGACAACTGCATTAAAGTTGTGATCATGTGATCCGCACCGCCCCACGCATCTCGCGCACGCAAGCTCCGCAGGCTCCCGCTTTGCTCTGCATGCTTTCACGACTTTTGACGCGCGACTGCGGCGGAGGCGGTGGCGATGGACGCGGCATTGTGGCGCACAGCGAACATCCTCTGCGGTGCCATTGTGCCTCGCGTCTTCACGTGCTGGTGCGATTATCCTGCTGCCTAACGCGCACGCGCTGAGTGGTCCATCGCCGTTGGAAGCGGAGCCCTCTGGACATTGCCACTCACGTCACGCGCTTAACTTTGACGCGCTGACCTACGCCAGACGGGTTGCCAGCACGCCTCCCTCCCTTCTGGAAGCAGTGTTTCGGGATGAGCTAATGCGTTCGTGGAGACAAGGGATGGGACAACAGACTAATGGCCCTGAGCCTTATGAAGCATACTTACCCAGGCCGCGCGTTGTGTCTGCGCGCTCATGCTCTCTCAGCGGCCAATGCTCGCTGCGCCATTTCGCCACGCTGAGAGGAAACATGGGCCGTCAGAGGCGACGGGTGGCGACTCGACGTACAACGACGGGCCAGGCAGCATGGCACGAGGGCACTGGCGTACGTACGCGCCTCCCGAGTACAGCGGACAGAATGCCAGGAGCGTATGCTCGCGAGTACATGTGCAGGAACAGCGGAAACATGCGTAAATGCCTTCCGGGATGGCTGCTCACGGCAGCACACCGCCCGGAACCTTGTCGCGTGCCTCCGTCGTCGCCAGGACGCGGTTTAATGAGCGCTTTGAGTGCGCCGCACACAGAGCTGATGGCAGCGCGGGTCCGGTGTTTGTGGCTCACCCTCGACTCAACTTGTTGCCACTCGAGAATGACTCTCGAGAATGGTATAAAATGGCGCGCGCCACTTTCGTCTTGCTAGTTCGCGAACGCTCTTCACGTCCCTGCTAATTTCTCCCCCACTCCAACAAGTTTTCGAAACCCCTGCCCATCTCCTTCACCCCTTCGGTTTGTTCTCACCAGGAACACCAGCCACTCCTCTGCCGTCACCATCAGTTACACCTCTCCAAGCGGCAAGTTCACGAGCAGCCCAACCATCTGCCACGCCATTAAGCGCAACCCCTACACACGGTAACTCATCACGCTTCGACTGCGCACCACTTCTGGTCCAGTTACCATGGTGCGCCTCCTGTTCTACGCGGCGGCGATCGTGCCAGCCCTCGCACAAGTCTTCGCGCCCAACATGGCGACGCCGACGGCTCGCCCCTCCGGCCTCGGCATCGTCACCTCGCTACCGATGCCCGAACTCCCAGAAGGCGAGCCGGGCACATACGGCGCTGGTGCGCGCAAGCCTCAATACGGCGCGTGGTACCACTACGAGCAAAAGCCGATCCCGGACACGGCGGTGAGCGCGCCGGGCTTCCGCCCCACGCTGGACCCCAACAGCGCGCCTGGCGAGCGCAAATACGTCCTCAACATCGAGTATCGCGCGGGGTCGCCGGACGGCTTCTTGCGCCGCATGACGGTCATCAACGGCCAGTTTCCGGGGCCGATCATCGAGGCCGTGATGGGCGACACCATGGTTATTGAGGTCAACAACCGGATCGAGGAGCCGACAGCGATCCACTGGCACGGCATCCACCAAAACAAGACACAGTACATGGACGGCGTGCCCGGCTTTTCGCAGTGCTCGATTCCGCCCGGCGGAAGCTTTACGTACCGCTTCGAGCTCGATCAAGAGAAGGGCACGTACTGGTACCACGCGCACTTTGGGAACACGATGTCGGACGGGGTCCTCGGCGCGCTGCTGATCCACGCGCCCAACGACCCGCTGGCGAGCCAGCACGACGACGACCACCTGCTCTACGTCGCCGACTATTGGCAGGACGACAGCGAGACGATCGTAGAGGCCGCCAAGTCGAAAGACGGGTATCGCGGGTGCGCGCCCGTCGATGTGCCGGACAGCGTGATCATCAACGGTGTCGGCCAAGTCGACTGCTCGTACGTCCAGCGCGGCGTGCCATGCAACACGGACGTGGCGCCGCACGAAGTGCGCGCCGCGCCGGGCAAGCGCTTGCGCTTGCGCCTCGTGAACCACGGCTCGCATTCGCTCTTGCACGTCTCGATCGACGAGCACAGCGTCACGGTCATCGAGGCGGACGACACGGCCATCGAGCCCATCCGCGTCAACGAGCTCGTCATCGCCCCCGGCCAGCGCTACTCTATCGTCGTGGAGATGAACCAGGGCTCCCACGGCGCAGGGTACTGGATCCGCGCGCGCGCCGCCACCGGGTGCTACAACGACAAATGGCGGGTGGACGGCCAAGCGATCCTGCGATACTTTGACGACGGGGGGTCGGCGGAGGGCTTCGCCCTCCCGCAAACGCAGCAGTGGCCCGGGCTGCCAGACATGGGCAACCCCGACTGCCGCGACATGGACGACCTCGGATACCCGCTCACGCCGTTGGAAGCTATCGCGGCGCCGGCGGTCGCAGACGAAACGCACGTGTTCACCTCGGTCGTCGGCGAGTTCGTCGACCCCCGCACAGGCGGCAAGTACGTCGGGTGGGGATTCAACGGCGTCCCATTCAAGAACCTCATCAACGATCCGCTCCTCAAAGTCGTACAGGACGGGCGCGAGATCGACCCCTCCCGCCTCGCGAGCGCGATGTTCACGGGCGCAGCCGCGGACATCATCATCAACCAGCTCGACGGCGCGCCGCACCCGTTCCACCTGCACGGGCGGCCCTTTTCGATCGTTGCGCGCGGCCACGGCGTCATCAACTCCACCGACGGCATCAGCCTCGCCCTCGACAACCCGACGCGCAGGGATACACTCACCCTCGGCCCGAAGAGCTGGGCCGTCCTCCGCCTTCCGCTCGACAACCCCGGCGTGTGGCCCCTCCACTGCCACATCGGCTGGCACCTCAGCGTCGGCAAGATGGCCGCCGTCGTCGTCCGCCCCGACCTGGTCCGCGCCATCCCGCAGCCCGCCGACTGGGCCGCACTGTGTACCGGCGACCCGCTCGAAATCGGCCCCGGCCGCCGCAGCTACATGCCCCCGCAGGCGCGGAGGGGGGATTAGGACGTTTGCACGACGAGCTCCGTCTTCAAACATGAGCAGCAGCGTCAGACAGATACGTCCTGCCGCGACGTTAGACATTCCGGACCATCCTAGCGTATATAGGACACTCTACACAATTCCATGCATCAGTACCACTCCGCAGCAGGCGGGACTGGCCGCCGAGCTTCCCCTAACTTTCGTCGGAAATCGTATAATCAATCGCGATCCACCGTTCTGCAGTTCTCCAGCTCAGGATCGGGATATGCACGTACGTGCGCCGCTTGTCGCCTCCTCGTTCCAGTTGCAATACCGCTCACAGAAAAGAACAACTGGTCCACTCACGCCTGACTTGGCCGTGCACTCCGACTGCAGGCAGTGCCAAAACAGCATGGAGCTGCGGAGCAATTACGATCCGCGAGCTTGGCTTGAACTCGGTCGTTTCGGCGTCGGCGTGAGCATGGCGTGCGGATCGAAATCTAGATTACCCAAATTTCAACCCTGCGCGGGAGACCCACGCCACAACCCTTCTCGTTCTGATCAAAACCCCGTTGAGCTCTCAGCCCCCACGCAAAGCGGGAAGGCGTGGCGCAGGGAGTGCAGATCTGCGACGGAACGTGTATCGCTACGCCGGCGGCCCGCGGACACGGATTAGCAGCTCAACAGCGAACGGGCTATGATCGGCGTGCGGCGTCAGACTCTTCATCGTCCGTCTCCATCTCATCCATCTGTTCATCATGGCCGACCGCAGCGCTGAGAAGATTGGAATCGTCGAGGAGGCGGACGTGCTCGCACGGTGTAATAAGACTGAGATTGATGAGGTGAGACACAAGTCGACCCTGATATTGACATCAGTACGATGTTGCTGCGGCATTCCTTGCCAATGTCGCTGCCCGCCCGGATGGGGCGGCGCTGCTCGCCCCGTGGACGGAAGAGGAGGAGCGGCGTGTGCGCCGCAAAGTACGTGCTCCGTGGCTCCGTGGCGCGGCTGACCCAGATCGATTTCGTGGTCCTCACCACGCTGTTCTTTTGCACGCTCATGAGCGGGACAGACAAGGTCGTGCTCGGGACGGCGGCGACATTTGGGCTCCAGTCCGACCTCGGGCTCAAGGGACAGCAGTACAGCTGGGCGAACTCGATGCGTGCGTCGCGTCCACGAGGCCGCTGACCCCAGTGAGCCTCGGCATGATCGCCATGATGCTGCCCCAGTGCTACTTTGCCCAGCGCTTCAACCTCATCGGCAAGCTGTACGCCGCCAACGTCGTCGGATACGGTATTGTCATGTTCGGCATGAGTGGCGTCAAGGACTACCGCGGGCTGTGGGCCTGCCGCTTCTTCCTGGGCGTGCTCGAGGGCGGCGCTCCGAGCTTGGGCGGACTGCTGGTGAGTACACTGACAGCAAAGTCGCTCACCCAGATCTCTATGTGGTGGCGCCGCGGCGAGCAGAACCTGCGCGCCGCCGTCGTGTATAGCACGCTCTCGAGCGTCGTGAACGGCCTCTTGTCGTTCGCGATGCAGTTCTACAACCCCGGTCCGATCGGCCGCTGGCGCCTCCTCTTCGTCGTCATGGCTTGCTGGAGCGTCCTCACCGGCATCGTGGCACTCGTCTTCCTCCCAAACAACCCGACTTCCGCGTGGTGGATGGTGAGTAGTAGCCGCCCCTCCGCCTTTTCTGACCCAGACCGACCGCGAAAAGGTCATCGCCGTCCGCCGCGTCGCGGGCAACAACACTGGAGTGACAAGCCAGCGGATCAAGCGCGCGCAGATCGTCGAGGGCCTAGCAGACCCCAAGACCTGGGTCCTCTTCGTGTGCACGTGCTGCCTCAACATCCCGAACGGCGGCCTCGTGGGCTTCAACTCGCTCATCGTCAAAAGTCTCGGCTTCAGCATCAAAGAGACGACGCTGCTCGCGATCCCAACGGGCGTGATTAGCTGGCTCGCTGCGCTCGCCATCGCCTTCGCGGCCCAGCGCACCCGCCGCCCCGTCGCGTGCATTATTGCCGGCGTGCTCGTGTGCCTCGCCGCGGTCATCATGCTCCACTCGGTCCCGCGGAGCAACAAAAGCGCCTCGCTCGGCGCACTCTTCCTCCTCTTCTGCTACTGGGGCCCGAACGTCGCGATGTGAGCATCCATCCCGGCTGCAAGACTGACGCCAGCGGCTCGTATCTCATCTACGCCAACGTCGCCGGCGCAAGCAAGAAGGTGACCGTATTCGGCATCATACAGATCGCGTACTGCGTTGGCAACCTCATCGGCCCGCAGAGCTTCCTCGCACGAGAAGAACCGACGTACCGCTCCGCCATCATTACCATGCTGTGCGGATACTGCGTCGCCATCGTGCTTCTCGTGACGTATGCGTTCTTGTGCGCACGCGACAACAGGCGCAAAGACACGCTGCCGCAGCCCGAAGCGGCCGAGGCGGATGGGGCCGAGGACGCATCAAGCGTCGCGGCAGAATGGAGAGATCTCACAGATAAGCAGAATCCGGCGTTCCGGTATACGTGGTAGGCAGTGTATGCATCAGTAGTGCCATCGACGCGGAGCGGCGCAGGGGAACAGCACTGCGATGACAGATTAGCGCCCAGGCCGATCCTGGATGGCGTCCGTGGACGAATATTAGTCGGCCCTTGTAGTTCAGTGGTAGAATGTTGCACTTGTAGAGCTTCACGGCTGCAGATGCAATGGTCTCGAGTTCAAACCTCGACGGGGGCTGATCAGTTTTTACCGGCGAATCGGGCAGATATGGCATTGTTGCCGCGCTGCCAACAACCGCGGCAACCGGGCTGTAGTGCAGTGGTCGTGCTGTCGGGGAACACATTTATGTGTGATCCGAGTGCGCCGAGGTAGAGAGTGGTTGAATAAAGCGGGCAAGCAGCAAACTTGCTTGAAGTGGCTGTACTTGCGGCGGCTGCCGTGACTGGTCCGGCGGAGGTACGGACATGTTGAAACTCAGAGCAAGAGCATCACGCCAAAGATGCATAGTGTAATTCTCTTGTGGATAGCTGATGCAGGTAGATCTCGGATGGGGCGGGGTTGACGCTTTCTGAAGAAGTGCAACGACAGCTGATGTGATCTCGGCAGCTCGGCAGTCGGCATCTTGATTCTCCCTCGGGACTCGGATTTCCATCCCCACCGAGATTGGCATCCACATGGGCGTCACTTCACGCGCATAAGTTCGAGCGTCAGATGCTGGTTATATATTGTGGACTTGATTTCCGTGCGGGTTACGCTATCGGCCTCAACGCTCGGTGACCGAAGTTGAATCTCGTGATGCGGCCATTAGCCGTGCGATTTCCGTCAACCTCGCCGGAGTTCCGCTGCTCCTGTGTACCGATAGGGACCCCACATGCTCGCCCGCAACCTTGACCCGGGACCGGAAGACGCCGTGGCCGTGGTGCTGGCATGGTACGCAAGCTAGATGGGGTCATTGCAGGGTCGTCATGGTGTCGTATGGACGTATGGAGGGATGGAAGCCGCCGAAAGAGACGACCGCGTTTGACCGGCTCGGGCCGGTGGAGGTGGGCATCTCTTACAGCCGCCGCCGGCCGGCATCATGACATGTGCTCTTCCCATCTCTTCTTCTTTTCTTCATCTCTCGTCTATTCCCACCGCGCGCATCTGCTCCTCTGCCGCGCAGCCACTCTCCCACTCTCTCCCGCGAACGCTCCTCTCCCACGTCTAAAACAACATGGTCCACCCCAACTTCAAGCTCGCCGAGCCCTCCCTGCTCATCACCAAGGGCTGGATCAACGACGAGCAGGTCTCCGCGGCGTCGGGCAAGACGTTTGACGTCATCGACCCCGCCAATGGCGATATCTGGACCTCGGCGCCGGCCATGGACGACTCCGACACGGACAAGGCCATCGCCGCAGCCACCGAGGCATTCAAGTCGTTCAAGGACGTGACGGCGCGCCAGCGCGCCCGCATGATCCTCAAGCTCGACGAGCTCGTGCGCCAGCACAAGGAGGACCTCGCGCAGCTGCTCGTAATGGAGTCGGGCAAGGCGCTCGTCGAGGCGCGCGCCGAGGTCGACTACGCGAGTGAGTCGGTGTGAATCTCAGCTCTCGGCGTCTCGGGTTCCTAGGAGAATTGTGCCGGCGCCGGTGGGGACCGGCCGCCACTCACAAGCATTGTCGCTGACAACAGCTACCTACTCGTGGCTCATGGCCGGCGAGGCTGAGCGTATCCAGGGCGAGGCGATCAAGGCCAACGACAACCCCACCTTGCGCTTTTTCACGCAGAAGGTGCCCATCGGCCCAGTCGCCCTTCTCTGCCCGTGAGCATCGCGGCTGCGGCTCAGCTGACATCAGATGGAACTTTCCCCTCGTCATCGTGCTGCGCAAGATGGCGACGGCACTCGCGGCCGGATGCACGATGGTGATCAAGCCGTCGCCTGAGACGCCGACGACGACGCTGGCACTTGCGCTTCTCGCCCAGAAGGCCGGCATTCCCAAGGGTGTCATCAACGTAGTCACGGCCTCGAACGAGACGACCCCCGCCGTTGGCAAGAAGCTGTGCGAGGACAAGCGCATCAAGAAGGTATCATTCACAGGCTCGACGGCAATCGGCAAGCTGCTCATGGCGCAGTGCGCGCCGTCGCTAAAGAAGATGACGCTGGAGCTGGGCGGCAACGGCGGGTGGGTGGTCTTCGACGACGCCGAGCTCGACAAGGCCGCGGACGCGCTCATGGCCAACAAGCTGCGGCACGCAGGGCAGGTGTGCGTGTGCGCGAACCGCGTCTTTGTGCAGAAGGGTGTGTTCGACAAGTTCGCCGCGCTCGTCGAGGAGCGCATGCGCAAGCTCAAGTTCGGG
Source organism: Cutaneotrichosporon oleaginosum (assembly GCF_008065305.1). Lineage (NCBI taxonomy): Eukaryota > Fungi > Basidiomycota > Tremellomycetes > Trichosporonales > Trichosporonaceae > Cutaneotrichosporon > Cutaneotrichosporon oleaginosum. Next base: position 333,955 of record NW_027072174.1, on the reverse strand, counting down.
CACGGCCTCGATGCGGACTCGACCAACGGGCCCGTCACGACGGAGCGCGGCGCCGCGCGCGCCGTCACCCTCGTCGAGGACGCGGTCAAGCACGGCGGCAAGCTCGTTATGGGCGGCAGCCGCTTCGGCACTGGGTACCTGTTCGAGCCGACGCTTGTGCTCGGCGCCAGCCGCGACGCACAGGTGTACCGCGAGGAGATGTTTGCGCCGATCGTGTCGCTTTATCCCTTCGAGAGCGAGGACGAGGTCGTCGAGCTGTGTAACGCGACGGACATGGGTCTTTCCAATTATGTTTGGACGCAGAACATTAGCCGCGCGTGGCGCTGCTACGACCGTCTCGAGAGCGGGACTATCGCTATTAACACGGCAAACGCCAACACCGCCGAGAGCCCGTTCGGGGGCATCAAGGAGTCCGGGATTGGCAAGGAGGGCGGCCTGCACCACGGCGTGGACGAGTTCTGCGTCATCAAGGTTGCGGCTATGACTGTGTGAGGGGGCGACCACGGTGTGAGGTGGGCAAGTGTGGGAGCGAGCAAGTAGAATGGTATGAAGTGGCTGCGGCATCGATACGGGTGTGGTGGAGAGCCAGCCGCAGGGAGTTGCTTGGGCAGCCGCTTGGGCAGGAGGGCGGGTCAGACGCAACGTACACTGTCGGCGACGGGAGCTGGGCGCACTACTCTCCGCTGAAAGTGTCAGTCGCAGTCGACGGCTTCACCATCAGCGGCGGTGCGGTGGGTACAGATGGCACGATATGCACTTGTTGCACCAAGTGCTTGCCCTTCAACCAATTGCTGCACTTATCGTTCGCGAGCGGCAGCATCATCGGCAGACGAAAGATTAGATTAGACGCCGGTTGCGATCATGACCGGCGAAATGTCGCCATCACGGCACACAAGGCCACGATCACGCAACTCGCCGTGGCACCAACGCCATCTCTACGTCTATGGTGCATACATCTCCCAGAGCGCCCAGTGGCATGTGATGGGTTTGTCTCACCTCCCATGCCACTATATCGCCAGAACGAAGCATGCACGCTGCGCCTATACCAACATTACAGTCCGCCGGACTTGGCCGTGTCACACGCTCCTCTGTCCATATGTCGTCAGCTGGACCAGCGCTGCTTCCCAGTGCTGCTCGCTGAGCAACCCAAGCAAACCAAGCCAGACAAACGCGAAAGACGAGCTACCTCAGTGCCTGACCCACGCAGGTGCAAGTCATGGCGACAGGCTTCACCATCTCGGACGAGTCCGATTGCTGCTGCGAGATGTCCGCCGCCACAGGCGCTTATAAGCAACAGAGCCCGCTCGAGGACAGCATCAACATCCACCATGGCGCCCATTTCAATCGAGACCGCCCCGGCCGCCGCGCCCATCGACGAGCTCAAGAACCTCTCGCTCAAGTCTGCGCCCGTCACGACCAAGCCCCAGTGGTTCAGCCAGACCGGCCGCCCCGAATCCGAGTACCCGTACAAGGCGCTCCTGCCCATCTGGGACTTTGGGACCAAGTATCCTGCGCTGACCGAATTCACGCACGCGGACCCGGGCCTGGAGGCGAAGAAGCACGCGGACCCGCGCGCGTTCCTGTCAGCCGCGACGGTCGACGAGCTCACGCCGCGCTTCGGCTCCGAAGTGCGCGGCGTGCAGCTGACAGAGCTGGACGCCGCCGGGCGGCAGCAGCTGGCGCTGTTCGTGGCGCAGCGCGGCGTAGTCGTCTTCCGCGACCAAGACTTTGTCGACGCCGACCCGGCGTGGCACGTCCGCGACTGGGGCACCTTCTTCGGGCGTCCCCACATCCACCCCGTCTCCGGCCATCCGAAGGGCATCCCCGAGTTCCACCTCGTCTACCGCGCCCCCAAGGCCGGCGAGGACACGTACTACGACGCGTTCACGACGACGCTCAACGGCGTGCGCTGGCACTCGGACGTGACGTACGAGCTGCAGCCGCCCGGCCTGACCGCGCTGTTTCTGTACGACTCGCCCCCCTCCGGCGGCGACACGGGGTACGCGGACCAGCGCGAGGCATACAACCGCCTCTCGCCCAGCTTTGCGGCATACCTCGAAACGCTGCAGGTGCTGCACTCGGGCGTGGCGCAGGCCGAAGTCGCGAAGAAGCACAACGCGCCGCCGCGCCGCGAGCCCGTCGAGAACGTGCACCCCCTCGTGCGCCGCCATCCCGTGACGGGCGAGAAGGCGCTGTTCGTGAACCGCCAGTTCTCGCGCCACATCGTCGGCCTCAAGCAGGAGGAGAGCGACGCCATCCTCAACCTCCTCTACGACCATATTGAGAAGGGCTCCGATTTCCAGGTCCGCCTCAGGTGGGAGCCGCGCTCCGTCGTGCTCTGGGACAGTGAGTGACGGCGGGAGCGTCAGCTGATCCCAGACCGCATCACGGCGCATAATGCCAACGTCGACTTTGACAACCTCGGCTTCCGCCGCCACGGAGCGCGTATTACGCCGCAGGCTGAGCGCCCGTTCCTCTAGCCTTCGAAGGTTGAGGCTAAGCCGGGTGATAGAGCAAGATCACAAGTTGTAGTATAGCGTGAACAAGATGTGCAGTGCGCAGGGGATGGCGGGTTGGTCGATCGTGTAACTCGTGCAAGCTTGTCTTCGGGTGGTCAGTGTAGAGGTTGAAGGACTATGCTGAATGATCGCGTATGTGAGAGAACTGATGTGTTGATGACGAGCTGATCAGCTGCGAATGAGAGTTTCATTCTTCCCTTCCACATCTCTCGCTCTCTCTAAATCTCTCTCCCCCTCTTGCACGCACTTCACGCCGTCTCTCGCTGTCTGCTCGAGCACACTCCGGTCCTCCGACATGCTCTCTCCAACAATACCGAGCTGCAGGAGTGCACCAGTCCTCGCCAGTTTCATCCCACAACACACCATCCGCCATTGGTCTCCCCCACCCCGAGAGCCCCACGGACCACCCATGGCCCCGCACTCCTCAGCCCGGGCAGCACGCCGAGCCTCGCCCAGCCCTGGCGCCTCGCGTCCCCCAATCACGCATGCTTGCTGACTCCGACCGGTTGACGCCGAACCGGCAACGCACGCCAGACGAATGCTGGACTGACGCAGATCCGTCACACTAATAGCCCACGAGTCAAATTACGCGCGGGCACCGACGCCGTCCCGCTCCGCCTCCCCCACCATCCGAGTCTATGCGGGTGCATTAATGTCTACAGGGCTGTAGTCGTCTACAATCTATGGGAACAAGCTTGGGCGGCCTGCGAGCGGGCGCGAGCGTGGGCACTTACAGGCGTGCGCGGTCGCGTGCGAGGTGTGCGAACGGGCACCCGCCAGCGCCAGCGACGAGCGCGATGCCCTTGCCGTCGCGCGACACGCCAAGCTCGATAAGCTTGCCGAATGCAGCGGCAAAGTGCTCAAAGAAGAGCTTCTGGTCCTTGGCGTACTTTTCGGCCCAGACGCGGAACTTGGGGTCCTCGATGAGCGCCATGTCCGTGGGCAGCGCCATGACGGGCGTGCCGGCGACGACCGTCTCGTACTGGAACGGGCCGTCCCACTTCTTCGGCACCCACTTGCGCGTGAGCAGCAGCTTGAAGAACTGGTTGCTAAAGCGCGTGGGGTTGACGACCCACTGGCCGTCAAAGCCCGAGCGGTCGGTGTGGCAGCGGCCGAGGTTGTGCGCGCCGCTCAGCGCCACGATCTCCTGGTCGTTGAAGCCCATGCGGTAGAAGACGTCGCGGATGTGCTGGGCGCCCTGGGCCGCGTCGGGGAGGCTGGGGTTAGCGGCTGTGGCTCTGAGAGGGGATGTCGGCCGAAGCATGCAAGCGAGCGCAGCTGGCGCGGCATGCTGCTCGGTATCGAACGCCGTTCCGCACCTGCATCCCGCAGGCAGAGATGGCAGATGGCAGATGACACAGCCAGCGCCAGCGATGCAAGAAGGCCCGGCTCGGATCCCATGCCGCGGCCGAACCGCATATGGAAAGCAGCAATTGCCGGATACCGGGGCCGGAGGTAGAGTGGCCATGCAAGCCGCAAGCCGGCGGCGTGCCTGCGCACGCTGCCCATGTGCTCTTGCCCACCACCGATAGCGATAACGCTGGCATGGGCATGCGGCATGCGCGGCGCGCATGTGCCGCGTAGCGTGACAGCGCCGCCATCCTCCTCTCCTCGCTCAACGGAGAAAAACTCACCGGTTCTCAATGTCGCCGCGCGTGTTCGCCTCCTTCTCAGAGGGAAAGTCGGTGCGTCCAGGCGTCCAGGGCACCTTGGGCCCGTTCATCGCCTCGACGGCAGTGACGCCGGCGAGCGTCCAGAGGTCGGCATACGAGATCCACGGGTTGGCAGCCTTGATGGGCTCGAGGAATGCGCGGGCGTGCTCGAGGCCGGCGTTTGCGCCGTCCGTGGACTGGGATTAGCGGGTGCTCGGGGAGGTGCAGGGGCCTCGCCACCGTCGACGCGGGGTGGCGGTGCGAGAAGCTCGCTGAAGCTTACCTCAGGCGCGAAACGCATGCCGGCTCTGCTTGTCAGCGTCGTGGTGGCGAGACTGAAAACTGAAACTCACCCGTTAGAACCGCCGTTTCCTGGCTTGGCAGAGTAGGTGCCGGACGCATGCCAGGCGAGACGGACGAAGATGGGGCCGGCCGAGCCGTCGTCGTAGCCAGGCTGCTTGAGGACAGCCTTGATCTGCTTGCGGATACCTATTGTCAGCGGTGTGATGGCGGTGGCGATGGGGTGGGGGGACTTACCCTCGTAATCACCGGGAGCGACGGATGATGCGGACATGTTGGAAGATGTGGAAGATGTGTAAGATGGAGATGGAAGAGAGGAGAGAGATGAGAGAGATGAGAGACGAGACAGCGACGAACAGCAGCGACTGTTATGCACTCTCGCTCGAGCACTGGCTACAAACTTTGTGCGTGCCGGTTAGCCAAGGCCGCGTACAAGCCGGAAACCGCGACGTGCTCAGGGTCCACACGACGGTCCTTCCTGATGTCCTGACTGATCGGCCGCCTCGGCCATGGCGGGGGCGGCGGGAGGACGGAAGCAAATCTCGGCCAGCGTCAGCATCTCTCTGTCAAATCGTCGCTCGGCCGTTGCGCTCATTGCAATGCTCTTCACTCGTCGCCCCGCAATCGTCCGAGACAACTCTCCTGATCGTGAGAATGACGTGCAGCCGTAGTGTCGGAGCGGTGCATCCTCGCCACTACTCTTAATCTCCACCCGTGTTCCGGTACCTCCCGGAACGCCCCAGAGCGCCGCGCCGGACGCCGTACCGGAGCCCGTGCGAGAGCCCGTGCGATGTGAGGCTATGCGGAATGGCCCTCGGCGCAATTTTCGTCATGCGGAAATATGGTATACAGACATATTGATATGATCTCCGGCCCCGTGGGCTGCCTACGACACACTCAGGTCCACAAGGATGGTAATAACTCCCAGTACAATCTCCAGGGCACTGGCGTCAGCTGTGACACGCCGCTCACTTACATGAGGAGGATGACAATCGCTTCCAGGTGCTCGCCGTGCGAGCTGTTGACCGACTCCTTGAGCAGGTTCAGCATGTCGTGCAGAACATCGACGCGCGCATTGAGCAGGTCGATGCGCTGGCCAATTTCCAGATACTGGCGACACGCATTGTACAGCGGCTCGAGGTCGGGGAATGTCCTGTGGTCAGTGATACGGCGTGGCATGGCGAGCTGTCGCGTACCAGAAGAATTCCTGCTGTCAGCTGCACGTCATACTCGAGTCACGCACCGGCGAGTCCAGGACCGAGCCAACGAGATTGATGTTAATGCGCAGAATGAACAGATTGCCGATCTGCTTCATAATCTCGCTGCGCGGAAGCTGGGCATCAGCTACGTCCGCAAACACTTCATGCCGTCGCTCGCCACTTACACCAATCTTGCCGGTCTCGCTGAGCTTCTGCGGAATGTCCTTCGTCTGCTCGATAGTCGCCGAGATCAGTTCCTCAAAGAGCGAAATCTTGACCGACTGCGCCAGCGCGTGCGACAACGCAAGCTTGGTCATGTACGACGAGCCCTTGCGCAACGTAATAACGTCGTTGAAGATGCTGGAGTCAGCTTGGCCGCCACGCACACCCACCGGGAGTAGTCAGCATAGTAGAAGTTGAGGTCCTCCATCTCTATGTCTTCGGCGCTGAGACGCTCGATTTCATACTTCTTGCTGCCGTCAGCCCACCTCCCTCTCCCAATGCCTCACATGCTGCGTAGGAACTGCTTCTCCTCCTTCTCCGTCATGCCCCAGATAACCACGGTGCCGTACTCGAACAAGAACACGTCCGGCACCCAGTCCTCCTCTTCCCAGTCTTCGTCGTCCGTATCCGGCTCGGCGTCGTCGCGGTCGCGGTCGAGCGCGCGCTCGCGATCCCGGCGCGTATTCCCGCCTGGCCGCTTCGCGAAGCCCGTCTGCCGCTTCGGCGCACGCGCCGGGGGCGTTGCGCGCCACTGGTCCTCGTCAAGATCCAACAGGTTGCCCTCAGGCACAGTCGTCAGCGGCTGCAGCGGCTTGATGACTGGGCTGCGGTGGGCGGGGGCGGGGGCCGAGCCCGACGCAGGCGGTAGATACTGCGTGTACAGGCACTCGGCCTCGAACAGGCGCGGGTGGGTGCGATAGCTCGGTGGACGGTTTGCGAGGTACGTCTGCAGACCGGCCAAGTCGTATGAGCTGAGGTTAGGGTGGAGCGCGCGAGAAAGAGTGGAGAAGAGGAGGGACTACTCACGCTGCAGTGCAGTACGCCGTCACACGGGGCAGCTTGGCCTTCTCTGACCGCGTAAGGTTCAACGCGTCGCGGCGGGCCGAACCCGCCGGAATCTGGTATAGCGGAGTGAAGAACTTGACGCCGCGCTGCTCCTCGTCACCCTCATTTGCCTCCTTATCCTCGTCGTCCTCCTCCGGGATGGTATCTGGCTGCGTGGGCAGGACTTTAAGTTCTGGGTGTTAGTTGCTACTCTCTTTCTCCCCATCCTCCAGCTCATCATCTCTACCTCCGCCGCTCCTCAGCTCTGGCGGTGGAGTAATAACACCTACTCGTATTAAGCTTCGATGTGCTGCCGTCAGCGCCGTTTCCCTCCCACTCACCGCATGGGCTGGCGCGGCTCGCGGCGCGGCGCGGGCACCTGCGCGTGCGCGTATGGCAGGGGGAGCGTATTAGGAACAGAGGGCATGGTGGGCGATAGGATTTCGTGCCATCTATCGTGCGGGATGGGGTGACCGGCCGCGCGGGCGTCGTGGAGGATGAGATGGGAGTGGGTGGAAAAGTATTGATGTCGAGTCGAGTCGAGTACGAGTCGACGGTCGAGTGCGATGGCGATGAGATGGAGGCGAGATGAGGATGGATGGGCGGAAGGGAAGAGCCAAGCCACTCCGCCTGCGGCTTCTCACCAAAACGTCACCAGATGCCACTCCTGAATCACGTGATGTACTTCTGCCTCGCTTGCACCAAAGACAGGAGACGCGACCTCTCAAAGGCGACAGCTGATCCCATATGCATGCAGTCCAAATGCTACAATCCCGGTCGGGCGCCTGGCAGGCCGACAGCAGCCAAGCAGCCCTCTACAATTCCATGTCTATGCGGCTCCAGCAGCACGGGCCTGTTCCCCTATGTAGTTGAGGGCGGAGCCAGCGCGGAGCCAGTTGAGCTGGTCAACGCTCATCGTGTGCTTGGTCGGCACGTAGTCGACCTCGCCCGAGGGCTTGGTGACCTTGAGGCGAATCTGTGCGTCCGCCTTGCCTGCAAGGAGGTCCTTGAGGCCCTCCGTCTGGACCTTGTCTCCGGCCGAGATCTTCGCGTAATCGGCCTTGTCCGAGAGCCAAAGGGGGAGAATGCCCTGCTTCTAGTCACGTCAGCCGCGTCCAAAGAATAACTCACCTTGAGGTTGGTCTCGTGGATGCGGGCGAAGGAGCGCGCGAGAATGAGACCACAGCCGTAGAAGCGGGGCTGGAGAGCAGCGTGCTCACGAGCAGATCCCTCGCCGTCTGATTGTCAGCCAGGTGACCATAGCTCAACTCACAGTTGTCGTCAACGACGAGCATCCATGGCTCTCCGCGCTTCTTGTAGCGCTGCATAATGTGGGGAATGGTATCCTCGCCCTCGGCGTCACGGGCAACGTTGATCTCGCCACCCTCGTCATTGACCGCGGTCATAAGCGTGTTCTCTGAAATGTTGGAGAGGTGGCCCTTGTACTTGAGCCAAGCACCGGCGGCACTGATGTGGTCGGTGGTGCACTTGCCGCGGACGCGGAGCAAACAGGTTAGCTCAGGGAGCTCGGCGGGCCCATCAGCGAAGGCGGTGCCGAACGGCTCAAGGATCTCGAGACGAGTTGATGTGGGCGAGATGGCAATCTCAGTCTCTGGGACGGGCTTGGGCGACGGGGTAGGCGCGAACGAAAGGTCTCCGCCGGTGTAGCCCTGGGGAGGGAGGCGGTCGCCCGAGGGAGGCTGGAACTTGAACGGCCCGTTGGGGGTTTCGATTGAGTCGGTCATGGGGTTGAAGTTGAGGTCACCGGAGAAGGCCATGGCGGTGACAATCTCAGGAGAAGCGAGGAAGTTCATCGTCTTCAGGTTGCCGTCATTGCGCGCCTTGAAGTTACGGTTAAACGAGGTGAGAATGGCGTTGTCCTCGCCCTGCTTGTCGTCACGCTTCCACTGGCCGATACAGGGCCCGCATGCGTTGGCAAGGACGGTGGCGCCGACACTCTCGAGCGTGCCCTGGAGGCCGTCGCGCTCGATGGTGGCGCGGATCATTTCAGAGCCGGGAGTGACGAGGAAAGGCACCTTGGAGGACAGACCAGCAGCCTTGGCCTGCTCGGCGATGGACGCGACGCGGGACATGTCCTCGTACGACGAGTTGGTGCAAGAGCCAATGGCCGCAGCCGAGAGAGTGCTGGGAAACTTGTTCTCGCTGATGAACGACCCAAACTTGGAGAGTGGGGTGGCAAGGTCGGGCGTGAAGGGGCCGTTGAGCTGAGGCTCAAGCTCGGAGAGGTTGATCTCGATAAGCTCGTCGAACTCGGCGCCCTCGTCGGCAGCAAGGAAACCAGCCTGGGCAGCCTGGTCCGCCGCCGCAGCGACAGGGGCACGGCCAGTGGCCTTGAGGTACTCGCGCATGTTCGCCGAGTAAGGGAAGGTCGAGGTAGTGGCGCCAACCTCGGCACCCATGTTTGCGATAGTCGCGAGACCGGTGCAGGACTGGGCCTCAACACCGGGACCGAAGTACTCGAGGATGCGGCCAGTTCCGCCCTGTGGTCAGCATAAGCCTATCTGACCGGACATACGCGAACGGTGAGCTTGCCAGCGAGGTGGAGGATAAGGTCCTTGGGAGTAGCCCAGCCGCTCAGCTGACCGGTGAGCTTGACACCGGTGATGAGGGGCGCCTTGAGCTCCCATGGGGTATCGGTGAGCGCATCAACGGCGTCGGCGCCACCAACACCGATGGCGAGCATGCCGAGACCACCTGCATTGGGGGTATGCGAATCGGTACCGAGCATGAGAAGGCCGGGTGCTGCGTAGTTCTCAAGAACAATCTGGTGGATAATACCCGATCCTGGCTTCCAGAACTCGATACCGTACTTCTTGCCTGCCGACTCGAGGAAATCAAACACTTCCTTGTTATTCTCGATCGAACGGGGAAGATCCTCGGCGGCGCCGGTCTGCGCCTGGATAAGATGGTCGCAATGGATCGAGGCTGGCACGGCGCACTCGGACAGCCCGCACGTCATGAACTGCAGCAAAGCCATCTGCGCAGACGCGTCCTGCTCGTCAGCCCCCTGCTGAACCCAACCCTCCCGGGTCGTGCGAGTGGTCACTCACCTGCATGGCTACACGGTCAGGGCGGAGCTTGAGGTAGCGCTCGCCGCGTACCTGGCCACCGCCGCCGAGCGACTCCTCTGGGTTGCGGAGGTGGGCATAGAGGATCTTCTCAGCGAGAGTGAGCTTGCGATCCTTGCCGAGGACGCTGCGGACATTGTTGAGAGTGTCGAGAAGGCGGGGGTAGGGAGGGGTAATGGAGGAGCAGTCCTTGACGGGGAGGGATGCGGGGGTGGCGAGACCACGGCGGGCGATGAGCCTTGCGAGTGCTGGGCGTGTCCGTTGGTAGAGCATGGTGATGTTGCTCCTTTCCTTTTTCCGCGGAGATGTCTGAGGACTAAAAGAGTGGGAGAGGCGACGGCGGCACGGCGGTGGAGCGGTCCAGTGATGGCTTGGAAAAGGGGGGCCTGTGGTTGGAGAAATCAATTCAGAGAGTGATCGAGTCAGATTTGGACATTTCGGATACAGGCCGATTAGCCCCGGAGGGAATAGCGGTGGAGGTGGTCCACTCCAGGTGACTCATCCCTGCCCCACTTTGCATGTTCTGACTCGGCCCACCTTCCCCCCTGCCCGTGCTGCACCTATAACCTCGCGCTCTCACTCTATCTCTATCTTTCTGTTTCTCTTTCTCTTCATCTCTCTCTCTCATCTCTCTCTCATCTCTCAACGTCTTCATCATCAGTGTCCTTTCCTCTTCTTCTATTCTTACTAACTCGTGCTCTCCTCTACCTCCTCACCGCTCCTACTCTTCACCATTACTCATCGTCTTTAGACCATGTCCGACAACGGCGAAGAGGTATGGCATCCTCCAACCTGTCCTCATCAACAACCTCACCTTCCTCACCACCTCACGCATTACACTGACGCCCCGCAGGAGAACGTCTTCGGCTATGAAGTAGACTAACGAGCACACGTCGATAGCTAACCATCTCAGTCCGTGGACGAGCTCCAGTCGCACGTGAGTCACCTGTCCTCCTTCACCTCACAGTATTGGGGTGGCGCCCACTTCGCCACCTTCCCTCCCCCTCACTGACTGCAAAGGGCATCAATGTCTCTGATATCACAAAGCTAAAGGCTGCTGGCATTGTCACGGTCCTTGGCGTGGCCCAGACGCCCCGCAAGAACCTCGCCAAGATTAAGGTAGGAACTCCAGCGGCAGAAAACTATGCTAATGACAGGGTCTTTCAGAGGTGAAGTAGCAGCCCCTATGTAGGCCTGCGCGTGCTGATCAGCCCAGGCTAAAATCGAAAAGCTAAAGGTGGGCGAGGAGGCTATCGGAAACAACTGACATGCAGGAGATCTGCCAAAAGATGCTCGTAAGGGATCCCCTTCCTCTGCCGTCTAATCTCAGCCCCCAGCCTTTGCCAGCGCCGCCGACATCTCAGAGCGACGCGCATCTGTCGTTTTCATCTCTACCGGTTCCAAGGCGGTCGACTCGATGCTCGGAGGTGGCATTGCCACGCAGAGCATCACCGAAGTGTGAGATAGACTCCAAATCCTTGTGCCCTGTTGGTTGACCAACACAGTTACGGCGAATTCCGCACGGGCAAGACTCAGCTCTGCCACACTCTTTGCGTCACAACCCAGCTTCCCGAAGACCAGGGTGGGGCCAGTGGCCGTGTTGCCTACATCGACACTGAGTAAGGAAGACACCATGCACGCCGATCGTTGACTGACAGGGGAACCTTTCGCCCAGAGTGAGGCGCTGGCGCTATCCAGCTGCAAGGACTAGTAGCTGACCTGCAGCCGTGTCCGCTCCGTCGCAGACCGTTTCGGTGTCGACAGTCAGATGGCACTCGAGAACATCCTCTGCGCACGTGCTTGGAGCTCGGAGCAACAATGCGAACTTCTGTTGGAGCTGGCTATTCGGTAGGCCTGGCGCCTTGGAGTGGCTACTAACTCGAAGCTTCGTCGATGATCGCTCCTACAAGCTCATCATCGTCGACAGCATTATGAACCTCTTTCGTGGGTGGAAGCTGGGTGGAAGCAGAAGCAATCTAATACGCAGGACAGGACTATTCAGGCCGCGGCGAGCTGTCCGAGCGCCAGCAGGTGCTGTTTGATTTGATGCTCTCAACTAATAAACAGAAGCTGAATCAGTTCCTGGCTCGTCTTCAGAAGCTGGCAGAGGAGGTGCGCGTGAACGTGGCGTCGCTAATTCCAGTTCAACGTTGCCATTATCCTTACCAATCAAGTCCAGGCTGATCCTGGAGTGAGCCTTCTCAGAGACGTTGATCCACTGACGTTCAGGCTGCTGCAATGTATGCGATTCACCCCTCTGATATTGACCATCAGGTTTGCTGCCGCGTCAAGCGCCAAGCCCGTCGGCGGTGAGTTGTAATAGTGCGACGCTGATACCAGGTCATATCCTCGCCCACGCGTACGTCGACGCGACCGCACCATCCTTACCACAGCTCGGCTACCCGCGTTCAGCTCCGCAAGGGTCGCGGCGACGAGCGTATCGCCAAGCTGCAAGACTCGCCTGACATGCCTGAGGGTGAGGCGACCTATTGTCTCAAGGCTGGGTAAGCAACGCCACATCGGTACCGTTCCAGCCGCTAACTAGCAGAGGTTGGGAAGGTCAGCAACTCAAAATCCACACTGATTAACGACAGACACCTAAATCTCATTTGGGTCATGGAGTGTTGACATCTGCTTCCATCTCACTACTGCATTGATTCATCATCGTTGACTGCTTTTAGAATGTATGTGTGCAGTCATACCACGGCTGGATTGCTGGAAGCTGCAACGGCTTGCGCCCATCTCATGCTAAAGCATGTGCCGAGCGGATAGTTGGGATAGGGCAGACGAGTATATAGTCTTGGATGACGGACACGGAGGGGACAAGCAGCTGCGCCGCAGTATCGCTGCTCGCTGTTGCGACTGCGCCATCGCTTGTTGCATCAATGGCCGTGGAGCGCGTGGACGACTGCTGTTGTACAGAGGGTTTGATCCTATGCACTCGAGTAAGAATCGTCAAGTGACATGCCTGGGCAAGGGGTGCTTTGTAGACAGCGATTAGGCCAACGATAATCGTGGTAGTCGCCAAAAGATATACAAGACCGTTTGAAGAGACGACAAGTGGCGAATAACAAGCCGATCAAAACAATAATGACGTGTCACATGTCTGTCCTGTGACAAGCCAACCACGCCACAACCCCTGTTCGCGTCGTTCCTCCCTCCAACAACTACAATTCATTCACTCTTCACTCTCCACAACAATCTCTCCCCCCCGCCTCTCATCCCGAGCAGTTTCTTCCCGCGTGACAAGTGATGAACAAGCGGCCGCATAGCGGTCTCGGTCTCCCAGCCAAACCCATGGCTCCTCCCCAGGGCGGCCCCGCGCCGCCCCTTCCCGCTGGTCAGCCGCCCCAGCAGCAGTACACCCAGGACCAGCACGCCGCCGCGTGGGCCGCATACTACCAGGTATGTGTCAGCGATGACTTGCTTTCTCGTTCTGTTTCCTTGTTAGGCCTGCGCTAATCTCAGGCGAACCCCCAGGCAGCTCAGCAGGCTGGGTATGGCGCGGCTACGGCCCCTGCCGACCCGTCCGCATCCAGCGCCTACGCCAACTACGGATACGGAGCCGGCGCCTCGCACGCGCAAGGCTACTCCGCCCAGCAGCAGCCGAACTACCAGGCTCCGAGCCAGCAGAACTACAACCAACCGCAGGCTCCGAATTATCAGCCGGGCTACGGACAAGGGTACAATGCGAACGCAGGTTACAATCAGCCGCAACAGCAAGGCTATGGTAACTGGAGTGGGCAGCAGTCGCCTCCCGGTGCTCGGTACGGACCCACACCGCAGAACCCCACGGCCGGTGGGTACACACCGCAGAGCCAGAACAATTACTATGCGCAGGGACAGGGCTCGTACTCGCCCTCGCCAACCACACCTGGCTTCCGCCCGCCCCAGAATCGTCCTTATCAGCCGCAGCCCGGTGGACCCCCTGGTGCAGGCTCACGTGTCGGCCAAGGGCGTCCGCCCGCTGGCGGACCACCTCCTGGAGGTCCCTCGTCAGGAGGGCCGGGCGGACTTGGTGGGCCTGGTGGCTTCCCTCCCGCCAAGCGTCCCCGCTTCGACGGTCCCGGCGGCGGCGGAGGAGGAGGAGGAGGTGGTGGTGGTGGTGGCGGCGGAGGAGGAGGTGGCATGTCTGTCCGCCCGCCCAACCCTCGCCCTCCCCCTCCGTTCGGCAGCGGCCTCGCACGCCCGATGAACGACCGCGGCGGTGGCGGAGGGCGTGGCGGCGCGCCGCCCCCGCCCATCCCCCGCATCGGCTTTGGCACGCCCCAGCAGCGTCCGCAGCGCGGCGGGATGCGCGGAGGTGGCCCCATGGGCAGAGGAGGCGGCATGATGGGCCGCGGGCCGCCTATGCGTCAGCGTGACCAGCGCGAGATGCGTCCTCCCCGCACACAGCGTGTCGAGCCTTCTCCTCAGCAGGCGCGCAAGCGCAAGGACAAGGACGCGAAGGAGGCGCGCACCACAATGACCGACTTCCGCATTGTTGGCATTGAGGTCAAAGGGCTCGACTGGAGCTGGGGACTTGTCGGCGAGCACGTTGTCGAAGCCAAGGACGAGAAGGCCGACGACGTCAAGCCCGACGTCAAGCCCGACGTCAAGCCCGACGTCAAGGAAGAAGACAAGGGCGAGCCCGGGAAGGTTGAAGAGGCCGAAAAGACCGACGAAAAGCCCACGCCGGAAGTTGTCGTCAAGACCGAAACTGAAGAGGATGCTCAGGCGAAGCCGGATGCCATTGAGAAAGAGGAGAACCACGAGGCTGCGGATGAGAAGCGTGGCGAGAAGCGCAAAGCTAGAAAATCAAGCGTGGATGGCGGTGAGCTGCTGGAGCAAATACTGTGCTAATATCAGACGAGGCGCAGTCGCCCAAGAAGCGGTCTTTCGTTGTGACGCACAACAAGGTGAACACCCCCGGCGACGGTTCCTCGCCCGAGTCAAACCAGAACCGCTTCCGCATCTACTTTGAGTCGCCTCCCGAGCTTGACCGCGTCCCCAAGTCGGCAAGGCGAAACCCCAACAAGCGCTGGCGTCGTGAGTCGACCACCCTGACTCTGGATGAGACCCTCCATGAGGAGACGCACGCGGAGGCGCATGAGGAGCCATCGGGCGCGGCTGAGGCTGCCGCCCCGACCGAGCAGGTGAAGGTTGAGCCCGCCTCAGAGGCAGCTCCCGAGGCCAACGGCGACATGCTAGCAGAGGGCGCGGCTGAGGCCAAGGTCGAGGCTGCTGCCGAGCCTGCCGGGCCTGCCGTGTCTGCCGAGTCTGCCGAGTCTGCCGAACCGACATCAGCGGCTGCGCCTTCGGAGACTGCCCCTGAGGTATCGGAGGCCACTCCTGCTGCCGAGAAGGAGGCGCCTGCTGAAGGTGCAGAGGACAAGGAGGAGGCTGGCGATGTTTCTATGGTCACGGATCCCGGAGCTGTCGAGGGTACCACCGGCGAGGGCGAGGAGGCCGAGCACTCCGGCCTCACTGGTAAGGAAGCTTCGGCGGCAGAGGTTGAGGCTGCGCTCGCCGAGTCGGCGCAGAATGCGGCCTCTGCCTACGGCTCGCGCCAGAAGCCGCGCGGTCGTCGTTGGTCGACGAGCAGCATTGGCAGCGATGCCGAGACAGATATCACGGCGTTGGCTGGCGATGTAACACAGCCGTCTCTTAACCGCGTGTCAGTTCTATACGAGGACAGCTCGCGCCGGCTCGTGTTCGACGCCAGCGTCGTCCAGAAGATCCGCATCTTCCGTGGCGAGGGCCGCATCGAGGTCGACCTGCATGCACCTCAGCCAGCGAAGGAAGCTGAGGCGAAGGAGGGTGACAAGGATGCTCAGAAGGAGGCTTCCGCCGAGTCGGAACTTCCGAAAGGCATTCTGGTGAGAGGGTTTGAGAGCCGCGCTGACCCCAGGTCGAAACGTACGATCCTGCCGAGCAGCGCTTCACCGCATTGTCGCGCGAGAAGCTTGATGCATTGTGGAAGGACGACGAGGACAAGTCTCTGC
The DNA here is from genome assembly GCF_008065305.1 of Cutaneotrichosporon oleaginosum. NCBI lineage: Eukaryota > Fungi > Basidiomycota > Tremellomycetes > Trichosporonales > Trichosporonaceae > Cutaneotrichosporon > Cutaneotrichosporon oleaginosum. The sequence goes on along the minus strand of NW_027072174.1, from coordinate 318,165 downwards.
CGCCGCTGCACCGTGTCTTTGGCAGTGCCACGCCTTCGACTGAGCCCATCACCCTCACCGTCTTCCTGAACAAGAAGAAGCCGCTGAGTGAACCGAAGTGGTGCCGCACGAACCAGGCCGACGAGTGGCTGTACGAGCAGTTTGGACGGCGTGCCGCCTCCGATGCAGGCTGGCGCGGCAAGCTCGAAATTATGGACCCGGATGCGGTGAGCTCCCCTCCTTATCTTCCGCTGACACCAGCCCCCGACGTTGGCGAACATGCTCGAGACATGGAAGAGCGGCTCGAACCACGGCACGGCCCAGCAGCGCGGCGACTTTACTTCCTCGCTGCTCGCCTCGCCCAACGACCTCCTCGAGATCCTGATCCGCCTGACTCGCGGCGACCGCAACCCGACCGCAGCGGTGGGCACGGGCCCAACCAGCGCCAACGGGCCGCTCGCGACCGCCATCCGCCCCGACTCGCCGTACGCGTCGCATCAGACGCACGTCTCGCTCGCCATCCTGGCGATGTACCGCCTCACGACGGACTACGCCAAGCAGGCGGGCAAGACCGAGGCGCTCAACGACCAGATCGCAGACATCATCCGCTCGCTGCCCGGGCATATGATCCACCGCAGCCTCGATGGGCTGTACAAGGAGTGGCTGGCCGAGCGGCGGGGGTAGCCCAGTGGGCCAGTGAGTGCCGTCTATGGCGTGCGTGAGCGCGGAAGGACTGAATGGCCGAGGCATGGCGATGGCCGAGGCAGGAGGGGGAGGTTACGTGGCCGCGAGAAACAAGAAATGAGGAGCAGGCGAGAAGCGATAGGACAGTGGGAGCCGGTCGATCCTACCCACGCACCCACTGCCGGGTGCCATGCAGTCGTGTCCGAGTTGTGTTGGCGATGGCGTGCGGGAGATCTCTCGCAGCCGCAGCAGTGTCCTTCTTACCTTCGTCCTGGTGCGTGGTGCAGCGTAGACAGTCGGGAGCATGCGGCTTCCGGCGCCTTCTGACCGCACTCATGGCGTGGCGTGGGAGCGTGGGAGGAGGCGAGGTGCAGTACAGTAGCAGATGCGCACAGCACTTGGCAGCAGTCCGCGCGTGGGGCGACAAGGGAGGACGACGGAGTAGTGGGGACATGGACAGAGTCCGGTGTATATGCTCGCCTGCACACCGCAAACGTGGCCCACGCGCGATCGGGGCATCGAGCCCACAGCGTACGGCAGCGGAAACGTCTTTGCCTGGTAATTCGTTGCAGATCCTGACGGCAGCATGTTCTTTTCGAAACCAAAGTGAGCACGGCGTGTTACCCGGACGCACTTTATCAAACCCAACACCATTGCCTGCGACGTGGCGTGGTTGTTGCAGTCGACAAGGGACTGACGCGTGCTACTGATACCAACTGACCCACTGATTCTCGTCGCGCGTGATACAAACACCTTATGCATGGAACTGTGGTCATCTACAAGCGCCAAGTGTTCACGATACACATGCACTGTCCGTCTCGCGACTGTTCCTCAAAGACGTTTCTAGTGGCTCAGTAGGCCATGTACATGGACAAAGGGGAACGGACACGGTCGTTGCGGCGGGGTGAGGGGTTGCGACATGCGTCCTGTGACTGAACTTGTGTAGCGGAGTGGGTGAGCGATGCACCCGCGTGAGGCGCGAGATCCAATGTCAGGCGCTTCAACGCAGCGATGGAAGAGGTCGGGTTGTGGCGAGACGACGGCCACAACGACGGATGAGTTATGCCCAAGCCTGACATTCTCTGATTCGCCGTACTCTCGGAAGGCAGAGGCCACGAATGCTGATAAGCCGTAGTGTAGTCGAACGGCGAGGGCGTAGGGCGCCAGTGCTCGAACGGAAGGGACGTGCGCCACGCCTCCATCACAACGGGAGGTTGGCGGGGCGTCGGGGCGAGGATATTTTCATTAGACTTGACGGGGTTGCATGCAGTGCGGCCAGAGGAAGCTCGATCGACCGGAACGGAGGGCCGGAACGGCTCAACCCATGGCTTCCATGACGGCTCGGGGGACTGATAGCGAGTCTGCAGGGGAGTGTTGGGGTGGGGGTCCAGGCAAGGAGGCGTAGCCGACTCTGGCGTATCGAGCTGATCAGTAAGGTCGGGGATGGGGATACCAGGGGAAAGGTTGAGGTGAGCGATACCTGGTCCAAGCGCAACTGCTGGTCTGGGATCTCTGGGCTCGGTGAGGACGCAGGTCAACCAGTTGCGCACGGCGCGGAGGCGAGGCTTGGCCTCGGCTCCAATCTGACGGATAATGGCCGTCGCCTGTGTCATGTGTCGTGGCTCCTCAACTCTGCCGCTCCAGATGGTCGCCACAGGCAGGAGTCAGAGCTCTGCATCCAGACATTCCAACACTCACAAATTTGCCTTCATCTTCAGCCATAGCAAATACGTGCCAAATGACGCCGATTATCTGCAGGCCGTAAACGATGCGAGTTCCCTCGGTGCGCGGGGCGAACGTCTTGGGCTGTAGCTCGCGGGCCTGGTTGTAGATTCGAGAGTACATGGCGAGGCTGGTGCGCATTGCGCTAAGCAGCCGTATGTAACCTTGGGAGACGTCATCGCATCGTCCAAGCGGTTCCACAAACAGCCACGGGAACCAGCCGTCAAGAAGGGTCTCTGATCAGTCAGCGACGGGCATATACTCTCATCCTACGCTTGGAGGAGGACCAAACGATGTCTTGCTCAATCATGTTGGGAATCAACGCGCATCCACAGACTCCACGCTTCCCCGATGTCTTAATGGAAACCTCCATCGCCTCGCTGCGGAGCCCAAGGGAGAAGCCGCTGCCATGTTCGAAATTAGGGAGTTCGAGAAGCTCAAGGATGTCGACATCGAAGGGCTCACTCGTTCTGAGATCAGCATATTGGCAGATGTACACTCACCGGATAGCAACGGCAGGCCAATCGGTGAGCGCATTGACAAACCCGCGAAGAATGTCGTAATAGTCCTCGGCCGGCGCAAGGCGCGCATCGCACGCGAACACGTCGTGCATAGTGCAATGGGCATGCGCTAGTGCTAGAGCAGCTGGGAGACACGTTGGTGCGCCGTATCGCGCCGGATTTGCAGCAATCGCACGAGTCGCACTCGTGGGGCGGGCGCCACCCTAACGTCAGTGGCAAGTCAAGTTGTGCTGGGGAGCAGTTGTGTATGAGAGTGAGGCGGCGCTGAAGGAAGGTGGGAAGTGACTAAACAGTTGTGTGTGTGTGTGTGTGGTGTGAAGCTCCGTCGTCTCCCCGACTTGAGTCTCGCACGCCGCTTTCCGTCAAAGCAAGCGACTCACAGCAGATAATGCAGCCTCGCCAGCGACGAGGACGGACCGGTCGCCGTACAAGATAGACTCGGTATATGAGCCGTTGAGGATGCTCTTTTTGGGCTGCGTGCGGATCTCATGAGCGGGAATGTGTATCACGCCGCTGCTGAAGAGTGCAAGCAGGTGCCGTGAGACGCTGTTCTTAGCCTCTGTGCCACTGACGGTGGCGGATTGGCCGGACTCCGTCACTTGGCTAGGGACCTGTGTATGGTTTCGCGACGGGGTGTAGACTTGCCCATAGGTGACCGAGGTGAGTGGCTCTCCACCGTTCTTGCCGTTGAGCGTGTAGTCCGCCTCCCAAGTGCCGGGAGGGCTGGTGAGGCGAGGAGAGGTGGGGAGACCCGGGTACGGGGTCAGTGGAGTGGCAAGGACGGCGGAGTACGTCGTGGAGGTGGAAGATACGCCCGAGGTGCACGAGGAAGGCAAGGGGGACGCGTCAGTGGGTGTGAACTTGCTCGAGGAGTGTGATGTTCGAAGCTTGTTACTCGGGATGAGGTCGGGGACCCAATCGTCTTCCTCGCCATCGCTGTCGTTATCACTGTCGTTCAGAGATGCGCTCCAGTGGTTGAGGTCGTAGTAGGTTGCGGGTACGGGTTGAAGGGGTGGGAGAGACCAGCGCTTGGCGCGGTCCTGAGGGGAGAGCATAATGCTGTGGGTGATGGAGAGGGGTCAGCGATTGAGAGACAGAGACGACGAGGGGAGCGAGGAGGGGAGCGAGGGGAGCGAGGGGAGTGGAGGGAGCGAAGAGAGTGAAGAGATGGATGAAGACCAAAGAGATGATGATGAAGACGAAAGAGAGAGAAAGAGAGAGAGAGAGAGAGGAGATGAGGAGATTGTCGCTCTGCATTTGTCGGGGGCGACGAGGGAAGGCGCGCGCCTGTCGTCTTTCGGGGCCGGTTGAGGATCGCCACACATTCACATTCAACCACTCTCTCACTACTCAATTCATCAATTCACTCTCCATCCACTCGTCACCCTCGTCATCCTACACCTCCGCTGCATCAGTACATCAGTCAGTCAGGCATTCAGTCACCTTCGCGGCCGTGAATTATCCATTGACATGCATAGAAAAATCGATGGCGGCCTTATGGACGAAAAACGCAAGTGAATGTCGTGGGCTGGTCGTTGCCATCGACTCGGCAGTGGTCCTGGTCTAGTGTCCTATGTCGTAAACCCCTCTCTCATTCAGTGTTCTCTAGCGTCTGTGCGCCGAGCGCGAGTGCGGGCGGGCGGGGTGTGTCGTGATGCTGGCGCGCTCACTTGGGCACCACGGGCGTGTACTGCTGCGCGCCGTAACCGGATCCCGGTGATCCAGGCGAGTGGAACCCGGGGGTAGGGTACTGCGCCCCCTGCGGCAGCGGCGACGGCTCGTCGCGGTACGGCGACGCGGCGCCCGAGCCGCGCGAGTACTCGCCGAGCGAGTTGGACGACTCCTGGCGCTGGCCCGGGTGCAGGCCCTGCAGGTCGGCCGTAGCCATGGTGCTGATCGACGCGTGCGCCGACGAGAAGCGGTTCGGGCGCGGCGCAGTCATGCCGCCCATCGGGTACGAGTCCTGCTCGCGGTACGCCTGCTGCGCGTCCCAGGCGCTGTTGTCCTGTGAGTTGGCGCCGGCGTACCAGCCCTTCTCGTCATTGGCCGGGCGCTTCTTCTTGCGGATACAGAGGCAGAAGACCAGGAGGCCAAGGAGCGCGCCGGCACCGACACCGACACCAACGCCGAGACCAATCTTGGCGCCGGCCGAGAGACCCTCAGTCGTTGCGCCCTTCTGCGCATTCGCGACGGCCGAGTCGGTCGCCTCCCCGATCTGGGCAACGTCGTCCTCCGTGGCAGTGGCAGTGACACTCGCCTCGGGCGGAGGAGGCGGCTTCCAGTAGGCCTGCTTGATAATGTCGGCGGCCTTCTCAGCGATACCGTAGGTGCTGGCCATCAGGTGGGCCGAGATGTGGAGGGGAATAACCGACGAGTCGACAACACGAAGGTTGTTGGTGCCGTAAACGACCAGGCGGGTGTCAACGACACCGCCCATCTCCTCGGGAAGCATCGACGCAGTGCCGTGGGGGTGGTACTCTGTCGAAGCACCGTTCTGCATGGCCGTGGTGAGGGCGGAGCCGTTTGCACCAGCGGTGCTTCCAGTCTCGCCCGTGATAGTGCTTGCGAAGGGGCCAGCGTTGACGAGGCGACGAACCCATCGCGCACCAGCGCCAATGATCTGGCGGTCAATGTCGACGGCGTAGTACGAGGGGTCGATGTTGGGCTTGGAGAACGCGCTGTTCGAGCTAATGTGGCATGTACCGCGCGAGAAGGGGTGCTGGAGCGCGACCTGAATGCCGATGTTGTTGGCGCCAGCGCCCCACATGGACAGAATGATCTCGAGCTGGCCAGTCGAGTCGGTGAGCCAGGTCTTCTGGATGTTGTACTGGGCAGTAAGACCGGCGCGTACGTTGGCGGGCATGTTGTGGGCGTCTCCCACGTCGGCGACAGTCTGGGCGACGTTGATATTGGCAGCGGCAGCAGAGGCCTCGGCAGCACTCGTAATGTCCGCCATGCTCACGTAGCCGACGGCCTCGTTGATATAAGTCAGAACGCCAGACTTGTTGCTCTTCCACTCGGCGAGAGCCGCGGCGATGGCATCCTCGTTGCTCCACAGCTGAGCCCAATTCTCAATCTGAGTGGTCGAGAAGTACATGGTGCTCGAGGCGTGGTCCTGGAGGTTGTGGCCAACGGGGAGGTCCTTGCGAACAGCAATGCCGAGCGGGGTGAGGACAGACGAGGGGCCAATGCCCGAGAGCTGGAGGATCTGGGGCGAGCCGATGGTGCCACCGGCGAGGATAACCTCCTTGTTGGCCTGAACCGAGTAGATTGCGCCGCCAGACGATGCGGAGAATGAAACACCCGAGGCAATAATGTTGCCAGAAGCATCGGTGGAGCCGTTGAAGAGGACCTCGGTGACCTGCTGGCCAGTGAGGATTACAAGGTTGTCGCGGTTGGGCTGCGAGTCGATGTAACCGGCCTTGGAGTCGCAACGGGTCTGGTTGGCCTGGAAGAGAGTCGAAGGAGTGATAGAAACGCCGCGGACATCGCCAGCAGCCAGGTCCTTGTTGGTGAAGCCAAGAGCCTCCCAAGATGGGACCCAGTTGGAGGTGAAGGGGTAGATGTAGCTGGACCAGCCAATGTGGATGGGGCCGTTGGTACCGTGGGCGGTCGAGTCGATGGCAATGTGGAAGGTGTCAATGTTGGACTGCTCGGGCCAGCCGAGAGTTTCCGACTTCATGATGTACTTGTTCATCTCCTCCCAGTTCCAGGTGACATTGCCGCCGGGGTTGAGGTCTGCCCATGCGTCGTACTCGTGGCTGGACGCACGACCCCAGAACATACCGTTGACGGCGCCCGAGCCACCGAGCAGCTTTCCTCGAGGCCATTTGACCTGCTTGCCGCCAAGGTTGGCCTGGGCAACCGTCTCGTACTGCCAGTTGCGACCGGGCTTGGTGTTGACAGACTCGCCGTAACTGAGACCTGGAAGAAGTGGTTAGCGAAAGATCGAGACGACACGACAGGGGAACCGAATGCGAACCGAACAGGTCGATCGGATCGCTGGAAAGAATGTAGATCTCGGCCAGCATCTCGGCACGTCGTTATGCTTACCTGGCACGTCAATGTTGTCGCGCACGTCCGAGCCGTCGCTGCCGGCCTCGATCACGCAGACGGTGACGTTCCTCCACTCGGTGAGACGCGCGGCGAGGGCGAGACCGGCGACACCGCCGCCGGCAATGACAAAGTCGAAAGCCTTGCCATTGACCTGGGATATATCATCGGTGATGCCGCGCTTAAGAAGGTGGCGGTAGGGGTTGTGGTGGTAGGCGGCGTCGTTGTCCCGGTCGCGCAGAATGGCGGCGGACGCGGGGACCGCAAGGGCGGCGAGCGCGAGGGCGGCGGCGTGCATGGCGGGAAAATTGGGGGAGGGGCGGCCCAATGACGCTAAGACGACCGATGCGGCTGCATGGGCGTGAGTAGGAGCGATGCATGGCGAGTTCTGATGACTCACGGAAGAGGAGGAAGAAGAGGAGCTGTGCGCAGTCGAGGCGGGTGGCCGTGCGGACTGTGCGGGAAATGCGAGAAAAAGATGTCGTCGCCGGGGAGGAGGGCGACGGGGAGGGAGAGGGGGGAGTTGGGGATAGTCGAGGGGAGGGGAGGAGATGACCACGACGAGGGAGAGAGAGTAATAAAGAACGAAAGATGACGATCGAGAGAGTAGTAGATGGTTAGTGAATGCGACGACGAGGACTGAGGAGAGTGTGCATAACGAGGGTGCGCGCGGGGTGGCTGATACAGGACTACAGGACTGGAACTAGGGCGCTCCTAGTCACCCACAGTATTGCGACAGCGGCGGTGATTTTGCGGGCAGCAGCGAGGTCACCATGCTGGCCAGTAGGCCAGCGTAGTCCCAGCGCAGGCCAGCGCAGGCCAAGGGCTGCCAAGAACGCGACCCGGGGGGGTGGGACCTGGCCCTTCCGGCCCGCCAGCCCACCACTCTCTCTCTCTCTCTCTCCTCCCGACTGCCCAACTGGTGCCGTCGAAACTCTGGCTGTGCCGTTTCACTGCTAGATGTGGTATCGCTGTGCTTTCTGCCAGTCTTTGGGGCTGCATTACAAGATGGTGGCTGAGCCTGTATCCAGGTGGTGGCGGCGAGCTCTCACAGAAAGAATAGGCAAAAAGTGCCTTGCACCGCCTGAACGAACGACCGGATCGAGGGTTCCTGAGGAGCCGCAGGAAAGAGAGGTGTGCGGGGCAGTGAGCTAGAGTTGGCCTACGACATCTCTCAAGCTCGACGCGTTTTCTGGGCAAAGCGGCGGCGCGGAAGCGCGCGGCAGATTGCAGAGCGCGCGCTCTGAACGAGGGAGAGATGCTGACGAGAAATTTCAAGGATGAACCCTGGCCCTGACGATTCATCACCCTGGAACACCGACCGCGTCCCTGACGCCCACGTTCATTGTTCTCCTCATCATCACCTCATCTTTCTCGACTGCAACGCTCGCGCTCATGCTCATGCTCTCGCTGTTTCCGATGGCAGGCGTAGCAGCTTGCACGCCACTGACCACTGACTGCTGGCTAACACTAGAGCATGACAGCACTAAAATGCAGGTCTACGGATCGACGCCCATGCCAAAATTACGCAGGGCGCTGCGCGAATGGCCGCTGGGTCGCATCGCCGCAGAGAGCTGCGGCGTGACTGGTCGCATGTACGCGCATATAGAAACGTTGTCAGGCCGCGTCAAGCAGCGATAGAAGAGGAGATACGACCGAATGGAATTGTAATGGAGATTGGTGGGACCTAGAAAGACTTGAGTTACACATTACGAACGTGATAAAACGTCAACCGAGGAACTCTCAAGCTCCCAGCTCACAACCAGAGGCGCTCAACACACACGTCAAAGTGTCAACATTCACACGTTCACTTCTTCCTCATTCCCACTCCCCACTCCCAAACAACAGCCCCACCCCCAACAACAACCCAACCTCAACTTGGCACCATGTCAAGCGACAACAATCTCGTCAAATTTCTCTGCGCCCATTACGAGCCCACCATCGCCTGGGCTGCCCCCCCTGTACAGCACGCCTCTGTCCCCACTCACGTCGGGCCTCACAAAAAGCTAGGCATTCCATCCTCCTTCCCTGTCAAAGTCCCCACCTTTCCCCTCCTACGCTCCGCCAACCACACGCACTGCCAAAACATCAAAGGTGTCAAATCTCGACCGTTCTTTCTTGTCCAGCCGGCTACAACCAAAATGACGGACTCGATGGCACAGGAACTCCTCTTCAAACTCGACAACAATTACGATAGCATCGCATACACGCCACGCTCGCACTCGGCTCTGAAGCACCAGTGTGAGACCCATTGGGTCTCGTCCTATGCCCACACTGCACAGAAGGTCATCGAGCATGTTGATCCCAACTGATGCTTGACTGCTGAATGGTCCCAATCGAACCAACCTCTGACCGGATGTTTCTGTTGGAAGGAAGACCCCGGCTTGTGATTTGGGCTGTGGGCGAGACGGTTGGGGAAGCTGAGCGGCGCGTCAACAACCGTCTCGCCCACAGCCCAAATTACGATGATCTCGTCGCTGGAACTGAGCACGTTGACTGCAGTATCGAGTTCAAGACCGACGCCCTGTTTGGAGACGAGGTGATGGACGCTCTAGATCACTTCCATGATGGAGGAGGCAAGGCAAAGGTCTTCAAGGATGGACAGGAGCTCCCTGTCACCTTTGACTTCTGGCATGCTGACATGGTAGTCAGCCACTTTTTGCGTCCAGTAGCCCTTGGCTTTCTCCAAGTGGTCGACAGCGCAGCCTTGTCCACTGTGCTGACAACGGCGTATCAGCTTCAGAGCAATGGCAACAGGTCCCTCCCTGCCGTTTTTGATGAGGAGAGCAAGACCTACCTACTAGCAGGTAGCTGGTCACAAAAAGAGACTGCAGCTGGAAATCCAGCGGAGCCCGACGCAATGTCGGCTATTCTGAGTATACCTGAGGATACAGTGAGTCATCATATACAGTTACTTCATATGGAGCGCCCTAGGCTCAGGGTGGAGTGAGGCGGATCTATGTACTGGCTCCAGCTCGTTGCATCGTTCATTTACTTCTTACCTCTTTCATGTCACGCGCTCAGGCAGTCCATCTCTCAGCGCAGCGCCCCTCTTGCACTCACTTCCCCCCCGCTACACTCTGGGACGGGTGGGCGGATGAGTAGCGGACTGAAGCGGATACCTCTGGAGTCCCCTTGACATGCATCTCTACTCGCTGTTTCAAGGGCAATGGTGGCCTTGCAACACGAAACGGCTGCGTTGACGCAGAGGGTGCACTACTTAAAGCAGTGGTGCGCCCTCTTGAGCGGATCGTTCAACGTAACATGCACGTCTCGCTCGCCCCTCTGCCGTTGCCAACGATCAACGACGCCCCACACAACATGAGTCATTGCTGTGCAAAACGAATCTACTTGGCAATGGAGGGCGCAGGTCGCGCCAGCTATACATGATGGCAGACTTGCCGTCTACTCCTCAACTTCCCTCTCCCCCTCTTCTCTTCCCTTGGTCACCTCCCTACTCTATTCACGCTCCATCTCCATCCAGCGTTCTCCACTTCGCCAAGGTCACATAGTAGGTGTAGAGCTCGAACTAACATCATGATTAACGAGCTAACGTCAGGTTTACTCTCCTGACTTCCTCGCTGGTCTCGGCCCCGCCCTCGCCATCGCCGAATCACCCCCCCCTACCCCCTTTCCCCTCCTCTTCCGCCCTTCCTCTCCACCTCCTCAATGCCCCGTGCCAGCCGTAAGGGTCTCACAGGAGAAGAGCTCCACAATGTCATCAATGACCTCAATGGCAAGGACCAGTACAACGGTACCTTGCACCAGTTAATCAAGGACGCGCTCAAGAACCGCGGCGCGTGCTCGATGAAGGCGAAGGTCGTGGGAGGAGGAGACAACAACCGGCCTCTCCCCCAGCTCAACAGCGGCGGGTACGCCGTCAACGAAAACGAGTCTCGGCTCTGGGAGGTATGTGGTTTTTGCCGGAGTCCTCTGCAGTCCAGCAGTCCCCGCTAATGCACTCAGGCTTTCCGCATGGTTGCTCCTGACAGGTTCCTTCTCCATCACGAGCCCTGCGACTGCTGCCTTCGCGACGGCAATGAAAACTGCGTCTACGACGCAGACAATCATAAGCAGACTTGCGGCTTGTGCACCAAACGCCGCAAGCAGTGCTCAAACCAGACTCCGAACGTTGACAATGTTCGCAGTCAGGCATTCAGTGCCGCCGCTGCATTTGGAGTTGGTGCCCAGCCCGCAGGTGCCAACTTCATGGGCAGCATTCAGGATCTTTTCGACCACCCAACCCGCCGTGGCGCCGCTGCCGGCTCTCGCAGCGGCCAGGGAGGAGGCAATGGGGACGGAGATGGCGGCGGCAGTGGAGGTGGCGGCTCTGGCAGCGGCGGCCGCAGCGGGGGACGCACTGGCGGTAGTGGTGGCGGCGGCCGTGCTGGGGGGCGTGGTGGTGGCGGCGTCGCCAGTGGTAGCGGCGGCGGCAGTGGTGCGATCTAGGCCTCGTTGTACTTTAGTTTGGTGTGATCTCGTTGTACTTTAGTTGGCCTTCTTCCCATGTAACATATTCAACAAAATATTTGCTGGGACTTCTACGTCTACAATGCGCATGAAGCGGAGACTAGTGGAGTCCTGTGCACTCTGCTAACTTGGCAGTCGGATATCGAACACTCAGCGACGAGGGGACGCAGCGCTTTGGAGAGGGCCTTACCTGATAGCTTCTCGGTTGCACGATATTTCCGCTGCGCCAGACAGCCCGAGGGAAGAGCACCAGGTCCGAACGTCGTGAGTGCACGTAGGTCCGGCGGCAGTGGTGCAGCCGCGGCTGCATCAGCGCCAATCGCTGGTCTACCGCCCGGAAACATGTCCTCCTCACCCTCTTCCTCCTCACCCTCTTCCTCCTCATCCTCTTCCTCCTCACCCATGCCGGACAGTCCGACACCTGGCGGTGAAGAGGGGTCTCTGCTAACGCTCGGAAGCACCGCGAGGGCCCTTTCTGCTCCCCGGGAGGCCTCCACTCGTTTGCAGGCACAGACTGCAACGACAATCACCACACAACCCCGCGGCGGTGTCTCCCTCCGACTTAAGAACGGTACACAGGCCGCAGGAAGTTCCCCCCGGCCCTCCCCCCTCCCTCCCCCCTCCCCACTAGTTGACGGAAAACCTAAGTAGGCGGCGAACCCACCGCTGCCGTTCGTAGTTGTTATGGATCATGTACCCTATCTTTAGCTCGAGCTTCAGGTTGTCGCAAAGTTGCGCAGCTGGCTGGGGCCTCGCAGAGCGTCCAGCTCCACGGGCGATGGTACTAAAGGCCGGGCAAGCATACATCTTATTCTTCATCGGAGAAAACGATGACAGCTTTGTCTTAAAATTGGGGAGGAAAGTATAACATGGGATGCGAGGGAAGCGAAAGGTGGTGCAAGTGCCCAAGGAGGGGTAAAGACAACGCTCTACGCCTCAATCGCACGCTACGCCGCCTTCGATGGCCAATCATCAGATCTTTGTCGTGACATCTCAACATCCTCATGCACCACTGGAAACGTCGACAATCCTGAATGGCAATACCACTGCTGGTTCATCGACGACAAGGCCCTTCAAACACAAACAGGCTCCAGAGGGCCGACGCGGGGTTGCAGCGGAGGTACTCCTTGTCGAACCAGCCACGATAGGCCTCCTGAAAGCTCTGTCCGGCAGTTGGCGGAAGGGCGGGCTTCTGGGGGATGACGTGAGGCATATGTCCCGGCCGCCACTCAGCATGCAGCGTGGACACCCCCTGGGACTAGATGTACTGGAACGGGTGTCTTAATACGCAGGCGGAGGTCGGCAAGTAGGCACGAAGGGGCTTCAACATGATGGTGGAGGACCTGTGCACTTCATAAGGGTGATCATTGATTCCACACCATATGATGACGTACCAGCTGAGTCGGCGGTTGTTATCACCACACTCTACGATTAATGTTCACCGGACCAGCACTGACGACCCAGGGTTCAAACCTCTAAGGGAGGTTTTGCTCTTTTTGTGTTTTGCTTTGGCTGAGGACAACAGATGGCCCATTTCATTCCGTCGTGAGGTGAGGGGCAACGCCGAACGCAAGTTGCGCCGTCACACCCATCCCGTCAGCCCGCATCGCAGGGCGGCCCCATCTCTGCATTCTCCACCGCCATTCTTTCGCTTTTCCACTCTGCCCGCCTCTTCTGTACCTCCGCCCCGCACCCTGTATGTTGCATCGAAATCGTGTGCAATGCTAGTCATGCTGCTCCTTTCCGGAGGCTTCGCCAAGATTACGAGCCTTCGCCAGCCGCGCAACCGCACCCGTCTCAACGTTCTCCGCGCCCTCAATGTTGTCGAGCGCCTCACGCGCGCGCTCCGCCGCCGCCGCACGCACCGCCGCGTCCACCGCATCCCGATCCGCCTGCCGCTGCGCGCGCCACCGACGGATCTCTGTCTCGGTCGCGATGATCCCCTTACTCGCGAGGGCGTTACGCGCCTCCCGCCGTATCGCGTTTTCCGCGTCACGCTGCGCTGACTCGTACTTGAGGAGGTAGTCGTCTGACTTCAGCGTGGACGACCAACAACTCACCTGCGCCAATCACGAGTCCGAAGATGCTGCTCGATGTGACAAGGAACGCCTTGATCGCCCACGTCTGTTTCCGGAACGTCGGGTTGAAGCGGTGCAGCAGGCCGACGCCGACGAGGCCGTATACGGTCCACCACGCCATGCCCTGCGGTGAGCGGACGCCTAGACGCATGATGGGTCAAGAGGAGCGGATGAGCGCCGCCCTCGTGACACACCCGCTACCCCCGGTCGATGGGTTCGCGGCTTAGACGCACCTGCAGTCCCCCAATGAGCTGAAGCTCATATGCACGCTGCTGGTGCTCCAACCTGCGCCCGCGGTCTGGCCCCGAGTCTGCCATGGTAGATAGAGAGGATGAGCATGTGAAGCGTCGGGTGATGATGCTGTAAAGTGGAGGCCGTGCCTGTACTCCGAAACTGTCGTAACTTCCGAATGGCAGTCGCGACATGTTCCGGCGCGCCGAGCGCGCAACGGCGGCGCTCGGTGTGCGGGGGTCGAGCCGTACGTACCGTTGAGACCGCTGTTTCGGCTCTCAAAACTTGGAGACGCGCACAGCACATACTAAGAGTAGCGGATGAGGGCTAACACAGAGCGACACAGAAAGACGCGACAAACGGCCACACGCGCTCCATGCATGAACACTACAACTGCGACTTGAGCACATCCACCTCGTGCACAGTGAGCGAGTCGTACAGCGTCCGCTCAAACTGGTTGTACACCGTCATAAAGTGGTCTGGGTTCGGTCCGTTGAGGTTAGTCGCACACACGGCCTGATGTCAGCCTTGGCCTCGATTCCACCCACCGCAACGCCCGTGGTCGGATCGATCCAGTACTCGCTCTTCGCTGCGCCGTCCCAGCACCCGCTAAACGCGCGGCGTCCATGAACGCTGTCCATAGTATTAAGCATGAAGCCGACCGAATGCGCGAGCCCCTGCCCGTCATTGTCCGTGTGCCGAGGATCGGTAAAGGTGCCGAAGAGCATGCTCTTCGCGCAGTCCGCATAGCACTTGTTGTCGGGTCCGCGCGGCGGGAGAGAGCTTGTAAACAGCTCGTCGAACATGGCCCGCGAGAGCAGGCCGCGGCCCGGCGCAGCGTCGCGGCTCGCCAGCACGCCCGACAGGAAACGGAGGTAGTCCCGCGCCGTGCCGTACAGACCGCCGCCGCCGTTCATGCGCCCACGCGCGCGCATATTCCTCTTCTCCTTGTCGCCGGGAAGTGCACCCTGCGGCCGCTGGTGCGGCGGGGGGATGTGGATGGGCCCCGACCCCCCGGAGGGACGGTAGCACATCGTGAGGAGACGCGCCTCGTGCTCCTCCCCTGGCTCGAATGTCATGCTGGTGATGCCGAGCGGGGCGAAGATGTTCGCTTGCATCCACGCGCCTAGAGTGTCGCCCGATATGCGCTCCAGCAAGATGCCAGCCCAGTCCACACCTGTGCCGTAGCGCCAGCGCGTACGCGGCTCGAACATGAGCGGGCCCAGCACCTCGTTGTCCCCGTCGCCTGGCTTACCGCAGTCGTGCTCTTCCTGCCACCGTTGGATCAGCGTGTTGCGGCGCGCATACGCCAACCCCGACGTGTGCGAGAGCAGCATGCGCAGCGTGAGCGGTGTCCGGCGAGGCACGTAGACTGGCCCGTTGTCGTCGTACGCGACCAAGATGTCCTGCTTCGAGATCTCGGGGATGTGCGCATGCAGCACCTCGGGGTCGTCAAGCGATGCGAGGCCTCTGTCGACCAGCTGCAGCGCCGCCACCTGCAGTCAGCTTCGGCAGACGACGCGAAGCTTACAGATGTCACCAGCTTGGTCATGGAAAACATCTGCAAACACGTCTGGTCGGTGACTTCGCCGCGCGCGCTGCTACCATACTCGACCTCGCCAGCGCACGACCAGAATATCTCGCCGTCTGCATTGGCGGCGCCGAAGAAGGTTGCGGGGATCGCACGGCTGCTAACCTCACGGTGCAGAAGGTTCTCGAGGGCTGTGCGCCCGGCGTGGGTCACTACAGGTCGTGGGAGCATGATGAGTGGGCGATTGCAAGAGTGGTAGCATTTGGAGGTGCCGGGTGACAGTTGTCGTGTATCCGGCACGGAGATGGCCGAGATGGAAGGTGGTCCTGGCCTATCGTTATCTTCAAAATACGCCCGGCACCGCGAGGGCAACCACTTTCATGCCACATCCAGTTTCATCACCACCCTAGCACTACGTTACCTATCCCTAGGCCGGCTAGGTGCTTTGGGCGCAGGCGAAGGCGATGGAGAGACCTTGCGCAGATTGCGTGCTGAGCGCCGCTTGACCACTGTGGTCCAATCCGAGGTGATTTGAGCAGGGGGTGTGGAAGGGGGTGACGGCGTAGCTGGGCGGGGGCCGGGCGTCGCTGGCCCCCCTGGGTGGACCACAAGGGCTGGTTCCGGGGCGGCGGAATGCACAATGACTGCCGGCGTGTCGGCCGCTGATGGGGGCTGGGGACGAGGACGGAGAACTTGAAGGTCCCGAGCTGCGTGGGGTCTGGGCGCTGGCTGCCCCGGGGTGGGAGGAGGGCGGGGACCGCGGGCTTGCTGAGTTGCGCTGGAGGGGGGAGGACGGAGGCCGCGGGCTTGCTGAGCTGTGGCTGGGGGGGGAGGACGGAGGCCGCGGGCCTGCTGAGCTGCGCCCAGGGGGGGAGGACGGAGATTGCGGGCTTGCTGAGCTGGGCGGGGCGCTGTGCGGGGCGCAGGCGGGGGCCTCGCGGGGCGAGGACGGAGACCCTGGGTGTCATTTCGGACTTGTTGAGGTGTGAGGGGGACGGGGGACTGAGCAGAGGGCCACGGCGCAGGTGTCCGCCTCTTCAGGTGCTCCAGAAGCCTTGCGGCAATGATTGTCACCAGATGAAGCTCCGATCCAGACACCTCGGCGTTGTCATCCTTGCTGGGGAACAAGATCCCATCAAGACCTCCTAGGTCTTCAGAGCGGCCGAGCCATGAGGGAGAAAGCTGGAAAAGATCAATGGCGGGGGAAAAGTGGATGGAGCTTCCTCGCTGGCCACCACGTTGCTCCGTCTCAATGTTGGTTGCGATGATGGCACGCCCATGTGTCAACTTGCCACCGGGACAACCAGTGGCCCACCCATAGGCAGGAGGCTCCAAGATCATGTTGGCAAGGGGGACGAGGTCGGAGGGCAGGGAAATACAGGTGTCATCGGCAATAGCCCACACGCCGGGGTCGTCGTCGTACGTGTCGGTGTCGGTGTCCTCGAACTCGTACGTGTCGTCATATGAGGCCTTGTGGGAGGCCGTGTATGAGATCTTTGAGCGGTCCCGAGGGTGCTTCTTGACCAAGATGACGTCAAGCTCCGCGTGGTCCAAGGCCCCCAGATCTACAGACCCACGCTTTACTTCCACAATGTCACCCAGGAGCGTCGTCTTGGGCTTGGTCCGAAGATCTCCTACACCTTGCAGGGCGGGGTAGCTTGTCATGCCGATGTCAATGTAAGCCCGAGCTAGCTCATTGGCCCAGTTGACATATGCCACCTCAATCTGGCTGTGGAGGTGGCACACTGTGGCGTGGCGGTCGTCCCCGTGGCGGTCGTCCCCGTGGCGGTCGTCCCCGTGGTGGTCGTCCCCGTGGTGGTCGTCCCTGTGGTGGTCGTCGTAGTCACGGAAAGCCTTCTGAAAGACAGATGTCTTCAGCAGGAACGCCATGATAACTTCAGCATCTGCAACAGTGTCGCTCTCAACATGGGACTCGAAGAAGTATAGCTTGCCAGACCTTGAACGTGGCACATCTCCGCCCGGCATCAACCTGTTGAAAGCATCACAAGCCGGGCCAAGTGTCTCCTGGCTCTCACGGAATGCCTTGACCAGGTTGATAACTCTTTTGAGAGCCTTCCTCGCGCTGAGGTCCGGCACAAGCCGCAAGTAGGATGAGTTTACTGGTAGTGCTAGCGTTAGAACCAGAGGTCTACGGTATGACTTGCCTGTGCCAGCTTCAGCCTCCTCTCCGCTCCGCGCAACGCAGAGGGCCCGGACCATGGTTACCACAATGCTCTTGGGATCGTCGCGCAGGTTTGCCTTGCCACCCCCTTTGCCCTTGCCCGCCCGGGGCTGGGGGGAAACCATGCTCGTCTTGGGCTCGGAGGCCTTTGTTCCCTTGCCAGCCCAGCGGATCGGCTGCGGCTTGAGGCGCAGGAGGGCATCAGCCATAGGCGTAGCAGGGGTGAAGGACTGGGCATCAGTAGGCGTTTGCTATGGTCCTCAGAACGTACCATAGTAAAGAGCAGACGAGACTTGTAAAGAAGAGATGAGGCGAAGTGAACAACCGCTGGGCGTTTGGGTAGCTTGTAACGAGGAGACGAGACGTGTAAAGAGGAGATGAGACGGAAGTGAACGACCGCTGGGCGTTCGGGTAGCCTCTATATATATCGACTCGAGGGCGCACTAGATCCAACTTGAGGCCGGGGATGTCTGAGAAGGGCGTAGATCTAACAAGCAATCGGAAGGCCGTAGATGCAAGTGCAGTGCAGATGTCTTAAGGGTGATATCATGGATCTTGGCGCGTATTACGATGATGTCTAGAGATCTACCGCACACACATATCGTAGTGTGAACTAGAGGGATGCTTCGGGCCTTCGAAGCTCGTATCCGGGCTTGCGGCGCTGGGAACAAGGCGGGGGCACCGATGTAAGGACGTGAGCTTGCTTCTGAGGATTGCTTGAGGCCTCTACATTCACACACACTCGTCGCGGTGGCTTCTGACGATTGCGACTGGTCGTAGCGGCTTCGGACGATTAGCGATGCGGGCTTACAGGCGCCGGTACACTTTGATCTGACGATTGCGGGCGTTGGGGTGGCGGTTGGCTGTGATCTGGTCGGTTCATCTGTGATATGGAGGCCTCTACCTTCCCACACACCCGCGGTGGTGGCCTCTGACGATTGTGACTGCTTGTGGCGGCTTCTGACGATTGCGGGCGCAGGGGCGTCAGTTCATCTGGAATCTGGAGTCCTCTATCTTCCCGCACACTCATCGTCGTGTGAGGGCACAGGCTCAGACTGGGGCTTTGAATCCTCTCCCCCTCTCGGCTCGGCCGTCCGTTTGTCACTGCACGATGCGCTGGACGAGTTGGCAAAGCTTGGAGGACGCCTGGCTCAGCCAGTAGGTAGTGACATGTTCAGAAAACCTGCAAAGACATACATGACGAAAGTACACAGCTTTGGAGATCGGAGGAGGAGTCTGAGAACTACGGATGTGGCCCGTGGGACGTACATGACCTTGATGGGCCCCCCCGGCGATTGGCGAGAACTTGTGACGCTAAGCGCTAGATCACGTCACGGTACAGACGACGGTATGAAGAGGCTTGGTTATCCTGCGGATCATTCGGCGGGGACCCCGACAACATGGCAGGCGCCCGCCCGCCCTTGTGCTTTGACGGCGAGTCTTCTTCCGCGTAGATATACGACTGTGTTGCCGCTTCCTTGCCGGGTCCCTGTGGCGTCAACAGGATCGTGCTGGCGGCCGAGACGCTGCTGCGTGTCGGCGAGACGTGGACACGAGGCGCCGAGTCGCCGATGCGAATGTGCGCAATCTGCGCCCGGTACGCGGCCTGCTCCTCTGCCGTCGGCTCGGCAATCTCCTCCCCGTTGACGTCGAGCCAGATGACGTCCGCGCTCTCGTCCAGGATGCGGAAGGGGCGAGGCGGGAGCGTGGACCGGTCCGGGAGGTAGGGCAGCAAGTAGTCGTTGGTGTAGGAATGGTCGATGGGGGGCGGAGAACCCCAGCTTTCATTGCCCTCGACCCAGGCGCCGCTGAGCTCCTCTCGGATGCGGTAAAAGATTGTGGGGTAGTGGCGGGAGTCTGTGAGGGTGTTGTTGGGGAACCTGTCGTCGACTTGGTCACAGCACTATGGGTAAGCGCTTGCGGATCTGCGGATATGAGACGGCGGTGGACAAGGGGGGCAAACGCTGGAGGCAGAGCATTGCAAGCCACGAGATACTCACGAAGGTGTAGACCATGCCAATGAGCGTGTTGGTATACGCGATCCACTCATCCGTAGTGTATTCGCGCCCGAGAGAGCAGAACACATCCTCAAAGTACCACTTACTGCGCGTCAGGGAGGGGCGCTGGGGCAGGAGCCCCCAGGGGGAGGGGCAGGAAGGGGGGTTGTCCCGCCAACACTCACAGTTCGAAGGTCTTGTCAAGTACGGCGAGGCAAAAGTCCAGATCTGTGACCGCTGAGGGGTCTCCCTTTTCAAAGCACTCGGTCACACGCAGACTTGCGGCACGACCAGCCCACATTGCCATGAGCTTGTATTCGGACGGTGCGAAGTCGGGCCAGCCAAAGCAGATGCGGCCGCCCCACAAGCTGCCGTCCCACGACTGTCGGGGGAAATGAGCAAACTTGGGGGGCAGTGGAAGACGCTGAGGCTCTGGAGGAGTTGGAGGCATGATGGGAATAAAGAGATGGTGAAGTGGTGAATGAAGAGATGGATGCGATTGTTGTGTGCGGAACAGGAATACTTAAGTAGTTGGGGTTGTTTGGCTTCCGCCGATCCGCTGCCTTGCGTCATCTCCCATCTCCCATGAGATCACGTGGGTGCCTCTCCGGCCGGCATACGAATTTGGTTCCGTCCAATCCGGCCTGAGTGATGTGCTGGCGCGTCCACCGTCCGCCCGTACGCCGGCCGCCAGCCAGGAGCCAGATCTCTTCCATCACATCTCTTCTCTCTCTTCTCTTCTTTCAATCCTCCGTCTCCTTGTCTTATCCTCGTCTCCTCCTCGACATTCATCAGGTACCTGCGCGCTCTCACTCCAGCGCACTCGGTCCCTCCGTCTTTTGGTTTTGGTTACTTCGCTACAACGCATAACGGCTTGCAACATGGCTCTCTCCGCTGCCGAGCTGCAGAAGGTGCGCCTGCCCTCTCTTGTCACCTCACCGCTTGCGTTGTCTCTAACTAACTCTACAGAGGCACCAGCTTGAGGGTGCCCCCGACCCGTTCCCGTCCCTTGGCGGCAACGCGCCAGCCCCGCCCCGTCCCAAGTCGTCTACTCCCGTCTCGGCCTCTGGTGCGAACGGCCTCGACACGTCTGAGGATGCGTTCCCCACGCTCGCTCCCTCAGCCGTCAAGGCCGACGGCAAGGCCCGCCCCGCTCTGTCTGCCTGGTCCAAGGCTCCGGCCATCAAGCCCAGCACCAAGAAGCCCATGGCGCCCGGTGGCCTTGGTCGTGTTGGCCACGCTACCGCCGGCTCCCACCCGTACACCGAGTCATTCACCATCCCCGCCAACGAGCTCGCCACGGGCAAGGCTGTGACGGAGACGATGAAGAAGGTTCACGACCAGACTGGTGCTGTTGTCGAGTCGTCGACGCAAATGTCCACCAACCTCAAGCAGTTCCACATCAAGGCCGCCGACCCGAAGCGTCTCGCGCTCGCCCGCCAGATCATCGAGCGCGGCCTTAGCAAGCCTGTCACGCTCGAGGTCGAGGTCCCCATCTCTACTATCGGTACTATCATCGGCCCCAAGGGTGCCACTCTCAAGGCCATCACGGACGAGACTGGGACCAAGATTGATATTCCCCGTCGCGACACGCTGCCCGAGTGGGACGCCCGCACCGCCCGCGAGGCCCGCGAGGCCGCCGGCGAGGACTATGACTCGGATGACGAGCCCGAGGAGCCTCATGTTACGATCACTATCTCCGGAACGGGCGCGGCGGCCAACGATGCCAAGCTCAAGCTTCTTGGTCACATCTCGCACCGCATCTCGCAGGGTTCCGCTACTGTTAAGAATATCCCGTCCAAGTACTACCCGTTCATCAACGGTCCGCGTGGCGCCAACGCCCGCCGCCTTGAGGAGGAGCTTGGCGAGGGCGAGGTCAAGATTCATGTTCCCCCTCCCGCTGTCTGGCGCGCCATTCAGGATGACGAGGACGAGGATGCCACCCCCAAGGATGTCTCTATCAAGGTCAAGGGCGACAAGGAGAAGGTCAAGGCCGTCGTCGCAGCCATCAATCGCCAGTACGAGGACCTTGTTGGCACTTTAAAGGAGTTCGGCATTGTCGTTCCCAAGCGTCAGCACCGCTACCTCATAGGCGAGGCTGCCGACGACATTCTCGAGAAGACTGGCTGCATTATTGACCTCCCGCCTGCATCGGATCCCAATGAGCAGGTGATGATGCGTGGGCCCCAGTCTGGTCTTCTCAAGGCCATTGAGCTTGCCATGTCCAAGGCCGAGGCCGTTGCCGTCGAGACGGTTGATGTCGTCGCCATTTCGCGCGTTAACACCAACGACCCCGTGCCTCACGCCAAGAAAGTTGCTCGTTTCCTCCAGCGTTCCTCGCGCCTCAAGAGCATCGGCAACAAGTACAGCCAGGTCAAGGTCTATGCTCCCAAGCACGAGATCATGGAGACGGGCAAGGTTGTCATTGACGTTGTTGGCGAGAACAAGGACGAGGTCACCAAGGCTCGCGACGATGTTCTCGCCGCTGTGAAGGCAGTTCCCCCTGCTGCCATTACTACTGTTCACGTCGACCCCGCTGTGCACTCGCTCCTGATCGGCAAGAAGGGTACCAAGATTGCCCAGTTTGAGTCTGCCCATTCCGTCACTACTGTCTTCCCCCCCTCGGACTCGGACGATGGCGACGTTTCTGTAGTTTACAACGGCGTCGAGCTACCCGCAGACAAGAAGCAGCGCGACGCCAAACTCAAGGAGGCAGTTGGGGCAGCGGCCGCCGCGCTTGAGGAGCTTGCCAAGGGCGCTGCCGATGTCAAGACCGAGAATCTCGATGTGGACAAGAAGTGGCACCGAGCCATCATTGGCCAGGGCGGCACTGTTCTGAACGCGCTCATTGGCGAGGACCAGCTCGTCAACGTCCGCGTCGGCGCCAAGGCTAAGGGCGACGCCGAGGATGTTGTCGTCGTCCGTGGTCCCTCTTCCGAGGTCGACCGCGTCGTTGCGCAGATCAAGCAGATTGTCGAGGATGCCAAGAACGACGACATTATCAACGGCTATACCGCGGAGTTCGACGTTGACAAGAAGCACGTGCCGCACCTCGTGGGCCAGGCTGGCTCGGCGATCAACAAGCTCCGCGAGACCCTCGGTGTCAAGGTCAACTTTGATGACGCCGCCGAGGTTAAAAAGGGCAAGAAGCCAGTTGCGCACTGCAAGATTGTCGGCCGCAAGGAGGCTGTCAAGGAGGCCAAACGTCGCATCCAGGCCCAGATCGAGAAGCTTGAGGACGAGACTACCGAGATCGTCAAGATCAAGCGTGAGATCCAGCCTGCGCTCATCGGTTCGGGTGGCAAGTACGCTATCCGTCTCGAGGAGAAATACGGCGTTAAACTCTCGTTCCCGCGCGACGGCAAGGACCAGAAGCCTGACGAGGTCACCATTCGCGGTGGCAAGAAGGGTGTAGCCCAGGCCAAGGCTGAGCTTCTCGAGGCTGCGGCCTTCGAGGCTGAGTCGCGCCAGTCGGCGTCGTTCACCGTTCCCCAGAAGGCTGTTGCTTTCATCGTCGGCAAGTCGGGCGCTACTATCAACGGCATCAAGGACGAGACGAACGCGCAGATCGACATTGACAAGAGTGCTGGCGAGGATGGCAAGACTACTGTCACTGTGCGCGGCGACAAGAAGGCCATCACCGCTGCCAAGGCTGCTGTTCTTGAGCTTGTCAAGGAGTTTGGCGATGAGATCAACGTTACTCTGACCATCGACCCCAAGTACCATCGTACTTTGATCGGCCAGGACGGGCAGAAGCTCCGTGACCTCATCTCGGAGGCTGGCGGCCCCGCCGAGGCGTTCAAGCAGTCTGGCCTCGTAACGTTCCCCAAGCAGGGCGACGACAAGCCCGACCAGGTCCGCCTTCGTGGTGACGCCAAGGTCGTCAAGGCGATCCAGGCGGCTCTGGAGAAGGAGGTGTCCCAGCTCAAGAGCACCATCACGCGCGGCGTTGCTGTGCCTGCGGCGCAGCACGCGAGCAAGATCGGGCGCGGCGGCTCGGCGCTGCAAGACCTGCAGCGGCGTACGGGCGCGACCATCCACTTCCCCGGCTCGCGCCAGTACAGCTCTGTCGGCGACATTGACAACAAGGACGAGCTGTCGTGCGACGAGGGCGACATCGTCAAGGTCATCGGCACGAAGGAGGCCGTCGCCAAGGCTGCCGAGGTACTTGCGCAGCCCTCGCCTGAGCGCGGTGCGCCGCGCGGCGCCCGTGGTGGCGGTGGCGACCTTGCGACGCGCACCATCTCTATCCCTGCGAAGTACTACCACGCGATCGCGGAGCAGCCGAACCTGATCCGCCAGATCCGCGGCACGGGTGCGTTTGTGACGCTCCCGAATGCGCCGCCCAAGCCGACGCACGCGCGCACCGACGACGCGGGCGCCAAGACGGCACGCATCGACCAGGCCGAGGACGAGGCGTACGCGTGGGAGGTGCGCGACAACTACGCCGACGCGCCCGAGGGCGACCTCGACTGGGTCGTCCGCGCCAAGGAGGACGACTTGGAGCGCGCCGCGGCGGTGCTTGAGCGCGCGCTGGCTGCCGCCCAGGCTGCCACACACGTCGGCCTCCTCACCGGCCTTCCCCGTTCCGCGTTCCCACGCATCATTGGCGCAAAGGGCGCGACCATCTCGCGCCTGCGTTCCGACACGGGCGCGGACATCACCGTCGGCAAGGACGACGACCTCATCACCATTACGGGCGACGCTGAGAGCGTCGAGCAGGCGCGCGACGCGATCCTCGAGATTGTCAACCGTCCTGGCCGCTACTAATAACGAAAAGTCAACATCTAGCATGAAATGAGCAATGCATCGGCATGAGCAGAGAAGGGCACATGGACGGCGCTTGAATACGACTGACAATATCGATCTCTGCTGTAGCGGGTGCCAATATTGTTCGAGGAAGCATTACTGATACATCCAGTCATTTAGGCCATGACTGCGGTGGGTGTGTCAACGAGTGTGTGGTACAGGAAGAGAGGTCTAGTGCGATGTCTATTGATAGTTGTACTGTGACAAGGAGAGTGAGCCATAACAGTCTAGGTGCGAGTCATTGTCTTCAACCGGCGCGGCCGTGGACGCCGGTGACGCCGGGGGCGTAAGGGTCATGGTAACTCTGGCGGTAGTTGTAGGGCGTGTAATCGTCCGATACTCTTCCGGGCGGGTCGTATGGGTCGCGGAGACCGCCGTGTCCGGAGGCGGCGGAGTCGTATGCGTTCTGCGCCGGGCTGTCATTTGGCGGGGTGTAGCCGCCAAAGCCCTCGTTCTTGTATCCTGCGCCGTAGGATGCGGGGTCGAGCGACTGGAGCGTGCTGTCCTCCTCACTGGGAGCCTTCTCGTTGAGCGATGCAGTGAGGCGGAGGGCGGTGCCGTCCTCGACGCGGGCCTTGTTGCGGCGCCACAGGATGCCGTAAAACGCGTTGAAGAAGAGGCCGAATAGCAGCAGCACGGTGGGGATGCCGACGACGGCGATCTGCACGATGCCGATCACGGTGCGAGGGATAGGCTTAACCTTCATGCCTTCGATGAAGGCGATGAGGAGGCCAAAGATGATCAGGCGCACGAGGGTGAGGAAGGCGCCGAGCCAGTCACCCTTCCTGTCCTTGTGTGGGCGGCAGAAGAGCTGCGCGATGAGCGTGAGGCCTTCGACGACGACGCAGCCGATGACCTGCGCCCACGCGTTGGCTTGCCCGAAGCCGATGAAGGCCGCCTTCGCAACCATACCAAGGAGCACAGGGGCGAACCACCAGAAGTGGTAGGACTGGCGGTACTGGCGGTAGGTTGCGTCGCCGACGGCGTGGTAGAAGTGGTAGTCGGTGTAGAGGGGGGAGATGGCTGGCTCGGTACGGAGGCGGCGAGCGCGCAGGACGGAGAGAACAAAGACAGTCAGGAGCGGGACGCCGACGAGGAGGATACCGAGGACAGCGAAGAAGACGGTCAGGCCCGAGTCCTTCCGGCCAATGTTCCACTGGTAGAAGCCGAAGATGAAGATGGGGAGGAAGAAGACGAGGCAGGAGCGGAGAGCGTTGGCAGCGCAGAAGTCCCACCAAGTGTCGCGGAGGCGGGTAGCCCAGCGGATTTTGCGGGAGCGCGAGAGAAGCCAGACAACAGCTCCGAGGACGACGTGGACAGCGGCGAAAATGGCCAGGAAGGCGAGGAAGAAGAAGAAGATGGTCGTGTACGCGTTGGCCTGGGTCACGCCCATCGAGTTTGTAAAGACGGGAATGCCCGTGGTGGTGTTGGTCATGTACTCCTGGTCAATGCGGGAGGGGATTTTCTCGCGCTTTGCGAGCGTGTCGGAAACGTAGGGGCTGTCGGCCTTGAGTGTCGAGACCAAGCTCGGAAGACCGGACGGGTCGTTCAGCAGGCTGGTAAGGTTGACCGCATTGGAGTAATACGAGCCAATGTTGTACGGCGACAGGCGGCGGTTGATGTACTGGACGTCGGCGTATGCGTCACCTGGCATTTTGCCGCCCGTCTTGTTGCGCATGGCCGTGATGCTAGCCTGCATCGGCCTGCTGTAGAACAGGCCAAGCGACCAGCGGAAGTTTTGCACAAAGTTGCTGAACACGAGGGGATAGTTCAAGTGCATGA
Source organism: Cutaneotrichosporon oleaginosum (assembly GCF_008065305.1). Lineage (NCBI taxonomy): Eukaryota > Fungi > Basidiomycota > Tremellomycetes > Trichosporonales > Trichosporonaceae > Cutaneotrichosporon > Cutaneotrichosporon oleaginosum. The sequence continues at coordinate 292,126 of NW_027072174.1, read as the reverse complement.
GGCCAGCAGCCGCGGCTGTTTGGAAAAGTGTGAGCAGGTCAAACCAGCGGTAAATGGCGGGTGAGATGGAATCGACCATGGCTGCGTGGGCGAGGCCCACGAGGCCGGATGCGAGCGTAAGCATGCCCGTGCCCCACTTGACGCCCTTGTACTGTGTGCTCCAGCCGTTTGATAGTGTGGCCTGAAGACAGGCCGCTGTCTCGCCAGTGGAGACATCGATGAGCTCGACGCGCGCATATGCCTCGAGATTGGGCACTGTCCAGGCAATCGAGGGGATTTGTGACTGAATGTTGTCGGGCATGGGATATGTGCCGAAACCTGTAAAGTTGACCTGGGGCAGGGGACAGAGGACACCGGATACGAGCTCGCAGAGATTGATCTCCTGGTCGAAGATGGCCATGCCGTAGGCGTTGAGGTAGAGGGATGCCGAGACATTTAGGTTGGGCTCGATGGATGCGAAGCTGAAAGCGAAGGTAACCGAATTGTTAGCCTTCCAGTAAGCGATGTCGAACTCGTCGACGAGGACAGCTTTGGCCTCGGCGCAGTATGTGACTGCGTTGGTGTAGAGTGCCTCGCCTGGCTCAGAGCCGTTGCCTGGTGGCCCAGCGGGGCGTTGGGTGTCGAGTTCTGTGAGGGAGAAGAGGTTGGAGGGGGCGGAGAAGGTGGTGGGTAGCAGCAATGTTGCAGCTGCCACAAGCAGTGTGGAGGGGCGCATGGTGCTCTGGGGTCAGATGGGAGGATAGCAGGAGAGTGAGAGAGAGAGAGAGAGAGAGAGAGAGAGAGAGAAAGAGATGCTTACAGAGAGAAACTAGTATGCACAACGAAGGAAGTGTGATGCCGCGAGATGTGATGGGCCGGAAGCTGTGCTGGTGAGTTGGGGGGCCCAGGAGTGAGCGGCGATTGTTGTTTGACGATGCCAGCGGCACAACGGATTGCTCGAGCTTGAGGACTGGAGACTGGAGATCGGTTGTTGATGGATGATGGGCACGAGCGGGTGATCAGCCGATGCTCCTTGTCGTCGTGTGTTGATTGTGTACCGATCTAGTCTAGCTCGTTTCGTGTGCCGTGACCGTCGAGAAGAGTGAGAAAGAGAGAGAGAGAGAAAGAGAAAGAGAGAAAGATGCAATGCAATGCAATGCAATGAAGGAAGGAAGGTGGGGCTTGGCGCAGTAACTGCGGGGTGACTAGGCTGACTGAGGGGGGCAAAGTGCGCAGTTGCAAAGTTCCTTTGGTGGTGCGTGGTCCCCCTGGGTGCTGGGTGGGATAATCAGGGAAACATGAGGTTCCAGGGAGGCAGAAGATGGTAATGTCGACGAGCCACAGGCACCTCGGAAACGTTTTCAGCTTGGAGCTTGTTGAGGATGCCTCAGGCCTGGTCCACTGTTGCTGAGTGGCGTGAGTGGAGAGTGCAGGTGGAGAGATAGGAGAGAGTCAGCAAGCAAGCGATCGTATGCACAGACAGACACGTATGCTGGTTGCCGTGACTACTGTACGAGTAGTGGGTGCCAGTGATCCAGTGAGGGTGGCGTTTCCACTGATCAAGTCGATGACGCAGGTGGGTGTGAGGTTGATCCGCAACTCTGTGCACATGCGTTCGTTTGCGCACTCGTCTGCGACAATTCCATTCATAGGCTGGTGACCATTCCATTCGTGCTAAGCGAGGTGTGCACCATGCCCACCAACCATCGACCATGAAGCCACCGCAACAAGCCATGTACCCCTCCGTCATGGGATCATGGGATCAACAAGGGGCAGCAGGCCCAGGCAGCGCATCACGGATAACGGAGAATTATGCTTGCTGCAATTTTGGGAGGCACATTCCTCGCGGCCTCATGCCCTGTGTCAAGACAGAGGCGGTGCAGCCTCCCATATCTCCCATGCCTCCCTCCCACATGCATGGCTGTCGACATGTCCGAGACACCTCGACACCCTCAGTCGTCAATCCCTTGCTTGCACGCATGCACATGTCTCATGTCGCATGCATCCGCTCTAGCCGCTCTGCATCGTCTGCTTGGTTTTATATGGTCTGTATGGTCTGTATGGTCTGTATGGTCTGTATGGTCTGTATGGTCTCAAAACCCACCCCTCACACACCCCACACTGGCTGGCAACTGGCGTATTGCGTAACAACGACGTCTGTAGTTGAGGGTGCCTACCACGCTTCAACCAGCCATACCTGTTTTCCACCGAGTCTACATGCATTGCTACATTCTACCTTACCGCCAGCCACAGCCGACGCACCCCCCACCCACGCAGTCTACTGGTCCTTGCGCGTCTTGTCGACCGCCAGAGCCTTGGAAATCTCCAGCAGACGTGGCGGCACCTGCACTGAAGCGAGGGCGCTAACACTCATGACAACAATCGGAATGAAGATGCCAAAGGTGACGAGCAAGGCCGTGATCAGCGGCGTCGTCAGGTACGTGTTATGCTTGGGCGCGTCGGGGTCCGTCTTGTTCTTGGCGGCTGTGGATGCCTCAGACTCGGGCGTCACAGAAGGGAGCGACGACACGATCTCGGGCACCTTGCCAGACTCAAACGGCTCTTCGACCGACACCTGGCGTTTGAGCTCGCGCCTGCTCAGATCGCGCGTGCCGGTCAGCACCACAAGGTGGCGCTCGGGCAGGTCGCGAGGAAGGGTGATATCTGCGATCAGCTTGCGGCGATGCACCAAGGCAGGTGACCCACCCTTGCCGTTCTCCGCGCTAAAGTAGACGAGGGTCCGCTGTCCATTCTCGGAGGAAGCAAAGTCAGTGGCCAGCGCAGCGCCGCACTTGTCCGCCCACGAGTGGACGCTGGCGTCGAGTGCCTCGCGTGTTGGTCGGATAAGGTAAGGGACGTGGAGATCGGCTTTGGAGGAATCCAAGGGGAAAGAAGTCTTCTTGATCTGTGTCTGGTGAAGCTGCAGGTTAGCTCAGCACAAGTCAAGGTGTCAACGGGCTGCGATAGTCGCGAAGGAAGGCCACATCCCTTGCCTTCCAAGCCAGACACCCACCTCGTCTACGCGCGCAACGACAGCCAAGTCCCAGTCACAACCGAGACTCTCTAGAGATCCGAACACGGCGTCGGCCCCGATTACCCCCGAGGTGAGCTCGGCGCGCGCCTCGTCAAGTGCATAGTTTCTGTTGTTAGTCGGGGTGGAGGAAGGTGTGGTTTATCACGTACGGTTCAGAGGACCAGACGAGGAGCGGGGATGAGTCTCGGAACGCCGAAGCAGCTGTAGCCACGAGGAGTGCTGAGGAGGCGCCGACTGCTGAGAAGCGCATTGTCGGCGAGGTTTGAGCGGGATAGAGTGAGCGAGCAAGTGAGGGTGCGATTCGAGGTGTCACCGCGTCACGACGAGTGACGACGATGGACGTGGTGGCGGGTGGATAGGTAGGGCGCCTATTGCGATCAGGTAGGAGCTGTGACGGAAATGCGTTACTGGTGTGCCTAAGCAAACAGAAAATAGGAATGCGCGGCGAAATGTGCACCCTGCATATAACGCCGCTTGGTGGAGATCAGTTGCCGTTAGTGGCAGGTGACGCCGCCATCAGGGGTGATGGATGAGTTGGTATTGACTATTAGGAACAAGCCAGCGAGGGCAGCACAATGGAATTGGCGGGAATTGGTATTAGCGTATTAGCGGCAGAGAAGCTCTCAAATGGCTCATTTCTTGTTCCCTTGAGAGTCGAGGACGGGGATACGGGCCATACGCCGAGCATCGAGTTGATCATCAAATAGTAAGAGCGGCATCGAATGAGGCGTGAGGCATGGCGCACCTGATCACAGTCGCCACGGTCGGCAAGCGATCGAGGCACCAAGAGGCGGTCAGCGAAGCGCCGGGGCAAGAGCCGGAGCCAGAGTCGAGCAGTCAGCCAAACCCTCACCCCACAAAAGGTAAACAGGCCATGCAGGCCACATGCAGGTCATTCTCAAGACACGCTTCGAGGCCACAAGCCCAGAGGCCAGAGGCCAGAGGGCCACAAGACGAGGAGAAACAGGGCTGAGGCAGGCCGAGGTCACTCCGTCATCTCTTACCGACCGCTCCATCCCACCATATCCCCTATCCCTATCCCATCTCCTCCTTCCTCTCCATTCTTCACCTCACTCTCACCATCAGTCTCCTGCCCGCCGACACCCATCCATCCATTTCCTCCATCCATCCATCCCTCCAGCCCGTTCATCCATCCTTTCATCCAGTAAGTTGACATCATCCACCCCTCCATCACTCCATCCATCCACTCGCCCCTCCATTGCATCCATCAAATTACACCCGCACCACCGACGCGTTCGGCCTCCACCTAGATGATGCGTGCGCCCTCCCTCACCTCCATCCTCAACGCACGCGCCCTCCGCTTCTCCACTTCTCCACTCCCCGATACTCCCCCTCTCTTACCTGTTGCTAACCCACTCTCTCGCGCCTTGCTCAGGCCCATCTAACTGCTCTTTAATCCTCTCGCACGTCACCGCGTCAACAACACCTCAAACACAAATCCTTCACTCGCCCTCCCCATCAATCCCCCAACCTCTTGACCTTCAAGCCTTCCTTCCTCTGACAACGCATAAGTACGCGTCGCTCATCCCAACCCCCACCTGACTACTGCCTTCCTTGCTTCTTTACTCACACTTGCAGCCGCCATGTCCGAGGAAGCCAACCCTGTCGTTGCCATCGTCGACGGCGCCGACCAGACATCATCAAAGCGTGGAGGCGCCGCTGCCAAGCCCCGCAAGTCTGCCGGTGGCGGCAAGAAGGCAGCCCCTGTCGCTCAAGAGGTCGCAAAGTTCGAGTACGGAGACATTGTCCTCGCGCGTCTGCGAGGCTTCCCTCCCTGGCGTGAGTACTGCACTTCTTGACCAGATACTGACGCCCCAACAGCTGCTCGCGTGCGTATCCCTTCGCGGTCCCGATCATGGGGTTGTCTTCCCTCGCGTCTCTCGCGCAGCCCGCTGACCAGCAGATTACCGACCCCGAGAACCTGCCTGCCAACGTACTGGCCTTGCGGCCCAAGAATCCGGCGTTCCAGTGCGCGCAGTTCTTCCCCGTCGGCGACTAGTGAGTGAAGGAAACGCCAGTTGAACGGAGTTCCATGCTGACACGACAGCTCTTGGCTCCCTCCGAAAGAGATTCAGCCTCTGAAGAAGCACCAGATCCAGGCTTTCCTCAACGAGGGCCACCGCAAGGCCGCGGGCAACTTGCGCGAGGCGTACGAAACCGCATTGGACCCGAGTGACTGGGACCAGGCGCAGGAGGAGTATCGCCGCGAGCGGGAGCAGGCCGAAGCCGAGGCGGAGGAAGACGTTGACGAGTTGGAGGAGGAGGAGGGCGAAGAGGGGGAGCCGGCAGGCAAGAAGCGAAAGCGCGCCGCTCCCGCACCAAAGAAGGAGGCCAAGAAGCCCAAGGTCAACAAGAAGGTGGGCTGACTAACCCCACGTGAGCGGAGCTGACGAGCAAAGGCTGAGGAAAAGCCAAAGGCAAAGGCGGACAAGCCCAAGTCGAAGGCTACCGACAAGGCTGACGAGTCTAAATCGGAGGGAGCACCCGCCGCCGCCGGTGACGAGGAGTCCCCTGACCCAGAGGCCGTCAAGGTCAAGGACTGGCGGCACAAGCTGCAGCGCGCCTTCCTCCAGAAGGGCGTGCCGACCGCGTCTGAAATGGACCAGTACGACGATCTGTTCAAGACGATCGAGAAGTACGACGACATGAAGATCGAATACCTGCAGTTCTCCAAGATTGGCAAGGGTGAGTCAACATGGTGTCCCCAACCATGTCACTGCACACGAACGCGCCACCTAACTCGCAGTCATGAAGAAGATCGCTGCCCTCACGAACGTTCCACGCGACGACGAGCTAAAGATCACCTCGCGCGCTGAGAAGCTCATGAAGGAGTGGTTTGAGTTCATCAACCGGAGCGAGGGGGGCGGTTCCTCGGCTGCCAACGGTTCAGCCGACAAGGCAGACAAGGCCGAGGCCACCATGTCTCCTACCAACAATGACACTTCCGCGGCAGCCGCACCAACTTCTGCTACACCTGCTGCGGAGGAGGCGCCAGAGCCAGAGGCACCTGCTCCTGAAGAGTCCACAGCACCGGACAGCGAGGAGGTCAAGGTAGACGCGTGAAGGGTGGGAGGATCCTGGAGGCACCTTGAAAGGGTATCTCGTTAGATCAGTAGGTTGACAGGGGAAGGTGAGGTGTGAGTGGAGCGTACGTCGTGCACGCAAGTACCCTCTACTCGGTCGCAGAGCGCGATGAGTGAGCGCCTCGGCCAGGCCAGACCTGATAGCGCAAGCTGCACCGGGAGTCTGTAGATGCAGCGAATGGTGTATGCATGAGTAGTCTAGTTCTTGTCCTTGGCTGGCACAGCCTCAGCTGCCACCTTGGCCGGTGCAGCCTTCTCTTTGACGGGCGCCGCCTGTGCCTCCTTGGCCGCAGCCTGGCTCTCAATCTGCAGCGTCGCCGCCTCCTCCTTGGCCATGTCCTCCTCGGCCTTGACGAGTGCCTCGACCTCAGCGTCCGTCATCTCCTGCTCGAGCTTCTCGGCACGCTTAGCCGCCCGGCGCGCGGCCTTGAGCGCGGCCTTCTTGGCCACGAACTCGTCCTTGCGCGCCTTCTTGGCCGCGTCGAGCGCGGCGAGCGCCTCGGGCGACAGCACATCGGGAACGGGGGTGACGCCAGCAAGCGCCTCAACCTGGGACGCAGGGTCGTTGAGGCCCTTGAGCGCGAAGGGGACGGAGACGCGCTGGGCGGCGTCGGCATGCACGGACGGTGCGGCGGCCGCGATCGCGCCCAAACGCCGCTCGTTCAGCACGTACTTGATGCGCGCCATCGACTTGCGGCACTGGTGTGAGCGTTGTGCGGGAGGCGAGCACCGCGAGCCTCATAGAGCTTGCCACGCAGACGGAGGTCGGGCGCCCGGTAGTACACAGCACGCGGAAACCAACACTCACCCTCAAGCTTCGGACACTCAGCAGCTTGCCGCCGTACTGCTGTGCGATGCGGATGCGCTTGCGCTCGGCCTTCTGCGTCGCGATCACGTTGCGTTCCCGCAGGAGGATGTACCACAGCGTGTGGAGGTCCTCGAACGACTTGAGGCGGAGTTCGGGCGCGGACCACGAGCGGCCTGGTGTCAGCTCCGCGAGGTTTCGAACGAGAGGAAGGAGGACGGCACGGCTGGTACAGCTGGCACAGCTGGCGCGACTGGGATCCGCCGGGAGTGACAGCGGATAAGGTTCTACGCGTGTAGCTTGTGAATGGGAGACAAAAGGGCACTCCGTTTCAGTGCGCGATGGCTCGCTCCTCTCGGTGTTGTGGCCGCGACCAGCGAGACGAATGGCACGACGCGCTCGCCTGTATTCCTGCCTCTTCCGCATTACCAGCGTTCATCCAAGCCAGCCCTCTCTCCCGCACCTTCCTTCCTCTGACTCACCCGACTTGAGCTCTGCACTCTCGTTCTCCAACCGCGGCAGACTCCCGAAATCAGGCGGCATCTTCGTGTCGGCCGTCACCTCCATCGACTCGGGCGGGACATGGAAGAACGCCCACAGCGGGTGCTGCTTGGGCGCCTCTCCCGCAGCGCGCATCTTCTCCACCTTGTCAAGCCAGTTCTTTGAGGGGGGATAGGTCGAGGGCTCGGGCAGGCCATTCGGGAGGGTCACGCGGGTCGCGCGTGCCGGGCGTGTCGGCTGCGGCTTGCCTTTGGGCGTCCACTGTGGCCGCAGCTCAACCGCGACGGGGGCGGCCTCGGCGGCGGCCTCGAGGACGCGCGCGGACGTCGAGAGCGTGCGGATCAGGCGCATGGCGTGTGTAGAGAGCTAGAGGACAGCGATCGATAGCTGTGGTCGACGGAGAGGAGGTCGGACGAAAGAGAAAAATCCCGGGGCCTAATCCACGTGGCTGACCTCCACTCTCCATGTCCAGTTAATCCAGTTCGACCAAGTTGTTGAGATCACAACAATACCTCGCATCATGCCTACTGCACTCCTCGCAGGTACGGTACAGGTAAGTCTGTCCAATGCCGCACTGACTCAGCCACCAACGCTCACCCTGCTCTCGACGGAGAACGTCACTCTGCCACCCCTCTGGCGGAGCGTCGTCGGATCCTCCGCGAAAGCCACAGTCCAGATTCTACCCGACGCAGCATACCCTCGCCCCGAAGGCCGTTCGACATTACACGTGCCGAAGCACAAGCGCGGAGGTAATATTGCAAGCCGTGTTGCGCACCTCCAGTCGCCCCGGATAGGCGACACATTCATTGAGATCGGATGTAATGCGCAGCCACTCGGCGCAACCCTTCCCTGGCTGGGGGCGCAGATCAAGGCGCTCGGCCAGCGGTACTGGGCGCTTGAAGCGGTGATTATTGACCAGCGCGGGCGGCGAGGACGCATCAGGCTCGAGAGTGCACGAGTATGTCGAACGATGGCGAAGTTGACACCAGACGGAGCCGATTCTAGTCCCCCGCGATCCACCGTTGCTCCGCCTGCCACTCGCCACGCCCCGCGGCGGAATCAGCGAGTGGTGCGAGCTCGTTGTCGATCTGCGCCAGCTTGTGCGTCTCTTCCGCCAGTTGCGGCCCGAAGAGGAGGAGGAGGGCAAGCGGAAGCGGCGCGTGGAGAGCACCGACATGCCGGAGAAGCTGGGGAGCGTCGAGAGTGTGCGCGTGTACGCCAACTGCCGCGTACGGCGGGTGTGGCTTGCGTCCGAAGGCGGCGTACGTGGCGAGTGGGCGCTCGTAAGGGCCGACGGCGGTGAGTGCAGAGCTTGTGTGGCGAGGCGAGCAAGAGCTGATCGCAGAGTGAGGCATGGGTGCAGTTTGTCATGCGCAACGCACTGCAGAAGCTCCCTCGAGAGTTATCGAGCCGGGGTCCCCTTACGGACACCTCGCCGTGAAGTTGGTCCGCTCCCCGTTCATGTGCGGAACTCATCATTTCGGCGGGATGGGACACAGATGGGACACAGGGGAAAAATGATCGGCCCTTATGTGATGCCCCACGCTCGTCGTGGCGCGCCCTCAGTCTCCACATTGCTCCCTCAGTCACTGGGTGATAAAAGAATCTACAAGCATACAGATGCTTCTGAAGCGATGAGCGAAGCTACTTCATATCCTTTAGTTGTTCGTCGGCGAGTCCTCAGCAACGTTTTGTAGCCTCTCTGGCGTGTACGAACGCCTCATACCCATTCCCAATCATGGTCAAGGTTGGCGATGGCCTCAACAATCTGCCCCTCGATAACCCTGGCGTTTCCCCGCTCCCGCGTCCAGCGCGCTTGGGCAGCCTCAGCGCGCCGCAATCGCTCCTCTGTGATCTCGAAGCATCTGGGAAGCAGCGCCGTGTCCCACCTCCCCTTCTTGAGTGTATCCGCATATCCCCGCGCGACCGCAAAGATGCGCGCCATGCCGTGCCCCGCAAACTGGCGTCAGCCTGGTCCTCTGACATTCTGACCCCAGCCGCAACACTGAGCCCCGCAGAGCCGGGGACGTCGCCGACGAGCGGCAGCCAGTCGCGCACGGCGCTGAGCACGCCGACCCAAGTGCGCACGAGGCCCTCGCCATACGCCTCAGGCCCCCATGCCTCAAAGTTGCGCATGAACGTCGCGTGGTCCCGCGTAATCGCGGGGTCGATGCTCGCTTCGCTGTCGTCGACATTTCCGTGGATCCGCGACATTGGCGTCGCGCCAGACCGCACGAGCGGCGCAACACCGCCGCCAAGCACGAGCTCCCCACTCGCCGTGCGCACGAGATAGTGCCCATCGAGCATGTTGTATGTGTTCCGCAGAGCGCCGGCGCCCGAGAATGTCGGGGTAGGCGTCAGCGAGCTGCATTGTCCGACGTAGGGCTCGATGCTGCATTAGCGCTGGTGGGAAAGGACGTACTGGCCGTGCAGTGGCGAGGAGCGGGGAAAGAAGTGGCGTGTGTGTGCATTCGTGCAGAGTATGACGCGGGGGGCGCGAATCGCGCCCTTGCTAGTCTGCAACACCCATCTGTCGCCACGGCGCTGCGGATGGCCAGACGCCGGCGTCCATGAGTGTAGACTGAATTGGGCGTGCGGCGACGCGAGCGCGAGGTGCATCAGCGCTGTGGCGAGCTTGTGTCTTGCGTTAGCCGGTACGGAGGCGGGCGTACGGGTGGACACTACCGCCAGGGCGAACATGGACGGACGTCACGCCCTTGAAGCGCGACAGCTTCTCTGCCTCCGCCGCGTCGTCGATGAACTTCGTCTCGTCGCCGCTCAGGCCCATCTTCTTCCGCTGAGAAAGCCACGCCTCGTACTGCTCCTTGCACCACTTGGTGCGAGCCTTGTCATGGTGGGCTGCATCAGCCGGCCCCTCGTCACAACGTACTCTCGAGTAGCTCGCCGCGCCAGAAATCCACTTGTAATCCCTCGTCAGCTACCACGCGCTCGACCAAGTCGAGGTTGTCGCGCTCATTCTGCATCACGCGCACCGCCTCCTCTGCACTGAGCCCCGCACCAAGTGGGTAAGCTTGTTGCAGCTGGTGCCACAGCGCATAGGTCTTCGGCCCGACACTGCGTCAGTTCTCAATGACCAAAGACGTACTGTCCGCCATTACGCCCGCTGGCACCGCTCGCCACGTCCTTCGATTCGACGCACACCACCCTCTTGCCTGCCCCCGCCCCGCCCAAGCGGGTGAGGAAATACGACAGCGCACACCCCATCATGCCCGCGCCAACGATAAGAATGTCAGCATCCTCGGGAAGCTCATCGTCGGCGCCGTGACCGTACAGACTTGTGGGTCCGCGGTTCGTCGCCTGCCAGTGCGAGACAGTCGAGCGCCAGGGCTGTGGAAACTTGCTCATCGCGGGGTCGTAGCTGACTGTGAGAATGAGGAAATGTAAGTGCGTCACGCGATCTTGGATCCCCGGCCATCCGGCCCGAACTGCATTACATTCCGTCATCTACCCCGAGAGATCCGCTTCTTATAAAACGAAAGTAGACTCTTGTCGAAAGATTGCGACCGGATGCGAGCGGTAGTGCTAGTCAGGGTACACAGCGAGCACATGGTAGCAAAACAACAATCTGGAGATTGTAGTCACCCATGGCCCCATGTGACACATCTGCATTGAGCGCCCGAGACGTCCTGTCGGTGCCGGTGTTCGTTTCTCATCGCAATGCTTGCAACGCCGCTCGGAGTGTGTAACAGGCACTAACTCACTGGAGTTAGGACCAGCGCATTAGCGAGGTGCCTCAAAGTGGGCCCCATTCACTTGAGCGTCGCCCACCCATTCATTGTATGTAGAGGATAAGCTCGTAAAGAGCGTGGGCCGTAAGAACAGTGCGGCGGCTGCGGGGTATCGTGCGGAGCGCTGTAAGACGTACGGGCTGTGGTTCGGGCAATCCGGTGTGCTATCGCTGTTCAGGTTGAGCACAGCAGCGCCAGAGCTTACTTGTCCCGATGTTGCCATCTCCAGCTCTTCATGTCCTTCCACCTCCGCCAAATCGCGAAACGTTTCGTGAGGGAGACAGTAAGCGAGACAGTTGCTCAGAGTCTGGATTCGGGCATGCAGTCATTTGTTTGTTACCAACTCCTCCTTAGCTCAGTTGGTAGAGCGCGACACTAGTATTAAAACGCTATGTCGAGGTCAGTCGTTCGAGTCGGCTAGGAGGAAGAGAGTATCTCTTTTGCCTTCTGCTCAATGTCGACTCCCAACCCTTCCTTCAGGTCAATCTTCTGTTTGTCTCCAACAGGCAACATGCCCAGCAGTTGACGACAGCTTTTACCACTCAAGCCAGGCCGTTGGGAGAATGCTTTCCGGGGCCCTACAGACCGCGATCCAGGAGACAATGGCCGACGCCCACGGCATCCGCGGGTGGCAGTGGACATTCATCATCAACTGCGTGATGATCATTAGAATGGCGCTGATCGGGCCCTTCCTGATACCTGACTTCCCCGACAAGCCCAATCCTCTGGCATTTTGGTTCACGAAGCGTGACTACGAGATTGCGCGGATGTGGCTTGAGCGCTTCCGCCGCATTGGTGTCAGGCCCATCAAGCTGGCGAGTTTTAAACGGACGTTCTCCTGGCCCAAACTTTACCTGGTTTGCTACCTGTATGTGGGCATGTTAATTGCGGTAAGCGGGATCGACTACTTCCAGCTGTGGCTCAAGAGCCTTGTGCGCTCCGATGGTGCCAATGTGTGGGGCATTACACGGCCGAACGCGATCCCGATGGGCGGGCGGGCGATGCAGCTCGTAGGCGTCTGGACTGCAGCCTACTGCTGCGACCTCTTCCGCACGCGCTGGGCTGTCCTTCTCGCCATATGCTTCGTCGGCATTCCAAGCTGCATCATCATGTCCGTATGGGACGTTCCAACCTCAGCCAAGTACTACGCCTACTTCATCCTGTACATGCTCCAGTCCCACGGGCCGCCCTTGTGGGCGTGGCTCTCCGACATGTGCCCTACCGACGCCGAGCAGCGTACCCTCACCCTCGGGGTATGCATCACCGCGTACTATGCCATCAACGCATGGTCAAACATTTTCATCTTCCCAGCAAAGCAGGCCCCGTACTACAGCACAAGTATGGCGGGCCTCCGCACCGGAGCAGCCGTGTGCCGGCCCATTCCGCCGTGCCTGGCGTCGCGTCATCAGATGCACCGATTCCGAACTTCGCGTCGACTTGTTCTCACCACTTCAACGCTACACTCCACGGCCATGTCGCTCGAGGACGCTGCGCGCGCGTGGCTTGCTTGGCTTTCGGCGTTGACCCTCGGACAGATCTGGGCCGCCCTCTGCAACCCGCCCGACAAGTTGTGGAAGACGGCCCTCTTCCTCGCCGCGTTCGCCTGGTCTGTCCCGGAGTACTGGGGTCGCTTCAGGAAGTGGCACCGCGGCCGCAAGCGCGTCAAGTATGTGTGGCCTGCTCCCAAGGTGAGTCTTGCGTGTGGTTGTCAGGCTGTGTTACTCGCTGCACTCTTCCGCCACATCCTTCAGGCCGGCAGCCGTTGCTGATGACAGGAAGCCTCGCCGACCTGGCACGGCGAGGTGATCACCAACCCCGACCTGTTCGCGCACAAGCGCAACCCCGCGCTGCTCCCGCCTCACGCGTCGAGCGAGTTCGAGTATATCACGTGCTACGACCCCTCCTCCGGCGAGCACATTGAGACACGCCGCCTTCCCACCGTCGAAGACATTGCGCGGCAGGTAGCCCGCGCCGACGCGGCGCAGCCCAAGTGGGCGCGCACGACGTTCGCGCAGCGCGCCAGCGTGCTCCGGAGCATCAAGGCGTGGATTTTGCGCGACATGGAGTCCATCGTTGCGGTCGCGTGCCGCGACACGGGCAAGACTTGCGTCGATGCCATGTTCGGCGAGGTCTTGACGACGCTGGCTAAGATTGACTGGCTCGTCAAGAATGCTGAGAAGGTGCTCAAGCCGGAGCGCCGCGCACTGTCGCTGCTGCTCGCTCACAAGGTCTCAGAGGTATGTTATCAAGCGCGAGCGGGGCTGACTACAGGTCCACTACGAGCCCCTAGGTACCGTCCTCGCCTGTGTGTCGTGGAACTACTCGTTCCACAACGCGCTCTCGCCCATCCTTGCTGCGCTCATGGCCGGCGACGCCATCGTCGTCAAATGCTCCGAGCAGGTCGCCTGGAGCTCGGATTGGTTCATCGGCGGCGTCAAGGCTTGTCTTCGCGCGTGTGGGCACAATGCCGACATCGTGCAGCTTGCCGTGTGCCTTCCCGCCGTGGCCCAAACGCTGACCACCAACCCGACCATCAAGCATGTCACCTTCATCGGCTCAGAGCCTGTTGGCCGCAAGGTCGCTGCGGCCGCCGCCTCTAACCTAGCAGGGACGACTATCGAGCTGGGCGGCAAGGACCCCGCCTTTATCCTCCCCTCTGCTGACCTCAAATTCTTCGCCTCACTGTGGATGCGTGGTGCCTTCCAGAGCGCCGGTCAGAACTGCATTGGCGTCGAGCTCTTCCTCGTCCCCCGCTCCCGGCAACAGGAGTTCATCGACCTTCTTCTCCCCCGCGTCAAAGCACTCCGCGTTGGCGTTGACGTGGGCTCCTTGATCTCCCACGCGCCGATCGGGCGCCTCGAGAAGATCATCCAGGCTGCGCAGGACGGAGGCGCCCGCGTTCTCGCCGGCGGAGAGCAGTATATCCACCCTGACCAGCCGCAGGGCGCATACTTCGCCCCGACGCTCATCGCCGATGTCACCCTCGACATGGAGATTGCGCGCGAAGAGCTCTTCGCCCCCGTCATGACGGTGGTGCCGTACGACGATGTGGACGAGGCGCTCGCCAAGCTCCGCGGCAGCCGCTTCGGGCTGGGCGGAAGCGTGTACGGTGCGAAGCGCAAGGAGTGCATGCACGTCGCGAAGGCGCTGCAGTGCGGCATGGTGTCGCTGAACGAGTGAGCATGCGCTACTTTGCGGTCGCTAATGCCAGCTTTGGCGTCTTCTACCTCAACCAGGACATGCCGTTCGGCGGCGTCAAGGCGAGTGGCTACGGCCGCTTTGCCGGCCCCGAGGGCCTGCGCGGCCTGTGCTACCCCAAGGCCGTGATTGAGGACCGCCTCTTCTCGCTTGTCCGCACAAGCATCCCTGCGCCCGTCGACTTTCCCCTGCCGCCCGGTGACAAGCCGTGGGTGTTCCTCAAGGGCCTCGTGTTCTTTGCATATGGCCGCGGAATGGCGCGCGTCAAGGGGCTGTTCGACGTGGTCCGCATGGCCGTAGCGTAGATGTCGGTAGAGCAGGTAGAGAGTCGTTAGATAGAGATGTCGGATCTGTGGTTGTGTTTCATTTCGTTGAGCAGCTGACGATGCTCCAGGCCATTCGATCCATGTGTGCAAGTAGTCACCTGGCGTCTCGGCTTGGCGCTCAAGACGCTAGTGCATTGCAATTGCGGAGGTCTTGACCACGTGCGGCTTGCTCAGCGATCAGCTGCGGAGTTGGACCAGCCGCCTCAAGCGCCAAGTGACCGCAGCGCTACTTTGAGCGGCCGAGACCCATTCACAATTCAATCAAGGAATGTCACCTCGTCCGTCCCCTGCGCCCGACCCCGTGTCCTGTGCGCACTCCAAGCGCTCCGCGCCACTCGCTATAATGCTCGACGATGTGTTGCTCTCCTTGATCGCCTCCTCAGCTCGACTCCTCAACTCCTCACTCCTCTACGCGGCGGCACCACAGATTATCTGATACCTGGCCTGGCCCTCTGGCGAGGTACCCCGCTCGAGACATCTCACACCGGCAGTCTGATCGCGGACACGGACCGCACTCTACATCACGAGCACAATCTCGCACCCGCCGGAGACGTACGCGAACATGAGCGCAAGCGCACCCGCCGCGTGGGCCGAAGACGCGACGGAAGACCGTGAGTTCGCGGCGGCCCACGCTTCGCCGCGGCAGAATGGCACATCCCCCAGGCACAGCGTTGATGCAAGCCACGATGAACGCCCAGCCGCTCGAGGTGTACATGTACTATGCGGCGCTGGAGCGTGCGCGCGGGGACGCGGACACGCGCCCCGTGCCCGACAGCCCGCTGACGGTGCTGGCGAAGCGCGTGACGGGGCGCAGCGCGCGCATCGTGTATCCTGACGGGCGGCGTCGCAGGCTGTGGGGATCGGGGGGGTCGAGCCTGCCTGCGTCCGACGAAAAGGTCGGGAGAGTCGGGAGAGTCGAGCGAGTCGAGGGGGTTGAGGAGAGAGTCCCGTCCGTCGCCTCTGCCGCCTCAGCCGAGGCGCCCGTCCCGACGCTGCTCGACGTACTCGCCCCGCCAGAGCGCGAGACCGCGTACCGCCTCCTCCGGTCCGCGAGCTGGCAGCTCGTCTTCTTCCTCATCACGACCGACGTGCTGGGATGGTATACTGCGCCGATGGCGTTCGCGCAGCTCGGATACGGGCCCGGCGTGCTCGTCTACACGTGCTTTTGGGCGCTGGCGTTTGCGAGCGGCCAAATCCTTTGGCGCATGTATCTCGCCCTCGACAGCGAGCGGTATCCCGTCAAGTGCTACGCGGACCTGGGCGAGCGGACGTACGGCACGGCCGTGCGGCACCTCTTCAACGTCCTCCAGTCGCTGCAGCTCGTCGTGAGTGCCTGCACGCTCCGCCGGCCCCAGAGCCCCAGGGCCTGACTGATGCCAGTTCAACACGGCCATGCTGATCATCATGAGCGGCTCGGGGCTCGCGGAAATCATCGACTGGAAGTTCTGCTATCTCGCACTCAACGTCTTCTTCGCGCTCCTCGGCGCCGTCTTGTCGCAAATCAAGACGATCCGCGGCCTCGGCCTCTTCACCGTCATCGGCACGGCGATCAACATCCTCGTCATGGCGCTCACCATGGCCGGCGTGGCGCTGTACGACCCCGTGCCGAGCCAAAGCGGGCACGCAGACCTGTCGGCCCCGCGCGTCGTCGCCGGCTGGGTACCCGCCTCGCGCGGATGGTACCAGCAGGTCTCGGGGTGCATGCTCGCGGTGTACGCGTACGGCGGCGCGATGATCTTCACCGAGTTCATGGCGGAGATGCGCCGCCCGCGGCACTTTTGGAAGGCCGCGCTCGGCGCCCAGTTCCTCTGCTACGCGCTCTATATGCTCTTTGGCATATTCGTCTACTCGTTCCAGGGGCAGTACACCAACATCCTCCCCACGGTCAACATCGACAGCATCCTCTTCCAGGGCCTCACCAACATCCTCGGCCTGATATGCATCACCATCATCGCGGTCATGTACGCCCACATCGGGTGCAAGGTGCTGTATCGCAATGTATTGCGCGGGTACTTTGGCGCACCGAGCCTCGCGGCCGCAAAGAGCACGGCGTATTGGTCCGCCCTCGTGTGCGCGTACTGGGCTGTCGCGTGGGTCATTGGCAGCGCCATCCCCAATATCGCAGACCTCAACACCGTCATCGGCGGCGCGTGCATTCTCCAGTTCACGTACACGTTCCCTGCTGCAATGCTCGTCGGGCACTGGGTGCAGCGTGATGCGATCAAAGGGGACACCCAGTGGGAGCCAGGAGTGCAGCCATGGTCCAACCGCATCGACAGCTGGCGCGATGCCAGTCGCTGGCGCCGTGGATTTAGGCGATATTGGTACGCCAAGATTACCTTGGTGAGTGGAAACCATAAGGCAATGCTCACGTGCTCAGGTCGTGTTTGTACTGGGCGCGCTGTCGCTGTGCGGCCTCGGCATCTACTCGGGCGTCGTCAGCGCGCAGGAGAGTTTCCGCAGTGGACGGACTACGAGCTTCTCGTGCCGCGCGCCGGGGCAGCCGGCGAACAAGTAGAGGTTTTCATCAGGTTCATTTGTTTTTGTCAATAGTTTCCTGGACGTTGAGTGGGCCGCATGCAGGACGTTGTCCGCATCCCCGGCGCACTCTTCAGTTGTGATGTCAGCACATCACCAACGTCACCGCTAAATCATATCATGCATACCAGTTCGCACTGGCCCTCCCACAGCCTCCCCACGTCGCTCACCCTCAAGCCAAGCCAGTGACCCCTCTAAGAGCGGTACAGGTGGCGCTTGACAGTCTTGACGATAAGGTCCTGAGTTGGGAAAGCGAGTGTCTCCAGAGTCTCAGCGTAAGGAGTTGGCACGTCGGCGCCAGTGATGCGCTCAGGCGCGGCGTCAAGGAAGTCGAACGCGCTCGACTCGCACACCTGAGCAATGATCTCGGAGCCAACACCAAACGCAGGGAACCCGCCCTCGACAGTAATAAGGTGGTTGGTCTTCTTAATAGACGCGATGATGGTGTTGATGTCAAGCGGGCGGATCGAGCGGAGGTTGACGACCTCGACCTTGATGCCCGTTTCCTTTTCGAGGATATCGGCGGCCTGAATCGAGTCGCCTACTGCCTTTGAGTGGGCAACAATGGTCAGGTCTGTGCCCTCGCGCTCGACCTTGGCCTTGCCGAGCGGAATGGTAAAGTCGTCCGACATCTCCTCCTTGGTCATGGGGAAGGACACGCCGTAAAGAAGCTCGTTCTCCAGGAAGCAGACCTGGTGTTAGCGTTGTTGCAAGCTTCCACAGGGAGGCAGCTGGCGGTGTCGCCAAGGCTTATCACACCGCCGGAGACTACACCGTCACCATTCCAACTTACTGGGTTAATGTCGCGGATCGAGGCCTTCAGCAAACCCTTGGCGTCGGCAGCAGACCACGGAGAAACGACCTTGAGGCCAGGAATTGAGCCGTACCATGCGGCGTAGCACCTAGGCGTTAGTTCACCGTAGCTGCGGAGGAAGGAAGGCAGCAGAAAACCTTGAGCTCACTGAGAGTGCTGGGCAGCAACACCGGCGGCGGCGCCGTTGGGACCACGGAAGGTGACTGGGCACGGCACGTTGCCGCCAGACATGTAGTACGTCTTGCCAGCCGAGTTTACGATCTGGTCGATTGCCTGCATGGCAAAGTTCCAGGTCACTAAGAGTGTGAGCGGTGTGGGAGGAGTGTGACTGCCGAGGATGTGACGTGGTGGGCAGTCGTGGGATGTGGGCTACTCACTGAACTCGCAGACGGGACGGAGGCCCGCAAATGCGGCGCCGACTGCAAGACCCGCAAAGCCCTGCTCAGTGATGGGGGTCTGATATCAGCTTTTGCGGCAACAATGACGCACGTCGATAACACGGTCCTCGCCAAACTTGTCAAGCAGCCCCTTGGTAACCTTGTATGCACCGTTGTAGCGGGCAACCTCCTCGCCCATGACAAAGACGGTGTCGTCGCGGAGCATCTCCTCCTCCATGGCCGTGTTGAGGGCGTCACGGACGGTCTAGGGTCAGCGACGCTTGCGATGCCATTGCCGGCGGCACTGGCGCTGCGCGAATTGGGAGAGAGCTTGGCAGCGAAGCATAGGCTCGACTGGCTCGTTGGACACGCACCATGGTCTGGGCGCCCTCATCGGTGCTGGCTCCGCGGCGGGGGATAAGCACTGATGGGGTGCGGGGCACGCGGGCGATGGGGGATGTCTGGAGGGCAGAGCGGGCGGTGGCGAGGGCGAGAGGGGAGCGGGCGGCAGCAGAGGTGGTGAGGCTGCGCGCGCGCGCGGGGGCAAGACGGATGAGGGCGGCGCGGGTGGCCATTGTGAGTGAATGAGGGAGGATGGAGAGATGGAGGATGAGAGTAAGATGAAGAGATTGAGGAGGAGGAGGATGTGGTGGGGAGGAGGGAGGGAGCAAGGTGGAAGGAAGGAGGGAAGGATGTCACCATGCGGACCTTGTGCCCCCGCTCCGTCCGTCTTGTGTCTCCCCACCCCACATAAACTGCCGCTGCCATTGCCGCTTGCCGCATTCCCCGCCCCTGGCCTCTACTTGCCGCCCCGCCCTACGTAATTCAATTACATTTTGCTATTCTATACGATTACTCTAATCACCCCATTGTATATCCCACCCAATTACTCCTTGTTATCTCCAGGCACCATCCACGTGTTGACGGAATCCCCGGATCTCCGCCATTTCGAATCCCTCGCTCCCTCGATCCCCCTCTGTGACTTTGTTGTCGTTTATCAACATTTCCACTTGCCACTTGGCTTTCCGCAACCGACCTCCACTCGCCTCCTCTCCCACCATGGCCTCGTCCGATATCAACGCACAAGCTATCACAGCCCACTTCAGCCCCCTCCAACGCGGCCCGGCCGCTACTGCCCTCCGCGACCTCGCTCTCGCCGTCGGTTGGTACCATCTCCGTGTCCTCGAGCTCGCTGGCACGCAGTGGGCCGTCATCGTGGGACACAAGCGCAAGGAGGTGGGTGCCGTGTGCCATGGTGCCGAGTGCGCGGGATGAGGAATGCGGAAGAGGTGGGCAGCTGGTCAGTTGGTCAGCTGGGCAGCTGGGCAGCTGGCAGGAGCTACTCACCCGGCCCACTGATCCTCACTCCTCTTCATGCATCCTGACTTGGTCTCACGTCCACACCCGCTGACAGCCAGGACCCTCTCCGCGCCGTCCTCCCGCTGCCGCTCCATACCAACGCCCTCGTCCCCTCCGAGCTGCATGCCATCTTTGGCGCCCTCTCCAAAGTCTCCGTCAACGACCTGCCTCCTCCTCTCCCCGAGTTTGCGCCCAGCGTCGATAGGCTGCGCAAGGCCTATGCTGCCATGACTGGAAAGAAGCACGACGAGCTGGACGCCGTCAACGAGGATGACGAGAACGACGAGGAAAAAGAGGATCAAGAGCAGCAGCCCGACTTGTCCGGCCAGTTTGACCCAGACACTCTCTACACCGCCATCGTATGCGCAGACTCCACCGTCGTCTACTACAAGCTCTCCCGCGGTATTCGCAAGCCTCACGATATCCCAGACGAGTAGACGCTCAGAGCGATCAGAGCAATTTGCCTCTCACACTGCATCTCATCATCAACTCTGCATTCGCACGCGTGCACACACGCACGCATCCACATAACCCCACCCAGAGCACGCCAAGCACACCCAAAGCAAACTCGCAAATCCGTACGCACATGCACCCCCCATTTTTGTAACTCTAGTACAATATGCATTATGCCACTATAAAGTGAGCAATTCAATCCCATGAATGCTAAAAACTCCTCTGCAAGACATTCATTCCACCGAATGCTCACTTACAGGGTCAAAACACCCTGCAGCACCCCCTTCTCCTCTGCCGACAGCGCCCCCACCATCTCGTGCATCCCATTTGCGTTGGACGCGTAGCACGACCGCAGTGTCTCGGTAATGTGCTCACCCATGTCGATCTGCGCCAGCGGGTCCGCCTTGAGGTCCTCGTCGTCGTCCTGCGCATCGCTGGCATTGGGACCCGCGTCAAGCCAGTCGCTCAGCAGCGCGAATTCGTCGTCGGGCGCGGGGCCTGCGAGGAGATCGTCGTCGTCCCACTCCTCGTCGCCGTCGTCCTCGGGTACGTCGAGCCCGCCCTTCGACTTGCCCTTCCCCTTGCCCTCAACCTGCACGTCCTTGAGCAGCAGCTTGAGCGCCTTGATGGGGAACGGAATCTCCGAGTACGTGTTGGGCTGCGCCAGAGTGCGCGATCGCGTCATAATGCGGTTGCGGTTTGCGTCCGTGATCAGCAGGTCTCCCTTGACGCGCACGCGGTTGAGGGCTGGAGACCCCGCGCTGAACAGCTTGCAGAGGCCGAGGTCATTGACGCGGATGTTCCACGAGCCGGTGATTGTGTCTGCGACATCGCTCCACTTCTGCAGCACAAGGTCGAGTGCCGGTGCAGTCTGGCCTGGCCCGACAGTGACGGGCTGGAACGACTGGAGAAGCGCCAGCGACTCTTCAGTGTACTCTGTTCCGAAGAGGTACGCGAACGGAATAATCATTGACTGTATGAAGCTGTCGGTCTGCGCAGTAGCGAGGCGTGAGGCCATGGCGCTGAGCAGATCACCCAAAACCGGGGCGATCGCAGAGCCCGCCTTGCGGAAGAGGTGCATGACGAGGTCGCCAACGAAGATGCCGCCCGATTCGGAGAAGGTAGGCGCCAAGAAGCGGCCCAGCAGCCCAAAAATGCGCGCGATGCCGTTGGTCCCGTCTGGTGCGTGCCACTCAATGAGCTTGTCGCAGTCCTTGCGGACAATGTACGTGAGGTGGAGCATGCCGCGCTGGATTACCTCCATGTCGTCGGTCTGCTCGAGGACCTTCATGACAGCAACGGTCACCGTGCCGATGTACTCGGCCTCGAGGGGCCCTCCGCGTGGCCTAACAATGGCATTGGCGAGCTGAATGGCCTCGCCGGGAACGTGCAACGTGTCCTCGTCGACCGGCTGGGTAATGAGCTCCGCAAGGCGGGGCGAGAGGAAGTTCACGAGGGTCGAAATTGCCGATGGGTTCGGCGACGATGCGATCGACTCAACAAGCTCCTCGGTGATAGCGGTGAAGATTGGATCTTTGGTCAGCAATCACGCGTGGAAGTCTCTGCCTACCAGTCGTGTTCTTCAGCCACTCATTGTAGACGTGCTCGCAAATTGCATTGGTGCTTTCGGCATTGAGGGCTGCCTTGTCAAGCGAAACCACGGAGTGAATAGTCTCCAGAATGAGGTAAAGCGTCTCGTTCGTCATGCCCCAGAGCACTGGAAGGAGCAGCGACAGCACCTTGGGCGCTTGCGCGCTCATGATGCTCGAGTCGACATGTCGGCAGAAGTTGCGGATCGTCTTCACGGCCGAGATCTTGACTGGCACGGAGATGTTCTCCGAGCTCAGTGCCTCTACGGTGGCATTGAGGTAGTGCTGCGCGACGTTGTCAGAAAGCGGGCTTGCGAACTGGGAGGCGAAGACGAAAGCGCGACCCTGCAGGAACGGCGCGTCCGTCTGCACGAGTAGGCTAGGGATGACCTGGTCAAAGAAGTAAGCCAGGTCCAGGGTGGGCTGGCGGCCAGCATCGCTGTCCTGCTCGAGGAGATTAGTGAGGTCGTCGGCAATGCCGCCGAGGAGCCCGAGCATAGTTTCGAGCGGCTTCCACCAGTCTGCGTTGCCGGACGCGTGTGCAGCTGCACTCTCGTGTACGCGCCGTTTCGCGATCTCGTTTACCACTGCGCCGACGGGACGTGGCCACTTGTCGATCATTGAGCCCATCAGGTCATGCCCGATAATGCGCAGAGAGTACTCAAAGTTGTCCTCATCCTCGTCCTCCACAAAGGCGTTTGCGTCCTCGAGCCACTCCTCCTCCTGTTGCCGGGTCACCTGAGTGTAGGTGAGGACAAGCCCAACGATGGTCTCCATGACGGCGGTGCCACGCTCCTCGGAGGCGTTGAGGAGAATTTCCTGAGCGTCCTTAGAGCGCACCGTCGGCTCCAGATACTCAAATATCGCGGATGCGAGGTCGTCGAGATCCATCTTGACCTGGTAAGAGTCCTCGGGGATGGGTGGGTCTGGGGAGTCGGGGTCCGAGCTGACATAGTAGCGGTTGAAGGCAGGGAGGAGGGAAGTGAGGTTGAGAATGGAAAGTCTGAGAAAGGTGGGAATGTGAGGGGCAATGTAACGGGGAAACTTTGTCTGGAACTGGAGGAGCACGCGGAAGATGCGAATACGCAGCGCGAGGCTCTCCCAACTAGTCTGAAGGTCGACGGCGGCATCGACGCTGAGCAACTGGGTGAACGCGTCAAACCATACAGGCGCCATGCTGTTGAGCGCCTGACGCACAGCCTGGGGGTGTTCTTCCTTGAGCATCTCGAGCAATGTCACAACTTGACGGTAGACGGCGACCGTCTCTGCGCGGGTGAGGAAGGAGTGTACGCCAGGGCTGCCGAGAATGGAAAGGAGTGCGGGAACAAGGTCGCGCACGACGGGAACAAGCTGGTCCTCGCTCAGCTCGTTCTTGACGAACTCGGTGACAACGCGCATTGCGCCGTGGACAGCATCTGGTGAGCCCGTCTGTAGCAAGGTGATGAGCTCAGACAGAAGAGTAGGCCAGTCGTCAGGCCAGTCGGAGCGGGCTACGGTGGAGCAAGCGAAAGCAGCGGCGGTACGGACCTTGCGCTCGCGGTCGGAGAGGGCGCGCAGTAGCATCGGTCGGATGGCGGCCTTTGCCTCACTTGGGGTGGCGGGGGGCTCATACGCATCAGAGCAAGCACTCCAGTGCTTGTCAATATACTTTTGTAGAAGGATACCAGCGGACTGGCGCTGGGGCAGTGAGACGTTGTAGTCGGCCAGAATTCGAGTAAGACTCAGACCGCCCTCTGCACGTTAGCACTGAGGCGCAAGGGGGGAAGGAAGTAATGTGATGAGGTGGTCTAGGCATACCTGGGTGCTGGTAGAGAGATTTGAGCTGCTCCTCG
The DNA here is from genome assembly GCF_008065305.1 of Cutaneotrichosporon oleaginosum. NCBI lineage: Eukaryota > Fungi > Basidiomycota > Tremellomycetes > Trichosporonales > Trichosporonaceae > Cutaneotrichosporon > Cutaneotrichosporon oleaginosum. The sequence continues at coordinate 268,468 of NW_027072174.1, read as the reverse complement.
GCGGCACGGCGAGTGGCCTCGTGGGGGTCGAGGGTAGCCTGCAAGCAGGAGATAACCTGGGCATCGAGGTCCGAGCCGGAGGACATGGCGACCTGTCAAGTGTTGGTGATGTGGGGATGTAAAGGCAACCGCAAGTGGTGCATGGTGCAGCGCGTCAAAGAAGTTGGGAGGAGCGGCCGGAGATCAGAAACTGTCCGTTGTTGACAATGTCGGAAAGTCGCGCGTTCGATCCACGACGGAGAACTCGAGTTGATTATAATTGGCGCGTAATCTGGCAACTCTGTGCGGGCGGAAAGGTTATTACTACTTGTTGTGCCTTGCCAATCATCCACCGTCAGGTTTCCCCCATCATTGTAGCGCCGTCACAACCTCACCAAGGCGGCGCACACAGTGGCCAGTAAACATCTTGCATGTCGAACGGTGGGCATGCTCGGCTGATATAATAAACAAGGCTCTGCGCGAGCCGAGGATCCAGCTGCCACCGGGTCCAGGTCAGTGGTGCGGATTGAGGCGTTTCTGGAAGATCCTAATTGCTAGCGCTAATACTGTAATAGCGACGAAATACCCTGCAGTTGCGCGATTTCTCTGAGCAATCGTCCTTGCATAGACCATTGGACGTCATTCTATCCGCTAATACTGCGTTCCTTCCGGCATTCTCCACGACGCCGCTTCCACCGAGCTCGGGTAGTCCGTCTACCACCTTGCCGTGGCAGCCTGACCGCCTGAGAGCTGGAGTGCAAGGCGCCTACGTGGGTTGCGGATGATGGATGATGGATGAGGGATGATGGAAGATGGGTGACGATCGCCAGAATGCCCAGTGTGAATAGCACAGGCCAGGCACGGCCACACCACCCAAGTTGCCACCGATACGCCTTGGATCTTTATCCGTCTTCCTCTTGCCATCACTCCTCTCTTCATCACCCGCTCCCCCCTCGGTCCTCCTACCACCTCTCTCACACCCCCTCCGATGCAGTCCTCGCGGGGACTCGGCTCGCCGCCCCCAACACCCTCAAGGTTTCCATGGTTTGGCGCCGGTCTTGCCCTCCTCGCCACCGTCGTGCTTGTCTCGGGCGCACCCCTCGTCCCCGAGCCCCGCGAGTTCGCCAGCACTGCGTTCTACAAGACTCCCCCTCATGAGGCTGCGGCACGTGCCGCCGACATCCGCGCACTGTTCGCCGACCCCACGGCACCGTGGATCCCCGACGCCCGCGAGCGTTCTGGCGGCTGGATCGCACATTGGCTCGGCGGAGGAGAGGGCGCCGTCACCGTCTCTGTACGAGAGCTTGCTTGACATAGCTAACCCCAGGTTGATGGCAGCAACCTCACGCTTCCCCACCGCCCCGCCGCATTCCCAGACTGGCTCGGGCCCACCGCTCAGCTGCCCATCTCCGGCGTCTTGCGCCCCTTTGTCGTTTTGCCCCCACCGAAGCCGCAAAAGGATGACAAGGGGAAAGAGGCGCCGGAGCGCGCCTGTGTCGCGCCCACATGGCCGCCCATTCGCCCCGCATACCCACTTCCACCCTACACTATCGCCCTTGTTGAGCGCGGCGGGTGCGATTTCGCGACCAAGGTCGTCGCCGCGCAGGAGCGAGGCGCCGCTGCTGTGATTGTTGGTGACTCGGTTGCGCACCCCGGAGAGACCGACGAGGAAGGGCGCGCGAGAGAGAACCTGATTACTATGTTTTCACCCGGTGAGTTGCTCTTCTGCCAGATCTGGGTCCAGCCGTGCGCAAAGCCACCTCGCTTTCGCGGCCCGAGAACAGATTCAGTGTGGCTGAAGTAATGGCGCATGTGTCGTTTGGGGAGCATGACTGCTTCAAGGAGCACACCCGGATTGGACAGAGACCTTTTCTGGCGTCGCGTGCCCCCTCCTGCATCTCCTCTGGGGATGTGCCATGTTGCAACCACAGCGATGGTTGACGAGCAACAGGCGAGACATAGCGCTTCGCCGAACGCGACCGGCACGTCGCCATCTCCCCATCTCACCATCCTAGCAGTCTGTTTTACTGGCGTCCCCTGCGACCTTGCCTCTTCCGCCTGTCGCTTCTGTTCTCAGCCTCTTGCCGCCTTTGAACGCTCATAACCACCCTTCCTTGGCGCATCGCTGATAATCCACAGAAGATACCTCTGGCATTATTATCCCTAGCGTATTTGTGTCACGCGCAAGTTACCTCATCCTCCGTGATCTGTTATCGAACCACACCGTCAAGGGGAAGCCTGGAATCTGCGTCGAAGTCGGCGAAGCATCCGACGATGGAAGGTAAGCCGCCGCCGTGTTTCAGCAGGTTGCGACCATTCCGCCACACTTGCAACTCCTTCTGTACCACTTGCCTCTCTGCTCCATGTCTATCACAAGTTGCCCCCACCCAACTTGCCCATCGTCCTCCTCCACTTTCTCGTCCTACCCACCCCATTTTCCGTGGTGCCGGAGAATAAGCCCAGAATGATCGACTGACACTAGCGCCCTTGGCAGTCTGCTGACTTTCGCCCTCCTCATGCCATCCCTGTTCCTCATCGCCACGGTTGCGGCGCATCGTGTCCGTGTGGCCCGGTGAGTCATCTCCTCTTACATTGGCTGATTCAACTAGTCAGCGTGAAGCGAATCGAGCCCCACCTACCGTTGTCCTTTCTTTGCCGGAGCGTGTGTGGGCACCAGACATTGTGTGGGAGAAGGACGACTCCGAGTCGGACAAGGACGAGGGGTCGCAACAAGGGGACGGCGGCATTGCAAAACCACAGTTGACAGCGACAAATGACTCGGCCGAGACGACAACCGATGGTGCTCCCGAGACAACCGATCCTTCGGAAACTCTCGCTGCACAGGGTGACTCGGATGTTACGACGCGTTCCGCGGAGGCCGACGACGAGGCGGATGCGGACGCGACTGCGCCTTCACATACACAACCACCTCGTCGCCGGGGCAAGGAGCGTCGCAAGAGCAAGCGTTACTACTCCAAGGACGAATGTGCCATCTGCATGGACAACTTCCACAAGGGAGAGATCGTGCGCATCCTTCCTTGCGGACATGTTTTCCACAAGGACGAGTGTGACGAGTGGCTCCTCAAGTGGAGAAAGCTGGTACGTGAATCTGTCGTGTCTCTGTGCTGCCTGGCGGGCCTGAGAGCTGTATTAAATTCCTCGCTTTCAATTCTCCCCAGAGGCCAGAGGACGGTTTCGATTACGACGTGGGCGGAATGTTTCATGCTGACGACCAGTGTCCTACCTGCCGTGCGGACGTCACGATTCCAACGACGGATCTATCGGGTTCGACTACAATCACTCCGGTCGTCGACCGGAACGCGACGCCCGAGGACGGGGCAGGGGCAGGGTATGGTGCGGTGGAAGACGATGGCGAGGCAGGTCCAAGGGCGCGAGGCTCGTGGGCTGCGCGCGCGGGGGCCCGTGTCAGTTCTATCTGGGGCTCGCTACGTGCCGCGGTCGCACGCCCTGCCCTCGAGACTGAAGGAGAGCGCACGCCGCTCATGCCGACCAATATTGTGTGAGGAGGAGACTTGTGTTGAGAGATGGACAGAGCAGAGCCGCACGGCCGATTGAATCTTGAGCTGTGTGGGAATTTCTTCCCTTAATCCACCATCATGCGGTGTGGTCGGCTCCGCTCTACGTGTTGTATGCCTGATGCCACGCCCCGATCACGAAATGATACGATGCCACGCGTGCGTGTGAGCTTGTGCGTGTGAGCTTGTGCGTGTATTTCAGCGATTTTACAAGGATTTTGCGATTACCTTAAGCGACCATTTGTTACACACATTCGTTACACACATTTTACACAAATTTTCCCCTGTCGGCTATGTCGGTACGGTACAAAGATGTCTGTCGGTGGTCAGTGGTCGTTGGTTGGGGGTCGGCAGTTGCTTAGTTGGGTGTCGGTTGTCGGGATGGAGGAGGTGTCCGCTGGCCTGTTGGAATTGATGGAATCTGATTGCTGCCCCTTAATTTACTGTAGAAGCGGCGGCCGAAGAGGATGGAATATTGGGAAGCGTGGCACGAGTTCGGGATGCATCTGTGTGGCATGTGCGGAGGAGTAGATGAGAGAGAGAGAGAGAGAGAGAGTGGAGATGGCAGTGGCGAATGACGTGCGACTTCATGCCTCGGAAATTGATGACGCGGTGGGAGGCTTCGTGCTGCTCGCTGCGCATCGAATCGTTCCAGACTTGAAGACGAGTTGCGGGAATTACGGGATGGAACTATGCACCGTGAGCTGTGTGACACTACGGAACTGGATACTGAGTGGCGGGGTCCGTCATAGTGTTGCGATAGCAGAGCAGCTCGTCAGCTCGTCAGACTAGCTCCCTATCTCGCTTAATGCTTCGGTTTAGGCCAGTCAGTGACGACGCACTCTTGTCTATCCTTCACGATCCACCACTCATCCTCTCAATTACAATCTCATTTTGACTGCGTCTGTGTCTGCCTCTGCCTTTGCATCTGTCTGTTTCGGCGAGTGCGAATGGCAAGGGGATGTGGGAGCGCGAGGAGGACTCTGTCGTTTGTGTCACTGTTCCCTCCTCCCTCTCCCCACTCGTCCCCACCCCCTCGATCTCCTCTCTACTCACTCTCCCAGCTCCCAGCCATCGAGCTCACCCACGCACACCGTGCGACACACTGATCGGCCTCAACGCAGCATACAGCGTCTGCACAGGACTCTCAGACTCGCATTCAACGCGTGCCGATCTCCGTCCATCCCCACCCATCCTCGCCGCTCTCCCCGCCATTTGTGCGAATCTCCCCCCGCTTGTCCTGCGCCCCTCTGCCCGCCCGCCACACCCCGCTAGATCGCCTCGCGCATCCGCCGTCCCGGACATCAAGCGGCGATCCGATGGCCAGGGGGCGTGGGTGTGGGCGCAGTCCGCAGGCCGCGGGCAGCGGAGGGCGGAGGACGGAGGGCGCAGAAGGTGCGGGGCGCGGGGCGCGTGGAGGACGACTAGGCGGTCGGCTGACCCGAGGGCAGCGAGCAACGAGGAAGGGGCAGCAGTGGGGCGTCGAGAGACGCAACAGTCTCAAACCTCCCCACCTCATCTTCGTCCTCATTCTTGTCCTCCTCCCCCCTCGTCCTCGTTGCTCGTCGCCATCCCTCTCCGTCGCTCCGTCGGCCACCTACACTTCTTCAGCCACCCCCGCCCCGACACGCCAAGTGCTGATAAAGCCCCAGCTCTGCCCTCTGTCTCTCACCATCCCTTCGCCCCACGCCCGGCGATCCGCTTTCTTGTAGCCCCCACAAAGCCCTCCTCAATCCTCAAGCCGCCTCTCCTCACGCTGTCTCTCATCAACCCAAGCCCTCAACACTGGCGTACATCATCTTTCTCTTGGCCCCATCCCCTCTCCTTCATCCCTCCCCCTCTCCCTCTCTCCCAAGTTCCCAGGCCCCCAAGTCCCCGGCCCCAGATCCAAGCCACACTTACCTCACCACATCGGACCGCCACAGTCACCGCCTCCTGTCCTCTGGCCTAGATATCTTGACATCTTGACATCTCGCCCACGCTCATCCTTCTACACAATGTATTCTTCCATCTACGCTGGGGGCTCACCCCCGCGCAGCACGCCCGAGGCCGCATCGGCGCCGGCGCCCGCCGCCAGCGCCCCCTCGTCCTCGCCCGGCTCGGGGGCGACGCCCATGGACCGCGACCCGAGCAACACAGGCACCCCACAGATGGGGAAGCGCACGCCCGACGGCATCGACGGGCACGTCGACGGTGTGGCCAACGGCGTGGCGGCGCCCAACCGCGCGCCCCGCCCAGCCGCCCACCCAAGCCCAAGCTCAAGCTCCCGCGTCCAACTCTCACTCGCCCCTGCCGGCGCTCAACAAGGGCATGTATTTTCCGCCAATTTGGACTCAAAACGAAATGTGGGACCGCCAGAATGTCCCATGGCTAGGCCGCACCGAGCAGCCCTCGGGGCCCAGCGTGCTCGAGCGCTGGCGCGCGAGTTACGATCGGTATGACCGGCGTGACGAGAATAAGTTTGCGCCGGTTGGAGGCAGCACAGGTGCTACGAGCACAGGCGGTGGTGTTGGCAGTGGTAGCGGCAGTGGCGGTGGCAGAGCCACGCGCGATCGCGATGGCCCAGATGGGTTTGACCACTACGAGCGCGACGGGTACTATGACAAGGGCGATCCGTTCAATAATAAGCCCAGACCCGCTTCCGCTTCCGCCCCGCCTCCCTCCGGCCTCAACGTACTAGGATATGTACACCCACACGACCGTCCGCTCCCTCCTCGTCTATCGCTTTTCAACCCGCCCTACTACCCGCAGCATCAAGTATATGGCCACGCTGGGCCTCCTCCGACGCAGCAGCAGCAGCAGCAGCAGCAGCAACAGCAACAGCAGCAGCACGCCGAGTCGGAGCGCCCCACTCCCAACCAGAACCAAAACCCCACGCAGGCTCAGCCAGCCTTCGGCCTTTCGAACATACACGACACGTACATGAACCACACGCTGCCTGCGCCGAACCATCTCTCGCCCCCGAACCATCTCAACCACATGCCCATGAACCACATGAACCACCTCGACAACCTTGGCATGTCCAACCACCTGCCTCCGCTGCAGAACATGCTGCCTCTCCCGAACAACATGAACCACATGGGCATACACGTCCAGCCGCCCGTGTTCCCGTTCCCCTCGGCGCCCGACTGGCCCGGCGCCGGGCCCATGGAGAACTCGATCAACCACAACTCGTCGCACGACATACGCCCGCGCGAATATCTCGGGACGCCTTGGAAGGGCGCCGACGCCGACGGCCCGAGCGCAGGGCCCAGCACGTCGCGCCGCGGCGGCCGCTCCGGCTCCGCGCCGCCTGCCGTACGTCTGCCCCGTGACCCGCACTCGTTAACTCCAGCGCCGCTTCCCCTGCCCCGACTGCTCCGAGGCCTTCACCCGCCGCAACGACCTGAACCGGCACAGACGCAAGCACAGTGCGTCTCCCCCTCCCCTCCGCTAACGGCAGCCGGCGAGAAGCCGTTCCAGTGCCCCGTGTGCGGGACCGCCTACGTAAGCCCCGCGGAGGAAGCACTGACGCCAGGCCCGCAAGGACAAGCTGCTCATGCATATCCAGCGCGCGGAGCTGTGCCGCTCGCGCCTGCCCCCCCGCCCGCCTGGGCGCGGCCGCGGCCGGGGCGCCAGAGCCAACTAGCTGTCATAGCTGTATCTACATCTCATACTCCGTCCGACTGAGCATGCATAACCATATCCTGTGTCAGGAGTAGAGGAGGGTGCAGTTCAGTAGGAGGGAGGATCAGTGGGTGAGCGGCGAGTGGGTGAGTGGCGAGGCAACGTTTTCTAGGAATGTTCCGCAGAATTACCGAGAACGTTCCTGCTGGAAGAGAAGCAAGCCGGGCCGAAGTAAGCGGATCTGGAACGGGAGTGAGGCAGAAACGGCAGAAGCGGGCTGCCCGGGGGCGGTAAGACACGTTGCGACGGTGCGAGAAGAAGACATGCGGCGGCATAGAAGCTTGCAAGCATTCCCGGATGCGATGTAGGGTATAATAGCTCGATCGATTAAGGCCGCCATGGGAGGCAGGGCGTTGAGAACTGGCTGGTGTGAGGAGTGGACATATGCGAGGATGGGTATAGGGCGAGATGCGTGGCGTCGAGGAGTGATGCTGGAGCTGGCGCCGGGGCATGGTACCGCTTGAGATGCTGTCCTCCCTCCGCGTGGTGAGTTCAGGTCGGAGGATGCGGTGGTGGGCAGTATGATGATGGCGGTACTTCGTTGGCGCGGTGGTTCCGAGGCGTGAGCGTGCCAGCTCGTGCGGGCCCACTGAACTAAGCGCAGCTAACGTCATGCTCGCGCTTCTGCTTATCCATGTCGAATGATTCCCAGTGATGCGAGGGTTCGCTCGTGGTCAGGTGCGCCGTGCAATGCCACAGTTGGCTGAGCGCTGGTGTCGGGCGGATGCCAACTGCCCATTTGGCATGGCTTGCCCATCGCGCCATGGCGTCCTTGAGCCCACTCGCCATCCCCGTTCTTTCTAGCGCGAAAGGACTTTGTCAAGGGTTCGAATCGGGTGTACACTTGCAGAGTGCTGCGACTGAGTCTACGCCAGCACTGATGGATGTGAGCTCCGACGCCCAGGCCAGCACCTCAGACTGCTTAAACCTGCATCTTCATGTTACTGTCGCGTGTACTGATCCCACTTAGGCACCAGCCTGGCCCGGGTTCTTCGAGCTGGCCGTCAGCCTTCTCCGTTGATAACGATGGACACTTACAGAATCTCGATCCAGTACCCATCGGGGTCGTAAATAAAGGCAATGTGCTGATGTCAGCCGAGCTCAACACATGCTGATGGCCATCATCAACGTCTCCACGAGAAAGACCTTGGAGGCCACCAGCCATCTCCTCTCACGCGCATACGGCCCTCCTCAGGACGCTTCTTGAACTTGACGCCGAGCTCGTCGAAGCGGTTGCATGCGGCCTGCAGGTCGTCGACGGCGATGCAGATGTGACCGAAACCGCGGCCAGGCTCGTCGTTGCCCGAAGCGTAGCCCTTGAAGGTGGGGTCGGATTCTGGTGTCAGCCTGGTGGAGCTATTTCAGGCGGCTGGCCATGGACGGTCCATGACGCACCAGTGCCGTGGTTGTGGCAGAGCTCGAGCACGCCCTCACGAGCGGTGAAGGCGTCGCCCTTCTCCTCCTTGGACGCGCCGGCCTTGGAGCCAAAGCCGGAGGGGTAGCCGAGGCTGGTGTCAGCTCTGTAAGGAGTGCGCAGAGTCGACTGCTCACAAGTAGTTGGTGAAGTCGGGGCCGTCGGACTGGCGGAAGCACTGGGGTTAGTGGGGAGCAAAGAGAGCAGGGAGGTTCCACCTGGTCAGAGAAATGCAAGGATTGATGATATCTCAAGGATGAAGTCGCACTGAGGCCTGTCACCACTCACCTCCATGCCAAGAACCTTCTCGTAGAACTCGATGGACTTCTTGGGGTCCCGAATACGGAACATGGTGTGGTTGAAGATGTAGGTGGCGGGGTCGGACTTGGTAGCCATGGTGCGTGCGTTCTTTGCAATGTGAGAGGAGAGAGACGCGATGCGAGTGATGGGGGACATGCGATGAGCAAGAGACGAAGAGCACAGAGTTGAGATGCGAGTGCGAGAGAGGGACGGTGTAATCGAGACGTCTATCTTGAGCCTCGCACCCAAATCGCGCGCGTCATAGCGGGATCAAATTCGAATCAGAGTGGGCAGCCGGCATCTCGCGGGCACTGTCCACGTGGTGTGGGGCTCCCAGGCACACTTGATCCGGTTCTGGTCAGTCTGGTTGCCGGACCTCGCTTCGGCGTGAACCGATCAGCGGCAGAGACATTTATGTAGCGCCTACTCTGTTCTCGTCTTTCGTCTTTGCCCATCTGGACACAGAAACAGACAGTGAGTACCTGTGGGAGGTAGTAGAACGAGATCAAGTGTTGGCTGTGGCTCTCAGGCGTATCTCCTTCCAAGGGGTGTCACGAGAGTCGCTGCTGGGCAAGAAACTGGGCGATCTGCCTGCCCTGCTCGACCAGCCGCAACCACACTTCCTCCCCCTCCTTAGCTCACACCAGTGCTTGACAAGAACGAGGCCATCGGCGTCCGCACCGCAGTGCTCGACCGCATCCGCCAGTCGGCGCGCGAGGACATTGGCTCTGGCCGCGTCGCCCACAAGGTCGGAATCGTGACCGGCGTCGGCCCCGCCTCCGGCATCGGGACGTACGCGTCGCGCCTCTTTGCGCGTGAGGGTGCGCGTGCTCTCTACCTCCTGGATCTGTCTGACGCGCTGCCGGACTTTGCGTCGGACCTCCAGAAGACGTTCCCGTCGACCAAGGTGACGTGTGTGCGCGGCGACGCGGCCGACGAGGCGACCGTCAAGGGCATCGTCGAGCGCGCCGTCAAGGAGCAGGGCAAGCTCGACTTCTACTTTGCCAACGCGGGAATTTCGAACGTCCGCCCGAAGGAGTGGGGCAAGTTCGACCCCACCTCGCGCGAGAGCCAGGCGCAGGCGCTCGCCCACGGCGGGCGGCGCGTTGACGAGATCGCCGTCAGCGAGTTCATGGAGATTCAGCGCGTCAACGTCCTCAGCGGCTTCCTTGCGCTCAAGTACGCTGCGCCGGCCATGCAGGCTGCCGCGCCCAGTGTCGGCAAGCGCATCCCTGGCGGCTCGATCGTGTTGACCGCCTCGGTCGCGGGCCGCCTCGCGAACGCCGGCTCGCTCCCGTACTCGGCCTCCAAGGCCGCCGTCGTCAGCATGGCCCAGACGGGCGCGTACGAGTACGCCGGGTACAACATCCGCGTCAACGCCATCTGCCCCGGTCTGATCCAGACGGACATGACTGCGGCCGTGTTCGCGGTCGCGCGCTCAAACAACAACGAGGGCGCCACGGGCCAGATCAACCCCCTCCTCCGCCACGGCTTGCCCGTCGAGATCGCGCATCCCGCGCTCTGGCTTGTCTCGGACGACGCAAGCTACGTCAACGGCCAGCCGATTCCCGTCGACGGCGGCCTTACCGCCTCCATGCCGTACCAGCGCAAGCTGACCAAGCGGCCTGCCAAGCTCTAAGTGTAGTATAAGGGAGGAGGGATCTTGGGCATGCAGTCATGACAGAAGAATGTACGTATCGCATCGATCTATTTCTATGGCTTGCGGCATTAAAGGTAATTATGAAGTTGTAAATAGGGTTCGTCTTCGCCGAGACCGCCTTTGGTGCTGCGTCTCTTTCCCGAATACCCGTCCTCACAGCGCGGCTACTGCTTCTTGCGATGCTCCGGTGCATGCGTCACTTCGTGGTCGACGTGGACGAAGCACCGGTCGACGTCGGGAAGAGCCTCAATCTGGTCCTGCAGATCCTGCGAGATGTCGTGCGCGCGCCACAGTGGCATGTGCGGGTCGAGGACGATGTCAACCTCGACAACAAAGTTGGGACCAGAGTGATAAACGCGCACAGTGTCGACCATCTTGATGTCATCCGAGAAGGTCATGGCCTGGTGTCAGCTCGTTCTCTTTGTCATGCGTCTACCTTGTAGGTGACGAGAGAGACGTAGTCAGGCTGCGCCGTGATGCCGGCGAGGAACGTGAACTGCTCATACGCTGTGCGGCACCACACGCCGATGATCGCCAGCGCGATGACGGAGCCGCCCATGGGGTCAATCCACCATGCGAGCTTGGCACCACCGGCATTCGCGAGAATAGCGAAGCCGTTGGCGAAGAGATCGTTCCGGTGGTCCTCCCACAGCACCTGGACTTGGGAGCTGGCGCTGCGAATCGCGAAGCAGTAGAGGAAGAGAAGGAACTTGACGCCCCACGCAATGCACACACAGATGAGCGGGACGAGGTGGAACTCTTTGGTCTCGTCGCCACTGTGCGTGGCGAACTGCTTGATGGCCTCGACGATAAGGATAAGGTTGACCGCCATCATGATGAACGAGTACACGATGTTGCCGATGGTCTCGAAGCGGGACCCGCCCATAGGCCACTTCTCGTGGTTGGCGCGTGTGGAGGCGCGATGCGCAACCCAGAGAAGGAGATTTGCGAACGGGTCGACTTCTATTAGCCCATTGTGCGAGGATGCGACGTACACACGGCGTCGACACATGACGCGAACAGGGCGATGGACATGGAGCTGATGGCCGCATACAGCTGCACGCCTGCCAAGATGATGTTGGCGGCGAATGAAACGTTGACGGCAATCTTGACTTTGAGAGCCATGCTGTCGGCCGCCTCGGCGCCCTCGGCAGAGTGGACGTGGATGGGCTTGAGGAGGCGGTCGATGTGGCCGTTCTGTGCCTCGTAGAACTTTGCGATCTTGGAGTCGGCGCGCGTGCGGGAACGCAACAGAGCCAGCTGGTCATCGGGTACGATGCGCTCGCGCAGCAGGAGCGGGTCGCGCTCACCGGCCTCACGGCCCACGACGCCCGACATGTTGTTCAGCTCAATGTCGGCATCGTGTCCGTCAAAGGTGGGTGAGCGTGGTGGCGAGCCTCGAGGCTCTATTGCTGTCGCGATGACGCTTGTGGTCGTCGCCGACATTTTGGAGGCAGAGAGAGGGAGAGGAATGGGAAATGCAGAGAGCGAGATGAGAGCCGTAAGAAATGTATCAGGGCTTCCGCACCATGACCGTGAGCTTCGGCCGGAGAAGCCTCGACATCTCCTCTGATTGGCTCGGCGACGCCCCTCTCCCGATCTCCGCCTCCTCCACCCCCGCACGCAGGCACGTGGGCGGCTCCGGGGTGCAGTATGTCACCCAGGCCCTTGCAATAAAAGCCACGTAATTGACGTCGAAAAGAGGTTATCAGCGTGCCTGGGACGCGTCAAGGTCGGTGGAGGCAGCTCATTTACTTTGCTCTGCAACAACATCTCTTACTGCCATGCCCTCCCAGCGCCAACCCACCAACAGCCGCTCGGCTTCGCGCTCCCGCGCCAACTCGAGTTTTTTTGACGAACCAGAAGATGACAGACCCGACCTTCCCGAACCTCAGGACTCGAGACACGAGTGGGGCCGAAGTGAGTCGCTCGTTGGTTGTCCTGACCCACAGTTCTCATTTGCGGTGGGATGGACTGGGAGCGCAACGCAACTCTCCCCTCGACCAAGGAGGGAGGGAAGGGAATCCAGCTGCAGATGTGAGTCAATGTGTGAGGTAGCGGAGCTGACAGCCAGAGAAGATCACGTCGTGCCAGTCAAACCACGGTACATGTCCCATTTGAAGATCACCAAGGTCATTAGCGGGCCCCGGGCCAACTACACGATTGTCATCGATCTGGCGGGAACGGCGCATGTGTTTGGGCGGGTACCATACTTCGGCATGGTGAATCCCACCCCGCGCAACAAGTGGCACGTCGTGTCCTGCGACGAGCCCCTGCACGTTCCCGGGCCAGACGGTGGGAAGTGGGAAGGAGGTGCGGTAGGCGAGGCGCACTTCCTTCTTTTCTCAGGCAACAAGGTGTATGGCGCGGGTGATAATCGAGGGAGTCCCTTGGGTCTTGTGCGTCTTCCCCCGGGCGAGGCAGTGCGAGCTAACGCCAGACAGGCGAGTATTATGCCGACCTGGAGCGGATTCGAGGACCTTGGGAACGCGGACGGACAATCCGCCAAGTTGCAACAGGGCAGACGTTCAGCCTTTTTCTTGACTCGGCGGGCTACGTCTATGCCGCGGGCAAGAGCGAGTTTGGTGTCCTCGGGAACGGCTCTACTGGCGAGGTGCTGTTAAAAGGCGGCAAAATCGGCTTCACCTACCAGGCCCCTCCGAGTGAGTTGGACAACGAGTCAATTGCTAACGATAGAGCGCATTAAAGAATTTGGCAACAAGCGTATCGTATCCATTGCGTGTGGGAACTACCACGCCATCGCGCTCGACACGGAGGGGATCTTCTACTCTTGGGGCAGCAACCAGTATGGACAACTCGCGCAGGAACATGTCACCGAGTCGCTTGTCCCGGTGCCCTTTGACAGCTGCAGGCATCCTGTTACGGCTATTTACGCGGGGCCGGCGAGCAGCTACATCAGGACCGAAGGCAACGATACCCAGATGTGGGGCACGGGCAAGTTCAAGCTCGTTGGACGAGGTTGGTTTCTCTGGAGGTTGATAACTGACTCAAGGCTCATCGTCTGCTCCATACCGGGACTTTGAGGATCTCGAGGTGCCCAGAAATGCGCAAGACTTCGGCGTGGGGTTCATCAGCCACTTTGTGACGGTCATCGGTGACGATGATGTACAGCGGACCTACGCATGGGGACAGGGCGCTACGCATGGCGAGCTGGGCCTCGGCGCCGATTTCCTGAGTGCAAGCGAGCCAACGCCTATCGAACAGCTGGAAAATATCGAGGTACTCTCCATTGCACCCGGCTTGGTGCACACTGTTTTCTTAGTCAAGCCGGACGAGACGCTCGAGGAACGCATCGGCAACGCGGCAGCCAGCTCCAGCGAAGAGGAAGAGGAGCCCGTCAAGACGGGCCCTGGTCGCCAGCCGGGCCGCGGGAAGGGCAGGGGTAATAGAGGCCGTATCGGCGGGCGCTCACGGGCATCCTACGTTGGCGCGTTCCGCGAGAAGGACAAGGAGAAGCAGGCAAAGGCGAAGGACCGAGAACGGAAGAAGAACAAGGAGAAGAAACTAGCGATCGAGCGGTGGCCGCCCATCGAATCGGGCGACCTCTGCTTGAACTGCGACGAAGGCGAGAGAGACGATCTGACATTTCTCGAATGCGAGCGTTGCGAGGAGGGATACCACATGGACTGCCTTCGTCCGCCCCTGTGGGAGTTACCTGATGGGGAGTGGTTCTGCCCCCGTTGCGAGCAGAGCGCTTATGAGTGGAGTCACCCGCAGCCCGAGGAGCCCGACGAGCTGGACAGTGATAGCACGGGGCCTGACGAGGCCGCGTAAGTTGTATCTATTAGACACATGTACTGCTGCATGCATGCTTTCTTCAGATCCCTATGCTACCTAGTCCACGCCTCGCCGCCCACTCCCGCTGAGCTGGTTACAGCCGCGGCGCGCTAGTCTCAACATCTAAAACGCACAATGGCTTACGCGACGAGCTGGGTGACGAGCTTGCCGCGGTTCTCGCCACGGAAGAGGCGCTGCCACGTCTTGGGAATGTCGTCGATCTTGGTGGGCACGACAGTCTCGGCGTCGTCGAGCTTGATCTTGCCCTCCTTGGCCCACCCGGCGATCTTCTTGACAATGTCGCCGTAGCGGTCGACGACGTCGAGGACGAGGAAGCCCTCGATGGTAATGCGGTTCGAGATGACCTCGAAGAAGTTGGGGAGGGGGATGACCTTGCCGTTGTAGCCTGACGTCAGCGGCGCTCTCGCTCTCTCGGCGAATGTCTCTAAACTCACCCGAAATCATGCCGCAGATACCGATCTTGCCGTAGCGCTTGATGAGGCGGAAAGCGGCGTTGAGGACGTCACCGCCAACGTTCTCAAAGTAGCGGTCGGCGTAGCCCTGGAGCGCCTCCTTGAGGTTGGCGGCAAAGTTGGGGTCCTTGTAGTCGACGCAGGCGTCGGCACCGAGGCTCTCGACCCACTTGCACTTCTCGGCACCGCCGGCAATACCGACAACGCGCTTAGCACCGACAATGTGCTTGGCGTACTGGATGGCCGCGGAGCCGACGGCACCCGCAGCACCCGAGACGAGGACGGTGTGCTCAGGCTTGCAGTCGAGGACCTCGAAGATGCCCTGGTACGCCGTGACGGCGACCATGCCGAGGATGGAGAGCGAAGCGGCAGTCACGCCGGGGAGGTCGCTGATGTCAGCTCACCGATTCGATGTAAGAAAAAAGGACAGGAGACCGGAGCGCCGAAAAATAATACTCACATGGCCTCCATGACGACGCCGGCCTCGGGGACGACAACGTAGTCGGCCCAGCCAAAGTAGCCGTAGACGCGCTGGCCCTCCTTCCACTTGGAGCTCTTGGAGGCGAGGATCTTGCCAATGCCGGAGGCGCGCATGGGCTCGCCGGCGCGCACAGGCTTGACGTAGGCGCGGTCGGGGTCGGAGCCCTTCTGGATCCAGCCGCGCTGGGCGGGGTCGTTGGAGATGAACTCGACTTGGACGAGGACCTCGCCGTCCTTGAGCTCGGGGATGGGGCGGGTCTCGAGGCGGAACGTGTCCGGCTGCACCTCGTGCGTCGGGTTCTCGTTGACGATCCAGATCTTCTGCTCGGTGGGTGCCATGGTGTCTGGGTCTGTGTTCGGTGCGGGAAAGGCGGGAAGAATCGAACAGACTCGTGCTGCACCTCTCATGCTTTATGGCCGTGGGTGGGCGATGACGCACCGGCAATGGGCCAAAACCCTTGCCGGCGGCGTCCTAACCGGACCTCGCCGTGCCGCTCAGCGACCTCCTGAGATGAATCAGCGAGGCTTGGCTCGCGCCAGCGTAGCGAGCGTGGAACCTCGACGAAGGTTGGAGGCGTGCATCTGCGTAGCTGCTTACCGTGCGAGAAGAGGGCGAGGACGTAGATTGCTGACGGCTGAGGGCCGACGGCCATCGAGCGGACTATGGTCTCGTTTCGGACGTCATACGTGGGTCTTGCGCTCCTCGGCCCCCTATGACACGCGTGAGAGCCTGGTGTCGGTTCCGTGCAGTCCACGTATCGGCTCCGCCAGTCCTGTTCCAGACTCCAGTTAAGCATAACCATTGCCTTGCTGTCATATTCGGAGCATGCTCCGTTGAGATTCTGGCACCCTCCGGTGCCTTGTCTGCAGCGTCTTGAGCGCTCTGCACGGTCTCCAAGCACCACCCCAGTTTGGACGGCGACCTTCCACGCAGCTAGGCAGGAAACTTTTGTGCTGATGTCAGCGCCACGATCAGCGCTGCCACATGCGGATCCACTCATGGCAGGTGTACATGCAAGTGAGCCCACAGGCCACAGGCCCGTTTAATACTCCGCTTGATATGGTGTCATCATGTCCGTAGCTGTGCTGGTTCGATGCGGGGATAGAGTGTTGGGCACGTCCGCGTGCAGGCGATTGGGCTGTGGACATTCGAGCGAAACGAGCCCGTTCTCAAAACCGGATTAGCCTCCACGTACTCCATTTATCAGATTCAACCGCTTCCTCACGTGATCTGTTGCCTCGCGTGGCTTAACCCTGTGCGGGATGTGGCGGCTCATGTGGAAAATCACGCCATATGTCGCTTGCTGTCTCACTCAAGAGCATACTCCGACCATCCCGCTCGTCCAACCTCCTCCGGCGTATTCCCACTCCCAGGCCGTCAGGCCCCCAACTCATCTCCGCACCATGCACTCTGCCTCTGGGCGCGCTGGGGCGCCCGGGGGGTGGAGCTGCCGTCATCGTCGCGTGGCCTCGCCCTGGCTCCCTTGTATGCTGATGAACATCTGGAATATGCCTGGTAAAGTCACGCAACTCGAGCACGCCACTGTGCGCTTTCACTCAACCTCTTCGTGGTTCTCTAGTTCTGACGCGATCTGCCTCCCTCTTGCTGATCTCGCCGCCTGCTCCCGGCACGAGTATTAAAACTGATGCTTGCTGTTCTGTTCCTCGTCTCCCCCGATCAGTTCTTATCAAAATGGCCAACACTCCCCACGGCGGCGTCCTCAAGGACCTTCTTACTCGCGACGCGCCCAAGCACGACACGCTCGTCGAGGAGGCCCGCGCCCTCCCGGACCTCTACCTCACTGAGGTGAGTGGCGCGGACTGTGGTTTTGGTGCAGAGAGGTGTTTTCACAGCTCCCTGCCACCACGCCGCCAGGCTCGACTGTCGTGACGATTAATGTGCTAACATCCAGCGCCAGCTCTGTGACCTCGAGCTCATCCTCAATGGCGGCTTCTCGCCGCTCGAGGGCTTCATGAACGAGGCCGACTACACTTCCGTCCGCGACACCCTCCGCCTTGCCAAGGTCAATGGCCAGCGCCGCGGCACCCTCTTCTCCATGCCCATCACCCTCGACGTTTCGCAGGAGGACATTGAGCGCCTTGGCCTCCAGGCCGGTGCGCGTATCGCCCTCCGCGACTTCCGTGACGAGGCCGCCCTGGCCATCCTTACCGTCGACGACGTCTACCGCCCCGACAAGAAGGCCGAGGCCGAGCAGGTCATGGGCGCCGACGACCTCGCCCACCCCGCCGTCAAGTACCTCCACAACTCGACCAAGGAGTTCTACGTCGGTGGCAAGGTTGAGGCCATCCAGGCCCCCACCCACTACGACTACGTCGCTCTCCGCTACTCGCCAGCTGAACTACGCGCTCACTTCCACAAGCTGGCCTGGAGAAAGGTTACCGCATTCCAGACCCGTAACCCCATGCACCGCGCCCACCGCGAGCTCACCGTCCGCGCCGCTCGCCAGCACCGCTCCAACGTCCTCATCCACCCCGTCGTCGGCCTCACCAAGCCTGGAGACGTTGACCACTTCACCCGTGTCCGCGCCTACCAGGCCCTCATGCCCTCGTACCCTGAGGGTCTCGCCCACCTCGCCCTCCTGCCCCTTGCCATGCGCATGGCAGGTCCCCGTGAGGCGGTCTGGCACGCCATCATCCGCAAGAATTTCGGTGCGACCCACTTCATTGTTGGCCGTGACCACGCCGGCCCTGGCAAGAACTCGCAGGGTGTCGACTTCTACGGACCGTACGACGCCCAGGAGCTTGTCGCGCAGTTCAAGGACGAGCTCGACATCGAGATGGTCCCCTTCCAGGCCATGACCTACCTCCCCGGCTCTGACGAGTATCAGCCGGTCGACGAGGTGCCCAAGGGCACTCCTACCGCCGACATCTCCGGCACCGAGCTCCGCAAGCGCCTCCGCACGGGCGCCGCCATCCCCGACTGGTTCTCGTACACCGGTGTCGTCAAGGTCCTCCGTGACTCGTACCCCCCTCGCCCGAAGCAGGGCTTCACCGTCCTCCTCACTGGTCTCCACAACTCGGGCAAGGACACGATCGCCCGTGCTCTCCAGGTCACTCTCCAGCAGCACGGTGGACGCTCCGTCTCGCTTCTTCTCGGCGACGAGCTCCGCGGCGACCTGTCGCCCGACCAGGCGCACGCCCCTGAAGAGAAGCACCGCAACATCCAGCGCATTGGCTTTGTCGCGTCCGAGCTCACCAAGGCCGGTGCGGCCGTAATCGCCGCCCCAACGGCGCCTTACGAGCGTTCGCGCAAGGCCTTCCGTGACGCCGTCGCAGGGCCCGGCGGCAACTTCTTCCTCGTCCACGTCGCCACCCCGCTCGCGCAGTGCGAGGCGGCCGACCGCCGCGGCGTGTACAAGAGAGCGCGCAACGGCGAGCTCAAGCACTTCTCGGGCATCTCGGACCCCTACGAGGAGCCTACGGATGCCGACCTCGTCGTCGACCTCCGCAAGGACTCGGTCCCCGAGATCGTCCACTCCATCATAATGACCCTTGAGCAGCAGAACCTCGTCTAAGCGGGAAGATTGGTTGAGTAGCATACAGCAAGCATTCCCCTTTAGTGGGTGGAGCATTAGGTCTTTGTCCTTTCATTAGATGTCACTTGTATTATCAGGACGCGCAGTGCCAAGTGGGAATGGGGTCCCTTTGCGACTGAGATACCAGAGAGTTGACGCGCGTGGGCCGGCAATGAGACGGTACCTCAGGCCTGATCTCAATGTTGATTGTTCGCTCCCGCCATCCACCGAAGTGGACGCGTGTCAATTGTCCCCTACAACATTATCAGGTCGAGGACTTGCCCTCTCGGGCGGCCAACACAGTGCTCACTAGACGGGTTGCCAGGGCAGTCAATCAAGAACGACGTAGTTGCTTGCAGAGGCAAGCCCAAACACAACTTGTGCCACCAGATCTCAGACGCGAGCAAATAGGCCTGAATGGAGTCTCAATTCAAACAATTCATGTACACCCTTTAAATGATCCACCTGTTTTGAGAAGTTGACTGAAACACTCCATTCAACCCACTTGTACTTATATCCACACGCTCTCTTTGCTCCATCTCTCATCCCCATCCCTTCGTTCTCTCTCCCATCAACCATCCCTCCCAGCAGCCAGCAGTCTCATCACTTCTACGCGATGAACCGCGGATCCTCTCGCAAAGACCTCCGCTCCGAGCGTATAAGCAATACGCCCTACCGTCGCAACGAGAGACCAGTTGCGAAGCAGGTACGTGCACTTGCTCGCGCCGTGCTGACCCGCAGACCTCATGGTTCTCCAATCTCACAGCGTCCATCACGTCCACCCTGTCGCGCTTCCGGTCACGCGATGGCTCTGTCTCAGGCTCAGAGGACGAGTGGGGCGGTGAGGGGCCAGCCCACATGGCCGGTCAAGACATGTTCAGCCTCGCCGAGGCTGCAGGGCGGGGTGGCGAAGAGTTTGCAGAGCGCGCAGCGGCATGGCGCCAAAGCAAACACATGTTGGCCAAGCATCCGTCGCCACCCACCACCTCGTGGAATCAGCTCGACTTGGAGCCCAAGCGCGTTCGCCCCTCGGCCTCAATGCCTTCCTTCCAGCCTTACTCTGCATCATCAAACCGCAACACACTATTCCAGACCCCCTCCGCCCAGGTCGACCGTCCCAATGGCATCCCCGGATCAGCGTCGAGCGCTGCTCTCCAGGCCTTGATTGCGTCCAAGGCAGGAGGGCAGTACACGGCGCAAGACATTGCAAGCATGGAGGCATTGCTGCGTAGCGTCAAGGCCGAGACCATGGCATCGCAGCCGACTGGCGGTTGGAGCGGTGCGCTCACTACCATTCGTGCGGCAGAAGCGTCGACCCCCGGCTCGGGCTTCTCAGTTGGCTCCCCCCCACCCGCCAATCGCTCCGTTTCCACCCCCCGGGCCAGGTATCTAGGGCCGGGGATGAGCCCACGCCGCTTCAATATGACTACAGGCGTGCGCTCTCTCTCCAACCTCTTCGACGATGACACATCGGGCAAGAGGCGCAAGACTCTCCCCGAGGTCGAGGTTGAAATGCTCGATGACGAGACTTCCAATGGCACTTCACGGTCTACCCGCGAAGCTTCTGCCGCCAGTAAGGCCGCCGAGTACAACCAGGACTCTCGCGCGCCCTTGCGCGCTGCCCTTCGCCCCTCGCCTTTGGCGCAGAGTAGCGCCGCCTCCCCTGAACACGCCCCGACCCCCCGCGACATCGGTCGCAAGCGCGTCAACGACCTCATCCAGGACGTGCTCGAAAACGAGATTCTGCCTCATGAGGAGCGACCCGCGCCTGTGTTTAACCCATATGAAGCCTCCATCCTTCCAGCAGGCAAGCATTACAGCCCATACGCGTCTCTGCGCCACTCGTCGAGCGAAAGTGTGAACATGCGCCGCTCGCTGAGCGCCAGCCGCGGGGCGGCTGCCAAACTGGATTCGGAGCGCATGAAGGCCTCGACATCCGGCCGCCCACTCTCAACCCTGGATCTAATCAACCGCGGTCGTCCCTCCCCTGCCCAGACACAGAGAACACCCGCCCAGTCGCAGGCGGCGGAGCGTCCCCCGAAGAAGCAGAAAAAGGTTGTCGACGAGCCGATAGTAACCGACGATGATGATGAGCTTTCCCCACCCAAGCATGCTGCGTCAACCACGCCCAGCTCTACATCCGCATTTGTGCTCACCCCGTCACGCCGAACCCCTGCCGCTGTCACCATTGAGGAGCCGGAGCCGGTCTCTGCCTTCCCCACTCCCTCCCTATCCCAGTCAACGCGGGCCAAGCCGCCTCCCGCGCCAAAGCCCGTCGCCGCTGCACCGGTGCCCTCTACATCCGACTCAATCATTGCTGCATCCAAGCCAGCTTCAGCACCCGCATTCTCGACCCAGCATCTGGGTCTTGGCCCGCCCCCAATTGCCCCTGCGGCGACCCCTTCCAAGTCTCGTACGCCCAAGCTACCAGAGCAGGGCACCCTTTACATGTCGGCTAAGGACACGGCTCTGAATGTGGACAAGAACACCCTGCCGTTCTACACCTTCACCCTTCCGCCCGGCTCGGACCAGCCGCAGCCCAGCGTGACTGTCAAGGGGATCGTCTCTGCGGGCCCACCAAAGACCGACGGATTCGCATTCGAGATCTCCAACACCGCGCAACCTACATCCTATTACTCTCCGCCCGCAGCTTCAACTTCCTCCAACCCTCTGGCATTCTTCAGCCAAGCAAACCAGGGCGACACATGGAAATGTGACGTGTGCATGCTGAAGAATACTGCCGCCAACACCGAGAAGTGCGGCGTTTGCGAGGCCCCTAAGCCTGGTGCCAAGGCAGCCACAGCATCGGCTACACCGACTGCCATGCCTTCGGCCCCCAGCGGCGGGTTCGGTGGGTTCACGTTTAAGCCCCCCGCAAAGCCTGAGGGTGTGTGGACTTGCGATGTTTGCATGCTCCAGAATACTGCCGCCGACACTGTGAAGTGTAGCGTGTGCGAGGCACCCAAACCCGGCTCCAAGCCTGCGGCTTCCACTCCCGCTGCCTCCGCACCCCCTGCTGCCCCGTTCGTGGGATTTGATTTTGGAGGTGCTGGCCTCAAGCCGCCAGCGAAGAGTGCTGGCGAGTGGGACTGCGACGTTTGCAGTCTAAAGAACCCTGCGACTGCGACCGAGAAGTGCACCATCTGCGAGGCGCCCAAGCCTGGAGCAAACGCCGCTGGCGCTTGTGCCCCCGCCCCTGCCTCCGCCTCCACCCCCCCGACCTCGGCGGCAAAATCTGGCTTCAAGTTCGTATTCGGCTCCAAGCCCGACGCGCCCGGCGATTGGACGTGCGACACCTGTATGCTCAAGAATCCTGCCTCTGCGACGGAGAAGTGCTCCGTCTGCGAGACCCCGAAGCCTGGTGTTACCGTCAAGGCGGCGGCTAAGCCAGCTCTGTCAGTTGTCGCCCCTGCCGGCGGCTTCTCTTTTGGGGGCCAGACGTTCGCGGCGCCCACGAGCGGCTCCTCTCTCGGCGGCCAGTCGTCCTCGACCGGACCCGCTTCCGCGCCCGCGGCACCATCCAGCGGCTTCTCTTTCGGCGGCCAACCGTTCTCAGCCGCCGCCCCTACTTCCACGCCGTCTGCAGTGCCAGCGGGCGGCTTCTCTTTCGGGGGCCAGCCATTCTGGACTGGCCCTGCGCCCCCCGCCCCAACGGGGGCCTTCTCGCTCGGCGTTGAGTCCACACCAACTCGCGAGTCCAGTGGCTTCAAGCCGCCCCCTATCGCTCCCGGCGGATTCAGCTTTGCCCCGAAGCCGGCTGGCGGCAGCTCGTCGACCGCGCCAGCCGCGTCGCCGTTCAGCGGCTTCGGTGGGTTTGAGGCATTTGCGCCGAAGGAGGAGGACCCGCTGGGCAAGCCGATCCCTGTGTCTCGGGAGTGGACGTGCTACCTCTGCGGGCTGTTGAATCCCGGCAGTGCAAAGTTGAAGTGCGAGATATGCGAAGCACCCAAGGCTGTATAGTGTTGTTTTGCATGTATTTGTAAGCATTTGACGTTGGCGTTGCGTTGTCATTCACTTGTGATTCTGTGAGCACGGCAACATGCGAGCGTGCGCTCTGGGCTGACGGTAAATGAGGTCGGCTTGTTTGGTTCCACAGGCACAGGGTGGAAGGGGTCGGCCCGTGAACACCCGATTCACTGGCCACGTCATTTCTCGAACCACGTGTTGAGTTGATTAGAGGAAAACCTCCACCGTTGAGTCGGGAGTTGTTCCTGGCCCTGGGTGAAGTCACCTTCCTCCGACTCGTACTGACTGCGGTGGCGGCTTCTGACTTTTTCCATCAACTCGTCACCATCTCTCATCTCATCCACACCATGCCAGCGGCAGTCTTTCTTCCGCTAGTCGACCCCACAGCGGCCGCGCTTATCCCGGCCCTCGCTCTCATCGGTCCCCTCCTCGTTCCCGCCGGCCTCCTCTCCGCAGTCCGCCCCTCCATCCCCCCGACAGGCAGCTACATTGTCGACGCGACGGGCTCGTCCAATGACCTCGTCGCCATTCTTAACGACGGCGCCCAAGCTGTTGTAGTCTCAGCCGCCCAACTCGAGACTCTTGATGTCCCGCGTGAGCGCATCATCGTGTCCATCGCCGAAAATGAGGTTGCCGCCGCCGCCTCACTCTCCCACAAGGCGGCCGGTGTTCTCATCACCAGCGCCGAAGGCACCCACACTGCCAAGTCTTTGGGTCTCCAGAACACGGACGTGTATCTCCAGCTCAAGACGCTGCCCGCCGCCGACGCGCTTGTCGAGTCGGTTCGCACCTCTCTCCCCTCCACACTTG
This sequence comes from Cutaneotrichosporon oleaginosum, assembly GCF_008065305.1. Lineage (NCBI taxonomy): Eukaryota > Fungi > Basidiomycota > Tremellomycetes > Trichosporonales > Trichosporonaceae > Cutaneotrichosporon > Cutaneotrichosporon oleaginosum. The sequence goes on along the minus strand of NW_027072174.1, from coordinate 244,850 downwards.
TCATCCCCACCGCGTCCCTCACCACCGGCGTGACAACCAGCACCCACCTTTCCATTGCAGACGCCTTCCTTGCTCCTGTGGTGTCGGATCGCCCAGATGGGCTGTTCCCAACCATTGTGAGCAGCTCGACCCACTCTTCGCGCCCCCTCGGAATGGTTTACTCGTCGCGCGAGAGCGTCGCCGAAGCGATCAAGTCCCAGAAGGGCGTCTACCAGTCGCGCAAGCACGGGCTATGGCGCAAGGGCGAGACGTCGGGCTCGGTTCAGGATCTCGTTGCGATTCAGCTCGACTGCGACACGGACAGCCTCGTCTTCGAGGTTGTGCAGCACGGCACGGGATTCTGCCACCTCGGCACCCCGACATGTTTTGGCTCGTTCACCGGCCTCGCGCGCCTTGAGGACACGCTCAAGAGCCGTCTCCAGAGCGCTCCCGAGGGCTCATACACCCAGCGCCTGTTCACCGACGAGAAGCTTCTTCGTGCCAAGATTATGGAAGAGGCCGAAGAGCTCTGCGACGCCCAAACCAAGGAGGAGGTGGCGTTCGAGGCTGCCGACCTCTTCTACTTCGCGCTCACGCGTGCGGTGAGCAAGGGTGTGTCTCTTAAGGACATTGAGCTCGCGCTCGATGCAAAGGGAAAAAAGGTCACCAGGAGGAAAGGTGATGCTAAGCCCAAGTGGGAGGAGAAGGTTGCGTCGCCTGCCGCGCCAGCACCAGCGGCTCCCGCTCCCTCGGCCACAGCATCAGGCTCCATCCGCATGCGCACCACCAAGCTTTCGGAGGTGCCTCAGAATGAGCGCCCCGCGTTGCTCAAGCGCCCTGTACTCAACTCGCTTGCCATGATCGACAAGGTCAAGCCTATCGTTGAGCGCGTGCGCAATGAGGGCGACGCTGGCCTCAAGGCTATGACCAAGCAGTTTGACAAGGCTGAGCTTTCGTCAAACGTGCAGCGAGCGCCGTTCCCGACACCTGGTGAGGATGTTCTCCCCAAGGTCGTCCGTGATGCCATCGATCAGGCGTACGCGAACGTCAAGGCGTTCCACGCCGCACAGGTCGACCCTGCGCCGCTGCGCGTAGAGACAATGCCGGGCGTCGTGTGCTCGCGTTTCGCCCGCCCCATTCAGCGTGTCGGCATCTACGTTCCAGGCGGTACTGCAATCCTCCCCTCCACCGCCATCATGCTCGGCGTGCCCGCCCAGGTGGCAGGGTGCAAGGAGATTGTCCTCGCAACCCCTCCCCGCCCCGACGGCTCCATTTCCCCCGAGGTGCTGTACGTCGCTCAGCTCACCGGCGTCACCACCATTCTGAAGGCGGGTGGCGCGCAGGCTGTCGCCGCTCTCGCGTACGGCACGGCCGAGGTGCCCAAGGTTGACAAGATCTTCGGCCCCGGCAACCAGTGGGTGACTGCGGCCAAGATGCTCGTGCAGAACGACACAGATGCGCTCGTGTCGATCGACATGCCCGCCGGCCCGTCCGAGGTGCTCGTGATTGCCGACGCCACCGCCAACCCGGTCTTCGTGGCCTCTGACCTTCTCTCGCAGGCGGAGCACGGCGTCGACTCCCAGGTCGTCCTCGTCGGCATCAGCCTGACGCCTGACCACCTGTCGGCCATCGAGGCCGAGGTCGAGCGGCAGGCGCTTGCGCTGCCGCGCGTCGAGATTGCGCGCGTCGCCATCTCCAAGTCGCTCATCGTCCTCGCCGACTCGCTCGCCGAGGGCATGGCTTTCTCGAACGAGTACGCGCCGGAGCACTTGATTCTGCACCTTGCGGACGCGCCGGGCGCTGTCGCAACTGTCGAGAACGCTGGCTCCGTATTCGTGGGGGCCTTCTCGCCAGAGTCTTGCGGCGACTACGCCAGCGGCACCAACCACACCCTCCCGACCAACGGTTACGCTCGCCAGTTCTCGGGCGTCAACACCCTCGCGTTCCAGAAGCACATCACGTCGCAGGAGATTACAAAGGAGGGCCTCAGCGTCCTCGGGCCCGTGGTCGTCACCCTCGCAGAGCGCGAGGGTCTCGAGGCCCACGCTAACGCAGTTCGCGTGCGTCTCCACGAGCTGAACAAGTAGTATACTAGACATGGCATGGATCCGGATCGCATCGACGCGTCTCATTATGCAGTGTGTTGTGGCGCACGTCTCATCTCATGGCCTCTACATGTGGCTCTGTTCTACAATGCAATGCGGAAGGTATCACCCTTCAAGCGGGTATACTGACATATTGACAACATCAGAGGAAGTACTCGAGCATGGCGGGTCGCTTTTGCGGCACCGACTTGACGTCAGGCTGCGCGGCCTCGAACACCTTGTACTCTGGCCGTCAGCACCTTCGCCCCACAGCCTGCGACCCTTGATCCTCACCTTGCCTCAAGTCCTCGTTCAGCTCGAGGATGGACGCGACGTTCCCGCAGCGATAACAGTAATTTGGCGCACTCCACACCGTGACGATCTTCTGGTTGAACATGAGCTTGTACCCCTCCATGACAAGCTGGTGTGCACGCGCGATCAGCTCAATGTCGTTGGTATGGCAGAAGGTGTCGACGACATCGCTGCCGAACAGGAAGCCGGCGCCGCGCGGCGACATGCCCCAGCCCTGGATCTCGTCGGGGTCGGACCACAGCAGGTCGCAGAACACGCCTTCGTGCGGCACCTCCTGTTTCCTGTCGATGCCGCGGATCTGCGTAAGCGCGGACGCGGGGAGACTCACCTGGTCCAGCCGCAGGAGTTGGGGGCTCAAGCCGCCGTGCACACACAATATCCGCCCGTCCACGACCGCCGCGAGCGAGAGGAAGTCGAACACATCCGTGCAGTACCGCCAAACGTTGCTGCTCCCATATCTGGCGTCAGTGATGTCGGGGGGGGGCTGGCAGGCGCTCCCGGGGCGGACGCACTTTCTCTGGCACTCATCGTAGAAGCCATAGACCTGTGTGATTTGACGCGACTCGTGGTTGCCGCGGATGAGTGTGATGCGGTCCGGATACCGAACTTTTAGGAGCAGCAAAAGCAGGAACGTCTCGACAGAGTAGAATCCGCGGTCGACAAAGTCACCTGAGGTCAGCCGACTCCGGCGTATCCTCACCCATGAAGATGTAGTTCGTCTCCGGGCACTGCCCGCCAATCTTGAACAGCTCCATCAGGTCGAAGAACTGGCCGTGGATGTCGCCGCAGATCTGGCATCAGTCGCGACCTTGAGGAGGAGGCTCCCAGCCAGTAAGTTCTCAGTCATGGGCTCCACTGCTCGGTGGCAACTCGACCCTCCGCCGGGCACAACTCACTGTCACAGGCGAGTCGACATATTGTATGTTCCCCTCGTCCATGAGGATCTCCTTGGCCTTGATACACAGGTCCTTGACGGCCGCCTCGGGGATGATCTCACAGCGTCGCAGCTGCTCGATCTGCCTGGCTGTCAGCTGAGCGCGCAGTGCACGCACTTGTCGAGGTCCGAAGCCATGTTGGACACGCTCCCGTGGAGCTTGGGCGCGGAGGGGGCGCTGACGGGAGCGGCGATGAGGGAGAGGCGGGCCGCGGTGGAGCCGGAACAGTCAGCAGTGGCAGGTGGATGATGAAATGGCCAAACATGAAAACAACTTGGTGGCAAATGCGCCTAATCACTCATTTGGGACGCCTTTTCCTTAACAATCTATTGTTTTTATTAATAAATCTATCATTTCAAACACGTAAGAAAGTCGACCTGTTTTATTCGGTCTCCCTTTTGCGTGCCTAATTTCGTTTCAGAGGCCTAATCCTCACATACCACGTGCCTGTCGTCACCCGTTTTCTGAAGCAGCGATCATCATGCACCATCATCATCATCTTGTTGTCAACACACTTTTACCATGTCCTTCGGCTCGTTCGGTAAGCCCGCAACACCTTTGGGTGGGACGACGGCACCCGCTTCCTCGCCCTTCGGACAGGCCGCGCAGCCCACCGGTGGCCTCTTCGGTTCGGCGTCGACGGCACCTGCAACTTCACTGTTTGGGGGCCAGCAGCAACAGAACACGAGCACACCCTCGCTTTTCGGGCAGCAGCAGCAGCAGCAGCAGCAGCAACAGCCGCAGCAGACGTCGAGCTTGTTTGGAGGACAGCAGGGGGCGAGCGCAGGCGGCGGGCTTTTCGGGTCGCAGCAGGCGTCGACGAGCACGGGCGGGTTGTTTGGGCAGCAGCAGAACCAGCAGCAGAATCAGCAACAGGGTACGGGCTTGTTTGGCCAGCAGCCACAGCAGGGAAGTTCGCTGTTTGGACAGCAGCAGCAGCAGCCGCAGCAGCAGAGTTCGTTTGGCGCCGGCACCACGCCAGCGGGAGGCCTGTTCGGTAGCACGACCCAGCCTTCAGGAGGGGGTCTTTTCGGCGCGGCCAGCACCAACTCGGCTACCCAGCCCCGCAGTTTGTTTGGCCAGCAGCAGCAGGGACAGCAGGGGCAGCAGGGGGGCTTGTTTGGGTCGCAGTCGACGACGCAGCCGTCTGGAGGGCTTTTCGGGCAACAGAGTACGACAGCGCCTTCGGGAGGACTTTTCGGACAGCAGAACACCGCGCAACAGGGAGGGCTCCTGGGACAGCAGAGCACCACGCAGCAGGGAGGACTCTTTGGACAGCAGCAGCAGAACAAGACCATGTTCGGGCAGCAGCAGCACAATTCGTCCTTGTTCAACAAGCCTGCACAGACGCACTCGCCGACCTCCGGGATCGGCAAGACGCGCCTTGCCGACCTCCCGGAGAATGTGCAGAAGGCGATCGAGCAGCTGGAGTGAGTACAGGCTTGATATAAGCTGATATTAGTGCTGGGATCAAGGATCAGAAGCAAATTGGCGCCAGTATCGACACGACCAACATTGGGCGCGCCATCTGGCAGACGAGTGCCGATGTCAAGGCTGCGAGCGACGTGAGTATTTGAACCAAAGATGTGCCATGGCTGATAGTAGGAACAAGCCGCGCTGGCGCAGGGCCTCTACTCCCTTCGCGCCTCGCTTGAGCAGCTCGCCACGCGCGTCAATGAGCAAGCGACGGACCTCCAGAAGCTCCTGGAGACATGGGAGGCCGCCAAGCCGCTGGAGCGGAGAAGCCCCAACATACGGCCGATCGCGCACCGCGACTTTCCACAGGAGTTCTTCTTCCGCGTCGCCAAGAAGCTCGAGGAGCGCGTCGCGCGCTATCGGCGCAACATCATGCTGCTTCACCGCGCTATTGTGGGACTCGCGAACGACGCCGAGGCGCTGTCACCGCCCGTCGTCGTGCAGACGATCCAGAACAACCAGGCCGCCATCATATCGCTCGCGGCACAGCTCGACCAGCTGCAGCTGCGGATGAATACGCTGCGGAGCGATTTCACGAACGATTACCGCGAGAAGACACACAGCATGCGCGATCCGTTCGAGGTGGCGCGCGAGGAGAAGGGCGTGAGCCTGCTGCGGGCGTAGAGGTGGGAGGGACATGGGGCGGAGTAGAGTATACATTGTTATATGTGCACAACAACTGTGCTTGTTGGATGGACGCCGTGTGCACTGGAGCTGTGGATCGGGAGGCAGATTGGGTTCGGCCGACGTTCTACATCGTTCAGGCTGTTATCATGTTACCTCCACTGATGATGCGTCCTCGATCGTCAGCAAACACGACGCTCAGCTCGACCATCTTGAGTACGGCGTCGGAATCGTACTGATGGGCGTCCGTGGTGCACGCCGACGCTCACATCGTCCCGCTCCAGGTCTAATCCCAAGAGCGCTCACTGGAAGGGCTGAAAATTCGCGGGTGGCTCCATTCTTTGCGGCCTGAAGCGGAGTCCGCTACTTCCCGCGATCAACCTGTGACATGTTGACGCTATTGTTGTTTACAACTGGAGAGGAATATGCTATACATACTTGTAATACGAAAGATCCTAGTTGTCTGCCGCATATTTGTCCTCCTCATCACTGGGACTTACATAGTGGCCAGTGCAAGGCACTTCACCACTGTGGAGCCTGGGCCCACTTAGGAAGAGGGGCATGTCGTAACGCTCTGCCCATTTAACAAGCTCATTGCCCATGAACCAGGTGATGGCGAGGCGGTTCTGGCCATTGTCACATGGAAAATTCATGTGGCGGTAGCGTGATGCAGGGAAGACCAGGAGGTCCCCTGCCGTTAGCCATTAGCTGAAGGTAAAGGGCAGCCAACTCACTCTCCTCCATGGCAACTGCCACGTTGAGCTGGGGGATGAACATCTCAGCACCAGAGAAGCCGTGCTGGAGGGGGAGTGCTACCACAGCTGTGTAGCTGAAGGGACAATTGCCCCGGTCAACGTGGCAACCAGAGGCAGAGCCCACCTTGATGGCAATGGAGGGGTAGAAGCCTGTCTGGAGGTGCATAGGCATGGGCTTGCCTGTGGTGCGGAGCCAATGTAGGCGAAGCATCTTATTGACTCTGAAGTAAGCGCGTCCAAGCGCGATGACACTCACCGGTCAAGTCGCCAGCAGGCCTTTGGGTCAACTTGCTGAAGGGCGTTGAAGATCTTCTTTCCCAGAGGCTGGATTGCCTCCATGAGCTTGACCAGGGCCTGGTAGCGCTCAAATGGGATACGCTCTGGATGGCTGTCCTTGGGGATAGTGGGCACGGCAGTGTACTTTTTCCACACAGCCAGGTAGGCCATCTGGGAGCCACGCGTGTGTTCTTGAAGACTAGGCATAAAGCCTTGCTAAGTGTCAGCCCGTGAGTACAAAAGCCACTGGAGTACCTTGACAGCCTCCTGAAAAGCATCAATGACAAAAGTCTTGACGTCTTCAGAGACAAACTTGGGATAAGCCAGGAGGCTGTACTTGAAGTGATTATCCTCGTGAGGAAAGGAAGACCTAGCCCGGCTGTCAACCTCCTTCTGTGTGGGGACATGGCGATATGGAATACGCAGGGAGGCTCCAGGAGGAACCATTTGAGCGCTGGCAGAGTCATCCTTGGCTGTATCAGCCCGCACAGTTGCTGGTGTTGGGATGGAGGGGTAGCCGGCAGCCTGCATGCTGGGCTGCACCTCAACTCTAGTGGAGGAGCTCTTGCGCTCTGCATACTTGATGCCCCGGTCACGGTGACCCGGCCTCTTGCCTTTGTTCTTGGGCATGACGGCGGTGGTGAATGGAGAGAGGGTGGTGAACGGAGAGAGGGTGGTGAACGGAGAGACGGTGCTGCACCAATGAGAAAAGGTTGATCTTGCGCTTCAGCTCTGGGCGTGCTCCGGTGCGCTCTGCTCGATGCTGATGCATGCATGGGGAGGTCGTGGCTACGAAAGAGTCTGCTACGGCAGTTGCAATGACACAACTGTGACGGGACACGACGCGTCGTGCAGCTCCTCACTTGCCCGCCAGGAAGGCGGACCACCGCGCCCCGTCCAGCATCTCGCCCTCGACGAGGCGGCCCGTCTCCGCGCCCTCCTCGAATCGGATGATGGTGGGCAGACCGCGCAGGTTCCACTGTACGCGCTCTGCGCCGTCGGGCTTCTTCCATTCGTCGCGCTCGACCCAGACGATCGCACATTCTGACGTTAGCTGGGGGTTAGCTATGGAGAGGGCGGACTCACTCGGCTTGTCGTCGCCCTCAAACGCGTCCTCTACGATGCCCTCAACTGCGCGGCAGTCCTGCTGTTAGCTCGACGGCAACGACACCCACAGGACACCACATCTGCCCGTTCACGATGGACGAGTAGAAGAGGAGGAATGTGCGGCCCGCAGTGGGGCCGCGCAGGCTGTTGAGCACCTGGGGATATCTAGTGTAAGCTGACTGTTCATGTCCACGCTTGTGGCCATGCGGATGGCATCAATCCGAGGACTGCCGGGTCACCCGATTTGAATGGGACTGTGCCGCAATCGCTGCGCCGGATACTCACGAGGTCTTGATGAGTGGCATCGTGAAAGATAATGTGGAGACAAGACATCGACAAGCAGAGATGACGCAAGACTCGCTGAGCAGCGGCCATATCCGCCGGCCATGCGGCTCCGCAACAACTGGGAGACATAACAACACTACCTCACTCGAATCAAACAGTTTGTATGCAGCACACAAATAATGCAAGCGAATACTAGAACCCCCAACCGTCGTCGGCGTCGGCCTCAGCCTCGCCACCAAAGCCCCATCCATCATTTCCGCCGCCATACCCCCACTCGTCACCTTGTTGCTTGCGCACCACCAGCGCCTCAACACAGATGAGCTCCTTGCCGGGCGGGGCGAGCGCCGGGTCCAGTTGCCCCTCCTCCAATAAGCAGGGCTTGGTGGGAGACGTCGCGGCGCTAGGTGCGGCGGAATGCACGTCGGCGAAGCTCAGACTCAAGTTGTCGAGCGGATGCACTAAGCCGTCGAGGAACGCGTCGTCCACGTTCCCCTCAACCCGGGGCCGACCGAGGCGCAAACTGCTGGGCCCCGGCACGTGCGGGAGTGCGGGAATGCCCTTGGCTGGCGCATTGCCGATGAACTCGGCGACGGGAGATCTGCTGCGCTCGGCGTACGGCAGGCCAGTGCCGTCACCACGCAAAAGGTCGAGCCGGCGCGCCTCTCTACGAGCAGCCGATTTGCGACGCTTGGCCTCGGCACGCGCGGCGGCCTCATAGTCTAGCGGCCCCATGGGCTTCTTGCGCTCCATCTCAAGAGGGAAAACGTCATCCTCCATGCCCGTGTCTATGTCCGTGTCCGTGCCAGTCTCCTCCTCAGCCGAGTTGGCCGAGTTGCTGTCGCTGAAGATGATGGCGCGCGCACCTAGACGCGGTGGCTCGGGCGTCTTGCGCTTCTTCTCCTCCAGCACGCGCGTGCCTTTTCGGGGGCGACCGTGCTCGTCGAGGTCGGGACGGCGCTCAGGCTGCGCAGCGAGCACAATCTCCTTGAGGACAAGCACCGTTGCACCCACTTCGGCGGCCATGCGCTCCAGCGTGGCGAGGCTGGCGTCCATCTCCGCGCGCGTTAAGCCTATCACTGTGCCGTCATCGGCAAGGCCCAGCTCGTAGATCGCCTCATTGCCGCCCTGCTTGAGGCGCCAGAGCATCTGGGTGACCAGTCTTGCGAGGCGCTCGGGACTCGGCTCTATAAGCTTGAGCTTGTACTCGATGTGGCCCTCGCGGTCGCGCTCCGCTGCCAGTTTAGGTAAGCCGCGAGCACTGGGAACCAGAGCGTGTCGCGTAAAGTCGTTGTTTGGCGTAGCCACAAGCCGGTCCCACTCACGCATTGCCTGCGACGTGACGCTCCCGGCCATACTGTCATCGCTGTCGTACCGCGGCGAGGGAGTGAACGGCGGCGTGAATGAGTGAACGCTTCCGCGCCGGCTGAGTGGCGAGTCAGCTATCGGCGCTATCTCAGACCACGGCGACGGGCGACGAGGTGCTTCCTTCTCCTTGATGCCTGTCACGGAGGGCGCAATGCCGCTGGGAGTGTAGCCGGGTGAAGGGTGGTGTGGAGCCGGAGCGGCGACTTTAGCCATGGCGGGACTGTCGGAGGCATCAGCCGGTGTCGGAGTCACAGCTGGAGGCGTGGGCGAGCTGCCGTTGCTGAGGTTGTTGGCGTGACCTTCGCTTCGACCGGTCGCCTTGACATTAGGGACGCCGTTACTGCCCACTGTGGGCGGGGCGCGAGGCAAAGTGCTCTTGGCGTCACCAGGGGCGCTCTTCTGTTTCATGGGCGTGGGCTTGATAAGCGCCGGCGCGGGGCCGGCGCTAGGGGAGGGTATTCGCGGAATCGTGATGGCGGTGTTGTCTCGTTTAGTGATGTCGAGTTGTGATGGCGCAGCACTGAGGAGGTATTCGAGGGTGAGCGTGGGGTGGGGCGCGATGGACCACTAGATGTCAGCTCGATAGGTGGTGGCGACGTACTTCTCGTGGGTGCAGAGCACCGGTCAAAGGTTACAAGTGACAATGACAATGTGAGGAGAGTGAGGAGAGAGGTGATGGAGGAAAGGAGAGAGGCGAGATGGAGAGATGGAGAGATGGGATGGAGGAGTGATGGCTATTTGAGGAGTGACTTCGGTAAGAAGGGAGATTGGGATCGGCGTCATTCCTGGCTTGCCAGCTTCTTGTCGTCCGACTCGATCCACTCCATCTTGCAATGTTCGAGTCGTATGCTCATCTCATCTCCTCGATCATCTCCTCACTGCCGTCGATGTAGCACACCTACGCGGCGCATTTGCCACCCATCCCATCTACAAATACATGACAGTGTTACTCTACATCACACAGCCGCCATCACTTGGCGTATCGGTCACTGCCAATTAGTATACAATCGCCACCCAGGGCACGGGGCACGAGACTGGAACGCCCCTCTCCCCGCCACCCCTTGAAGGTTACGCACCTCTTCATGGCCGCGCGGCGGTCGAGCATCGCCTCAGCGATGCGGCCCTCACGTTTTGCGCGTTTCAAGTCGTTCCGGTCGCCTGAGCTCACATGGTGTCGGCCGGCACCCCAGGCCTGATACTGCGTGCTGGTGTGAGATTAGCTCGACGCCGACGCCACCCACTTTCGCTTGAGCTCGTCCTCCACGGACCCGAGGGATGGGCCGCCGCGCTCGAGCAGACGCGTCTTGCCCTCTCCGCCCGCACGTCCGGCAATGGCCGCGACGCGGGCCTTGAGAATATGCTCGCGCTGGCACTTGACACGCAGCCCCTCGAAGCTCCCCACTTCGTCTGCGTCGGCACGCAGCTCGGCCTTCTTGGCCAGGATCGTTTCCTTGTCCGAGCGCGGGACGGAGAGGTACTTGCCCGAGGAGGTTTTGAGGGAGAAGGAGGGGAACAGCTCGCCTGTAGAGAGGAGGGGGGTGAAGCCCTCGAGCGGGCCGCGGGAGGGTGTGGACGCCGAAAGCTGGCCTCCCGGCGTAGCTGTGAGGAAGGTACCACTGGCATCAGTTGAGCATAAACACGCTACGGTCGCTTCATACGCACTTGCTGGTCCGCAAGGAGATGATGTCCTCGCTCCCGGCCAGGCGAGACACAACCCAGACGTGGTTAATGTCACTGGGCTCAATAAGGCTGAGCACTTCGCTGCTCGACAGATCGTTCGCGCCCTCCGGCGCCTGAGGCACGTCCAGGGGTGCGGCATACACCTTCTGGCGCGCAGAGTCCCACTGATGTCAGCGTCTCCGTGGCTCATGAGGTGCGGACGGCTCTATTGTCTGTCGGTCGCTATAAAACTCTCTCCCTCCCGAAACAACAACTCACAGCCAAACATGTCAACGGCTCAGTCGGAAGCAGGATAAACGTCGGCCCAGCCACCTCGTCCACTGTCGTGGGGAACATCCATCCTATCGTCAGCGGCTCCCGCCCAAGAGCTCACCGGACGGATCTTCCGCCGCAAGCGCATCAAGCTCGTCGGCCGGGCGTGCATGCGAGCGCTTCTTCTTCTTCGGCTTGTCGCCCTTGAACTTGAGCTTTTTGGAGACGACCTCGGGCATGGTGTGTTGCGAGTCGAGTTCTACGTTCTGTGCTTCAGTGGCGTCAGAGAGTGGAGGCATCGACTGAATAGCGGAACCATTCCCACGTGGGGACAAATACAAGGCGCACTAATCTGAACCGTGCTGGCCATCAGGAACACCTCAATCTCGATCCTCGACTTGCAAAAGGTCGCTCACTCACATCCCATCATCATCAACCATGCCGCAGGAGCTCGTCACACCGGACGAGGTGAGACCGGACTTTAAGAGGCATGCGCGCGCTATGCCTTGTCCGTCGCCGGACGCAGCGCGCTCTGAGACTAACCCCAGTTCCTCACGCGCCTCACGGCGACGTTTGCCGGGCCGTCCAAGAGCTCGGTCTGGCTCACGCACAAGCGATGTGAGAACGCCCATGGCGCCGAAGGCGGCTGGAAGGGGACGCCGATGCTGATGCCAGACACGCACGATGGCGAGGACGCGGCGATGGCGGACGCCGAGGCAGAGTACGATGTGTTGGTGCGGTGCACGCAGGGCGAGACCAAGTTCTCGGCGAGGGTGAGTGCTGTTGGTAGGACAGTGGGGTGTGAGATTGGCGTGTGCCGAGGGGCGCGCGGCGGTTCGGCGGGCGATGATATGGCAAACGGCCCGCGTCGTTCGTCTGCTCGGCTTAGTCCTCGTCGGTGCTTGCCGATGCCTTGTCCGCTCAGCTTTGCGTTGCGCGGCGCTCTATGTACTCGGCGCTGTCTACTGTGCGGATGACCATCCTCGCCCTCGACGGCTCGGACTACATGCTAACTCTAGATCCCTGCCATCACCCTCCCCACCTTCCACGCAGCGTACGGCGCACTTCTCAAGCAGTCGATGGCTCCACACATGCGCAAGCGCGACAAGAAGAGGGAGCGCGCGCGTGCCGAAGCCGCCGAGAAGCGCCGCAAGGAGCTCTACGTCGACGTCGCCATCGGTTCCGAGGGCAAGCGCGGGGCGGGGCGGCGCAAGCGGCAGCGCAAGCTGGCGGCGCAGAAGAAGAAGGAGGCCGAGCGCGAGCGCATCGAGCTGCGCGATGCGGCACGGGCGGCCGCGGCCAAGGACGAGTAGCACGAGTGGGGCGAGTGTTAGTCGCGCGAGTCGCGTCAGATTGTAACCATGGCATCGTATTGATATTGCAGTGGCATCAAACAGGTCTTGTCGAGTTTACAGTACGGAATAACAACAACGGACAGATGCTTCTGAAAGCTGCTAGATGAGTGGGCAGGCAAGTGAGGTGGAATAATGACACATGTCGAGTGACATGTCGTGAGAGTGGCGTGATGTGGTTGATTGCTGCTGAGGAGCTGAAAGTCGATTTGAGTGGAACATGGAGAGAGAGAGAGAGAGAGAGAGAGAGAGAGAGAGAAGAAACAAGCCGAGACGCTCTATTTCACTGTCAAGGGGAATGATATTGGAGTGGTGTGATGCGCAGCATGCGGGCGCGGCCCTGCCTGGCAATGTTCAGTTTCGTGTATTCAAGAAGGACGCGCTGAAGCTTCGATCTTGCGCCGTACGCCCTCAAGGCGTTCGCGGACCGAGGCGATCACTGGTGTTAGTGTGTGTTGCGTCAATGAAGTGGCAGACTTACAACGCTCGTAATTGGTTCGGTCATCGTCGCGCAGCTTGCTGCCGTCGTGCATGATATCGTCTAGCAGGGTGCTCAACAGCCACAGAGCTGTCTCGTATCCCTCTTCAGCGTTCGACAGGTCTCCGAGAAGCTCTGACTGTGCCGACTGGCGCGCCTATCGTCAGAATGATTTGCAGCATGAACACTCACGATATCACGGGCACGGTCGTGCACGAGTCTGTCCACGTAAGGGAGCTGCTCCGCAGAGCGAACCTTAGCCCACTCGGCCTTATCGTAGACTTCATTGAAACGAGCACGGAACCACTGCACGACTGAGAGTCAGTTTTGTTGCCGAATGCTGGGCTGGCTCACGTTCGTTTAGCTCATCACTTGTCTGGTATTCCATGTTGCGATGCTTGCGCCCATCCCAAAAGCGCTTGAACCGCTCATGGCCCGCACAGACAAAGGCAAGAGACTTGAAGTAGAGCGCGCACGCATCACCCGCAGCCTCCTGCGCCTGCCGTAACACAAGAATATCGCTGCTGGTGGATGATGCAGACGACTTGCGTCGGCCCATCCCCACGGGCGGAACTGCAAAGGGTGGCACGTTAGGTGAGGGTGGCGTGTGAGGAGTGATGGTTGCGGTGCTGGTTGATGCCTGCGGTGGTGGTGGACGAGATGTCTGAGACCACTGGATGAGACGAAGGTCACCCAGCTCGTAGAGCACAAACGCCTTGTGGGCAGCGTCCTCGAGGAAGTCAAGCAGCTCATTCTCGTCTGGGTCGATCTCCCCCGACCGCTCAACCTGAGGCCACCGCCTGGCAGACGAGCCAGTGGCACGTGCGACAACATTTGCCGCCGTGTTGGAGGTCGAATTGAGCAACCTCACTGCAGTGTTGGTTAACACACGTGCGAGCGCGTTGCTGCTCGGAAGCGAGCCGGGCGATGACCGCTCCGCCGACATGGCATACGACCCAGGAGGTGGGAAGATTGTTGGAGTGGAAGGCAGCGATGGCTGCCGTGGGCGAAGGCTTGTCGGCCTAACAGTGGATGACACGGCAAAAGGTGGTGTTGACCCCATCGCGAAAGGCGGCGAGTACGACGCAGGTTCGATGGCAGCAGCAGCAACTTGTGGAGGTGGGCTTGAGTTGATGGGCCGTAGCTGATGAATTGGTCGTGCACCAGGCATGCGAACCAGTGTCCCGTTGGAGGGTCGACGTGTCCGCTGCTCCAACTCATCCGCCAACTCATTGATCTCCACCGTACGTTTCTCCACCACGACATACTCGCGACCAACAGAGTCACTCGCCCCTAGCGCGCTCTCGTCTTTACCCGTCATGGTGATTGGCGGCGTGGCAGCCAGTGGTGAACCTCCGATACCGGGGCGAGGTCCAAATGGCCCTGTTGGTGGTGTTACAACAGACGGGTCGTCCGCGCTTACACTGCTCGGCACTTTTGTTGAAAACGCACGACTTTGCTGCGGTGTCGAGCTGCTGATTGCCCGTGGTGTCGTTCGTGATGTCATACCTGGAGACACTGGGCTCACTGGAGATGATGGGAGTGCCTCTCCTCCAGCAGCAGGTTCTGCCGGCTCGTCGCCAACGTAATACTTGGGCTCGGAGCGCCGATGAGGAAGAGTGGGGGTGGGAGTAGGCGCTGCCGTGCTGGGGCGCGATGAGGGGCGGGACGATAGGTCGCCCGACGTGTTCCGCTTAACGGCTGCGGGATTCGGGCTTGCCGGCGCCGGAGATGCAAGTGGAGCTGTCCCGAACGATCCGGCGCTGCTCTTCTGGTCGTGTGTGTCACTCATCCCAAAGTCGACCGCCGAGCTGTCGGTGGAGACATCGATGGACGTTGACACATCCCCGATTGACTCGGTCATGAAACCATCCCAAACACCGCTGCTGAAGAACTCTTCAAAGCCCATGCGCTGTGCTGGCCGCTGCTTGAGGAGGCCGCGAATGAGCGCCTTGATGTCTGGTGACACGGGAATGATGGGAAGGGGCTCACGGCCGTCTGCGGAAGGCTGGTTGGACCGAGAAGACTCGTCTGGGAACTTGATCTTGTCATTGCCCCTCTCAATCCGCCGCAGAAGCTCAACGTGGTTTGGCGCGCGGAAAGGTGAGCGCCCAGTAGCCATCTCATAAAGGACAGCGCCGACAGACCAAAGATCTGCCTTGGCGTCATACTTTTCGTAGCGTAGAATCTCTGGTGCCATGTAAAGGGGTGATCCACACAGCGTCTCGGCCATGGCCGCTGTGGGCAGCACACGGGCGAAGCCAAAGTCGGCAACCTTTAGAATTGGAATCCCAAGAGGATGCCCCTCTGCTACTTCGCTGGGTGTGGCGGGCTGCAAGAGTAGATTCTGAGGGGATCAGTGCTGCACTAGACAATGTCAGATTTCATTGCACTCACCTGCGGCTTGATGTCACGGTGGATTAGATCCTGAGAGCGGAGGAAGCGTACGGCATCGGCTGATGAGGTCAGCTTCCGCTTGAATGCGATAAGGGGCGTGTCCGCCGTCCGCTTGGGGACTCACCTAGCTGCCCAAGGAAGCAACGCGTGACGCGTTCGTCAAGACCTCCAGCGGGAGGATGTGGCCAGAAGACCTTGCCACCACGGGACGCGACCATGTTGGATTCGTAGATTCGTGGGACAAAGTCTAGTGTCTTGATATGCCCTCGCTGGCGGAGGTAGATTGAGAGGTCGCTTCCGGTGCAGAACTCCATAACGAGGTAGATGTGGGTGTCATTTTTCTGCGATTGAGAAGGATAGGAGAGTGAATGGCACAGTAGGAAGCAGGGTTAAGAAGGACAGATTGGCCAGATGTCCGGACGAGCGCGGTGATCAGCACCTAAATCTAGCGAGCGATAGGCGGAGGGCAAAGGGCGCGAAGGTGGTGGGTGGGGAAATGGGAAGGTAAACGGATGGGGACTCACGAAGCAATCTCTGAGGGCGACAACGTTGCGATGGCTTATGGCCTTGAGAATGTTGATCTCACTTTCCAAGTTGTCAAGGAGCTTGCTGGTGAGCTTCTGGCGTGATACAGCCTTGATTGCGACTGGTGTCTTGGACTTCTGTATCGGTGGTCAGCACGGCCCTCTCGATCCACTGCGCCGGAGTCTGCCGACGAGGTGATGATGACTCACCGAGCGGTGGCCCTGGTAGACGGTCGCAAAGCTGCCGCGACCTATCTCCTGACCGATGACATAGTTGCCTATGCGCTCGCGGTGACGGTGGGCATCGCCTTCCTTCTTGCGGGCAGCATCGCCCTCGGACATGGCTGGGACCGGGGGCGGGCGTGGTGGGGAAGGGGGTTAAGGTACGGGATGATGGGCTACTATGGTTGTGGGGGTTATGGTGGGACGCGCCGATGATGATGGAGGAGGAGTTGATATAGTGGACAAGAGTGAGAGGGGGGAGGGGGGATGTTGATGAAGTCGAGTAAGAGGCGGGAAGGTGTGAATCGTGTCGAGATGGGTGATTGTGCAAGCAAGAGGGGGGGGGGGGGGGGGGGGGAGGGGATGATGATGATGATGAGGGAGGGAGTGGTGATATGCAAGCCTAGGAGAAGTGTGGAGAGTGGAGAGTGGAGAGTAGAGAGAGGAGGATGATGAAGATGAGGACGGAGATGAGGTTGACGATGGGGGGGAGGAGGAGTGATCGTCGTCCCGTTATGGCACAGTGAGGAGGAGCCTGGGTGGCGAAAGGGGGGGAAACAAGGTGGAGGCGGCAACGCCAAGGGGGGGGTGGGGGGGCGGGGGCGGCGGGCGTCCGGGCGGGTGCCGGATTCAGTTCGTTCCGTCGCTTCAACACGCAAGTTGATGGCGATGGCGAGGTCGGAGTGATGCAGCAATAGGACAAGAGAAGAAGAGGAGTAGTTGATGGTGTTGATGCACGGGAGGGGGGGGTGGGGAGGGGAGGGGACGGTGGATGACGCGATGGCTTGGGTGACTGGGTGGGTGTACTGGGTGTACTGGGTGTAACTGGGTGTAACTGGGCGAGTGCGTGATGAGTACACGAGGTGATGATAACGCGTCGGGTAACATGACTCGACTCGGCCCCGAGCATCCGAGGACCAGGGCGGTCACGCCTTGTTGGCTCGTACAGTCCTCGACGCGCGATGCAAACAACAACAATCATCTCGTGCATCCCATTCACTCCATCCATCCACCCCATCCAGATGTCAGCTCCATTCATACCACACCTACAACACCCTCCACGACTTGCATCAGCTGTACTCTGTGACCACCGGCTGCAACGCAACATCTCTCGCAGCAGTCATCTCCTCACGCCAACCTCAGTTCAGCAGCGGATGGCGTCCCCACCCTCGTTTCAGACTCTATCCGCACCGCCGGCGGCATGCAGCAGGTGAACCGTTCTCACCCCTTGACCTCCCCTCCACTTGTTCACCCACTCCTCCGTCCCCAAACATAGTCATGGCGTTGAGGACTGTAAGCCAGCGGAGCAGGACTGGGTCGTCTGTCGCAAGGGAGAGAGCAAGCTGCAATGCAGTACCAAAGTCAGTATCGGCCGGTCGAATGTTATCGGTGCCTGATGCGGGCAATTCTCAGGCTGCGTCTCCCGGAGCCCGGTACTCACTGCTGAGTCACGAGCCCGAGGCCTGGAAGCCTGGAGGGCTCGAGGCCGGACGGCTGCGGGAGACCTCCGCGACCAGAGCAAGAGCAAGAGCACGAGAGCGAGAGCGAGAGCAAGCGAGAGCAAAGCACGAGATGAGACCACAGCTGAGCCTACGTCATGTAGATCACACGGCACCCATGCCGTCACTTGACTCGAATCCGGCTGAGCATCGACCAGGTTCTAGACTTGAGCTTGACTGTGCAGGCAGCAGGCAGCTAGCGCTAGACTGCCTCTCTAGCTCGCATTGGTGCGCGTGATCAGGATGGTGCTCAGCACCTGCTAGCTCCACCACATGTGCTCGTTGCGGGCACAGCCATCGCTCATCCTCCACACAGACTGCGCTTTTGCGTCACAGCCCATCTCGGCCCATTGGTCTTCGGATCAAGTACGTCGGATCAACCGTCGGCGGCCCGGGTGGTGGAGTCAAGCTCCAAGATCTGGAGCGGCGTCATTGTTAATAGCCTCGGTGGACGGAAGACGGAGCGCATGAGAGCGATCGCTACATCGGTAGATCAAGCGGCATGAGCACGTGGAGCAAATGGGCACGTGAGTGGAATTGATTCCGGCCCTGTTGTTCCGTCTCAATGCTGCAATGCTAGTCGCCGTCGCCGTGACTCCGTTGCTGGAGGATCACACCAGTAGCGCATGGCACAGGATATGTGATCACACTCCACTCATCATGTTCTCCACTCTGGAAAGCCAGTCAATCAATGTCTGCAGCTACAGGCGGCGTCGGGGGCTGCGCGAGTTTTTGTTTTACCAAAGTCGCTGCGCATCTCAGTCATCCTCATCGCCGTTTGTCGAATTGTCGGGCAGCAACTGTTGCTGAGCGATTGAGCAAGCCTCGGAGACGTGTTTGACCGCTGGAGTGGACATGGACTGCTCAATTGCTGAATCATGCTTCAAGACGATTATTTCTACTCACGCGGGCCCATATCACCAGACAACCTCCACTCTCCCCCTCCACTTCTGGCAAAAGTCCGCACACCACCCTCCATCACATGCACCACGCCATGGCCACCGTAAGCGTCGTCCCGCAACGCGCCGCGCCGCGCGCGCCGCGCCCTCCGCCCTCGGATGCCCCACGCTAATGCAGATCACCGACGTCATCAACAACCTCGTGCACCCGCGCGTCGTCGAGGCCTTCCTCATCTCGCCGACCTTCACCTCGCGCCTGCCGTCCGGCGTCCAGCTCTTCCTGCGGCCGCACTACGCCGTGTCGCCGCGCGCCGACGCGTCGGCCGAAGCCCGCGCGGCGCTCGCCACCGAGAAATACACATGGGCGATCGTCGACGAGCGCCCCGGCACACATGTGCGGCACGTGCTCGCCGCCGCGCTCGTCGACGAGGACGTATCCGACGCCGAGTTTGACGCGCTCGACGCCGCCCTCGCCGCCGGATTCAAGATGTACGTCGACGACGACGGCACGCCGTGCTTCCTCCTCGGCGAGCGGCGGGTGACGCCCGCGGACGCGCAGCACGCCTTCTTCACGTGGGTGTTGAATGGCGCCGCGACGGCGCGCGCCGCCGGCCTCAAGCTCATCCTCGCGAATGGGCCGCGCTGGATCCTCGTCGAGACGGACGGGGGGCTCAGTATTTCCCGCAGCGTGGGGAAACGGAAGGACGGGAGCGTGCTCGATCCAGAGGGCGCGAATACGAGCATGTTTGGCGGGTTGGTGAGCCAGGCCTTCGAGGCTGTCGTCACGCGCGACGCGCTCGCGAGCCTCATGCACGCCAAGGCCAAGGCGGAGCGATAGCGTTGTGGCGAGGATAGTTGGGCCGTAGTCGGAGAAATGTCCCATCTGAAAACGGCCTCTAAGAGAGCACTGACTGTGAACGCCCACTCTTTCCACTTGGACGCAGCCGGTCAAGAAGGAACACCCCCTCACTCCGCTCAGCATGGACGTAACGTCTCAACCTGGGGCAGCATCTTGGGACACCGATCTCCGAGAAGAGTGGGCCGCAGGGGCACCATTCACCCTTCTATGATCCGTGCGCGCCATGTCCCCTGTGGACAACATGGCCAACACGGCCAACCAGACGTACAATAAGCGTCCACATACCACATACTCACCACTGACCACAATGACATCCACCATCGACGCATCCCGCGAGCGCGTGCCCAGCCCCACACCGAGCTCGGCGTTGAGCGAGGACGATTTTGTCGACGCGCATGACGGGGAAGATCTGCGTGGGGGGCACAAAGACACGATACCCGCCTCACCACCCACTCCTGCTGCCGACGCAACGAAGACGATCGAAGCGTCACAGCCTGAAGCTCCTACGCCAGCCGGCGCTCCGTCGCCCGCGTCCGCGGCCGCCTCCGCCGCTCCAGAGCCAGCACGCACCCCCTCCCCCCGCCCCGCCCGATTGTACCTCTCGCCTCGGAGATCCTCGCACACGCCGTCAGAGGGGCACACGCCCATGGCGACGGCGCCTACCTCCCCCGCCTCCCCCGCCTCCCCGCGCACCATGACGCCGGCCACGGCCGCGACGACACCAGACCCGCGCCCCAGACTGGAGGGTTACGGTCGACCGCCGCTCACGCCCTTCGCGGCCTCGGCGCCCTTCGCGCCCGCGCCCTCCGCGGCCCCGCGGTCCGTGAGCGCCACGATGGCGCACGCGTTTGCGCTCGCCGCGCAATCCGACAGCGACGACGACGACGACGCGCCAGCCCCAGGCCTGCTCGACGACGACTGGTCCGCGTTTGTGCAGGCCCAACTCGTCCGTCTCTTCCCCGACTTCCACGACATCCTCGAGGCGCAGGAGGCACCCTCCCTCCGCGCCGAGATGCAGGCGATGCGGGGCGAGATCGAAGTGCTGCGCCGCGTCGTCGCCCACGTCGTACAGGGACCAGAGGCGGGGCTCGAGCTCGACCCCGTGGCGATGGGGCTCGCGCTGGCTATCGTGCGCGCGGTGGATGCGTCGCGCGCGGGCGCGAGGCCTGATGCCGAGGTGTTTGCGCACGATAACCTCCGCGCGTTGTTGGCTGGCGTGAGTACGTTGGTCGAGGCGACGCCTGCTACGTCGCTGTTTGGACCGATGCTGGAGGCTGCCGTTGCGTCGTCGACGCTGGATTTTGAGTCGCCTCCTGCGCTTGCTGCACCCCCTTCCGCTCCCTCGCCTCTCTCAGAGTCCGAGCCTTTGCCCTCCCCTCCATCTTTGGCCCCCTCACCCCCTTCACCAACCGCCTGCCCCGGGCCATCGTCGCACACCGCCCACACCACCCACCCTACCCATCCCTCCCACGCCCTCCTCGACGCCCACGAACAACTCGAAAAGGCGCACGACATTGCGATAACGCCCGAAATCGGCACGCCACCGTCGTCCACACCCCGCCCATGCATCGCGGACGCAATGTGCGAAGAAGAACTCGAAGAAGTCATTGAACTGGCCGAGGAGGCGCACAAGATTGTTTCGTAGATCGTAGATCGTAGAGTGTGCATCTGACCCCCGAAAATTCTTTGCCCATGTACACATGCGTCGAGATCAGCGCATTCCACATGTGTCAGAGGGCAGTACTCTAGTACAAGACATCCGGCGGAAGGCGGAAGGCGTCAAGGGTGGGGAATTCGGTGACTCTGGTATGGGAGCCGCGAGAGCCGCGATACGCTGAGCTTGGTAGCTCGCGCTGAGCTTGGTAGCTCGCGGCTCATGCGGCATGCGGTAGGCGATTGAAAGCGAGCGCAGAGGCAAGTGGGTTGGCAGCTTCGCGGGTAATCATGGAAGAATGATGGAAATGAAATGTTTGGTTCCATTTTGGGGTGCGGTTTTTGTGATGCGCTGAAATTGCCTCTTTTTTGGGTGTTGCACATCCAACCCGGATTTAGCTCTGGCCTCTCTCTGCTCGTCGTCGTCAGTCGTCGTCGCTGGTCACTCGCAGAGATGCTCAGACGACCTCGCTGTCACTCTCACATAGCTCACATCGCCCAGACACGCCCACTTGCACACTTGCCAGTTGACAGAATATCCATACGATTGAGCGATTTAGTCTGACTGGTGCACAACTCGCTCACTGCGATCGGCACTGGCCAACATCCGCAATCTCACAACACTGACACGGCGCCACCACCACCACCACCACTCTCGTCCCCTCTGTATCTCTGTGCTAGCCGCCCTCCTCCCAATTTGCCGACCCAATCTCTTTGCTCATCTCCTCCTGCATCGCTCACTTGCCCGACGTACCGACGTTTGCAAATGCAAAATGTTGGACCGGCTCGCTATTCTCGACACGCACGCCAGGATGATCTCTTTGAGCCCCCTCCCCCCCCCCCTCTCCACCCTCTTCAGAAGCAGGTATATCTGCACACTTGACGCTCTTCTTCTCACTCACCCACGCTCTCTTTTACTCATCTCCTCCCCCACCTCACTTCCGTAGCCATGGCCCACTTTCAAGATCCAGAGAAGGAAAAGGACGATTCCGACACAATCGCTGCCAACGAGGTCGAGTACAAGACCATGAGGCATGCAGTCACCATCCAAGAGGATGGCCCGGCTCGTGAGCTACGTCTCCGCCGTCAGGTCTCGCAGGTGGACACAGCGTCCCGTGTAGTGGGCGAGTTCCGGTGAGCCACTCAACCCCCTCCATTTAAGATGGGCGTTCGCTGACTGACCCCCAGCACCCTCTCGATCCACATCACCGACTCCCTTGCCACCCCAGCCGTCCAAGCCAAGCGTGATGCAGCCCGCGAGCTCTCCGAGCTCGACTGGCACCGCGTCTCGCTTGAGGAGGCCCTCCAGCGTCTCAACGTGTCTCCCAAGTCTGGCCTCGACATCGACCAGGTCAAGCGCCGCCAGGCCAAGGGCATGAACGAATTAACGCCACCGCCCCGCAATCTCGTCCGCAAGTGGCTCTCTTACGTTTTTGGCGGCTTTGGCTCGATTCTCTTCATCGGTGGTGTGCTCTGCTTCATTGCCTGGCGCCCGCTCGGTGACCCCAACCCCGCCGTAGCCAACCTTGCTCTCGCCGTCATTCTCCTTCTCGTCATCGTGATCCAGACAGCTTTCAACGCTTGGCAAGACTGGAGCACGTCCCGTGTAATGGCTAGCATCACCAACCTGCTCCCCCAGGAAGTCACAGTCGTCCGCGACGGGTGTCCCATGAAAGTGCCTGCCCGCGAGCTCGTCACCGGTGACATTGTCAACATTGGCCTCGGCAACAAGCTTCCCGCCGACGTCCGCTTCCTCTCCACCAATGACTTGAGGTTCGACCGCTCCGTCCTTACTGGCGAGAGCGAGCCGATCCACACGACTCTTGACATGACGGACGAGAACATCCTCGAGTCCAAAAACATCGGCTTGCAGGGCACTTTGTGCGTGGCGGGTAGCGGCACGGGTGTAGTGTTCCAAACCGGTGACGCCACTGTGTTTGGACGCATCGCCAAGCTCTCCTCGCGCGGCGGACCCAGGCAGACGACGTTGGAGAAGGAGATCTACGGCTTCGTTCTCATCATTGTTGGCTTCGCGCTCTCGATCGCCCTCCTCGTCGTCATCCTCTGGGCCGCATGGCTCAACAAACAGCACAAGGGCTTCATCACGCCCGCCACCCTTGTCATCTCCATTGTCTCAGTATGCGTGGCCTTCATCCCCGAGGGTCTGCCCGTGTCCATCACCATCTCGCTCAAGGTCGTCGCCAACGCCCTCGCTCGCCGCAAGGTGCTCTGCAAGACGCTCATGACCGTCGAGACCTTGGGTAGTGTCAGCGTCCTTTGCTCTGATAAGACCGGCACCCTCACGTCGAACATCATGACCGTCACCGACGCCGCAGTTCTCGACACCGAGTTCACGGCTGAGGAGGCCAAGAGCCGCCTCGGGACCGAAAAGGACGACGGACGGCTCACGCAGCTCGCCGCCATCGCCGCGCTTTGCAACGGCGCACGGTTCGAGCCCTCCTCGGACGGCGAGATGCGTGCCAACGGCGACGCGACTGACGCTGCCATCCTTCGCTTTGCCGACTCGCTCCGTCCAGTAAGCTCCGCCAACTCTGACTGGATCGAGGTCCACAAGGCCGCCTTCAACAGCAAGACCAAGTTCATGCTCCGCATCATGCGCGTGTCGTCTTCCGCTTCCTCCCGCCCCGCCCCGATCGCTCCCCACGACGCCTGGGGCAAGGAGTCGCTCATGCTCACCGTCAAGGGTGCCCCCGACGTTCTCCTCAAGCGCTGCACGCACATCGCAACCCCCGCCGGCCCATGCCCCATCACTGAAGATATGCTCGCCCGCCTCACTGCCACCCAGTCGCGTTGGGCCGCCAAGGGCCAGCGTGTGCTTCTCCTCGCCAAGCGTGTCATTTCCACGTCTGATATCGCTGGCATGGCCCTCGACTCGGACGACTTTACCGCTCACGTCAACACCAACCTTAACCAACAGCTCACTGTCGTCGGCCTCGTCGGTCTCGTCGACCCACCGCGCTCAGATATCCCCGAGACCGTCCGCACGCTCCGCGGCGCCGGCATCCGCTTTTTCATGGTCACGGGCGACTTTGCGCTCACCGCCGTAGCCATCGCTGAGCAGTGTGGCATCGTCACTTCGGCCGCGCACATCCACACCGTCGCCAACTTGGACCGCAACATGGAGCTGTCCGCCGTCCCCGCATACAACCCCGACGACGAGGACGCCGCGACGCGCTCCCTCGTCCTCTCCGGCCCCGAGCTCATGGAGATGAACGACTCGCAGTGGGCCCAGGCGTGCGCGTACTCTGAAATCGTGTTTGCCCGCACCACGCCCGACCAGAAGCTGCGCATTGTCCGCGAGTTCCAGGCGCGCGCATGCATCGTCGGCATGACGGGTGACGGTGTCAACGACGCGCCCTCGCTCAAAGCCGCCAACGTCGGCATTGCGATGGGCTCGGGCTCGGACGTCGCCATCGAGGCCGCCGATCTCGTCCTCCTCGACACCTTCTCGTCCATGGTCACGGCGGTGACGTACGGCCGCCTCGTGTTCGACAACTTGAAGAAGACGATTCTGTACCTCCTGCCCGCCGGCTCGTTCTCGGAACTCATGCCCATCCTCCTCAACGTCCTCATCGGTGTGCCGCAGATGCTGAGCTCGATCCAGATGATCATCATCTGCTGCGTACGTCTACTCCCCGCTTCTCGCTGACACCAGCTCACGGACGTGCTCCCCGCCGTGTCGATGTGCTTCGAGAAGCCCGAGGCAGGCCTCCTCACCCGCCGCCCGCGCGACATCAAGCGCGACAAGCTCGTGGACTGGAAGCTGCTGCTGCACGCGTACGGCTTCCTCGGTGTCCTCGAGTCGCTGTGCGCCATGTCCATGTCCTTCTGGTACCTCCAGCGCCGCGGGTTTCCGTTCAGCCGCATCGTGCTCGCGTTCGGCGGCCTGCCGCCCGACCTCGACGCGTCCGTCTTCGCAGAGGAGGTCAACGTCGCGCAGAGCGTCTACTTCTTCACCCTCGTGTTCATGCAGTTCGGCAACCTCCTCGCCACGCGCACACGCCGCCTCTCCATCTTCCAGCACCCGCCGTGGGGCAAGACGGTCAACTGGTGGATCCCGCCCGCCGTCGCGGCCAGTCTCTGCTTCCTCTTCTTCTTCTCCTACCCCCCCTTCTTCCAGAGCGCGCTCCTCACACGCGGCGTGCCCGTCGAGTACATCTTCATCCCCATCCCCTTCGGCCTCGGCCTCCTCTTCCTCGATGAGGTGCGCAAGTTCTGTGTGCGCACGTGGCCGAAGGGCTTCCTTGCCAAGATTGCGTGGTAATCTCCCTCTCTCCATACTCTCCCTATCTTGACACTCTCACGACACGACAGCATACGCTATTAGATCCATACTGGTATAGACAAGCTATAGAAATGTACAGAGTGCTTGTCACGCGTGGGCGAGAATCGAGGCTGCCTGGCAGGGTGGAGGCGCGCGCTCCCCGCGGACAAATGGCGTCTGTCCCATATGCTCGCCTGTCCTGTCGCCAGCCTGATCGCAAGCAACACCAAAGCCCAAAGCGCCGCCCTCCAGATGCTAAGGGTACATTTCCGTCTACAACTGTCTAGACTACATCTACTGCGAGGTTGTCACGGCCGATTCTGACGACTGCGTGTTGCTGCCAAAGTAGTCGCGCTTGGTCGTGTCGGCAGGCTGCACGTCGACCTTTGCGCCCTTCTTCGGCGGCTTGGGCCGGTGCGTGTCCACACTCTCAATGGGGACCGGGAACCGTTCCTCGAGACACCCGTACGCGCGCGGCGAGATGCGGATAAGCGTGTGCAGCGGCACATTGATGTACGGCAGCTGCTCCTGCGACAGCCCCATAAAGTAGGCGTACAGGCAGCGGATGATGGCCTGGTGCCCGATGATCAGGACGTTGTCGGCGCGCTCAAGCTCCATGATCACGGGCTCGAGGCGCACCACCACGTCGCGGTACGACTCGCCGCCGCGGTAGCGGTAGTTGAACTTGTCTTCGTCCCGCGCCTCGTAGTCTTCCGGGTACTTCTCCTCAATCTCCTCGTACGTCATGCCGTCGCAGACGCCGGCGTCGAGCTCGTCCAGCGCCTTCCACTGCTTCTTCTCGCGCGGAAGCAGAGAAGCCGTCTGGATCGTGCGGGTGAGGGTCGACGTCCACACTTCGTACTCGACATCGCCGATGTGCTCCTTCACAAGCCCCGGCAGGGCCTGCATGTACTGCAGTCCGCGCGGAGACAGTTCAGCGTCGCCGCCAATCTTGCCCTGCACGTTGTACATTGACTCGCCATGCTGCCGTCAGCTTTGGCCCAAAACTTCAACTTACCCTGGACAGGTAGATCGAGCGCGGCTTGAGGTGGAGGTTCATAAGGTAGAACGCCATGCGCGACTGCAAGTATCCCTCGATGCGATTGATCGTCACACGGCTTCCGACATTGAGGATACGGCAGTACGAGATGTCCGGCTCGGATACAGTCTGGTACACGCGCTCGTAAGCCTCGATGCGCTTGCGGAAGTCGGCAATAGCCTCCTCTCTGGACATGCCCGCGTAGTCCGGGTCACCCGACGACGCCTTGAGGGCAATGTTTGTTGCGATCACATCCGGGTCATCACACACCGACTCGAGGAACATGAGCTGTAGGCCGGGCTCGCGCGCAATGCGGTCCCTGATCCTTGCTCTGCGCTCGTACGTGCTGTTGGTGGCGTCTGCGTGTCAGTGCGCTCACACACGTGGGTGCTTTCCGCACCACCCAGCACTCACCCATGATACCAACGTTGCCCTCCTTCTTCAGCCACGAGATAAGGCTCTCCAGCGACTCCTCAGCTAGCCGCTCGCGCGCGGCTTTGGCGTCCGCGTTGCTATCCGAGAAGAACGTAGCAGAGTGGTCTGCCTTGTTACCTCCACTACAGGTTAGCCCCTCCCCGCACGGACAAGGAATGTCCACAACTAAAACGCACAGTTTAGCACTCTCACGAGCCTTGGACCGCCGGAGCTGCCCCACATTGAACACCTCCACGTTGTACTCGAGCCACTGGACGTCAGATCACCGGTGCAAAAATAACGCACTCGCAGGTAGCGCATCATCTTGTTGGAGAGGTACGATTTGCCACGAGCAGGAAGGCCGACCTAGGGTCAGTGGGGTCCCATTGTGTGGACGAACCATTGCGACGACAATCTTGGCCTCGGAGTAATCTGGCTTCTCAACTGATTGTGAGCGGCAGGCGCGGGGCAATCGAGTTGGGGCCTTATTACTCACCGACACCGCCTATGCCCGACACCGAAGGTGCGCGCTTGAGGCCGTCGCTCGAGTCGCGACTCTGGCGAATGACCTTGGTGCTGTCGTCGAGCTGTCTCAGGCTGGTGGTGTCAACTAGACCATATGAGCGGGACATACAGGTCGGTCTGGGCTCCAAAGTGCGGCGTAGCGGGGGGCGAATAGAAACGCTTCTCGGACACGCTAGCAGGCATCAAACCAACCTGCGACGCGCGTCTGGAGGCAGGGTTGGAGGCGCTCGCGCTCTCGGGCGGAGAGGTCACAGGTGTCGGTGGGTGGCTGAGACGCAGCTCGTCGATCTTGCTGATGGCTTCGGCAAGGGCGTCATGCCCTTCCGCTCCGAGTGCCGGCACCGACAGAATCTCGGGGACCGGTGGGGCTGAAAGGGGAGGTACAGGTGCAGAGATCTTGGTGGTAAGAGGTTTGAGAATGGGCGACTTGGCGACGGGTGAGCGAGATACGGGGGAGCGGGTGCCAGGTGACTTGGAGAGGGGCGACTGGGTGCCAGATGTCGCCATGGGCACGGAGCCCGCGTTTGTCCTTGGGACTTGAGGTGGTGGCATGCCACTCATAACGATGTGTTTGTCTTGATGGGTGTTGATGAGATGAGATGTTGATGAAGAAAACAAGCGATGTGATGGGAGCGCGCAAGCGAGAGGGGATGTGAGAGAGAGCGAGTGATGTGATGAGCAAGGGCGGGACTAACCCCCCGCTTTGTGACGACAACGACTGGGATTTGTTGACTCGGCCCGATTACAAGCTATAAGAGTAATTAGTAATTATAGTAGTATTTGCAGTCATTACATTTGAGGAGTATTACCCCCACGTGGGAATCGGGCCCCACAGTCACTAACCCGCACTCACTCCGGATGACGTGACTTTGTTGTTGTTGCTCTTCCTTCTTCCTCAGCTCGCTCTCATCCATCCCATCTCAACACGATGAGCTCGTACATGAGCAGCTCATTTCCCGCAAGCGGCTTCAACTCGCAGTGGGATATTGACGTCGGCTACGATGACGATGTCATTGACCAGAGCGAGGTGAGTGAGCAACACCCATCTCAACGTCAAGCTCCTCGGCTGAGCACTCACCTTCCCTCGCTGACATCCAGTATCAGTATGCCGCCCGCGATCATATCCTTTTCTGTATCGACGCGTCACAGTCGATGCAGACGCCCGCCCCCGATGACAAGAACGAGGCGGGAGTCATTCGTGGCAAGAGTCCCCTGCACCAGGCTCTTGACGCCGTGGTCAAGATCGAGCGCACGAAAGTCATAACCGGCCCAAGTGACAGCGTCGGCGTGCTGCTTTACAACATTGACGTGAGCTGTGTTACCGGTTCAGTGACTGATGGCAGTCTGCAAAGGCACCTCCTTCAGGAAACGGAAGCGTGCGCGATGGCACATACGTTGTGCAGCCGTTGCGAACCATCAGCGCTGAAGAGATCAAGCGGCTCATCAAACTTCTTGAGCGGGCTAATGACGAGTATGCCGAGCAAGAAGACGGCGATGCGCCCACCGTTGAGCCCACTGTTCTGCGCGAGAACTTCCCGCCTGTCGCATTGAAGGACGAGCTTAATACCGCTGGGGTGTTCCAAGCGTGCATGTACCTCTTCCGCGACGCGTAAATTTTGATCATCCTACCAACGCTGACAACAGTGGCAACCGCGTAACTGGTAACAAGCGCGTCTTCCTTATCACCGACCAAGATGAGCCGCCTGGAGCGGAAGTCAATCGCTCCCCAGCCCGCACAGTCTTCACCGTGGGCAGGGCACCGCGATCCGGAAGCTGACCTCAGGACATGACCGCCTATGGTGTGTCGATCAACACTTTCTTCATCAACCGTCCTGGCCACTTGTTCAATGCGAACACTTTTTGGAATGTCAGTAGAGATGTCGATAGGGAGCTAATGAACAGGACATCCTCCAGCGCCCAGAGACACTTGAGGGCTCGTCCTCCTCTGACGGGATGGAGGATCTGACAGACCTCATTTCAGAGCTTGTCGTCCGCCAGGCACCGAAGCGCAAGCAGTTCTCCATTCCACTGAAGTTTGGGGGGCGAGATGGGGACATTGAGATTGGCGTTGCTGGGTAGGTCATTACCTCATTCGCACACTCACCACCTCAGATATGCCTTAATATCAGAGCAGAAGAAAGGCACTTCCAAAATGGTTCGCATGCGAGGGCGCACGGTTGAGGAGGTTCAGACAAGGACGATATATACATCTGCCGTGAGCTTCGCGCTTTACCTTCGCTAATGCACAGGAAACTGGTGGAGATCTCCTACCTGACCAACTCACGTCCGCATTCGAGTTCGGCGCGGAAGCTAAAATCGAGAACATGCTCGAACGGGACGCTTGGGAACAGGGCCAAGAGGAGGATAGAGACGAGGACGGGGATCTGCGCATGGATGGCGCCTCCGGCGAAGACAGCGGGGAACCAAAACTTGTTGCGAAGACCCGAGTGAGTCATGTACTGCGGCGCTCGCTTACAACTAGCTCAAGTTTACGGACGAGCAAATCCGCAGCTATAAAACGCTCGATATTGAACCCCCTCGTAAGATGACCGACTGCCACCTAGCTTATCTTTGAAATCAAAATATTAGGCTTCCAATCGCCCGAACATCTCGTGATGACTGACAATATCAAGCACTCGTACTTCATCTATCCGGACGAGTCGGTGAGCTAATTCTCGCGCCTCGCAACTCACCCCAGACCTACACAGGCAGTACACGCGCTTTCACGGCTCTTCTGAGGTCTTGCATCAAGCTCGACCGCCACGCACTGGCTTTGTGCCGCTTCCGCGCGAGCAGTTCTCCGGAATTTGCAGTCCTTGTTCCTCAGGAGGAGACCATCAACAAGAAGGAAGGTGGACAGGAGGACCCACCAGGCTTTCATGTAGTCATTTTGCCCTTTGTAGACGATATCCGCGACCCACCTAAGAAGATGACCTACAACTTGACAGGTGCGTTTGCTGGCCGCACCTTGCTGACCCCAGCGACCGATGAAGAGACCAAGGCCATGGAGCGGCTCATGCGGCGCCTCCGCTTCAAGTCGGGCAAGTATGTCTCAGACGTTTACCCAAATCCAGGTGAGCAGAGAACAACAGTTTCTAGCTCACATTAGCCCTTCAGTACCACCAGAAACAGTTACAAGCGCTGGCGTTCGATGAGGACTTCGATACCGAGGAGTTCGATGACAAAGCGCTGCCCAAGTACCTGGGCATCCACAAGGCCGCGGGCCAGCTCATGAAGGACTGGAAGAAACTGATTGATGATGACGAGCGTGCGGTAGAGACTGCGCTCAACCCTCCCTCTAAGCGACACGTTGTGGCGGTGAGTTGGCACGGCGGAATCACAAGTTGACGCGCAGATTGACCCTGCCGACCTCCAAGATATCCCAGGTGCCTACCGCAATGGGACGCTGGAAAAGGTTTGTTGTATCTTGTGTCTGATTACTGACGACAGCTCAAGGTGCAGGAGCTGCGTGATTATGCCAAAGCCAATGGTGAGTCGGTGGTGCACGCCATGTCTGCAGTCATTGACGTGTCAGGAATCAGCCTGTCGGGTCTCACGAGGAAGGCCGACATCATCGATGCCATTACGGATCATCTAGCGCAGGATACAGGGGCGAAGAAGTCGAAGCACTACTAGGACAATGTTGTACTGATGTACTTATATCTGCAAGTCAGAGCGGTAGAATGGCTCGGTAGGCTGAGGAGGCACAAACGTGCTGAGTGAATCCGGGCTGTTGAGCGGATTTCCCGCGCTTGATCCAGTAATGTATGGCTAGCGCGTACGGGCTTTCACCAAGCACTCACCATTAGAGGAGGCATGGGAGGCATGGGAGTCATGGGTGGCATGGGTGGGATGCTACAAGCAGGTCGATACCACCTTCCCTCATTCTTGACCTTGCACTCTAAGCCATCGTCGATCTGCTTCCTCACTCCTCATCATCTCTCTCATTCACATCTGTCACTACTCCTTCTTCTCACTTTTCCACGTTTTGATCACCTCTCTTGCTCCATCGATCCTTCAGCCTCTCTTGTTGCTCCCACCTCTCTCGATCAAACGGTTACTCTTTGCAGTACCCCACTCAGTTCCGTCGGTATCCTCACGCTTCTCCTCATCCTACCACTGGCAACTAAGTAACGTATTCTCATTTGAACACCTCCTTCCCTCAACTACTCTCCGCTATCGGCGTCATCGAACAGGCAAGTGTGACGAGACTCACGGCGGTGATGCAGAGTAACTCGGACATGAGTCATAACAGTCACCTGTAAGCCCCCTTTCTCTTCAATCAATCTAACAAAAGTACACCTGCCTCTTCCAACATGCGGACCCGCCCCAGAGCGTGCAAGGCCTGCAGGGAAGCGAAGGGCCGTCGCGAGTGGCCTCAGAGGGACATACCATGTGAACGATGTGCCAAGACGAACACAACATAGTACGGAGACACCGACTCGGTCCGTCCACTGACGACAGCAACACACCTCCTGCTGTTAGCGAAGTTCCGCCACGACCCAGACGAATCAGGTTCTACTTCGGGGATGGTAAGGGCGGCAACAACCCCAACACCGCCAACGGCTCCACTGGCATGAGCGGTGCAGCACCCGTCAACTCGAATTCCGATTTCAAGAACGACGACGCCAACCTGGACGGAGGAGCATCAGTCGACCCTCACAGCCAGAGAAGGGGCGACGAAATAACCGAGGAAGCATCAGTCCACACGCTCGGCATCGCCAACACCATGTCCTTTTCCCGGCTTTCCGGGACTGCGCTAAGATCTCACCAGATGTGGTGTACTGTGCGCAACATTGTTCACCATCGTCGCCTAGGCAAGCCGCCTTCTGAGGCTTTGATAGTCGTGTTCGGAATTGACAGCATTCA
This sequence comes from Cutaneotrichosporon oleaginosum, assembly GCF_008065305.1. Lineage (NCBI taxonomy): Eukaryota > Fungi > Basidiomycota > Tremellomycetes > Trichosporonales > Trichosporonaceae > Cutaneotrichosporon > Cutaneotrichosporon oleaginosum. The sequence goes on along the minus strand of NW_027072174.1, from coordinate 212,705 downwards.
CGGTTATAGTGCTGCACGTCATCTCCGTCACGAAAACTGGATGGTCCAGGGGGTTTTCTTAATTGACAACTCGTTTGTTCGCGGTAAGTACACAGTGCAACTTCGTCACTCCTACGAGGCCATCACTGAGTAATATCAGGAACAAACTGGTTGCGCAGCACATTTCTGACGCTAGACCTACGATCTCAAGGCATTTCCGTCTTCACGTCACGAGAGTTCGAGAAAAATGATCATCAACTTGCTCCTCACCTGTACGGAGCCTTTATTGGGCCGGAGTGGCCGCCTCCAGCCGAGAAACCTTACGATAAGTCATCGCTCTTTCTTCTCCTCAAGCTTCGTAGCCGCGGAGTCAAGCACGTGATATATTGTATCTCGGAATCATTGCGCTCCTCGTCGCCAGAGCAGCATCGGAAGAAAAGGAAATTTGCTGCCAATTGCACGGCGGAGGGCATACCTCTCACTCAACTTCTCCTCGGTTTAAGCTATCACGACGTCATTCAAGACCTCGATAAAACGACTCAGCCTTGGAGCTTCTCGCGGCAGCACTCACCAAGCGATCCTTATTTGCCGTACTTCGCTCCGGAGCAAACGGGCTGCTGGGCGACATCCGTTTTTGACATGCCCCACCTGATCGGACAAGATGTACATGCCGTGGGCGAGAGGCTATGCCGCGCCAACATCATCGCAGACCTCTTGAAATTGCAAGCAAACAACCCCAACAATGACGTTGAAATGCTTAGTGCAGAGGGTTTGAGCACCGGTCAGCAGACGAAGCCGGCCAGCAGCACTGACGACTTAGAGATAAGGGGCACTGTCGACTATAACAAATGTGCCCGTGTGCATCATGCCTGGGAGTTCTACGAATGGTTCACCCTCTGGGATACAACAAATGACAAAGCCGCGACCGCCAAGCGCCAGATCGACCTTGTAGAACTTCAAGTCTCCATTCTGGGTTAGAGAAGGTTTTCATCATGAGCGCGCACAGTGTGCACCCTCTCCACTCCTCCTCAAGAGTCCCCGATTACTGTCTTCCGCTGTGATGAGCTGTCCTCTTGGAAAGTCTAATGTGGTATGCTCCTCTCTCGACCTTTCTTGCCCCGAGAATGCCGAACACACTAGAGCCCCTCTGGTTCTTTGTCATTTTACCTGACTCGTGACCGGCAGTTGTGCTTCTCTGCTTGCGTGACACTGCTGAGTGATGGAGGTGGAGTCTGTATTAACGATACTTGGAGGCACTATGAGTCTTGCATGGCTTGATTGCGCATATCAGGAAGCACGACGAGCTCTGGGATCTGTGATGCCTACTAATACATGATGCCAGTCTATCTTGCTGCCCTATGTTCCAGTGAATATCTGTTCTACGTCATACCCAGGCGGATCTTCTCAGCCGCAAGCTCCTGCTCGCGCGCGCGGATTTCGGCCTTGGCAAGCTGCGAAGCTTGTTGTTTTGATGGCTGGTGATACAAAACTGCGTGTCAGCGCCATAATTAGGGAGGAGGTCTGGTCATTACCGACCTGGTAAGAGGTGGCCACGTTTCTGAAGCGCGCCTTCGCACTGCGCGGCCTCCCTCATCCCCCTCTTGCTCATTCACTCACCGACAATATACCGCTCCATGAGGTGGAAACCGTTCAGATGGTTGATGGCTTCCTTGGCGTCATCAGGGCTCTCGAACACAACATAAGCCGTGCCCTTGGTCTTGAGATCGGAAGATGTGCCCACGCGCACCTGTCGGATCGGGCCGTACTTTCCAAAGAGGTCATACAGGTCCGCGCCGGTGATGTTGAAGTTGCTGGAGTCAGCTCAGCAGGGTGCCCGAAGCTCACAGATTCTTGATACTAACGTCAGCTGGACCCTTATACAAGCAGCATACTCACAATAGCGTGCGCGCCGTGAGTGGATCGCGTGGTGCTTGAGACATGGCGGCAGTGGTGGAAGTTGTCAACAAGCAACTTGAGATCGATTGCCGGTCGTTGGGTGGCAAGTGGAGGAGACACAGGATAAAGTGCTAGAAACGCGTGAAGGAATATTCCACGTGTTCCGGTCAATCCTCAAGTGATTCCCTAAAGATTTCGAGATTGGCGAACCATCTCACCATCCATCCACCCAAAATGGCCACCGTCGTCACCCTCCCCCTCACCCTCTCCGCCGCTCCCTCGGGCTACAAGAAGCCCTCGCCCGGCAAGGCTTCCAAGCCCGTCGAGCGCCAGGTCTACCCCGCCGGCCCGAGCTACATCTCCTACGCGCGCCGCGAGGTGCTCCAGCTCTCATTTGAGCAGGACGACGAGGCGACCTCCTCTGCCCGTGCCGCGGCCGCTGCCAAGGCCAAGGCCGGCCAGGCCGAGGTTCTTTTCCCCGGTCTCGGTGAGGAGGAGGAGGACGCGGCACTCCTCGCGTCCGACCCCAAGGAGTGGAAGAAGCAGGACCACTACGCTGTCCTTGGCCTTGGGCATCTCCGCTACAAGGCTACTGACGAGCACATCAAGGTTGCCCGTGAGTTTGTGCTGGAACATGTACGCTCGCGGAGGACGAGAGGTGTCATACTCCCTCTTTGAGCTGTAGCTCGCCTTACTTTCCCCCGTTACCGTCGATATCTCGCTGACATCAGACCGCCGCAAGGTGTTGCGTCACCACCCCGACAAGAAGGCGGACCACGACGACGGCTTCTTTAAGTGCATCCAGAAGGCGCACGAGACCCTCACCAACAAGGAGAGACGCCGCCAGTTCGACTCGGTCGACTGGAACATCGCCGACGAGGTGCCCAACCCCAAGAATGTCCCTGCCGACAAGTACTGCGAGGTGTTTGGCCCCATTTTCGTGCGCGAGGGCCGTTTCTCGAACGACCAGCCGGTGGCCGAGTTTGGCGGACCCGACGCGTCCAAAGCACAGGTTGAGGGCTTCTACGACTTCTGGTACAACTTTGACTCGTGGCGCTCGTTCGAATGGCACGACAAGGAGGCCAACGAGGGCTCGGACAGCCGTGACGAGAAGCGCTACACCGAGAAGAAGAACAAGGCCGAGCGCCAGCGCCTGAAGAAGGAGGACAACACCCGTCTCCGTGAGCTTGTCGACTCGGTGCTTGCCAACGACCCCCGCATCAAGCGCATCAAGGAGGAGGAGAAGGCTGCGCGCCTGGCCAAGAAGAAGGGTGGTGCCCCCCAGCAGGGCAAGCAGACCAAGCTGTCGCCCGCCGAGGCCAAGAAGGCCGCCGACGCCAAGCGCAAGGAGGAGGAGGAGAAGAAGAAGGCCGACGCCGCCGCCAACGCCGTGTCCAAGGCCGACCGTGAGGCGGCCAAGAAGGCCAAGGAGGCCGCGCGCAAGAACCTCAAAAAGTGGAAGAAGGCCATTGCCGCTGTCATCGCCTCGTCCAACTACTTCCAGGAGGGGAGCGCGTCGGCCGCCGTCGTCGAGAAGCAGCTCGGCGAGCTCGACGCATACTGCGAGCTTGCCGAGCCCGAGGCCGTCAAGGACCTCAAGGAGAAGATCGAGAAGGCTGGCGCTGGTGCTGGCGCCAAGGACGTGCTCAAGGCTAAGGTTGCTGAGCTCGGTGACAAGGGCGCTGGCAAGTTCACCGAGTTCGCTTAAGCGACCGGCGTAGAGTGTAGTAGAGGGCCGCAGTGTCGCGTCTCAATAGTACTAGATGTTATTGCTTGCATCTTTGTCTTTGGTTAGGGACAGAGAGGCATGCCACCAAAGAACTCCTGTCATTGATCCTCTTAGGATGAATGCTGCACAGCGCAGCGCGACCTGCATGCATAAGCACCACCACCGTACAAAGTTGTCTATCGGCGCCTTGCCTCTAACTCCCTGTTCATCTATGGTTCGTCAATCCGCCTACGCGATCGAACCAAGAAAGCCCACCTTCTCAACACCCTCGACCAGCTGATCAACGTTTCCAAGCCACTTGCCGAGCTGCTGTCAGCGTCCACATTCGGATTGGCTATTTGCAGAGCAGCCACCGCCACTCTGCAAGAGCAAACAGCACAACAACTCCACTCTGCGGACTCACCTCGTCCTTCTTCTCTGCGACGGATCGCACACGACACCCGTCCTCGCCTACAGCACCAGAGGGGACTCTGCGGCTCGGGGCGAGTGGCGCTGGCGATGAAGGAGGCAGTGCGCCCTTCGTCAGCTCAGCTGGGAAGCCCTTGGAGCGCTGGAACGCAGGCGTCGACGAGGACGACCGCGACGGGCCAGGAGTACCGGGCGCGGTGCTGGGCGCCCGCGAGACGGGTGGGGGGCGGACCATTTCTCCCGGCGTTGTACTCTGCGCGAGCGGCGATTTGGAGTGTCGGCTGCCCCGACGTGCCACGAGCGCCGGGTCTGTATCGAGGCTGTGCTGGGTTGTCGCCTTGGGTTTGGAGAGCAGCGACGAGGAAGCGGACGGCTTGGCGGAGGAGGTCGGCATAGCGGACTTGGCGGGCGAAGCGACGTTGCCGCCAGAGGATGATGACGTGCGTGATACTCCCGAACTAGGCGCGCGCGAGGAGCGAGACGAGCTTCTCGAGACCGCAGCAGAGGGCGGCACCGCACTCGCGGACATGCTCGGGCGGTGTCCGGCCCTCTTGGTGGGCACAATGGTTGCACTCGATGCGCTTGAGCCCGTTGACGCTTGGCTGAACTCTGAGCTGGCACTCGAGACTCTGTCGGCCATCTTGCGCTGCGCCGCTAGCCACGCCGCAGAGTCACGCTTCGTCAGACTCCCATCATCTTCGTCGCTGCTGCGCGGTGATGGAGGAACCGGGGCGAGCGATGTACCGCTAGTGTTGGCAGGCACTTCGCGCTCAAAGCGGTGCGCTGATGGTGTTTGGAAGCCGAGCGTTGGCTTTGGCGGCTTACGTGGCGTCTGAGGAATGAAGGGGAGGTCAGTGTCACGAGGTGTCTCCGTTCCAGAGCGGCTGGGCGCCCGCCCGTTGTCTGCAACAAACGACTGCGGCTCTGGCGTCTGGAAGCGGCTGACGTCCACCGCCGACGCAGGCGGCTCAGCAGGTGCTGGCAGCTTTGACTCCTCCGCTCCATCTTCAGGCTGAAGATAGAAGTAGAGGAATTCACATGCCTTCATCCTGTCTGTCAGTGAAACGCCTTTCCTCTGCTCACTTGACGTCCTTCTGGACGTTGCTGCCGCGGAGCACGCGTGTGACGGCCTCGAGCCCGGACAACTCCTCGAACATTCGCGCATTCTGTGGCGCGTCGACCAGAATGCAAAACAACAGATCCAGAAGCAGATACACCGTCGGCTTCTTGCCCTCAGGTGCGAGCTGTGTCCGAAGTAGCAGGATGAGGTCGACGAACATCTGTTGTGAGCCTCGGCGCGTGTATCCGTTGAGGGGACATACCTCCATGGTCCATCTCTGTCCCGCAGCAGCTTTACATGACTTGGACAGCAAGCAAAGACCTTGAAGGACGTTGACAGCCACATCGATTTCAGGACTCAAATGATGAGCCAAGTCGTCCCCAGTGGCGAGGGAGGTGCCCGCCCCGCGCTTTGCTAGAGATGCCGTGTGACGGCCCAGTAAGACAAGGATAGGTTCGTGACCTAAGATCAGTTACTAATCGTGCGCGTCTCTTCGGCTTACTTTTGAGTGAGATCAGATCTTGAACAGGCATCCCATTCCCAGAGTGAGCGGCGACAAGCGTCGCCTCAAGCTGCCGGAGGGCGTGTAATCGTCGGCGAGTCGAGGAGCGGAGACTCCTAAGCTGGTGTTAGCTGAAGCCCATAAATAAGGCTCACAACATCGACAACGGGTGCGAGCGAGTCGGCGGACTGCAGGGGGTCGACATGCGGGAGGGTGCTAATCCTGCTCCTGCTTCGGTTACGAGGGGGAGGCTGGTCTGCCATGGCGGCAAGGGCCGAGGAGGACTGGGACTTGCGGTGGCCACGACGTTCCTGCCGCGCTCCTGGAGTGTCCATGACTGGTGCGCAAATGTAGAGTGTGAAGAGGAGGCTCTGATGGGAGGAGTAGTAGATGCAATGTTGATGTAGGAGGGCACAACAGGAAGACAGTCACGTTCCGATCTGATGTTTACGTTAGATTTGCTTCCGTTCATGTTGGTGGAGGTGTCCCTCCCTGGGTGGCGTTTGACGCGTCCATGCATTCACACTCTCTCCCTATCGCCACTCTGTCCGACTGTGTTGTTCAATGTGCTTATGCGCACCGTGCCCGCGCACGAGCGTGCACTTCTGCGCGCGGTGACAACGACCTTCTGCCGAGTGACGTGTTGGAGAATCGCCCGAGTCACACCGTGACGCCAGGTCGACAACAGGGGGGGCGGGACTGACTCGCCTCGCAGGGTGGCCATTGACCACAGCGATGCAGACAAGTGGCAATTACTTTCGCAACACCGGCAATCGTGCCGAAGGCAGGTGAAACTGTCAGTGAGGCGACGTCAAGACTTGCCGGAATCAGAATGCTCAGCGGGGTTTGCCGTGCTCTGCCTAAGACTTAGCCTTGGACTTGGCCCTCGGACTCTCTACAGTCTCAGACTGGCAGCGCCGCCACTTCCACACCACTTCGGGTCGGCAATGGCCAACCCGGTCCATCTGCCCGTCTCCACCACGCTCGCAACCCGGCGGAGTCAGAGTGCCACATGCCCAAGGGATTTCCCCCTGTTGGGATGGACACGACCTGAGCGTGACTCGCATCCTACTGCGATGGCGTTCATCAAGATTCATAAAGGTAAAGCTACAGTAGAGGGAGAGCCGTCGACGCCGGCTGGTCCCGTTGAAATCGCGAAGAAATTCCTCGTCTACTTCTGAACTCATCGGCTGCGTCTTGTCATTAGAATTTCTGCAAGTTAGCCAAGCCATAACCCGCTACTGACAGAAAAGACCACAGAAGCGTCTCCGGCGCACAACGACGGGAGCGGGGCGAGCGCGGGGAGCGAAAAGGCCGCGCATTCCACGACGACCGGGAGCGGGGGCGTGGAGGGGGCGGTTGAGGAGTCCGGCGGCGCCACCTGTGCGTGGTGCGGGCGCGCGGCGGCGGAACATGCCACCGAGGCCGGCGCGGGCGGTTGGGTGGGCGTGGGCGCGTCTGCCGAACATTATTGCGTTGGTGTGTGGTGAGAAGAAGTGGTGAATGGGGAGATGTGTTGGAGGTCCACTAAGGTGCTGATGGATTGTTGTCAGGCCATATGCATCTTCGATGGCTATAAGTAGTGTTGTAGCGGTGCTGATGACCTTAGGAGAAGATCTGCTGGTTCTGATGATGTTGCGAGTGGCAAGAGGCGGTGACGTCGATGACGACAGTGATGGCGGTCACCAGTGCGAAGCAGTTGGTGTGACGGACGCGGTGAGCAGTGCCAAGCCTTCGGAGCAGTGTGGAGCACGTGGAGCGTCACGGACTCGGCGAACTGCACCGATGCATAGCGACGGCATTGCGGAGCAACTGCACGACGAGGACAAAAGGTGTTTGGGGGTCATGCTGAACCTGATGAGGTCATTGTGGAATGTTTTGTTCATGTCAACACCATGTCGTCCGATACAGCCAGCACGCGGCCAAGCGCTTTGAGGAGGTTGAGCGCGCTGACGGGGTTGCTCTCTCGGGCATCCGGGTAGCTGACCCGCTGTGTCATGGAGCCGTTGGGCGACGCGATGCTTCGCCACCTCGTCAGCGACTACTCGTCCACCCGTTCACTCGTCACATTTGGTCAACTTATCGCGCCTCACTAGCACTACAACGGTGATATCTGCTCCCTTCAAGATTGGGGCTTGACGCCCTGCTTCTCGAGCGCTTCACGGCGCGTGAGCGAGTTCGGGTCGAGATACGGCTTCTCGCCGAGGGATAGGCCACGCGTGCCCTCGCGCACATTGTTGTCGAGGTCAAACGTCGCCGTGTGGAACGTGCAGCGGTTGTCCCAAATGGCGACCGAGTGCGGCTCCCAGCGGAAGCGGACCTGAATGTCCTGGTTGTCGCTGATGTGGTTGAAGAGGAACTCGAGGAGCTGGTCGCTCTCGTACGGCGTAAGCTCGACAATGCGCTGCGTGAACTCGCGGTTCACAAACAGCCCCTTCCACCCCGTGATAGGGTGGGTCCTCACGACGGGGTGCACGGCCTCGAGCGCCTGCCCGACGTTCTCGGGGGAGCCGCGGTTCTCGCGGAACTCCGGGATACCAAACTTGCGCGCGAGCTGGATGAAGCCCACGCCCTTGTGGAGGGCGGTGAGACCCTCCAGGAACTTGCGCATGGGCGGCGAGAGGCGGTCAAACGCGTCGTATGCGGAAGCCCACAGCGTGTCGCCGCCAGTCTCGGGAACAGTACGGATGGTGAGGCAGGCATAGTCGGAGGGCACGGGCTCGTAGGTGATGTCGCTGTGCCACGAGAGCTTGCCGACACGGCGGAGGAGCATCGTGCTCTGGTCGCGCTTGAATTTCTCGCCGAACACATAGTTGTTTGAGATGCGGGCTACCTCGTCGCCCTCCTTCTGCCCCGGCGCCGTGCACGGGTTCACGTGAAGGCCGGAGGTCTCGGGCTTGCCGCCGAGCAAGCCGAGGGCGTGGACGAGCTTGAGCTGCTCGTCGGTGCTGATGTCGGCGTCGCGGAAGAATACTACGCCGCGCTCTGAGACCAGACGGCCGAGGGCGCGGAGGGACGCGGGGTCGTCCAGGATGTCGCGGAGCGCGAGGATCGGCTTTCCACTCTTATCGCGGTAGTCGCCTGCGGCGCGGAACTCAGTACCGATGCCGGGCGTGTTGTTGAAGTGCGCGAAAGACCGGAGGTCAACCACGGGTGCTTGGGGGCCGGCCGCAGCCTTGAGAGCGGCGACGTCGAGGCGGGGAGGCTCGTTGATAGCGGCGGGCGCCATTGTGCGTGCTGAGGGCGATGCAGATGCCAGCGCGCTGGGGGTGTGGTCAGTCTGTCCCGTCAACGCCACCTTATATCTCGTATGGATCGCGCTGATCACCGATGGCGCCCAGTGCTGGTTTCACGAATACAATAAACGAATGGCGTTAGCATATTGCAGAGTAGGTTGCCGGTGCGTGAACAGCTGATCAGATGCATCAGAATGAGGGATGGGCTTGGCCATAGGCACATCGCTGATCGCCGATGCCACACGTCTGCCTGGGTGGTGTTGCCCACCTCACGATAACGCAGCATGAAACTACTAAGCCATACTTTCCGGCTTCCGCCGTTCGTAGCCGAGTGGCAGTCGGCCAATTCCCAAATCTTACAGCCCCGTGGCATGTCCGCACGCCCAGGTGCAGCGGAACAACATAGGTTTGGAGCGGAACGGAGGGATATGGGGTTACTTTCTGGAATGACATGAGCGCTCTCGATGTCCCGGCGCCCGCTAGGTGCAAGTGATCAGTCAGGCTATCATCTCATCAGCATGCCTCTCACCTGTCGCTCATTTGAATGGCAATACCGACACCCGTGTCAATTTCGCCTTGCGATCTTGCGATAGTCAGCGTGTGCCGGAGAGGGCTATCACGATTTGAGGTGAAGGACATGTACCTGTTGATGTGCTACCTCAAAAGAGCTTGAAGCAGACTCATGGGTACTACCCGTCACTGGAATACATCCGGTCGTTGGCGAGCCGAAAATGAAGAAATCTCCGTCAAGACCGTGCGCGTCGGGAGGGCACGCGGATGGCAGCCTGTTCGGGAACGGTCGAGGCTGTTCAGATGCTCGCACGAGCGCGTACAGAGTCCTATGCAAGGTCCGGAAGATCGGGAGATCCAGGCGGCAGAAGCCGGGCGCGCACCGCCTTCGAGTCTAGCTCGATTTGCTGTTCACGCCAGGATCCGCGACGGACAAGGCAGGGCACGCCCCGACGTGTCGCCCTCGCTCAAATCAGAGTCCTGGCATCCAACATTAAAGTACAACGAACTAGTGGTCACGAGAGATGGCGCGCCCGAAATCAACGGAGCGACGGTCACGGGAGCGCGAGCGCTCACGACTACGACTGCGAGAGAGCACGAGGTCACCGTCGCCAACAAGCGACGCATACTGTCCTCTCTTTCCAGCAGCCTCACGCTTATCCAATGTCTTCTTGACCTTGCGCTCGGGGCGCACGACAACGACGGGGATGGGCGAATGTGAAACGGCAAAGCGCGATATGCTGCCCATGCCGGGAGCTGCGAAAGCCTTAGACCAGTTGGCAAGCCGCGAGCGCTGGCCCTTGGTTCCCACGATGAGGGCTGGTGTGAGCATTCGTGTCTTGAGAAGAGAAGGTGGTTAAAGTTATAACCAGCAGCCCCGGCGACAGCCCGCTCCGTGCACGAGAACTAGAAGCTGCCGTCCTTGGAGTAATGACTGCCACTGGCACACCGCGTGACTTACAATCGGGGCGGTAAAGCGCGATCATCTTGAGTATCATGTCGGGGACGGGCCCGACGACGATCTCAACAATAGCGGAGATCTCCCGTTAGCCCCCCGCTGCACCATAAGCTCACCTTACGCCCAAACTCCTCGTCGTTCTTGTGCAACACCGTTTGGAGAAGGGTTTGCGCTTCATCACGCAGCTCCTCGTGCGCGCTCTCGGTGTGGCGTTCTGTAATGAGTCATTGCACTGGCAGGAAGCCGTGCCTCGCACTAACCTGATTCGGACATGTCCTTGACGCGCATAGCAATCACCTCGTCGCCATCCTCGACGAGCTCGCTCATAAGCCAGTCGAGTGCGTCCTCGCCGGACTCGTCGGGGCTCACTGCCACGAGGAATACGCGAGTGTTGCGGGAGCGCTTGTAACCTTCGCTCTTGGCCTGCGTGATGTTAGCGCCAAGCAGGCTACGGGGTGGCCCGATGCACTGAGTGTGGCAGGTAATCAACCAGGGCGTGGGACCGTGCGGGCCGATCACGCGCTTGTGCGGCGAGATTGAGACAAGGCCGCAACACCCCGCCGCTTGCAGTTTGCAGCCTTGGCCGGTTGCGTGCTTCTTGTAGCCACCAACGCAATCAACTTACCTGAGCGGTAAACGTGAACAGTGTGTCCGGAAGGTCGTCAAAGGTTTCAAACGCCACTTTCTTGCGGTACTTGCCGCCGTCGATGCTTGTGCTGCCCGTGTGGGTGCGCGGAAAGCCGGCGCCGCTGCTCCACCCGGACGAGCCCGGTGGCCCCGATATGGAGGTGCGGGGTGTGTGCGTCGTGCTAAGAATGCCGGCGGGCGGGTTGGGTGAGGTGGGCGAGAAGGAGGACGAGCTGGCAGAGTGTGGTGGGGCGTCGGCCAGCTTGATGTGCGGAAGGGCAGTATTGGAGCTCGCCGCGTCGTCACTCATGCGGAGGACTGGGCGGATGGCGGGGGGTGGTGTGTTGCTCATATCGATGGGTGTCGTTGTGCGCGTTGAGGGGGGAGATGAGTGAGATGAAGCGAGATGGATGGGATGTGATGAGAGTCGAGGAGAGTTGATGAGAGGAGTCAAGATGTATCGCCAGATCGAGAGGAGAGGTGTTGGTGACGCGGTGACGCCTCCAGGGCAACCGAGCAAGCGGGACAATGAAATGCCCCTCACCGTAGCTAAGTGGAGGGATCCAACAAACTACCTATGACATCGGCCCGCCCGCCACCTCGGTACTCCGCCCGCTCGCTCTGACATTTGTTGACAACAACAACAAACCCACAATGTCCACCCCGGCAGGAGCTGCCGCACATTCCATGCCCGCCGGGGAATCATCGCTCCCGTCAGCCTCTGCTGCACCCCTCTGCACTTCCTGCGCCTACCCAGTTCCCCACGTCTACACCACCTACTCGAGTCGCTCAAACATCCGACTCAGCGTTTGCGTGAGTCTAGGCCGCCCCAGCCGGTCAGTGCGTGGGATGCAATCCAGGCTTGTCGAGAAAAGATGTTCTATTCCTTGCAGATCGCCCACCTGATGCGGGACATGCCGGCGGGCCTGATGTGGTGGGACGAGTGCAGCACTGCACTGCCTTGGACTCCGCGGGCGAGAGAAGCGTTGCGCTGTGACACGGGCGCCGGCCTGGTCTGGCCTGCTGGCCGAGGGCTTATTGCACAGCACGGAGCTCCGTTAACTGTAGCCCCGCTGCAACTCTTTCGTCGACCCACTCATCGAAGCGCCTCCACTCTTGTTAGTGCTCGATCTCGTTCTCCTAAAGCCTCGCGTTTTCCTGCACCTCCTGTACAATCGGGGGAGCCCGCCACTCGACGCACGGGACGCCTCTACCTTGCCGCCCACGCACAAGAGTGACGGGTACGACCGGGCCGCTGGCCTGCGTGCCGATCTCCTCCGCCTTGGGGCGGCCACACTCGCTGCCGACGTGGCGGTGCGCTTCGCCGACCGGCCGATGCTGAGCATTCTGCGACTTGCACTCGTTGCAGCCATTGAACTAGCTGCTCAGCTTTTCACCTCCACGGCCGCGGCACTTGTCATCCTTCGGCTCCACGGTTGGTACCCGCCAACGAGCAAGGGTGTCGGCGATGGTCGGCGTGACGGCTTCCTCCCTATCCTTGTCCCGCTCGTGCTGCTGTACACGGCGCTACTTCCTCTCGTCCTCCGTCTTGTGCTGAGGATATGGTACATGCCGACGTTCACTGAGCCCGCTCTCAGCTTCACCGGACTCCTGACTGCACATGTGCCTGGCATTGCTGCAGAGTTTGAGAATCTCGCCCACGCATGGGGTCATACAGACCGAGTGTGGGCCGGCACGCGGCTGCTCGGTGGGATGAGTGCTGGCTTTGGGCTGCGTGTGCTACTCCCCACTCGGCCATGGGAGACCGTGAGCATCGTGCTGGCGGGGTGGACGGTCGCCCTAGGCGCTGCGAGACTGTGCGAGATGATAGGATTGTAGCGTCGCACATAGAGCACGTCATTAATTTCAATGTTGTACATATATGCAGAGAGTCCATCATCACCGATACTCGACGTCTCCGCCCCACCTTGCTGCTTGCATCAAGTGGGACATGTGGCGACAGAGATAACTGGGCCCGCGCATCTTCCGATCGGCTCTCATCGGCATGGAGTCTGGTCCGGAGGACGATCGGAACGAGTACGGCCTCCACTTCAAAACCAAGTCGATCTCCTTCCTCCGCTCCTCTCATCTCGTCTGACCTCCCATATCATGCGCGCTGTCGTCCAGAAAGTCGTGAACGCTAGTGTAGCCGGTAAGTTATTGGAAGATTGAGTAGTTGAACTAACGGCAGTCGATGGCAAGACCATCTCGCAAATCGGGCGTGGTCTTATGATCCTTGTGGGCATTAGCCGCGGTGAGTCGCGACGGTCAGGAGCGGCATGGAGTCGGCGGGCGGGAGGCGTGCGCAGGAAAATGAGGCGTAGTATTCTGGTATGCTGGGGAGGCGAGGCAGACATCGAGCCTGTACAAGAGAGAGAAAGATGGGGGCCGGTAGCAAGAGATAGCGAGTCCGCAGCTGACACCAGATGACACAAACGAGGATCGCGACTGGATCATCAAGAAGGTCCTGGCGGCCAAGTTGTGGGACGGCGAGGACGCATGGCGCAAGAGCGTGACGGAGATCGAAGGCGAGGTGCTGTGCGGTTAGTTTCGCCGAGAAGCTGTCTGGATTTCGGTGGCTCGTCTACGCGGATCGGTCGCCAGACCTTCGTCCCGCTTACGTGCCGGGCCTGGAGCTAACTCCAGTCTCGCAGTTCACGCTCTTCGCAAACTTCAAGGGCGCGCGGCCAGGTGAGGCCACAACACCGTGGAGGCTAACAGCAGACTTCCATGACTCGATGTCGACACTGCCTGGTAAAGCGATGTACACGTCCTTCCTCGAGCAAATCGGGTCGGCGTACCGCCCCGACCGGATCAAGGGTGAGTGGAGTCGCAGCTTAGGAGAGATGAGACGGGGAACAGGAGTATAGTGTGGGATGGAGAGAACGAGACGCCGGCGAAGAGATTGAGGGTTGCACAGCTGACCCCAGACGGCCAGTTTGGAGCCATGATGGCTGTGTCCCTCACCAATGACGGTCCTGTGACGATCATCTTTGATAGCAAGGATCGACAGGGCTCGAGACGGAGCGCGCCAGGCTCGGGTGCTTCAACACCACGTGGACAGCCGCAGCCGCCGCCCAAAGGGAGCGCCGAGGCCGAGGAGATCGCGAAGGCCAAGATTGCGGCCAAGAAGGCGAAGAAGAAGGAGTGGGAGGAGCGCAAGGCGCGAGGCGAGATCCCAGGTAAAGGAGCGTTTGCTCGCGGCGAGATTCCAGTCGCAAAGAAGGGAGAGACAGTGGCCGACAAGGTCAAAGAGCTGTCTCTGAATGGCGCGGAGTAGTGATATGGGCGTTTGCATGGTTGTTCTCATTCAGCGCCCGGTATGCTCTGGGTTGCAGCGCAAACGCTGTAGTTCAAGAATACCTCATTTAGCACCGAGCGCACACCTTCTTGCTGAGCCAGATCCATACTCACGCCCCCAAAGACCATCGCGTCATCCACCCTGCGGGCATCTCATTCCTGACTGCCACTGACGTCTCCGGAGGCCGCATTCGTCACGGCAAGCCGTACGACTGATGTGCAGACAATACCGTCCACCAAAGCGCTCAACATGCATGCGCGCATGGGAACAAGCGCGTCTGTTGTCCGAGGAGACGCATACTCTGATTAAAGCTGCGCAAAGCCGAGTCTCATTGTCTTCCCTCACCTGGGCACGCATTACCTGTAACCAACCCCTCGCCGCCTTCAACTCACCGCCACCGCAATTACTGCCACCGACGACATTCGAACCCCGACACGCTCGGTTTCGGCCGGTCTCGCGAGGCCGACGCCACGGCACGCACGCCGCCACCGCCACCCAATCGATCGCCTAATCTCCAAATTTCGTTCTCACGATCACCGGATCGCTGGCCGCATCTCACCTCGACGACTCTCATAAGGCGTACGCGAGATTGCCGCCGCGTTCTTTCTCTTCATTCCCCTCTTCTCACCTCCCAAACTCATCTACACGCATCTGATTCACCATGCGCGGACGTCGTGGAGGCTTTGGCGGATCCAGGGGCGGCTTTGGCGGCGGACGTCACGGTGGCGGCTTCGGCGGTCCTGGTCCTCGTCCAGGAGGTTTCGGCGGACGGCCAAGTGGCGGCTATGGTGGAGGTCGTCCAGGTGGTGGTCGCCCCAGTCATGGACCCAGTCCTGGATACGGCCCACGCCCAGGTGGCCCCAGCTACTCTCACGCAAGTGGGCCCCCAAGTCATGGCTACGGTCGTCCTGCCGGCCCGCCGCCCGGCCACCGCCCAGGCGGTCGCCCGCCCAGCTTCGGAGGACGCCCACCGCCCCGTCCCATGCCTCCACCCCGGATGCGCCGCCCGATGTTCGGTTTCTGGCCTTTCTGGCGCCCCCGCGCCGTTGTGGTACCCGTTGCACCGGCAGTGGTTGTTGTGCGCCGCCGCCGGTTCTGTGGCTTGTTTTGTGAGTTGAGCAATCGAAAATGGAGCTAACTGGCAGAGTCGCGGAGATGCGGAAAGGCATGGCGGACGATATGCAGTTGCAGTGTTCAATTGAGATACATCACTTACCCGGAGGACAGAATTGGTGTAATGAGGATCAACCGTCGGTAGCCGATGATCTACGCCCCACGATTGTCTCACTTGAATAGATCTAAGCCAACATGCTGTTTGGCCCATTGAAACACCTCTTCGACTATTCAAACGCGCACACCAATCCTCTCGCCCGTCCTCGCGTACACAAATCTTCCGCTGAAACTCACTCCTCATGTCGCAGACACTTTTGTCGGGCTTACTGACTTTCCACTCCGCACACATGAGAGATATAACCTACTGCCTGACCTCCCAGTCGACAATGTCCCCTCTCTCATCCTCCCCCACTGGCAGCACTGCCACTACCAACAGCTCCACCCGCACAACTCCAACCCTCACATACGAGATCCACGGCTTGCGCCCGCGCTCCATCTCACGCACATACTTCGATCGCCCCCCATCGACTTCCCATCTCCACCGCACACAGAGTCACCAATCCTCGCGATCCCACACATACAGGCGCTCCTCCTCTGTCCCACTTCCGTACTGGGCCATTCCTCAGACCACAACCACACCCCACTGCTACCCACTCCACCTCAGGCGCACGATGAGTCACGGCGGCATCCACGGCGGCCTTAACCCCCCCACCGGCGTCCACAACGGTCGAAGCCCGCACAGCGACAGCCACGGAAACCTGAGCCCACACAGCGCCACCCTCAGCCCATATATCAACGGCGCCAGGAATGCGTCCCGCGCAAGCATCAGCAGCACGTACAGCGTCTACTCGCACGCCAGCTACCACGTCACAACGCACGCACGCCCCAGCTACAGTGGTCCTACAGACTATTTCTACCACGCCGTCGGGACTAGCGGGCCCCCACACTTGCTCGCGCAACACACCGACTCGGGGAGTTCCGCCACCAACGAGACCACCGGCATCATCACGCACCCCCGGCGCAGGTGGTGGCAGCGGGTGTGGCCCCGGGCGCGCGCGGTCTCGCCGTCCACGCAGGAGGGTGGGCAAGGGTTGAAACAGCGGCGGCGCAGGCTCCTCCGCATGTTCTGTAAGTATTCAGTACGGTCGTGGCTAACGTGCAGAGCGTCGAGACATACATTCAGGCAGGGCTAGATTGCTAGATTCGGGCGCATAGATAGATCCTTTGTACATGGATCCTGCATACACACACATAGGGTGAAGCACACATCTTACAACCATGGGAGAGTGAGGACTGTGCTCGTTGTGAGGCAGCCGGAGTGTAATTCCGAGCCAACAGTGCGATGCTGAACTTGACGTGATCTCTGGCAAAATACCTCTATCTACTAAACTTATTATCGGCGACAAGTCATCGCAATCCTCCACGTCAGGGAGCTCAGCACGAGCGAGCAAGGGTGGGACTGCGCGGGCTGTGTCCCACCTATTTGTGAGCGATTAAGCGCATACACAATTGCACGATACTGGACCACCATACGGCCCCCGCTGATCAACACGTGGGGCAGACATAAGCTCTTACAAACCACGAACCGAGACGTCTGCACACAGACTTCCGACACGGACATCTTCCGCCACTTGAAACGAGTGTCGGGCGTAATGTCAAGCCTGTGACAGCCGGGCATAGTAGTTTGTGGGCGCTCGACAACGCCACACGGGCGAATGGACACACTCCTCCGCAGGCCTCCTGCGCCAAGCTGAACTCGGTCCGCACCGCATCCACGGCCATCGGGTGAAAGAGACGCCGCGCGTGTAGGTTATAATTGTCAGAACGCTCTAGCGTCAATTACCTTCACTAACACGAACTACACCACCACACAACACAGCACCACTACACTGCAACACTACACACCACCACTCTCCCACCTACCATGAGTTACGGCTACAGAGGCGGATACGGCAGCTTCGGCGGCGGGCTCGGCGGCGGCTTGGGAGCCGGCGGTCACGGCACCGGCACCAGCTACAGCAGCTACACCTTCAACTCGCGCGCGAGCTACGGCAGCGGAATCAGTGTCTACTCGCAGCCGAGCACGCGGCGGCCGAGCCTGGCCTTCCCCGGGAGCTACGGCACGACATATTACAACAAGTACGAGTTCGAGACGCACCCGCTCCTGCCTGTGGGCGAGGTGTCTCCCCCCAGCTCACCGACGGTGCCGGTCCCGGTCCCTGCGGAGAGCTCGAGCCGGGCGCCGGCCAGTCCCGGCCCCACTCCGAGCCGCCCCTATACAAACTACACCGATGCGTACGCGACGACGTCCAGCGCCCACAACCCATACGCCAACACGTACTCGAACGAGTATGGCGCGGACTACGATCCGGGCGGCAGCGGCGGTTCTCCCCCGGAGCGCGTCGATCGCGCCAGCCGCCCCGGGCGCGGTTTTTGGGCGTGGCCCATGTGGCCGCGGATTATGCCGCTGTGGTTCCGCCGACGCCCTGTGGTCGTGGGGCAGCGGCGGCCGCGGTTCTGCGGATTATTCTGATTCCAGGAGAGTTGCGAGGGTCAGTGGGCGCTGAAATGAGCGCTGAGTTCACAGAGCCACACACATGTTAGAGCCTGCTTAGAGGAGCACGCTATAGATTATGCATGCATCTTGCATTGAATCGGGTCGTGAGTGTCAGCTGTTCGGGAGGTGGGCGCTCGTCCGCTGGCGTCGTTCCGTGCCCGTAGACCCGTCGGTGGCCGTGTCGTTGGTGCGCGTCCGACATCTCGCCAACTCCCGCCGGCTTAGGCATCATACACGCTCGCCAGATCCTTGAACCCCTTGACCTCGATGGGATTCCCCGACGGGTCGCGGAAGAACATGGTCCACTGCTCGCCGGGCAGGCCCTCGAAACGGAGCTGCGGCTCCATGACCCACTCGACGTGCCCCTCCAAGCGCTGAGCGAGCGCACGCCAGTCGTCGAGCTGCAAGATCGCGCCGAGGTGCGGCATCGGCACCATGTGGTCGCCAACCTTGCCGGTGTTGGTCGTCGCGAACGGCTCGCCCAGGTGCAGGCTGATCTGGTGCCCGAAGAAGTCGAAGTCGACCCACGTGTCCGTCGAGCGGCCTTCGCGGCACCCCAGCAGGCCGCCGTAGAAGTGCCGCGAGGCCGCGAGGTCGCGTACGTGGAAGGCCAGGTGGAAGATGGAGCGGGTGGTCATGGTGGCTAGGTGATGAGGAAGTGGAAGATGCCGAGGTATACTTGGTAATGCGTAACGGCTACTTGGTGCCCGGAAATATGTTGCCGCACCGGAAATACCAGAATGTCGTGAAGACCGATGGTGGAGGTTAATTTGGGCACCTACAAAGACCGCCGAGCCGACAGCGCCGACGGGTTCGACCGGAGACGACAGGGGTAGTGAGGGACATCCAGGCATGCACAAGCAAGCATCCACGCAGCTCGCCGCACTCCTTATCGAATTGAATGTTGGTTTTCGAAGAGCGGAGCGAGGACCCGCTAGTCCGCTGTGTCGCTCCCCAATGCGTTGTCTACGTCCGTCGCAGCGCTCGTCGCGGGGGCCGCTCACCTGAGATGAGCTGTGCCAGTCGCTATACCCCCCCCCCTTGCTCGCAGGGTTACCACTATATGCCATGGTCTATTGCTATTCTACAGTATCGCCGGGTGATGAGCAATGCATTGTGCTTGGGTGCCTCGGGTGTGCATGGTGGGATGTCACATTCGCGAGTGCAAGTTGAGACTCATCGACGCGCGCATGGTCCGCGTGCGTAGCAGGGCGCTCACGCTCGTCACATGCCACTGTTGGTCGCCCACATCAGGCGTGTGCAATTTGACGAGCTGTGTGCTGGTCGAGTGGCTGAGAGGTGGTGGCAGCTCCGTTAGATGGCGTAGGCGCCGAGCTCCAAGAGGCCGTCTACAGCCGACGACGTCCTCGCCCACGCGGTCGATCCTCTTCCTCGACGGTGTCGGTGCTCGCTCGTCCACGCTTCCGCGCCGCTGCTCCCGCGCCCTTACGGCCGCGCAATACTGGCTCGCCGTCACTCGTCAACGGCGACGAGCCGCGTTCGCCTCCCCCGCTCGTGCGTCGGCTCGCCGGCCCGCTTGCGGTGGCACTGGCGGTCCCGCCTCGCGACTTCCGGCCTCCTCGTCGCTTTGGAGGTTCTGGAGGAGGTGGAGCAGCCTCCACGGAGGCCTCAAGCTGCTTGCGTACCGCCGCATCCCAGCCTTTCTCGTCTTTGCCCTGGGCGCGGGCGTAGAGAAGCGAGGAAAAGTCCAACTCGTCAGGCTCCTCAGGTGATGCCGACGTGTCCGGCGTCATTGATACGCGACGGATAGGGAGCTCGAACGCAGATGCGAAGTGAGGGGAGTCGATCACCTGGGCACTGCGGCTCGGCGGGAGTGCGGGTGATGGTGAGGGGGAAGACAAGGGCGAGTCGGTGCGGGCCCGCGGCCTCCGCCGCGTAGGATGGGGAATGGGGGACAGGGGGTCTGGTGATGGTGGAAGAGATGGTGTTGATGATGACTGGCGTAAGCTTGTTCTTGGGACATCGATGCTTGTCACGAGCATGTGACGTCGAGGCAGGGAGGCGCCCCGTTTCTTGCACAGCCCTTACCGCCCCAGCAGCACTCACAACGGCGTCGAGAGCCTCGAGGTCATAGAACTGGGCCAAGGCATCCCAAAGCGTCGCGCTCGACACCCAAATGCCTGTCTGTCGATGCACGTCGGCCTGCAAGGCAATCATGAGGACATGGCGGTGTCTCCCGACTGTGTGTGAGCAGTGCGTGCCGCAAATATGGAGGCACAGGAAGGAAGTGGGACGAGATGGTGGCCACTGAGACATGCGAAGGCTGGCGTGATGAGAGCGAGCTAGCCCACGCGCATGTCAGACAATTCACTCTAGCTCTAGCAGGCAGCGGCGAGTATGCGCTCGGCAGCGCCGCTGCTGAGTGGCGGACGTGGCGACGAACATGCGGAGGAAGGAGTGCTCGGAACGCGAGAGAAGACTGAGGATGGAGTGATGGAAGAGTACTACTCACTTGGCCTATGGCTCGAGACGCCCTTGAGAATGGCGGATTCACTACCGTCAGCTGCCATCCGTCACTGGTATTGCTCTGTTGCCGATTGCAGGGAAGAGCTATCGCGGGCAAGTGGCGCATCGCGGAGGAGAGCTGCCTCACTCCTCTGCGCCTCTGCAACGAGCCGCCTTCCTTGATCGCGCGATGTGCGGACTCGCGGCCTCGGCGTCTGCCTGCGCACGCTCGCCTAAGGAAATAGGCAGATAGTTGGACCATTCGCTACTGGCCACCCCACCACGCTCTGCGCGCGCCTCCGTCGCAACAGACTCACAGCTCGAGCTCGGAGACGACCGGCCCTCCGTTGCCCCTGTCCTCCTGGGAGGATGGGGCGTTCATGCAGATGACGTTTGGCGGACCAGAACGCAGAGGAGCGCTCGAGGGTTTCGACGATGGCTTGGAGACGAATGCTGTGGGGAAGGAAATGGAGAGAGAGGTCTTTGAGAGAGTTGGCCTTGGGCTGCAAGTTGGAGGCTTCGAGGTTGGAGGCTTGACAGGTGGCAAATGAATGGCCTCCACCGCGACGCGTGGCGGCGGTGACCTCCACTTGTCGAATTGTCGCCCTGTCCCGATCCTGCTCCTGATATTCATTGGCTAACCACGCCCGAGCTCAGCATGTCAGCAGCTCGTCGTCACTCAGCGTGCTCTTGGGAGTCGCGCAGCAGTCCATACGCGGGCTAGGCTAGATCTATCTGCGGGCCAGTGTCCACAACCCTGATGTATGTATGCTATCTACAAATGGAGGTACTAATCAGATGGAGAAAAAAAAGAGCCCGACGGGGGTGTCTATTGTCGGCTCTCGGCTCCAGGCTCTTTTAGAGGCCGTCACCAGTGCCGATGGTAGTGACCTTGAAGCCAATCTTCTGGAGAGCAGCACGGTCAAGCATCAGACGGCCGTCAAAGATGAAGGCAGGGCGGGGGCAGTTGTCATAGATCTTCTGCCAGTCGAGAGTCTTGAACTCGTCCCACTCGGTGCAGACAACAATGGCCTCGGCGTCCTTGCAGGCCTCCTCAGCCGACTTCTGGATCGAGATGTGAGGCTTGATGGGCTCGGCCGACTTGGTGCCCTCGTCGGTAAGGTCGAGCCAGATCTGCTCCTCGGTGACCTTGGGGTCGTAAATGGTGATGCGTGCCTTCTCGTCAAGGAAGTGGTTGGCAATCGAGATCGACGGCGACTCGCGGGTGTCACCAGTGTCCTTCTTGAACGCCCAGCCGAGGATGGCAATCTTCTTGCCGGTGATGGTGTTGAAGAGAGTCTCGACGACCTTGCGGGAGAAGCGCTCCTTCTGGTACTCGTTCATCTCGACAACGGCGCGCCAGTAGCGAGCGACCTCGGGAAGGTGGAGCGACTCGGCGAGGTAGACAAGGTTGAGAATGTCCTTCTGGAAGCACGAGCCACCGAAGCCGACCGAAGCCTTGAGGAACTTGGCGCCAACACGGGTGTCCTTGCCGACGGCGTAGGCGACCTCGTCAATGTTAGCGCCAGTGGCCTCGCAGACGGCTGAAAGAGCGTTGATCGACGAGATACGCTGGGCGAGCATAGCGTTCGCGGCGAGCTTGGAGAGCTCCGACGACCAAAGACCAACGGTAAGGATGCGGTCCTTGGGGACCCAGTTACCGTAGACCTCGGCGAGAGCTGCACAGGCGGCCTTGCCCGAGTTGGTCTGGAGCGAGCCGATAAGGACACGGTCGGGGGCGAACAGGTCAGAGATGGCGGTTCCCTCAGCAAGGAACTCGGGGTTGGAGAGGATGTCAAAGGTGACACCTGGGCGGTGGTTGGCCTCGAGGATGGTGCGCATAGAGTCGGCGGTGCGGCATGGGACGGTCGACTTCTCGACGACGATCTTGGGGGAAGTAGCGACCTCGGCGATGCGGCGAGTAGCCAGCTGAAGGAACCTGGGGCGTAAGCGATGCTACCAGGCCTTTATGGAAGCGGAGGTGAGCACACAGGATGGTGTGTCCACGGTCCTGTCGCGTCTCCCGGCCTGCCTCGTCAACTCACTTCAGGTCAGCCGCAAAGCCAGCGCCGATACCCGACTTCTTGGTGGGGGTGTTGACCGAGACGAAGATGAGGCTAGATGTCAGCAATCAGTCATGGGCGCGCGTGTGGGTAAAGGGTAAGGGAATACCGGGGATTCTCGCCCCGGGAAGCAGCTCGCTACCGGCGCGACACGACGCCGCGCGTGTACGCTGCGAGGCGCAACTTTGCGCCGTGTGCCACAAAGTCACACCGCCTCAACCCGCCCTTTCCCCAAGAGATGTACGCACTCAGCCTCGGCGATGCCCTTGTCGACGTCGGTCGAGAAGAAGAGGTTGCGACCACGGGCCTCCTTGACGACCTCGTCGAGGCCTGGCTCGTAGATAGGGAGCTCGTCAGAGTTCCAGGCGTCGATACGGTTCTGGTTGAGGTCGACGATGGTGACCTGGATGTGGGGGCACTTGAGGGCAATGACAGCGCAGGTAGGGCCACCGACGTAGCCGGCACCGACTGGAGGGTGTTAGCTAGAGCTCTTGGAGGAGAGCACCGGCGGGTGAACGCGTCGGGAGCGAGCGAGCGTCGCGAGGAAGAGAGGAGGGCGATACTCACTGCAGCAGATCTTCTTAACCTGGGTCATTGTGATTTTGGAGGAGGGGGAAAGGAGAGTGAGAGACGAAGAGCAAGTTTGAAGATGATGATAAGAAGAAAGAAGAAGAGGATCAAGAGGAGGTGGGGGGATGGTGATGGTGGTGGTGGTGGTGGTGGACGTGGACGTGGTGGGACGTGGGCGGAGGAAGGTGGCGCCTGGGTGGGGGGACGTGGAGATCGGCCATGCCGAGCGAGGCGGTTTTCAGAAACGAGAAACACATAGGGTCAGGGACAATCATAAATCTCTTAAGGGTACTACAGTAGTACAACCCGTTTCCTCTGGACCCGCTCCTCCCAGCCGCCGCGCGCGCTCTTTTTCGGTTGCAACGCTCAGAGCGCTATCAGACATCCGTGGCACAGAGTGCATACCCTCAGGGGCGGCGGCTCGCTCTGAGCAATATTACTCGGGGGTTATGGTCAGTATGGGGACGCGGCGACACGGGGAGGGGGACACATGGTGGAGGCTCGAGTCCATGGGTGCAGGGGCCAGAGTGAGGCGATCACTTGCATTCTCATCCATCATCCAAATCATCAGAAGAGCAGAGCCGGTCGCGATCATCCGCGCCTCTTGGGCCATTTGGCCATCTCATTCCACTCTCCCGCTCACTCATGCAATCATGCACTCACAGCCTCAGGTGGCCATTTGATTGCGTGCGGGGCGCATTACAAGCCGGAGGACGCCTTTGAATTACATCTACCGCATCTACCGTCGCGGGTACCCCCGCCGTGCCCAATTGAACAAAATTAGCCCTCCCCTGTTTAAGGTTCAGGGTTGTGCTGGAGAGGAGAGCGCAATGAGCTTGGGACGCGCCGCGCGCCTCTTCGCGTCTCCGCTCTTCAGCTCAACCCTCTCGCCACGTGCTTTACCCCTGCACCTCAGCTTTATTCCTCTCCGCCCGCACACGCCTGGCCGCTGCATCGACGGCTCTGCAAGTTGTTGCTGGTAGCCACGGCGTCATTTTTTCGACCCTTGTTCTCCTTGCACGCCCCTCTGGCCCTCATGATGCGATCCTTGCAGATCCAGCCCCCGTCCCTCATTCAGAAGCCAAATTCCCAGGGCATGTCCATCCCGGCCCGCCGGAACTGTCCCGAGCGCCGTGTGTATCCCGCACAGATCGGAATGGATCGTAGATTATCCCCCTCCACATCCACCTCACAACGCGACAACCTCCGCTTGCGACGCGACGTTGTTGTTTTCCCGGGTCGTCGCCAGGCGCGCCGGGGCCAGACGGAAGCAAGTGGGAAGCATGAAAATCTCAAGATTGCTATCTCGCATGATCTCGCAACATGGCAAGAATGAATCGACGAGCCGATCCCAGGCCTGGCACGATCGTCGAGGTCCATCAAACGCCCAGATCGCCAGATCGCCTACACCCCCCACGCCGATCAAGTTGTCGAGGCCGCCGATCCACCGATCCATCCGAAGCTGCCGATCCGCGCTCAGTCAGGTGCGCGTTGCCGCGGAGATTCCAGTCACTTCCGCTCCACGTGGACGCCTGGCCACTCACCCAGGCTCGATCGTGCCTCCAGTCATGACGTCACGCCTCACCGACTCGGTCTCCATGGGCCTGTCTTGGCGCTCAAAAGGCACCCACCCGGCGGCAACTCCCATCTCATCTCCTCTCACCTACCATGAATACAGCCAGCGACCGCTACGCGACCGAGTCGACCACGCTCGCGACGGGCGAGCCGCCCATCCGCTCGCGCGTCGCGCCCGACATCAACCCCATCGGCGGCGGGATCGTCGACGACTCGCAAGCAGGTGTGTACTCACGCCCGCAGAGTTGACGCCAGCCGACACGTCGCCGGGCGACGGCAAGACGTACGCAAAGCAGCTGTCGGGCGAGGAGATTGCGCAGGCGCGCGCATACGCTGCCGAGCACCATAAGCCGGCATCTCCCGAGTCCAAGCATCCCTCGATCATGGACAAAGTCAGCGGCCTCGGCAATGTCGTCGTCGGCAAGGTGTCCCACAACCCAGGCAAGGTCGCGTACGGCAAGGCCAAAGCGCACGGCGAGTTGTAGCGCTTCCCCGAGCCATACCTATCCAGCGTTATAATCTGATGTCGACGTGGCGTGGGTGGAGTTGCGCAGCTCGTCAGAGAGCCGATGCTGCGGAAGCCGCATCATATCATGCCGCAGCTCTCACTTGACACCTGAATCTTTTGACGTGCACCTCACCTACTCACTGCCTTTTCAGCACGCAGCACGCACGCTAATACATGCCAATACATGCCCTCTCAATCCCAATCGTGCTGTTTGTACACATACTCCCCGACGAGAGTCACGTCCGGGTTTTCCCCCCCAGGCGTGGTGGGCGCTGCCGCTGACACCTCCTGCGCTCCCGGATCCTGGCGCCGGGGGATGCTCGAGCTCGACCCGTACCGCTGGTACGGCACGCTCTCGAGCCGCTCGAGCGGGATCGTCTCATTCTCCGCTGGCGCGGGGACCGAGCGCAGCCCAGATTCGCCGCGGTCCTCAAACGTCTCCGTCTCAACCTCGACCGTGATGCCTCCGAGGTCGCGCGACGCCATCGTCGGCTTGAACACGCTGATGTTCCGCACCTCGAACGACACGCGCGAGTTGAGCGTGTACAGCAGCCCGATGAGATAGAACTTGGACTGGATGCCCTGCCACACGAAGTTGAGGAGCGACTGGGGCTTGAGGACTGCGTCAGCGAGTTAGCGCTGGGACGTACTGAAGACGACGAGGAACGAGGCTGCCATGAGCGTCGCGGGCACCTGCGACTCGAGATTGATCCGGACGAGGCGGTTCACAATCTGCGTCAGCGCGCACACGACACACCCACCTTGTCCGTGTGGTCCCAGCCGGTGCGTGAGCGCAGGAGGCCGCACCCGATCCCGACGGTGATCACGATATCCGCGAGCATGACGCACGACAGCCACACAATCACGGCTGGGCTCAGCGCGTCCGCGGCAACTCACGCGCTTTGATGCTCGGCAGCTCGAGGATGCTGTCGAGATGCCACAGGAGGCCGGTGACGACGCACGCGCACACGAGGCTGGGTCAGCTGCGGCGCGTATCACACACCTCGCCCCGATCAGGACCTGTGTCAGCGCGTATTGAAAACAGCTTACGACTAGCACGGCCACGATGCGCCAGTCGCGCCCCAGCAGCCGCCAGGCGCGGTATGTGAAGAAGCCCTGGACGATGCTGCTCGCGAGCCCGTCGAACGCGGGGTAGAAGCAGTAGTAGTTGGTCTCGAGGAACGGCTTCCACTGGCCCCAACCCGCGATGAAGAGGTGGTGCACGTAGAAAACGATGAAGCCTGTGGTAAGGCGCGGTGAGACCGAGGGCGTACCGGATATGGCGTATGTTAGTAGGCTCGAGGACACGACGACGGCCACGATCCACCGCCGCTCGCGGCGCACATAGTTGACGTACGCGATGAGCTGCATTGTGAAGAGACCGCTGGTTTGAGTGGCAAGTGGCAACCACGCACCACAAAGCCATGTCGAGAACCAGCTTGGCGTACATGCAGGCAAAGGAGAAGGACTGCGGTCAGATGTGGGCGGAGGGAGTGCCGGCTTCCGCCGGCTGGACACACCGTCACGATGGCCCTCGCCTCCTCCTCGCTCATGGCCGGGAGCCAGCGGCGTTCCGGCGCCGCGGGGATGCCCAGACCGAGGGCGAGAGAGAGGCCAAGAGCCATGACGGGCGGGGAGATAGTGGGCATGATGATACAGGAAAAGGGAAAGAGGCTGGTAGTGAGAATGTGAGTCGTCGGCTCTGCGACGCGACCGAGTGAGTGGCGAGAAGCTCGGCGCTTCGTGTCAATGGGCTTTGGTGAGTGCCGAGTACGGGCGAGTGGGTGAATCTGACATTCTGACTCTCTGCGGCCTGCACACTCTCACGCCCTCGTCACACTTCAGTAGCCGCAGTCAGCGCCCCTTTCGCACACCATCGAAGTGACAGCTGTTGAACGGTAAGCGACGCTAATCCATCACCTCCGCAGTGGCTTAGGTATGGAGCTGACACTCCCTACACTACTCCGCCCTACGCCCCCGCTCTGCTCGCGCTCGTGATGCCCCTCGACGCTCTTCACTTCCTGCTCTTGCCGATAGGAATCACTCCCGCCCTCGCCGCCATTGCCCGCTGGCACCGCGTGTAGTGTGATGTCCGCGCCCTCCACGCTACCGTTCGTTGATCCACTGGACCGGTTGTCTCCGCTGGGTGTGCGGTAAGGTGTCGTGGGTGCAGTGGCGTAGTTTCGGTGGCTGAGCTGGCTGTTGGCACCAGTAATGGGTTGTTGGCCAGCGATGGTGGTGGCAGCTGCAGTCGTAGCATTCTGCGTTTAGATTTATCGACTGCCTAGGGCTCACCCGTTCTTCACTCGTATCACCCTTCACATCGCCCGCGGCGTACCTCAGCCGCCCGTTCAGACTGAACATCAGGCCAACAAGATATACGTTGCTCTGTATCCCGTAGAACGTGCTCCCAATGAACGAGCCTTGGCGCACACGTATCTGGATAAGAAAAGCGATGCTCACGGTCGTTGCAGGGAGCTGTGACTCCAATACAAGCCGCGCACCGCGCGAGATCCACTGTCATCAGCTCCGGCCTCCTTGGCAGTGACATTTTCATTCAGCGCCCACTGGTCCCACTCCCTAATGAGGCCGTGTAGCACTGCCGCGCAGAGGACAATGTTGGCTCCCATGACGGTCGACAGCCAGAATGTCATGGCTTAGGTCAGCTTACACATAGTGGAAGACGGAAAAATGGCAGTCGCTGCAACGTACGACGTCGACGTCGCGCGTATAACGCCTCGCGCAGCGAGTCGAAGCTGTCGAGCCGGATCTTAGTCCAGACCGCGCCGCCAAAGCTCATCGCCAGGAAACACTGCCTCAGTATCCACCGCAAGCACACGTACGATTGCTATTCCCAGGATGAGATGGTTGCGATGGTTGAGACGCCAGGCGCGATGAGCGACGTACCCCTGGGCGAGCGAGGCAGTAATTGAGTCCAGCACAGGGAACCAAGCAAGATGTGTCGTCTCGAAAAACGTCACATGTTCGCCAAAGTTCTGCACCAGCTGTCACCAGCTCAGCGCTAAATGCTTCGTGTGTCTGTCACGTACGAAGTACTGAACGAACCAGAGTAGATAGACTTTGTCAGTTCGCTCGGAAAGGGCTCACTCGTCACAGCATACAGCATGACTGTCGCGGCCACGACGAGTGCACGTGTCCACATTATGTCGTGCGACTGAAATCGCCAATAAGTGAAGATCATAACTGTGATAACCGCGCTTGGTTTAGATGCACTTCCATGTCGACGCACCAAAGAAACGTATCGATGACGACCTGGACGTACAAGGCGCGCAGCGTTGATTGCTTCCGTTAGATCCTTACGAGGAGGGGATTGAGGAGGCAGGAGGAGCAGTGGGGACGGGAAAGCAGATGAGGCGACAGACCATGTGCGCGGAGAGAGCCTCCTCAGCCTGCGCTTCCGTCAGGCTGGGCATGGTGCTTCGGCCGGGACAACAGGCAAGGGTTGGGATGTCGTGAAGGCTTGCGTACGGCAGTAGCGAATGTGGAAGGCTTTCAGACCAATGATAACAATGTCAGTGGAAAGTGGAAATAGAGTAGATCAGCGGGCCCTTCATAAATCGGTGATGAAGTGGTTAGATATGAAGTGTACGTGTGAGCTGGGCGCACCGAGTGGGCGTGATGTAAGGAAAGGCGGGCGTCGGCGGGGCGGGGGACGGAGAAGTGTGGAGACCCCATATGAGTGTGAGATTCCATTGCGATGGGCTGAGACGAAGGCGGCCAAATGGGAGGCCCGACACGGCATGCACCTCTTCGTCGCCAGACGACGCGCCTCTTAGGGGACACTGTGTCAGCTGGAGAGTGAGTAAGTGGACTAAGGGGCAAGAGCTGCAGGTGATCGAAAAACGTCTGGAGAGCAGGGGAAGATGCTGGTGACATGTCATGTGAGTCCGGGGATGTAGTGTGCTGTTGTGTTGTGGATCTCGTGATTTTTTGCTCTCACGGCAATCCCAGGGCGCCTTCAATACTCGGGAAGCATGCTGGGATGATGGCGGAAGCGAGGAGCCCAATACCCGTGTACACAACGACCTTTGTGAGGACTATTATTAGTATCGTTGCGCTGTCAGAAGCTCACCCTCGGCATCGTAGTGCGGTGTAGGGCGCTTGCGCCCGCGCGACCCTTTGCGCTCCTCAGCCATCGCTAGTTCTTTCTCCAGGCTGGGCGAGTATCCGCTGTCAGAGCCTGATGTGCTTCCGTTGCCGTTTGAGGCGTTATGTCTTAGACGCGTGCGCAGCGCCTCCTTTTCCAGCTTGAGGGGCGAAGGAGACCGGGTGATGTGTAATGGCGAGGTGAGCGGAGAGGGCGAGCCAGGCGATGCATCGCGAAGATGGCCGAGCTCTGCGAATGAGGGGATGGGACGAATGGGCGTCTGGGCCTCATTATAGTTGCTGGCGTCAGCTGAGCCACCCCATTGCACTCACGTCGCGGGCAGGTAGAACTTGCGTGTTGGAAGCGGAACATCGAGGACCTTTGAGAAAAGGCGGAATGCGGGCGGAAGGATCGTGAGAAGAGTCTTCTTCATCACCAAACGCCAAAGGAAGATGGTGCCAATGCCGAGCACTACACGCAGGACGACAGCGGGGACTGCCCACACGACACCGTAGCGCCATACGGTGGCGGACGGGGCAAACTGCGGCTCACGGATGGAAAGCAGCCAACCCATCGTAACTCCAAGGATGACCGCGAGGATGGCAATGGCGTCCTCGAAGCACGGGCAATCATCGGGCGTCTCCGGGTGGTAGTGCACAAGACCCAGAGTGAGAGGGACCATGATGATAGGGACGGAGAGGGAGCCGCTCTCGACCCATGCGCTGATTGACGAGCCTAAGACAACCCAGATGATCCAGCAGAGGGTGCCAAGCAGCGTGCCGCCAATGATATCCGGGAGCGAGTGCATGCCCGTGTAGATGCGCCCTCCGGCAACGCTCACGAAGTAGAAGGCCAAGCCTGAGTGAGAACTGCACCTTCAAGAGAACGTACCGATCCAACCAAGCACAACGGCCATCGAGCCAGCGGAGTCGTGCTGCTCCCACAGCCACTGGCCGAGGAAAAGGGCGATAGAAATGGAGTTTGTCGAATGCGACGATGGGAATCCATACTCGCGATGATGTGTCGAGACGGCTACGATCAGCACAACTCACCAAGGGAGCAGATCGACTAACACAGGCGGGTGACCGGCGGCGCGTAGGGACGAGGTGAGCACACGATGTCCTTGACAACGCAAGAGAAGTAGATTCCGAGGCCGACAATGAACACCAATCTGAGGTCAGCCATGGGACGACATGAGAGGCCCGTGCAGAGGCGCGTCGTTCGACGCGTCGCGCGTCCAGTGGGGCGGGTAACGCCGCCCCGCCTCTGTAGACTCACCCGCGAGCCTTGTCGGCGTGCCCGAGAAAGAAGAGCAGCGGGAGGAAAGCAGTGAAGAAAGTGTGTGCTTCTGTCAGCGCCATTGGGTAACGAAGGGGAGGAGAGCTAGGATATAGGAGAGAGCGATGGGAGGTGCTAGACAGCTTTCCGCATGTGCGAGTCGGCTTCGTGATGGCGGACTCACTGCCAAAGACGGCTGACCAAAAGAAGAACTTGTCACGGCCTTTGGAGCGGTACTCGCGCTGCACGGATGCTATCCACTCGCTCTCTGCGTTGAGAGACGCGACGAGTGAGCGTCGGAGGCTGTCGCGCCATGGCGACAAAGCAGCAGCGTACACGCTGTCCGGCTGGAGTCCCGCCTCAATGTACACCCTCTTGGGCTGGCTCTCTGCTTCTGCAGTGGACATGTGTCGGTGAATGTCGCAACGGTAGATGCAGATGGAAGACGGGGCCGAGGAGAAGCGGGAAGTAGGATGTGAGAGTGTGGGTGGATGTCATTCATGCAAGGGCGACAGGGAGTGATCGCTGGACCGGCAACCCCGGCGAACAATGCACACCATCGGCCATAGGCGATGTGACCGTTCAGCCAACGTCGCCTCGCGTCTACTACTAATTTACTGCATCTCCAACTCTCACCGTGCCCAGGTCCAGGCTCTGACGCAAACATTGTGAACGGTGCGAACGGGACGTGCAGCGGGATGCATAAGGGACCTGGTGCGCGTAATCTACCCGGCAGCATCAGGCCGGGCGCCGGACTTGGGTAAGACCTCCACCAAGACGTGCGAGATTTCAACCAGCTGTCGTCACCGTGAACATTCAGCAATTCAACATTACTCATCGCGTTGTGGACTTGCTCTCCCAACTCTGATTCCACTATGCCCGTTGCTGACCTCCCTCAAGACCTCATCGGCTCCTCTGGGCTGTATAACTCGCCTGACCCGCTGTTGCGACGGTATGTCAAGGGTCATGCGAGAACGTGGGTGGTGGATGACCAAGCATCTTCCTCCACCTGTCCCAGCGCGACTGGTCGTCCTCCCATCTGACAGCAGTCTTCGTCTGGAGGATCATACTGGAGCTCCCGTTATGAATCTGCAGCGCACGTTTGGCGCCACGGATTTGCTCGTTCTGTATGCTGGTAGTGCACAGGGATCCCGTCAGTCTACCCGGCCAGTAGTGACGAGGCATCGCGCAGCAGCTGATAATAGACAACCTGGCCGGCTTCCACCGCAGCCTCACCGAGCTCATGATCAAGGACAAAGTAGGTACTCACTCAGAAGAACGGACGGGCAAGTCCACGTTCTACTCATTTAAACAGCCAAAGTCATACAGGGACATGCGCTCACACCAGGCCGTATCGGTCATCTACGTGTCCACGGACGTTGATGCCAAACTTGCGCTCGCCGCAACAGCGCAGCAGCCGTGGTATCGTATGATCTATGAGGACGACAGCGATTTTGCGCCTTTGGCCAAGGGGGAACCGGAGGTCATCGAAATTGCGCGTGGCGAGGACTTTGTGCAGGCAATGGTGAGCAATCGGCTCCTTTCGGTGAATCTGTCCTGTGGGACTGATGACAGGAAATCGAGACAGGCGCGGAGGTCGTTACTTTTGGCGAGGAAGAGGATCCGCAAGACTACGTGCGTCCGCTGTCTCGTGCTGGCATGTCCATCACCATGCAGGCTTACTCAACCCCAAGCATTTCCGTATAGTGAGTCCGCCGCTCAGCCGCCCCTGGATTGAGCTGACAACAGTAATCTTAAGGCGCACCAGTTCGTTGCACGCAATGTGCGGCCGGTGTATTTCGCCAGCGACAAGGTCGGCGTGCATCTTGCTGCGTGGAGGAAGGGGGAGGCGTTGGGTGTAGGGCTGCAGGACTTCATCGCGCGTCTCAAGTGGCCACTCATTGCGCTTTTGATTGCCATCCTGTACCACGCCTACGTCTTCATCAACGGCGGTGAGTGCTTGCAAGCCGTGACAATTCTCGCTGACAAGCAGAAGAGGCCAACTTCCTGCCAAAGTTGCTGGATCAGATCTCCTGGCGCAGCCGGCAGATGATGGGTCAGGCGATTTGATCTTACACTGTAGCTTTAGTCATGACCACGCATTACCCCCGTTGACCCAAAAATCCGGCGCATACTGCACACTTCACGGCTGGCTTACAAGCGCTTTCCACGCTGAGCCGTTTGATCATCATACGATTCATGCTGTCTAGCACGCCGCCGCCAGCAAGATCTCGCGGCGCGGCCTACGTCGTGAGCACTGCAACCAGTGGACAGGTAACAGGTGCATAATTACTCGCTGTCAGTTCATCAAGGAGGCAATAACCCACCAAGCTCTCCATCTGGGACACGACCTCGTCGAGCTCGCGCTTCGACTGCTTGTACTGCTCGTCCGCATCCTAGATCGTCAGCTCATGTTCAAACACGGACATCCCGAAGAGGGGAGGGAGCATCACACCGCGCCGTCTCCCTTCGCAGCTGCGATGGAGGCGACGCTTGCGACGTGTCGCCGTAGTCGGCGCAAGCGTATGCGGCCAAGACCGCCGCCCACTCTCACTCACCGCAGCCTTCTTCTCCCACTCGTCCCGCTCCTGCTCAGCACGCTGGAGCTGACGCTCAAAGTGCTCGGCCTTGACGTCAACCTGGCGGAGCTTCTCTGTCGCGTCCTTCAGGTCCTTCTCGGCCTTGTCGAGCTCCTCCTCAAGCAGCTGAACCTTGCGCGTAAGGTTCTCGCCTGTCGCCTTGTGCGCGTCACCCTCCTCAGCCTGGCCCTTGAGCTCCTTGACCTTGTCCTCTGCCTTCTCGAGGTCAGCCTCAGCAAGCTGCAGCTTGTGCTGGAGCGACGCAATCTCCTGGTCACGCTCAAGCACCGTCTGGTTGAGCTGCTGTCAGTGCTTTCCAGGGCGGATACTCACCTTCTTGTTCTCGGCCTCCGCAGCCTCGGCGCGCGCCTCAGCAGCCTCAATCTTCTGGCCGAGAAGGGCAAAGCGCTGGCGTCAGCCCATGATTTGGCAAGTATTGCGCCTCGACGCGACGTGTGCAAAGGACTCCAGCTTGCCTAGGAGCAGGGTGTAAGGCAGTTGCGGATGCAGTCGAATGCACATCTCACGACGCGTCTCAGCATTCAACGAACCTCCTTGATCTTGTCCTGTCGGCGTCAGCGTCTGCGACACGAGGCGGGGGTGAGTGCAGCGATGGTTACTGGTGGGTGCGACGTGGAGGGCGCGGCCTGGAATGACGCGTTCCCATCACACCACACTCAGCGGACATCGCTTGGGCGCGACGATTGCTTACCATGATTAGTGTTTGTAAGGGGAAAGTGGTCTAAGAGTGAGGAGGGGGAGGTGAGATGAAGAGAATGAGGATGCTGGTTGATGTCGACGGCGGCGAGTGCGCGTGAAGTGGTGGCCATCCCACCTTCCCTGGCCCTGCCCGTCAAGCCACGTCGGGACCATCCTCGCGCGGCCGTCCCCAGCTCTCCCACGCTCTTCGATGGCCTGAGCACGCGTCGCGAGATTCCACGCGTCAAAGTTGTCACGTGATGTGAAGTCTCAATTAATTTGTTTGACATTCACGGTAATAATCCCAAACCGTCTGGGACCCCCTCCCCCGCGACTTTTCTTCGCGCAAGTTGCATCGAGTTCTTCATTCCTTTGCCTCACTTTATTTGACGACGCCGTCTTTTTCGTGGCGGCGCCGTTGAAGCGTGTGGCTAGAGTCATGCGCAAGCTCAGCGCCCCGCAGGACGGGCCGCGTGTCCAACCGAGGGCGGTCCGTTGTATGGGGAGGCTGACATTTAGTCCGAACATCCGTCGTTCTTCGGCTGTTAACGCCATTGTAATGTGGCCGCACGATCGGCCGCCTCTTTGACCTGCCGTCCAATCTCGTCTGCCGACCGCTAACCCGGCGCCCTTTACCGAGGCATGCATTGTGTATCTACCACCGATGCGCAGCGAGCCGTGGGCTTCGTCGCGTTGTGGTCAACGGCATCCACTGCTGTGTTCGCTTAGGACCCCGGGTCACGAGACGCAGACTTACCTCACTTTCGCCTCAATCTATCGGATTATCCTCTCTCTGGCCCCGCCGCTGACCTTTCCTCTCCGCCTCTCCTATCCCAACCTTGAGCCTGGCCCTTGCCTATCGCCTCTCTTCACATTGTCCGCATACTCTGCGTAAGCGACATCCGGTATGAACCCGGAGCCCTCAGGAGCACCGCCGGCGTGGTGCCACGCCGGGCGCTCGCCACTTTTATCTTCCTTCCGACTTGACTTTACGTCGGGGGGATAAACTAGGTGGCAACAATATGTTGCTTGACAGCCACTAGATTGCAGATCGCTCTGCTCTCCCCTTCGTGGGCTGCGCGTTTTGAAGTCTAGTGACATTTTGTATAGGGTGGCTATGAATCATTGCTCTGCCGACCGTTGTGGAGCACGGGGAAGGTAGATATAAATACTCATGCACGGTACTCCACAGATGTTGCTCTTGTGAGACCGAGCGACGCGGGCTCAAGCTGCGGGGGCGGACATCGCGGACTTGTGTGGACTAAACCCAGTTTCGCCACGTGCTAACCCTCCGCATTAGTCGGACTTCATACCAAACCTTGATTCCAGTCAGAGTCAATCTATTGGAGAGGACGGCATTGCAACGCTTGAATCTGTTGAGCTCTGTTGTCCTCAGCTACCTCGTCTGTTCACAAACAGTCGCCGACGAAAACGACCGCCACAACTGACGCGATAGACTCCCAACGCCGTTGAGTGAAAGCCGACCGTTGTTGCGAGTCCGCGCTCATCTCCCTTGACCCAGCATCGTCCTCGCGATTCCAGCAGACTTCCGATACATATGCGGCGTGAAAGTATGTCCTGCCCATTTGGCAGCCGGGAAGATAAGGTTCACTTTAAGTCCGCCTCCTTGAGCCCACACTAGATTAGCACTCACGATCATGCTTACGCCGACTGTCGGCCGAGTGTGCGCACTGTAAATGTCATCGGGAGGCCCGCGTGGGACAGGTGAAAGGGGAAGGAGCGGTGCGCAATGGTGGTGCTCTTGATGTTGATGAGTACCAGAACGTTCACGTGGGTCGAAGGAATACAACTCGAAAGAAGGTTTAGCGCTCTTAAGCCACACCCTAGCAGGTGAATGCAACCCGGGCATCCCAGATACCTGGAGAAAGCTTCCCAGATTATGTGAGCATTCAATGCACCCTGTGGCGGAAGGAACCTTAGGTTGCCGGATCGTCTGTGTGGGAGTCGGGGGCATGATGAGATCAGCGCAATTCAGTCGTCGGGGATGCGTTAAAGGCTTAATCGCCTGCCGGTGCAGGAAACCGCAATGCCATGCAGAGGAGTTGTCCGGCAAAAGTGGGGTCAGCCGAGCGCCATCAGACACCCGGACGCCACCGCAGTGATGGCCGGCGAGCGACAGATCGCCGACCCAAACAAGAACTGGGCTTGAATTTAGCTCGGCGCGACGCCGCACGCGCCATAAATTGAGCATTTAATTGACCCGAGAACGCTTCTGAGCCCCGAGAAGGAGAGGTTCCAGTGAACGACAACGTGTGGCTTGAACCGCGTGTCAGTCTTGGAGTTCCACTGATCGAGCGCATGCCCAATGACGCATCTGAGAAGGACACAGGAACGCGTATGTACGCAGCTGGACCGAGTGGGGCCGCTCATGTCGCGATCGTTTTCGATCAGCCCTCCGATACGCTCCCGGCGGCCATTCGAAAGAGGTCCAAGGTCCCAGGTCACTAACTGATGCCGAGACAATCCCGGAACATGGTAAAGGCGGGGAGCCCGGTTGCTGTCTCAGTAAGGTGGGGGTACGGCTTCTTGGCACGTGTTGAGTCCTTCTCGACAAGGATGGCGGGCGAGGGCAACGTGATCGTCAGCAAGCATGATTTTGCCGCGGGACGCGCTAGTCGCTGTGAGACAACTCTCGTCGCAATGTGCCGAAGCCCGCGTTTCCAAAGAGTGAACCTGACACTGTTCCCGACCTAGATACGGTATACGCAGCAAACCACGCCTAGAACGTTTGTCACCTCCTTGGCTGCAAGGAGGATTATTAACAAGGCGCAAGGATGAGCGAGGCGCGTGTCGATTGACATGCAGAGGATTCCGTCGATGTAATTGAGAGCGAGGTGCAAGCTGATGATTGCAAAGGGTCCTGGCAGTGGCAAAAACCGCCGACCGCCAACAGGTGAGGTGAGCAAAAGCGCCCCTCGGGTCGGCCACATTGTCCCGACAGGGTCATCGGACCTAGACCCTGCCCAAAGTGCTCCAAGAAGGGACGAGCGCATTCCATCGGCGCCAATGAGGGTCAGTGTGTTTGCTCTTGTGCAGCTGTGCATGCCTCTGGGCCTTTGGGGTCGAGACCGCCAAATCGCTAGACCCCCGAATATGCGTCATGCATTGGACCATAGCGAGTCACAAAAAAAAAAAAAAAGTTCCACAGCCTTAACCGCAGGAATGGCAAGCGCAGAAGAAGATGCTCTGGTGACGTGCGTTGCCTGGGTCAATCGGGGATTTCGCGGACAGGCAGCCAAGTTACTGGCTAATGCAGGGTCGGTGATTACGCCATCCCGTCCACCCTCCCCGCTACTCTCTGTTAAAGTGCCGCCAAGTGCCCGTCAATCTTACCCGAACATCATCGATTACGGCGGCGGCGGCCACCGACGCAGTGCCATGCTCATGTTGCTCCAAGAGACCAGTGATCATCTGAGCTCTGCCGAGCTCAGCACAGCTCGCACCGCCACCGGCTTTTCGAGTCGCTCGGGGATGGGGAATGGCCACGGGAATCCCATGCGCGGGTCCAGTGCACATAGCGCGCGCGCGCGCGCGAGCTCTCGGCTGAGAAGCAAGCTGGGGAGGTATTTTTCAAGGTATCGCTGTGCTCTGCGCCACGCAGGGCAGCAGAAAGCGCGTGGGGTCCGTGACTGCCAACTGCCAAATATCCCTGTTCATGGGTAATCTCCTTCGTCTTCGGCGCTTTATGCCCTTGCCTCGCTACACCCTCGCCACTTGCGCACTTTTTGGATCCTGTGATCCCTTCCTGCAATGAGACCCTCTGCAAACCCTCTCGAGAACCCTCGCCGATGTCTTGGGCCCTAGACCGTGGCGGCGCCTTGTTCTTTAACACCTAGACTCGCAACTCGGTCGGTGTCTGACCCGTGCTGCGCTTCCGACTTCCTGATCAGTGATGCCGGGGAACAGCAAGAGCCTAGAAACGCCCACCCTTCCGAAGACCTGGGATGGAGCTAGGGGTCAGGGTGCTTGGATGCCTGTCCCAAGGGGCCCAGGGGCCGGCGTTGCCTTCGGCGCAGGAGTACTGGGGTCATGGGAGACACGGGGAACAACCCCGACGCACAGATGATCGTCTGCGGCACGCAGATACATGGGCTTCCACGGCGGAGAGTACGGACAGAGGCCAAGGACGCGCGCCGTGTGCTGCGGGGACAAGAACTGCACCAGAGGACGAAGGCGTCGCAGACTTTTGAGACTGACCGACCACCCGCACGAGACTCACCTCCCTCACTCCCATCCACTTCGCCCTTGATAAGCCGGCGTCGCCTGCGACTCTCTTTCCCCCTTCCGACTCTTCTTTTCGCTCAGTCGGTCCAACATCCTCAACTCACACCTACCTCCACCGACCCTCTCAACTCACAACACCTCAACCTGGTCAAGCGCCTTCTGCCTTGGTCTTGTCTTTTATTTTCCCTCAGACCAACACCTATCCCCGTCGCGACGGCTTCCGCCTCCAGGTGTCATCTGCACCCGGCCGTAATCAGAGTTAGCGGTGTCTAGCTCAATTTCTGGGATTGAGACGACTTGTGCTTGCCCTGCCCGGGAAGGAGGAGACGTAACCATTTGAGTTTGTACCAGGCCCCAGGGCCAGTAGTCAAAGCCGTCCACGGTCTCAAGCCGCACGCCACCCACAACCCATCATCGGAACTGGCACACATCCCACTGCTGGCTGCAGGCCTATCGTCATCTCCTCATCTTGTTTCCCTGGACCTCATGCGTCGCTGAGCCACGCTGAGCCACACACATTCACCGTCTCGCGTCTCAATCGGACTCGGCTTCCCTCCACCGCGCGCACCTCCCCCAACCCCTCATCCCACTCGCCACCAGCCACCAATCTGCTGCCACATACTCGTGCGCCACCAGAGACGACGAACAATCCTCACCCGTAAGCTCGCCAAACCGAGTGCAAGTGTTTGCCTACTCCTTCCACTCTGTCGTAGAGTCGAACGAGTGCGCAAGGTACCTAAGGTGAGCCTCACACATCATCTCCCCCAGCTAGCTACTCCTCTCTTTGTCCTTGACACACTCATCCCTCCTTTCGACCACGCTCCACTCCTCCCACACCACTTGTTTCGAGTCCCTCGTCGATTCCACGTCATTTTTGGGGCGAGTTTCGCTTTGTCATGCTCTGGGTGAGGGTCGATGAGACTGCGCCATTGTCGTTTTGCGGACGATTTTGGCGACTTGTCACGCTCGACCCAGCTTGCTGGGCTCGGGAAATGCCCGTTCTGGGCATAGTGACGATCTCCCGTGCCGTTTGAGGCAAGGTGTATCATACCCCTTCCAGGGCTACTACCGCCCGGTTTCCCCCTTGGTGTCATGTCTCGCGGTCACCTGGGTCACCTGGCTGGCTGTTGGCGTCCCTTTCTCGTACTCGCATGTCTGCCCGAGCTGCCCGCCTCCCCGTCTGTCTCCTTGCTCTTTTGCGCGCTCTTCTGTTTGGTCGGCCCATGGCCATCTGCTAGCCCTGTCCTACCTCCTCCATTTCTTGGATGCGGGTTCCGTATCCAATCTGGCACCTCACCGCGCCTCACCGCGCCGCAGTGCCGCTCCGTCATCCAGCACCTGGACTTGGGACTTGGGTCACCAGGCCGGCTAGGAACCGGGTGTCACGCCCGCATCTCGGGAGTGTGACGTCTCGTGTCATCTCGCTCCCGGGCCTCGACCACCTCCTGCTCTCCTGCTCTCCACTCGCTTCACTGCCAAAGACGGCAACTTTAACGGGTTCGAGCATTGCAGATTACGTTCCAAAGGTGGTAACTGTCTGGCACAGGTCCGGCTTGGGTCTGCATCAAGGGAGGTCTGGCTTCAACCCTTCCTACTCCTCTCAGCCAAGCGGCCATTTGTGTCGACAAGTGCATGTTGTTCTCTCCTCTCCATCACACACTGCGACTACTCTCTTGGTTTAACTCTCTCCCCACATCTCATACCGTCCCCGCTGCTCGCGACGTCGACACGCGTGGCGTCGCCGCCTCGCACACTCGTTGACTCGAGTGGCCACTTGGCCTTCTACACGCGCTCCCTCCCCCGCACCTGCTCCTGCCCATCCCCTCGACACATCTCCCACTGCCCGCGCCTAGTGAAGGTTGGCAAGGCTGCGCTGTGCGCCGAGCGTCATCCAGTCGCGAGGTGCACAGCTTCCCATTCCCGTCCTCACCGGAAGAGACGATGCAGAAGGCAAGTCGGCAGGCGTGACTGGTAAGAGTCGGGCAAGCTGTGCATGTTCTTCTCACGGACGAGCGCAGCGTTACCCGCCGACGAGGCCGATGAGGTGATGCTGTCGTATCGTCTGTGACGCTTTGGAACAGTTCTTTCCACTTCTGATCGAGCCGCTTAGTGTCAACTGGCGCACGCAGAGGTTATCCTTTGGGCAGGAAGTAGGGTCAGGTTGGCCTGAAGTCACGCTCCCTCAGCCGTCTCGCTAATGGCGGGCTTGGATGCCTCCGCCATAGCCACTGAGCCACCGAGCCAACACAAACCACGCTATCTCCACAATGAGCCACATTCTCTCCACGTGCGCCGTTCCTCGCTTCTGTTTGAACGTTTGGCCCCTCTCTCCCCTCCCTAGCTCCTTGCTCCCTCCTTGCCTCCCTCCCTACGCCCTGGAGACGGATACGCATTTGATGCTGCCTCCCCAATGTTCAAGGCCCAGCTACCCATTGTATACATATTGACACTTCTCCCCAGATACCGGCAATCCCCACCATTCGCTCGTCCCACCACCGTATTGACTGCCGTGCTCGTGGCTGAGCCGCCGACAGCCACAGCACGGTAAAGTGAGAATGAGCATCGGCGGGCAACAACAAATCGGCCCGGACGGTCCTCACAACTTTCCTCAAGATGGGCGGTGAGTGTGGCTGTTGACCAGACCCAGCCTGGTGCCACATCCACAACTCGTCGCTGACACAAACAGCAAGTATAGAATAACACCCATTCAACACCCAACGGACGGAGCCGCCTTTGAGAGGCAACCGTTGTCCCGAATTGCTTTGACGCCGCCTTTAATACTCCAGCTCGACACATGGGACAAAGATAATCGATTAATCATCCCGTGAGTCTCCGGTCTCTACTCTGGGAAACAGCTTCCTCGACCAGCCTGCTGACTACGTAAGGTCTGACGCGCTAGCGTCGATGGTCTGTACGATCACCTTGCAGGCGGTCGATGGGGAAGACCGATCGCTGGTTCGCGTGCCCGACACCGACCTCGTCGTTTCTATGCTTGTGGGCTCGACTATATCAACCCCATACGAAATGGAGTCGCAAACAGGCCATCCTGGTGTCTATTTTGTCTTCCCAGACATTGGAGTGGCATACCCTGGGACGTTTCGCCTAAAATGTGTACTGATGCCGTTAAATGGGTAAGTCTTCTGAAAACTGCAAAAGAGTTGCCTGTTCTGAAACAATCCTCCAGCGGCGATTACCTCGACTTCTGCGTAACGAACCACTTTACCGTGTATCCGCGAGACCAGTTTATTGTCCCTGGTAAGTTGAACGCCCGACAGAATCGAGGCAGATGCTGAGACGAGTGACTGAAGCCAAAGCGACGACGGAGATGACGCGCCACTTTGCCGATCAAAGAATCGTTCCCCACCTGGAGAGTGGGTCTCTACGCGAGTACTGGCCACACGGGTAATGCGCAATGCGCTCGCGCCCGCAATGTCGGCGCTTTACGTCGTACCCAAATCCTCATGTTCCCCGTCTCCCGACTTGCCCTCCGCTTTGGGCTAGATAATGATCTTTCATCGCCAGATCGATACCCCGTTATGGTGATACACGCATAGAGCCCCCGCCGTTCCATTCTCATCACCCATTTATCCCCCTCTCCACTCCCTCGGCGCGCGGGTGGCTCCCATCTACCAAAGTCATGGTCTACCCCATCAAGCTTCACCTGTAACATCAACGACCACTTTTGTATCGCACTAGCATCATAGAATCTCCACCCCATCCTCCCCACCCTTTCGCCGAAATTGTATATAATGGGCTGGACACTCTTGGCGCTGGTGCGCATTGGTGACCTATAGGATGACCCCCGGGCTAGCCCCAGGCGGCCAGTAATTACTGCAAAATGTCACTCTACATGGTTATCGTCAGCTTCTTGCTGAGTGTGCAACTGTGTGGATCTCACCAGAGTTTGGGGGGGGGGGGGCATTGTTTGTAGTGGTGTGCTACGCACGCGTGTGCCCGTGGATTAGTCGGTCTGAGTCCCTTACCTCCAATGTGATGCGCTTGCAAGCAACTCGACTCCGAAGTGGCTGCTTCCCCGCCCCAGCCGCCCGCTGCCGGCCCTGCACTGTTCCTGGGTCGCGCGGTTCGGCCAGTGTGAAATTATGCCAAGGGTTTTTCTGTCCAGTTGAGAAGTGTGCAAGATATAACTTGCTATCGAGTGTCACCCGCCTTGCCCAAGCAACTGTGGCGATTCCAAGTGTCCACGGTCGAAAGCCTGCGTTTGATCAGACGAACACAAGAGAGTCCCCCATCCCGGCACTCCATCGCGGATGAATGACCCACTCCTCAATCAGGCCCACGACCCGTTGTGCCTTCTCCTTCTCCCAACGTCGTCCCGCCGCGCGAGACCTGCTTCCGCGCTGCTGGGCCGTGCCTTTACCAGGACCTGAAGACCGTGCAGTTCGCTTGTTCCCCTTGCAGACGGGCCAAATGGCCCACGCCTGCCATAGGGTCACACTATGAGACTCAGTGGCAGCAGAGCGTTCACCAGTGCTCTACAGTTGGGACGGCGACAACGTAATAGCGTTTCTGTTCTCTGGAACGCGGGATGGCTTTGCAAGGGATCACTGACACGAAAGCTCACGGCGGCGGGGGCGGGCATGATATCGGGCGGGGTATTCGGTAGCCCCACCCGAATCAACGTAATGATACCAAGGGAGGTGAGCTGCTCGTGGTGGTCAGGGACCCAGCTTCCTGGGTCGAGTCGGGAGATCGTCGCAGCACGAGCGCGGGGTTGGCCACTCAGGGCATGTCAACCAGAGGCACGACTGTCCAGTTGTGAAGATGCAGGCTACGATGGCGGACAACCGATCGCTGACGAGTGATGCCACCAAGGACGGACGTGCAGAGGTGGCACTGGCATGGTTGAAGTGAAGGAGAGGAAGAAATGAAGGCGTGCCAGGTGATGAGGCCGGAGGTGGTGCAGAGGCGGGTCAGGCACTCGCCACTGATTGCCACCGTTCGTCCCTCGACTCTGTCTCCCTCTCCGAATTGTCTCTGCGATCACAACCGTGAAGGGAGCCTTATGGGCAGTTTGTCAGTGGGAGAAGCACATGCGTCCAGGTCCCGCCAAGGGCATGTAGAGGCGTACATATGCGTTCATGTTAGGGACAGTCTTATAAGACGGCAATGGGTGACACCTCCGCTCATTCTCCAGACATCCACTAGGCGGCGTGCTCCGCACTCAGCTAAAATGCTCAGCTCAGACACAGAACAGAGGAAATACCCATCAGGAAGGCGGACTATCCGAATGTGGATCACTGCTGATGGCCGATCACGCTGCCCGAACTGCCGCTCCCCTCGGTTGACACTGAGATGCCGCCCCCCGAACGATGTGATGCTTGCGGAATTCAGGTGGGCTTTGCCTCGTGACCAGCCACCATTCAATGTATTGAATGCCACAGCCGAGGTGGTGGGGTGGCGTTAGTCTCTCCGGACTGAGCGGACGCCGATCGCCGGGGTGTTTCAGCAGTGGCACACGAGCCCAGCTCACGATCGGATTCTAATCTCCTCATATTCCCCATGTCTCCTTCCATGTTCAACTCGAATGACTTCCATCGAGCAAGAGCATCACAGAGTGTGGAAACACGATTCCATGCAGCGGCTCTTAGTTGAGGCGAGGGGCGGGACATCTGGGAGTCTTGTTCAGGCCAGGCACGTCCAGTACAGAAACACGACGGCGAGGGTCCCCGCTCCCACCTTATCCTCCTTGTTCTTCTTGTCATCAAACACTGCACCTCAACATCCTGTGTGGACGTAACCGGGATCGCTGGCATCTGTATGGGCTAATTTCTAGCAGGCCAATGGAATCCACTCCTATCCCGGTGTGGACCGATGCCTCCCGGCCCCGTCCGTTTATCGCCTCCAAGGCCGCCCGTCGCTGAAAGTGACTCCCCCCAGAATCTATCACTCATGCCTGGCTATCATACACCCTACAGCACAACGAGCCACTTTTGAGCGCCCCCACGAGGCCGTACCTGCCCGACGAAGGACCTGTCGGTCTTCCTTGACGTACCTCCGCCGCCCTTCGTCGGTCCCTCACCGGCGGCGTCATCGTCTATCTGACCCCCCTTTCTCCCCCACCACCCAACTCCCGGAGAAGCAGAAACACTCATGACTTGTACATTGCAGTGACACCAGTGGGTCGCAATTTCATCGCTTCTTACTCCTCGTCTCTCTTCGCACGCAGTCGCCGATCGGCTTTGACCCCTGTCGCGGTCGGCTCACATATCACGTCGTCACGCGATATATCCCACGTCGAAAAAGAGAACGTCGGCCTAGGTGGTAAAATCTTTGGACGTTTCAAATTCCGTTGCTGCAGCTTGCGCTAGCATAGCTCGTTTCCCTATCAGGCTGCGTCGACGAAGAGGGTTTGTGTTCCGCCAACGCTTCCCCCTCCCTCACTCTTTAACCCCAACAACCTCAAGCTCAGCCTGATCTCTTCAACACAGCCCGTTCAAGCTGCTAATGAAGGGTGTTCGAGCCCATGCCCTCTCATGTGCGCCGAAAATCCCGTCTTGTCGGCGCCTCATTCAATTTTCGGCGCCACCGACGTCAACGGCATGAACATCGGCAACCCTCGGCCTCCCCTGGCTTGCCAGTTTCCTCCGCAGCCCTCCGAGACCGACAAAAGCGTGAGGCCCCATTGGTGATCGGTCCGAGCGCCTGCACTCAACGTCCTCGGCTCGATGCGCATGGTCATTCGCGCCCAAGCTCGGTACGAGCTGGGGTCTCATGTTCATGCGCCTGTCAACCTGCCGCTGCTTTGACGCTGAAAAAAAAAAAAAAACCGTGCACAATGACTGAGACGCCAAGCAACAAGCGCTGCATTGCGCAGCCGTCAGGGGACACCG
Source organism: Cutaneotrichosporon oleaginosum (assembly GCF_008065305.1). Classification (NCBI taxonomy): domain Eukaryota; kingdom Fungi; phylum Basidiomycota; class Tremellomycetes; order Trichosporonales; family Trichosporonaceae; genus Cutaneotrichosporon; species Cutaneotrichosporon oleaginosum. The sequence goes on along the minus strand of NW_027072174.1, from coordinate 167,887 downwards.
GCCATCTCGATCCTCCTTTGTTCATGTACTCGCCGCTCCTGGTCTGTAATAGGGCTCTCATCTAACATGCCCTTTTACCTCATGCCTCAAGTCGTTCAAGAGCCCACAGAGGCTACCGCATCCGCGGTGTCCTTGGAAGGTGGAATGCGCGACCACCGCCAGCCGATGCCAGACTTCTCTTCCATGCGATCCCCTCTGAAGCCCCACGCCTCCCTTCCGGCTCCCCGCATTCCCTGCCCTTCCAGGATCCGCCGTGTTGCATCGCGATGCCCTCGACCACCCTCGGCGTCTTGGAATCGGCAACCTTTCTTATCACGCCGGTCTGGTCTGCGACACCCCTCAAGGAGACGCACCGCACCACTACCAGAAAGCTCAACATGCCCGAATATTAATGGGACTGCTACCCTTCATGCTGTGCGGGATAGATCCACAGGCGACAATGCCCAACGGGGTGGCACCACTCTTCTTCCTACTGCCGCGCCCTAAGAGCGAGCGGATTCGATACGTTCCGCTCTCTGGTCTTACAATCACCTGCAGTCCACCTTCTACTGAAGACATTGGGCTGCTTTCGAATTGCTCTGGATCGACCATGCGGTACCAGCATTTTGGCTCCTCCAATTCAGCCACAGCATAGAATGTCAAATGTTGCCATAAACGCGCTCCTCGCCTTCTCGTTTTACCCGCGGCCACAGCCCTTCGACATTGATCTCCTTTGAAAACAGTCACGGAGCGACTCTCGATTTCCTCACTATCCAGTCAAGAAGATTCATCTCTCGGGAGTGTAGCGGCCATTGGGCGTTGTTTGCTCCACAACATATATTCCTCGACTTTTCCACTCGCCTTGACACCACCTTTTGACCACAAGACCGCTGCCGCCTACAGGAGTCCGTGGCTTGTCAAGCGACAGCCCTTGCCACTCTCAATGTGACCTTCAAGAAAACCAAGGGCAGCTCTGAATGACGCATCAAGATGGCCATGTGTTCGCCAGCACGTATCTTCAGTCGATGGAATTCAGGTCTCGGACGCACACGTTTGAGCAGTTTATGCTCGGTGAGGATTACTACTCCTCTATCCCGTCCCTTAACAGTGCTACGTCATCATCGATCCACAGTCGACCCTCCAATTCGCGTCATAGCGCTGCGGGGACCACAACAATAGTACATCAGAGCTTTTAACAAGGCGATATCCTTCCAGAAATCCAGAAGCAAACGGGATGATCTTCTGCGCCAATCTCCTCCTCACAGGTAAGGATCTGTTTGTACGAAAGAGCTCACATAAGCCTTAACTTGAAGATCTTAACACGCGCCTGGGATTCTCGGACACAAGGAGTTTGCGAACAATCGGTCATTCTTGCACGGTTATCTGCATCAATGCGCGCAAACAGAAGATGCCGAGATTCCGGAGGCTTCGGTTGACATCCCATGCACTCCATGAGGCAAGACCTGATAGTGAAACACGAGAGACGTCTCCCCCACCAGCCTCCGTGACTGGGGCAGTGACCTTGAGATGACCAGCCACCGCTGTCCACTCACTTCCACATCCAGCTCGTGACACAAAGCAGGAATCCTCAATCCTGCACGGCGATTAAGCTAGCTAGCAGGGCAAATGTCTCCGACCAGTCTCCGACCCTTCCAGGACTTGAGACAGAGCCCCCGCATCGCCTGAAACCACCCCCTCTCCTGAGTGCTCTCCCCTCCCCTCTTCCGCCGAGCTAGGACATCCCGATGAAGGCGGCGTACGTTATCATGGCGCTGACGGCAGATGGCTTGGACAGATCCCTGTGGGATCACGCGGTGACGAGAGGACAATGATTCGGCTTCGTGTCACCACGCACCAGCCATCGGATGGCAACCAGATACCATCCTGAGAGCCGATTCTCTCCCTGACAGTTCTGACGATCTTCCATCGGAAAACGATATCCTGAATCGTCCAGTTGCCCAGCTGATAACTTCCGCGATCTCGGCGATAATGCAGTGATGCTTATCAGTGATCAGCACGACCGGCGGTGAATCATGAGTGTGGCACACCGATGAGCACTGCACATCGACCTTAATAGCGCAGAACACTGTCATGGCCACGCCAACCCTCGCCGGAAGGCATTAATGGGAGGACGACTATTTGTATGTTAGATGAACGCTTTGCCGAAGATATTCATTCCGCCGACCCCGGTGACTAGAAGATCTGGGCTCACATCCTTACTGCGGAGCAGATTGCTCAGTGAAGGAGCCTTATCACACACTGTCTGGCGAGTGAGAGCCAAGAGCCAGTCCGTTATCGAGTCTGTTCACGGGGTCATGTCGATTCTGATGGCAATCGACGGATTGTCGCCCCATAGTTGGCAGCTGCTTGTGACGGCTCATAGTGACATTTTGATAACAAGCTTTTCGCGAGAGGCCCACTGGGGGGGGGGGTGGGGGGGGTGAGGTGGCATGCAATGTCCTGGCGCTGTCGAGACTATACTGCCACGCCTTTTGATCTCACGGAGCTCGTGAGCATCATTGATATTTAATTCAGCAAGTGGTAGATGCCATGGAGATAGAAGGGCTTGAGGAAGATTATATGGGCACATCGGACGCTCAGCAGCCAGATGAAGGGCCAAAAAGATCGTGTCGCCTCTCCGCTCTGATGGAGGTGGGCTTCTCCAGTGGCAGAAATCTAACTGCCGTGCCGTGATTCCGGTGATCTAGTTCTCCAAACATCCGGTCTACAGGCGCATTCATTTGTACTCACGAGAAGTTGTGTCTCATGGGTCCACCTTGCGTGATCGGCAACGCATGAGGCTGGCGAAGGGGTGATGATGTGCTGTTGGGAACCGGTTGACAGGGGTTCTGAGAGTTTGTGGAAGATAGACTGTGTCATTCGAGTGCGGCCGCAAAGAGTTGACAGAGTTGAGAGAGCATAGTTAGAGAGGCTCTGAGGGCAGAGGAGGCCGACCATTACACGGGGATATCAGCCTTGACTCAGGATCGCGAAGGCAAAGCAGTCGTCTTGTATGCCTTTTCAGCCGCGTTTGCAGATCGTCACTAGTGTGAGCAGAGCTGTGAGTCCTTGGAGCGGCTGGAGAAATATGGCGCCCGCTGATCATGCACAATTCCCATTGTAGGTTACTCACTCAGTCACACAGTAGGGTGGGACTCCTTGAACTGAAGGCTGGATCGCTGTAACCGGTATATGGTATGAGGATTCTCCCCAACTGTCCGTTTCGAAGGTGATATGAGATATGAGAGATGGAGATCACGATGTGACGGAGGTATCTTGCGATCTTGCGAGTGGAGGACATAACGCCACCAATTCTTTCAAGCAACGATTCGACTGTATTCACTGTTCTCGCCTCTGCCCCGCCCGGAACTGAGTCTCAAGTCAGCCAAATGAGAGTCTATTGGGCACTGAGTAAAGCTGGGTGCAATTCCCCACGGGCTGCAGCTGATATGCGGAGGCTAGCCTGCGGGTTTTGCTGCGTACTTCTCACTCTCCTTGAGCATCCCGCTCGCTTGATGCGCTAGCTGTAAGGTGGCACAGCACGCTCAGGTGATCGCCCCAAGCGCCTCCTTGCGACCTCAACGATATCTAAATTCGAAGGGGGTCAGAACACTCTCCCAGGAGTAACGAGAAGCACAACGATGATGGCTCCAATAGATGTCGTCGTCAGTGGCGCCGGCAAATGCAATTCACCGGAGATCCCGGCATCAGCTGAGCACTGTCCAGAACCGTGTCTCAGCATCTCTCGCCCACGACTGACCACATATGTTTTATGCCTCTCCACAGCTCCGTTATAGAAATCTCTGATTAACACTGTTACTCACGACAAGCAGCAGCTAGCCCATGCAGCGGGTACTGCATATTGTTGGAACAAGTCGTCAGGTCGGTGGCACTGGCGGGAGGAGGTACATGGTGCCGTGCCTGTGGTGCCTCGGCTCGTCCAAAGAGATTTCCTACCCTAACTCTCCCGCAATATCCCTCGACAATCGGCAATGCCACCCCCACCCCCTTGCCGTCCTCTACTACCTCATCGGCTCGCGGCTCGCTTACGCCCAGCTGAAGTGGGGCACGACAGTCAACACAATGTTGCTGATCCGTTGCAGGTACCTCGTCGGGTCCTGGTCTGCTTGGGACCTGTCACGGAGCGGCCGTGTACCAGGGCCAGGTCCTGCCTGAGACTGAGCACCGAGAACAGGGTATAACCTGCGGCATTCCGTCGGAGAGCAAGACTAGTGAAAGGGTGGATAGCTCGAGGTGGCAGCCATGTTGAGGTCAACCTCTGGCCTCTAAACGGTATCACCGTCACAGGTTATGCTCGAAGGAGAACGATTGTTGTAGTTCATTGGCTGCTATTACCGTTGCGGTTTGGGCGGCCAAGCTGCCTAGCGAGGTTGGGTCTCCCGACTGTGCCACTAGCGGTAACAGTGGTCCGCGACCGCCAAATATGGGTTAACTGGGAGTTGCAAGGGACGGCGAAGGCTTCCAAGTCTACTGGTTTTATGACAGCTGGGCGGGTTCAAATATCCTCACGCGTTCGACCATTCTCGAATTCTCGGTGTAAATGCCTCATTCCCTCTGTTGTCAGTACCCACCACTCCACTGCTTGCCTAGACATGAGGTGGCTGCTGCACGCCTCAACGTCATCGCCATCTGTGTCCGCAAGCAGGAAATCGGAGGACCGGCCGGGTGGGACTCCTTGTGTGTCCTTAATTAATCCAGGTGGGTTCAGCAAACTGACCTCGGGGAACGGGCGTCTATGCCGCGCCCAGAGGACTTGGAATATGCGCTTGTGTGCACTGCAAGTGCATACCGAGGTTGACGGGTGGGTGAAACGTTAGGGCCAGCAGTTAGGTCATGCTCAAGCAGCTCGAGCCTCCTTGGCATGGTCGGCTTGTGGATATCGCCTGATAGACTTTTGTGACAGCTTGCTAGACCGAGCTCAAGCGTGATTGAGCCGCGCCGCAAGAACTGGAGAGACGCAGGATGAAATGCAATGCACCAACCTCCCTCATCGCACCGCGAGCTCGGACCGTGCCAGAGAGCGCCTTTCACGTACGGGGCACCCGAACAGAGTGTCAGTCGCTTGATTCTACCCACGCCTCATTTTTCGACGCGTCGACATTACATCTCCCGAATGCAGGCTCTCATTCCCGACGCCACCACCGCGAAGCCCCCAAGGCCTTTCAGCCCCTTCAAAGTTGTGGACGCCGCTTCACCTCCGGACCCCACTACGAGTGTCCCACCCGCAGCCCTGCTCAGATTTCGATTTACGATCCGGCATCGAGCCGAGCCGTTTTACCGCGCCATGGCGTGGTGTGGCTTTCTCCGATGACCTGGAACGCCTCCTTTGAGACGAACACGGGCCAGCCATCAGGGCTAGGTGGCTTTGAAATTATGCGGCTCCGGCGCAGCAAAGTCTATCAGCAGCGTCATTGCTGTAATCTGGTTCTCTGAGTGAACGTTTCACACATAATCACACCGGCTGAAGATGCGCGAGCCCAGTGGATGAATTTAGGAACCGCGCTTCGGCGATGACCGAAACCATCACCCAGTAATTCGCATACGACATTCAGCTTCGAGTTGCGCTGGTGTACGCAATGCTTGTAGCGACGCTAAGTATGCTCTGGCGCTTTCACCAAAGTGCAGAACGGCGAGGTTGCTAAGGGAGGAGCCTGATCCTTCCGCCACTTCCGCTCCCCTTACTGCCTGCCTCCTTCACTGGTTGAGAGCATAATGTCCATCTGCCTCCACTCACTCCGACATCACCGTCAGTGTGACATCACCTTCAGTGAGCACGGCGATGTGATTACGAAGTGGGCGTGGCGAATTGTGTAAAGGATAGAGCGGGCATCGAAAAACAGCAAGCAATAGCAGGCAATACATACAACCTTCCCAGTATAACTACGCCCCATCTGGGCCAACATCGCTCGCGATCGCAGGCTTGCCCGGCTCCGGGGCTGCTTCTTCCACCTCATTCTGCGGCTCCACGGCCGTCTCCACCTCCATGCCCTGCGGCCCAGCTTCTGGTGCTGTTTGCTCAGGTTGAGCGGGCTTTGGGCCACCGCTCACATCTGTCATCTCAACATCGCCCCCGTCGGCCGGGGCGGGATAGGGTGATGGTGACGCAGCTTTGCTCCCACCACCGCTGCTCTCAACGCCCCCTTCGACTCCGGCCGCCCACCGCTTTATGTCCATGCTGGCAGGAGGCGCATTCGACGAGACGACAGGTAGCGTGCCAGTCAAGGAGCCAGGGACTACTCCAGCCGACGCCGCTGCACCACTTGTACTAGCAACGGGCACGGCGGACGCTGGCGCCGCCGCTGTTGGGTGAGCCGCTGCTGAGCCTGGACCAGAGCCGAGAGGGGGCGACTTCGATCTGCGACGCTTGCTCGATGCCTTGTCCGAAGCCTCGCGGTGGCTCTGGCGATGCCGCCGGCCGCCGAGGCCTTCGTCCTCCGAGTCGGACAGCGACGCCTCATGCTGCTTCTCCTTGTCCCACAAGCGCATAGGGCGACGGATGTCCTTGTCCTCGTTGTCCTCGTTCTCATTTTCGTCCTCGTCGTCGTGTGCGAGCTTCGGCACGCTGTGAATCTGAACACTCGGGGCCGCCGGCTTGTCGCGCAGCTTTTCAAACACCTGCTCCCTGATCTTGTCCAAATATTCGCGGCGGTTGTGATCAGTCATGTTGGACGGCTTGACATCCAGTTCGTAGTCGGGCCCGTAGTACTCATAGTACTCGTTGTTGGGGATTTGGCCGCCCAGCTCGACCCCTGCTGCCAGGCCAGTTTCGTACGCCCACGTCCGTGACACGCTCTTGACCGTGTAACCGCCGCCGCCTAGCATGAGCAGAGGAAGGTTGAAGGACTTGATGTACTGCACGCAGGCCGCGTGGCCGCGCATCGAAAGGTTGAAAGAGCCGAGCCGGTCGCCGGCCAACGAGTCGGAGCCGCACTGCAATACAATAGCGCCAGGCTGATACCACTCGATGATCCGCTTCATGACCGGACGGAAGATGCTCTTGTACGACTCGTCGCTAATGCCGTCGCGCAGGGGGATATTGATGGCGTACCCCTTGCCTTTGTTGATGCCAATGTCGTTGATGTCACCTGTGCCCGGGAAGAATTCTCCGTACTTGTGGAAGCTACAGGTCATGACACGGTCGGTCGTGTAGAATGCCTCCTCGACTCCATCGCCGTGGTGCACATCGATGTCGACGTACAGGACGCGCTGGTGATAACGTAGCAGCTCGAGAATGCCAAGGACGATGTCATTGACGTAGCAGAAGCCGCTTGCCTCAGCCTTCTTTGCATGATGCAGGCCTCCGGCCCAGTTGACCGCAATGTCACACTTGTCGCGAGAGAGGCGCGCCGCGCCCTCCATGGAGCCACCAGCCGAGATGGAGCAGTACTCGAAGAGGCCATCGAAGATCGGACAATCATCACCGACATTATCTGCGGTTAGAAACTGCCGAGACTCTCAAGTGACTCACATTTCCCCTGCTCCTTGTTGAACTGGCTCTCGTTGTCTGGGTTGATGCGATACAAGAAGTCGACATACTCGTCAGTGTGAAATTGGGACATCTCTCGTTTCGTCGCAGGCTTGGCGCGCTGATGTCAGCTGCGAAACGATGTGTGAGCGCACGAAGATCTCCATCTGCTTGTAAAGTCCGTAGTTCATGACGAGCGAGTGACACATGCGGATTCGCGTCGGCTTCATGGGATGGCCTGTGGGTCAGAGGTTGGTGGCGGTGGAGGTCATGCAGTCACTCACCTGGCCCATAATGGTAGTTACCGATGTCAGAGTCGAAAAAGTAGCACTAACATGAGCGGAGGAACGGCCAAATCCACTGTGCAAATGATACGCACGACTCGCTTCTTGTCCTCGCCCATGATGGGCTCAACGATGCCCGCCATTGTTGATTGATGAATGAGTCTGTTGTTGTATCGTTGTGTCGGCGTTGGGAGCCGCGGGAATCGGCTTGGGTCGGCTCGACTGGCGAGTGGGATTAACCCAAAGCTGCTGCGGGTGACAAGAGGGCAAGTGGATGCAAGGCGGCGACGCCGAAGGCTGGATGGACGGCTTGCAAGAGGCAAGAGGAGACAGGAGTGGGTAGAATGACGGATAGCAACAATCATTCCAAGGTGGTCTGCCTCCATCATCCATCCGGTCACCAGCGATGCCTCGGAGATCAAAATCCCGAAACGCCGCACCTCCACCTTCATTCACTTGCCACCCAACCTCACAAGGTGCACTCAATCTGTATCAACGCGATTCACCCCACCACATAACATGAGCGCGTCCATCATCGACGCTCTTCCTTACTATGATAAGCAGGTTGAAGAGCCTGGTAAGCTTTGGAAGCTCATGGTACCGTCTGCTAACAACAGGCGCAAAGACCAAGGTCGAGGCGTTAATCGAGGCGGAACTCGCCCAGACTCCAAAAGTCGCTGAGGACGACCCGCGCCTTGGACAGGTTGTCGATGTTTTCCCAGTGTGTTTGATTTGGAGCAAGCTGATATCAGAAATCCGAGGGGCTGGCCAAATTGTTGGCAAACTACGCGACCGAGCCCATACGCGGCATCGATCCCAGCAGATACGCCCCGCCCACAGTGTCGGAGGGCGCGGACCTTTCTGTGCTCGAGGAGGCAGAGACGCGCGGGCGGATTGGCGAGGCACATATGGCCGTTCGGTAAGTGGTTGAGCTGATATCAGACCGTTCTACGACATGTGAGCTGACCACAGAAACGAAAACATTGGCGTGCTGCAGACGTACGGTCCCAATGCGTGGCTTGTGCGCAATTACCAGCTCTCGTCGCAGGCCAAGGAGCTTGAAGGGACACTGGCGGGTCTCAAGGAGGACGTGACGGACGTGAACCGGCAACGGAGGGCATTCAACGAGACGCAAGGCGAGCACCTGGCTCGTCTCGAGAACCGGTGGAATGATCTTGTCACCTCGACGTTGCAGCTTGAAATGGCGTGTACAGCCATGGAGGGTGAGGTGCGCGGGCTAGAGCACCGTGCAGAGGAGCTGCGCGTAGAGGTCGCGCGGCTTGAGGAGGCGGTATCATAGAGGTGGGCTAATCCTGTATCACTACACGAGTAACTGTACATCTGGATCATCCTGCGGGTCTACAGATCAGTCACCGCGCAGCTTCTGCACGCGCTTCAGGACAGAGTCCTTAGTTGGGTCTGGTGTGAGCAAAAGAAGAACGAGGTGGAGGCGATATTAGGACGAGGAGAGGTAAGGACGTCTGTAGGGTGACCTGAATGACCTCGAACCCGTGCGGCAGTGACGTCCTCCGACTCTGCGGCAGTGCATGCGTCCACGTTCGCAACTCGTCACACATTGAGATACTCACCATAAGGATGCTCTTTCGAGGGGATCTCGAGGAGGGCGGGGAAGGCTGCTTGGTACCTGTCGACAGTGGGACGTATCCGTTCGGCGATCTGAAGTCAGCCCCCGCGGGCGAATGCGACACCGCGCAGCGACGCACATGCTGGTTGATGAGAAGAATAGCAATGTCCTTCCGGTCCTCCGTGTACTCCTGAAACGCGGCTTCAATCGCGGAGGTCTGCGTCTCTGCTTGTCAGAGCCAACTCATGGGCCGGGGTCTGCTATATCATGGCGAGCTACGAGTCGATGCGCCTTCCCATCCGTGTGCTCACGATCTCGCCGCCGCCGCCAAAGACATCACCCCTCCCATACACTTATCACTCACTGGCGTCGACGATCATAAAGTTCTTGTCTTGCTTCTCGTTGACATCACCGATGCCGGCGAGGAGGAGGCCGGTCACTGAGTCCTACCATTAGCCCAGCATGCTTGGAAAGGCATCGACCAGCTCACCTCGTCACCGATAACGGCCAGAAGGTTGCGTCCCTTCGGGTTTGAGGTTGGAGCAGCCATGACGGGATGGCAAGAGCAATGGCAACAACACAAGAGTGAGCGAGGGAGCGAGGAAGGTGACGGCTGTGGCGTCACCAGCCCGTGGAGGCGGATGTTTCTGGTCAGGCACCTCCCGGCCCGCCTTGCCTTTCGCAACAATCAATCGCGTTTCCCATTCTTTCCACAACATCCACCATGACCACAACCATGAGCGTCCAGGACCTTACTGGACGCGCGTCTGCTCGTGCGATTCCTCCGAGAAAGGCATGCCCTGCCCAGGATACGCTGACAGCAGTGGGCGAAACTTGTGGCCGAATGGGTCGAGCGGGAGTCACTCGATACCGAAGCGGCAGGACCAGCCGTTGCCGCCGCGCTTCTGCACCATCTCTCGCGTCCGCGCCCGCCCGCCCTTCTAATCAGCTATCTTTCTCAAGCGCTGGAAGAAGGCCTTCTTACTGCTCGAGCGTTCGCTCTCGCGCTCCTCGCCCACATGCAACGGGACGAACCTACCCTCTCTGCCGCCTTACTAGCCTCCATCGCGACCGCACTGTTGGGCACGCCGACGGGACTTGATCCTACCGAGCCCTTTCCTTCGCCTATCGCTCTGCCAACCCCAGATGTGGGGACGAGCGCGTCCGGCGAGTCAAACGCAGTACCGGCTCTCACCTTGGTGCTACCACTCCTCCGACACTGTGTCTCTGGCCCACCTCAGCTGCTGGCCCTCGCGGCGCGGCTTACCGCGCTTATTCCACCCCTGCCAGCACCTCCTTTTGAAGCAGGACTTGAAGCCGCGCAGCTTTCTGGCGTCTTACCAGAGGAAGTAGCGAAGCCACTCCGAGACTGCCTGACTGGCCTGATGGCCGACCTGCCAATGCCAGAGGCCGCGCCGCAGCCAGCCTTGTTTCATGATGTCCCAATTGTCAGCGGATTTGCTGAGCTTGACGGGGTCCCTCAACTCAGCAACCTTCCTACCACCCTACCTCTTCGCCAGATGACCAGCTTCCTGATCGAGTTTGCGGAGCGCGCACAAAGTTCCACTCCTAGCTCGTCGTACGCCTCCGATCCACCCCATCCGCCCCAGCACTTGATCTACCTCATTCGTCTTGGACGCGCCCTCACTTCCGATTCGCAGGCTTACCTCCTCGCTCTCTTAGAGGCTGCCTCAAACCGGGTGATTGCCAGCTTGAACCTCTCACCAGGCCAGGCAACCCGCGCATACGTGTTCTTCACGGAGGAGCTGCCAGTTGCGCTGCGCTGGTGGCGCGACAACGCCGACTCCAAGTGGCCGTTTCCTTCCAATCTCCAGAACGCATTGGCTGGCACATTTGCTTCGCACAACCAAGAGATGGCGGGATGGCACGCTTCCGTGCACGCGACCCACACGGCCAAGTCGACTCAACTCATGGACGACGACGAAGTCGGCGGATACTCTCCGCCCGACGGATGGAGCATGTTGTCTCTTGAGGCGACAACGGTTCGCCGATATCTCTCTCTCGGTTTGTTGGACGAAGAGCAGGCCGTCGCTCTGTCCGAAAGCGCCAAGGCTGGCCCTGTTGGCGAGTCTCTCGTAGAGCGGCTGTCTGGCGTCCAGCAGCACCATCTCGAGGCGATCGCATATTTCATCTCGTACGCGACGGGCGCTTCGCGCCATCTTGGCGCTGAGCTCGTCAATGTGAGTCGTTGACGGTTGGGTAAACTAATGCCAGGTTATCAAGAATGCGCCTCACAGCCGGCCGCCGGAGAATCTATTTCTGCGCGTGGCAGGATCACCGCCGTTGCTCGCCTTGGTCACAGCTTATATCACGCCTAAGTCGTTGTTGGACTTGATCGTGACGCATCTCCTCGACCATGTCGAGGACCAATCGTCCAGAATCGAAGACCCACAAACGAGCCTGACACACTTCGGTCCAGGGGTGGTCCTGGCCGTAGCGCTATGTGCACAGTTTGACCTACCCCTCCCAGACTTATTGTATGACGGGCGGCGCGCATCTAACATCGCCGACCTCAGCAGTTCGGAACAGAGCCATCTGAATGGGTGGGTCAAGGCACTCTTTGGATCGGACGGAATCGACGACGAGATCATCTTGGCGACATCTTCCCAAGGTTTATGCCGTCTCGCTCCAACGATCGTTCAGCAGGCCATTGTGGCCACGATGAGCGGGCAGCTAGACCTCGACACTCTTCATTCCGGGCTTTCTTACTTCGCCCAGCCCATTCTGAGTTGGTGTCTCGGCGGGGTGGTTGGTTGGCTCTGCGCCGAAATCGAGCGTCAAGGGATCCTCTCAGGCGTGCATCTAAACGTCCTGCAGACGCTGGTCCTGGACTCGGCCTTTCCTGAGCCTCTCTTGCGGGCGAACGCGCCCGCAATCGCACGCCTTCTTGACCCAGCCACAGGGCTGGAACCTGTGATGCTCAGCAGTGCATTTGACGCGGCTGGCGTTCGCGCGCGGATCAATGTTCTTGGCGGGCCTGACGGTGGACCTGTCGTGGTCCCAAGTGACCCTGCTGCACCTCTCGTATCGCTTCGTGCGGAGCTGGCCAACGTACAACATCTGGACCTTGCCCCCGCCGGCTGGGAATCACGCCTGTACGATATTCTCGATATCTCTCTCCGCACGGCCGGTGCCCTTCCCGTTCTAGAGAGCATTGTGTCTACAGACATTATCTACCCGCCAACCTTAGACAGCCCCCCAAACTCCCCAGAGGTCCAGTTCCTGGCATTTGTTAGCGTACTAAACATGCCGCATGCGTGCGCCCCCCCACTCGCTGTAGCGCTCATTGACGCCTACCTTCCCTACCTCTTCACTCAACGATCACCCTTCGTTCCCCTCGCCGCCATGCCCGCCCCGACGCAGACCATGTTGTCCTCCACAACACCGGCACATAACCCACCACCTCTACCCTTTGCGAGCCATGCGCTGCATCACCTCCTTCGCGGCGCGTTGCTCGCGGCTGACGCTTACACGTCTGAAGAGGGCGGGTTCGCCGACTATCTCGCGAACCACCTATCCGACGAGTTTGCATGCCAGCGCGCGCGGCCAGCGTTCACGAGCCCACGCCAGAAGCGGTCCAGAGTTGGCGCGCTCGGAGTCGTGGACGCGCTCTGCCCAGAGCAGAAGGAGCTGATCTGTGAGCTCATATCGCTCTTCGAGGGTGATGAGGAGATCCGCTCAAGGTGGCCCAACCTCACGCCGATGAGCACAATGGGCCCAGCGACAGGGCCAGCGTCTTAGAAAATATTCCACAATGCACATAGATTTCTTAGTTGTCACTTGCGCAACGTTCTCCCGAGACCTCCCCAGTATAACACGCCGTGTCCGGAGGGCTCGCACTTCGCTGTTCAAATGCGAGCACCGCATACATAGCGCACATACTAATCGATCACCTACTCGGGGGGAGGCGTGAGGTCACTCTCCCCGGACTGCGACTTCATCTCGACATCGCCAACCGGCTCAACCTCCGGCGCAGGTGATATGGTCGAGCTCGAGGCATGCGTAGGCGAGGCAGTTTTGATTGGCGACGGCGGCGCCTCCGGCTGTCGAGTCACCTCTGGAGCCGTCACGTCCGGGGTGACAGAAGAGGCATCGGGCCTCTCTGTGGTCGCAGGCTCGACAGGGCGCGCTGGCGACCCGTTCTCCTTGGGGCTAGGCTTGGACGACGGCCTTTCATCATCGCTATCCTTCTCCACGGCGTCCGCGCCTTCGTCTTTCTCGCCGTCCGATTCCTCGGCGGCATCGGCGGCAGCGCGCTTCGCGGCCACCTTGGTCTCGTTTTCGCGGATAGCTGCGACAAGCTTGTGCAGATTGTACTCCATTCCGAGAGAGGCGACGAAGCGTGGGTGCGTGCGGCGCGCCTGGCGCAACGCAAGCCAATTGATAGTGCGCTTTCGCTGCGGTCAGCGCCGTCGGTTGCACAGCTCACCTCGGCCAGCTCGGCAGGCGGCTCTCGCCCCATCGCACGGTCGTCCTCCTCCTCAGCCTCGATCTCGCTCAGCTGCTCCTCGAGCGTGAAAACACTCTCGGTGCGCACTGGATCGCCCAGGAAGTCGCTCATGTCGGTGTATTTCGCGGCATTAATGCGGGAAAGAGGCTGCGTGCCCATAGAGTGCATCCAGCGGCGCATGGGCCCGCAATGCCGCTTCCACTTGGAAGCCGCATCCTGCGCAAGCTCCGGGGATGCCGGGGTGAGATCCCACTCCGACTCCAGGCATCCGTCGTTCTTCCATCCAGCCTGGCGTCAGCGAATGGCTCTTGGAACGAGTTACTCACGTATCGGCGCTCCCTGTTCATCAGTTCGGCGACAACACGATCCACATCGACGCCGTCCGGCATTTGGTTGAGCTCCTGTCTTATCAAGCGGGCGGTGTTGTTGACCCAGTCCTGGTTGCTGCCCTCGAGGACGAACGTCTTGGGCATCCCGCCAGTGACGGTCTGCTTCTTCGCGCTCTCCTTTGTGAGACTAAGAAGGAACTGGAACAGAATGAAGAACTGGATGAGAATCTGGCGGCGGAACGCGGGGTCTGCCACTTCGTAATCGAGCAGACTGCGGCTCGTGAGGTAACGAGGATATGCGAATGCCTCAGTATGTCCTCGCTTGCGCGCAGCGGCTGCACGCTCCGGGTTACGGCCACGGAGAACACGCTCTTTGCGAGTAGCCTCAAACATGCGTCCCAGGACGAAATCGGACTTTGTTCGGAAGTCATCGAAGGGCGTACGGTCGTCAACGGCGGGCCCATCGAGGCTGGGTGGGTTGGCGAAGTACTGCTGGAGGGACCAAAGAGAGGCGTAGAAGTCGGGCTGGGCAGGAGAGTCCGACTTGACGGTCTTGTCTGCCATTTCGATATCGCCATCGGCGGCCTTGACAGGAGAGGCGGGCTCCTTAACCTCTTCTCCTTTCCCCTCCCAGTTTGTGGTGAGCCGCGCGTACTCGCCGCGGAGGTTGATCGCGCTCTTGTCTGCAACGTTGATGGCGCGGCTCGCAAACAGCTGCACTCGACCGCGCAGGTCCAAGTCGCCCGGCGAGGTGCTCAGCATGCGCAAGAAGCTGTTGATCAAGCGCAGCATGCTGAGCTGCTTGCCCTTGGCGACGGGCATGTCCTGTGTGAAGCGTGGAGACCGGGACACAACGTAGTCGAACAGCGCGTGCCACGTAGAGGCGAGGAGGAGTTCTGGGTACTCTTCCAAAAGAGGGATGAAGAGCGCGCCAGTCTCAAGTGCGGGTGCGGGGTTCGCGGCGTACACCACCTCCATCAGGGTGAGGACAATGTCGAGACGGTCTTGAAGTGCGGTCTGGAAGCGCGCCTTGGATGCATCGGATGCAGACGCCTCCGGCTCAGCAAGCTGAGGTTAGCACTGTAGCGGGACGGATGGGCGAGGTGGGAGAGGGTGACGAGATTGGGAAGCGTCGCATCACTCACTTCGCGGTTCATCACCGGGCGCACGGCCAAATCGCGCGCCACCATCTCAAGCGTATAGCGCAGCACGTCCGCGCGCTTGCCTGTGGACGGCTCCGCCGTCCCCGTAGCCGCCCAGAGCTTGGTGACCTGCGCTCGCAACTGCTCAGTGTCGAGCGGAGGCAGCGCGCGAGAGCCTGTGTGCTTCGCCAGCGCGGGCTCACGCGCTGTCCACGAAGCGGCCGCAAAAGCGTGCAGCGAGCCGCTGAGGGCAGTGTAGAGGGGTGTGCCCATCGCGAATGGGTGTCTCGGTCGGAAGTGACTGTGAAGACAATGATGCTAACGAGCGACGCGAGAGTCGAATGTTGGGTGGACCACTTCACTCATATCAGGCACGGGTGATGCTCAACATTTGATCCCGCTATTGTTTGATTTCGCCACTCAACATTCCATGTTCCACTGTCTTCGGTCTTCGTTGAATTCAACTCTTCCATCATCGCCTACATGTCTGCCCGCGACGAACCGCCACACCGCCGCCCACGCTCGCGCTCGCCCGTGCGCAGGGTGGAGCGGTATGACCGCGACGACGTGCCGCGCGGCGAGCCGCGCCGAGAGCGGGACTACGACCGCGACCGCGACCGCAGTAGGGAGTATCGAGACCGCGACCGCGGCGAGCCGCGTGATCCGCGGGACGGCGATGTCGAGCGGGGCGGGCGTGGCGGAGGGCGTGGAGGTCGTGGCGGTTACTCTGGCAGATATGACGACCGCGATCGCGGGCGGTACGAGGACCGGGATGACTTCCGCGGCGGAAGAGGGGGCCGCTACGACGACCGCGATCGGGGAGGCAGGGCCGGACGCGATAGAGAGTGGGACCGCGACAGGCCGCTGGACCGGCGGGCGATTGAGGAGGGCCGTCGACGGCGTGAAGAGGAGCGCGCACGTGGCGTCGTGTTTACTGCGGACGGGCAGAAGATCGAGCCGAAGGGTGAGTCCCGCGATGCAGACTTGGGAAGCAAGGCAGGAGACATCGCTAATAGCAGCCGAGGTGCCGGAAGAGGAAGCGCCGGCAGATGACGCTGAAGTCGATGAGGAGACCCGTGCATTGCAAGCTATGATGGGCTTCGGTGGTTTCGGAACGACCAAGGTGAGCACCCCGGGTGTGTCTTGCTGACGGCAGGGCGTGGAGGTCGAGGGCAACGACGTGGGCACAGCCAAGGTCAACAAGAAGCGGACGTGGCGCCAGTACATGAACCGTCGCGGCGGCTTCAACCGTGCGCTCGACAGCATGAAGTAGACGTTGGAGATGGGCTCCGACTCCCTCGACGATGTACGTCGTAGAGTTGTCAGTTCTGATCGGATGAAAACTTGGGAACGAACACGGACACTCTGAATTCCATGGTGATGCTATTTATGAGTTGTGATTGTACAATGCAAGGGTCTTGCCTCTTCTATGTCTATGCCTTAGGGGGCTGCGGCTTGGCCTTGACGGCCTGGCGCATCGCCTGCAGCGCACGGCCAGGGCGGCGCATGGCGGCGGCCAATCCCATGATGCAGGTGAGCACGACGACGGACCCAGCCTGGTGCGCGGCAGCCAGGGGAATGGGGACAAGGTAGATGAGCGTGGAGATACCCAGGCCGACCTGAGCCATGGCGGCAGCGGCAGTCCACGCGCTCCAGCGCTGCGCTGCGCGGGGAAGGGCGAAAGCGCCGAGGCGCAGACTTGGGCGGCGCGCAATCAGGTGCTGGGCAACGAGGAAGGTGGCGGTGGTCACGGCGAGAACGCGGTGGTCGAACTGCACAGTAACGGGGTTCTCGAGCATGTTGCGCCAGACAATGTCCTTGAGCTCCGGGTCTTTGGAGTAGCGCGGGTCGAGGAGCTCGTCCTTGGGCGGGTGGAAGCCCTCACCCATGTACGGGAACTCGTTGTAGATCAGGCCGGCGTCAAGGCCAGCAACGAAAGCACCCGAGATGGCGGTAAGGAAGACCATGGCGCCCAGAAGACCAGTGAGGCCGCGGAAACGCTTGACAGCGGGCGAGTTGAGCGCGGCCGCGAGTTTGTCGACGGCAGCTGCGCCTGCGGGACCGGACTTGACCTGCTGAGCGAGGACCTGGTCACGGCGCAGGCCGAGAGCAGTGTAGAACATGCCCATGTAAAGAAGCAGAGCAGCGCCAAAGTGCGCGGCAAGACGGTACTGCGAAACGCGGGGGACCTCGTTGTTGGTGACGATCTCCTCCTTCAGTCCGGAGGCGACCATCAGCCAACCGATCAGGCCCTGGACACCAATACCGGCGCCGAGAGCCAACAGCCTGGCGGGGAGGCCGCGAGGAAGCTTGTAGCGCGTGCAGTAGTACGCGGCAGGAACGATGAAAAGGACACCAAGGGCACGGCCGGCGATGCGGTGCGCCCACTCCATGTAGAAGATGAACTTGAACTCGGCGCGAGTGATGTTCGCGTTCATACTATTGTCAGCGGGTCGGGGCGACGAGACAAAGCCGCTTGAAGGACAGAGCTTGGGACTCACATAATACCCTCCGGCGACATGCGGTACTTCTCCCACTCGACATCCCACTCGGCGTCGGTAATGGGCGGCCGGATACCAGTGATAGGGTTCCACTCAGTGATCGAGAGACCAGACTCTGTGAGGCGTGTAAGACCGCCAATGACGATGATGCCGAAGACGAGGGCGGAGCAGCCGAGGAGCCAGAACGGCATGGAGCGGGGGATGACCCTCACGTCTTCGGGTGCGGGGGCGTCGGACGACGCGGCAGAAGAGGTCGAGTATGAGGCGTAGCGAGACGGGGTGAAGAACGAGAAGGAGCGGCCGTAGGGGAGGTACGACTGGGCGAAGAAGCCTGCCCTTGGCGGCGCCGCGAACGAGGCTTTGAGGCCCAGCGCCGTCGCTGTGGCCGGGAAAATTGGGCGTGCGCGCGCCGTGCTGGTGCTCAGCAGGCGCAGAGGGGACGCCTGGCGCGCGGGTGCTCGGACAGAGCACCTCGCTGCCGCGAAGGCCGCTGGGAGGAGCGGCATCGTCGGTGGGGTAAAGAGTGTGATGTGGTTGGCCTGACACGGCGCCGAGCTTGGACTTTATTGTTCTGCAGGGTCGCCGAGGTCCGGAGTGGGAACGATGCGGACAGCTGCGGAAATCTCCGCCCTCCTCATTCACACGTTATTTACCACGTGGAATCTACTCGTATCAGTTGGACATTGAGATGTTGAGGTCGCCAGGTCGAGATTGCGATATTGTGACAGAGAACACCAGTGACATAAAAGCGGCCATGGACATCAGGCAAGCCACAGTGAGTTAGGCAAGAGATAGTTTGTGCTTACTCAGATCGATGACCTGCTGGGCATGCAGAATGCCAACCTGCTCAACTTGCCCGAGAACTACACGTTCAAGTACTGTGAGTAGCGCGGCATCAAGGCGGCAGCAGCTCGTCGGCATGAACGTCTTCCGACTTGGACGGCAGCGGAGACCGCTAAATCTTGCTGCGAGCTGGTTGCTGCGCCCATCCTTGCTCCCAACGCCCACACCTTCCCCCTGCACCCGCTGACTCCAGACCTCTACCACGCCCTCACTTGGCCCGAGCTCTCTTATGTCGCTGTCGACCCGGCCGGCCGCATCGTCGGCTACATTCTCGCCAAGATGGCAGAAGAGCCGTCGTCCGAGGCGAGCGGGCACGTGACGTCCATCTCAGTGCTGCGGCCGTATCGCCGTCTCGGGCTGGCGAACAGGCTGATGAAGCAATCGCGTGAGTGGTGGCACGTGCGAGGCGGCCTACATGTCGGCTGGCGAAATGGGAGAAGCGAATTGGGTGGGCGGAGGGCATGCCGTCCCCGGCGAGCACCGGGCTCGGTTCGCTGGAGCGGTTCCGGGAGGAGAAGCTCTCCGCAGATCGCAGAGGTTACGGGCGTCGTTTGTCACCCGTTTCCATTGTACCCGCGCAGGCCGCCACACTACGCTTGATTACGCTCCACTTGCGCTTTTCTGACCCACAGAACAGGCCATGGTCGCACACTACAACGCAGCGTACATCACGCTACACGTGCGCAAGTCGAATCGCGCCGCCATCTCGCTCTACCGCGACGCCCTTGGCTTCGAAGTCCACGCGATGGAGAAGGGCTACTGTGAGTACAGGCGCGCGGCTGGCGCCAGCCGCTATGCGATATGCCGGCGTTATTGCCCCGAGAAGAGCCCTGACGCCAGACGCCGACGGCGAGGACGCGTACGGCATGCGCTTCGTGTTCAAGCCCAAGGACGAGGCCGCGTAATGCTATACCCTGCATGTATTCTTATCTCCCCCACACTACGCTCTATGCACTCCGCACACCCGACTGGTCGCGCCACTCCTCGAAGAAGCGGAGCATCGCGGGTGTAATGCGCCTCCTGACGGTACGCGCTGAGTGAAGGAGGTGCGCCTTCTTGACAAAGGGCGCGTCGAGGTCTTCGTTCATCGCTGCCAGCGCTGCGTCCTGGCAGATGGAGGCTACTTCTGCGCCAGAGCAGCCCTCGGTCTGGTGTCAGATGCCGTGGAACCTTGTGACTTACAATGCGAGCGAGCTCGTCGAGGTCCACGCCCGGCTCGACGGCCATGCTGCGGAAGCGGAGGGCGAAGATGTCCCGCCGGGTCTGGGCATCTGGTGCCCCAACGTACAGGATACGGTCGAGGCGTCCGGGACGGGTGAGTGCCGGATCCAACACATCAGGCCGGTTCGTCGCGGCCACAACCGTGACGCCCGAGAGTGCCTCGACGCCGTCCATCTCGTTCAGGAGGGAAGTGAGGACGCCGCCGTGCACTCCGTCTGCGCCATCGCGATTGGCGCCCAACGCATCGATCTCGTCAAAGAATATAATGCTAGGGGCGGCCGCGCGCGCCTTCCGGAAAATTTCGCGGACGGCGCGCTCGCTCTCGCCGACGTATTTATTGAGCAACTCGGGCCCCTTGACAGCCAGGAAGTTGAGCCCACTCTCCGTCGCCAGCGCCTTCGCCGTCATCGTCTTGCTGCATCCTGGCGGGCCGTACAGGAGCACGCCCTTGGGCGCCTCCACCCCCAAGCGAGTGAAAGTCGCGGCGTGAGTCAGAGGCCACTCGACACACTCTCGCAACTTGGCCTTGACCTCGTCCTGGCCCCCGATGTCTGACCACCTCACGGTGGGCGTTTCAACAAACACCTCGCGCATCGCGCTCGGCCGAATGTTGGGGAGGGTAGCGAGCATATCGGCGTGCGTGAGCTCGGGCTCGCCAGCAGGAGAGGCATGCCACCGTGTGATCGCCGCACTAGCGGCTTCGCGAACGAGCGAAGTCAGGTCGGCGCCAACGTATCCGTGCGTCTTGGCGGCTATCGCGCCCACCTCATCTGATGTGATTGTGTGAGGCATCTTGGCGAGCAGGATTTCAAGAATGTGCTTTCGTCCAACAGCGTCCGGAATGCCGATCTCGATCTCACGATCGAATCGCCCCGGTCGCCGCAGTGCTGGGTCGATAGCGTTGGGCCGGTTGGTAGCGGCAACCACGATGACCTTCTCTCCCGCATCGGCCGTCATCCCGTCCATGAGAGTGAGGAGCATGGCGACCACGCGGCGCTCGACCTCACCGCCCTCACCACCATCGCGACGTGGACAAAGCGCGTCGACCTCGTCCAGGACGATGATGCAAGGGGAGCGGCGGCGCGCCTCGTCGAAGACGCCTCGAAGGCGCTCTTCCGTTTCACCATGGAACGCAGAAGAGAGCTCCGGGCCGTTCACTACGATACAGCTGCACCCGGGAGTGGAGGACGCAATGGCGCGCGCGAGTGCAGTCTTTCCCGTACCCGGGGGACCGTGGAGCAAAAGTCCGCGCGGCGGGGCCAGTCCAAAGCGCGTGAAAAGCTCAGGCTGTTGCAGAGGCAGGTCGAGAAGTGCGCGGACGGCCTTGATCTGCGCGTCCAAGCCACCCAGTAGTCGATAAGCCGACTCGGACTGTTCGGCTGGAGTGAAGATGTTGATGTAAGAAGGAAGGGAGGTTGTCGTCTGATGTCAGCTATGCCATGCCATTTATGAGCTCACAGGTGCTGATGACGGCTTCCCCGCGGCCTTGTTAGTCCCCGTCTCCTTGCTGTCTTCCTCAAAGGCTACTTGCGTACGCCATTCGGCTTCATACACAACAGGCGCGTCCGCGAGCGAAAGCGCGCCGAGATCATTAGCGATCGCGTCAGGGCCAATCTTTGCGGCGACCTTGGTCGACACCTCGATGTTTGTGACTTTGTACGTAGGGTCGTCCTCGCCGATGGCGACTTTGAGACCCGTCGCCACGTACTTGGCGGCCGCGAGTGCCTCCTTCACCGCCGCACGCTCCCACTCGGTCTCACGCTTCTTGCCATCCCCTTCCACCTTCTTCGGACCGATGTATTTGACAGTCACGGTCTTGGCGATACCCTTGCACGCGGCAAGGGGAAAGCGGAAGACATCGACATCTGAGGCGCCGAGATTCGCGAGCTGGGCGTGGGCGAGCGCGAGGGCTGCTGTCAGCTACCACCTTCCCATCTGAGCTCACTGTCTTCATCCAAGCCAACGCGTGGCCACACTTGTCCCACCACCCATCCTAAGCTGCTCGATTTCTTGGCTTTGACGAGCACCCACTGCCCGGCAGCGAGTTTGGTCGCGCGTAAGACATCAGGGCCGAGATAGATGCGTCGTGAACGGCGCTGGTTGAGTGCGTCCGAGCTTCCAGCCTCTACCTCGAGGGCAATTGCGGTGAGAGAGGCCACGGGCTCGGGCATGTTGAATGCTGTCGCAGGTGTTGGGCCCGAAAGACGGAGTGAGGTGAGTTGACGAGGGATGAGGTGGTGGAAATGAGGGCGGGAGCAAATTGAGGTGAGGAGGGTGCCTTAGTTAGGCCCCGCAAAGTGGTTGTGAGATAAGGGATTTGCCACCCGATGGCGACGGGTTCAGATGGATCAAGTCGAGTCATCTTGAATGAGCCCCCTCTGTACGCTTCGCCCCGTCCACCTTCCCTCGCTCGTGGTGCTGGCAGCTGGCGTCTCTCTGAGCGTGTTGCTCTCCTCGATCTCTTTCACAACATCTTGAATTCAGTCTTTCAGTCTTTCAGTCTTTCTCTTTCTCTTTCTCTCTCTCTCTCTCATCTCTCTCTCATCTCTCAACGTCTTCATCTTCACATCTCTTCCTCATCCTCCCTCTTCTTCCAGGCTGTATCTACCTCGTCCCCATCCCCCATCCCCCATCCCCCATCCCCGTTACACTCCCCGTTCCACCCATTCACCTCGCCTCCGCATCTCCCCGTCCCACCATCACCCTCCGCCATTCATAGGCATAGCGATGTCGGCCCCAGTTGCCGACCCCACTGATCTCGCCACCCCTCCGCCACAAGGTACTCTTTCCCTCCCCAGCAGCAACGGGCGCACCCGCTCCCGTGACGAGTACGACGCAGACAGCGACAGCGAACCCGCTTCGTCACCTCACCCACCAAAGATGCCTCGCACAGACCAGGAAGACGCAGAGGAGGAGGAAGGTGGATTCGTTGCGCTGTCCTCCACGCTAACACCAGTTTCCGCGCCCTCCTCGGACCCAACCATCCTCCGCCTCATCGAGGAGCTCGAGTGCGGAATGTGTGCCGGCCTCTATATTGATGTGAGTTTCAATCTACCCTCCAGGCCATGCTCGGCGGAGCTAACCCCCAGCCCGTTGCACTCAACGGTTGTGGCCACACTTTCTGTGGCAGCTGTGTCACCCAGTGGATTGCAGTATGTACACTGCATCCCTCCAGTGAAACTCACCCCCAGTCCATCCCTCGATTCCCTCTCGCTCTTCTCCCTGGCGACCCTGTGCCCAACCCCATCGCGTGCCCCCAGTGTCGCCACGCCCCCATCCAGACAGCCACGCCGTCACGCATGGCCAAGACAATGAGCGACCTCCTTTTGCAGGTGCACCCGGGTGTCGCTCGTCCCGCGAACGAGATCGTGCAGGCCAGAGCACTGTACAATCCTAGCGGGTCGAAAAGCGTTCTCAAGGTGAGCTCCATAGCGCGATATACGCTGATACAAGTTCCCAACGCCGCCAGCGGCTCCACGCATGCAAGAGCGGGACTACTGGCGCCCGTGCCGCTGGTGTTACAGCGCGGACAGAGGCTGGAAGTGTCCAGTACCGGTAAGTCTATCATTCGGCGACTTGCAGCTCACATCAGGTTGCCCGTTTCGAGGTTCCGGATGAGCGGCCACTTTGCGTGCGTGCCGACGGGGTGCCTCCGGAGGGTCACCGTCTCTGCGCTGGATGGTGAGATACACGTTATAAGATCATTGCTAACAATAGCGAGCGTCTAAGTCCTGCCCACGCACCCACCAGCGCGTCCTGTGGTCTTTGCGGGGAAGGCTATTGTGGTGACATTGTAAGCTTCAACGCCCTTACACGAGCTGACTGAAGCAAACCAACTGCGACTGCGGTCCCGTTTCGGCCTCGAAGCCGTCTGTTCAGTACAATGCGTTGTCGGCTATGCTCGAGGACCTCCCGAGCGACATGCTCCTGATGGCGTTCAAGGACAACTGGACCGAGATGTACAACCTGGGCGTGTATATTGCTGCCAACCCCGAGGGCAACAGCACCCCTAACATCTACAAGGCTATCATTGACTGGCTGCGCTCCCCTGAGGGTATCGACTCGGGCGGCGTGCTTGGCCTCATGACGCGGGCCGACATTGGAATCCGTTTGCGCCAGGGCGCCGCCGACGAGATGCAGCAGTGCGTCATGCCAGTCGAGGCAGGCGCAGCCGAGGAGAACATTTGCAGCAATTGTGCGGACGAGCTGCTCTGCGTGAGTTACTGAGAGTTGTATTTTAGCTCACGCCAGTCGGGAATCTTTGAGTGGTGGATGCGTCAGCTGCAGAAGCCCGAAGTGGCAGAAAAGATGCCAGCAAACATCAAAGGTCGCCCCAACTGCAAGTTTGGTCGCAAGTGTGCGCGCCAGGACGTGGACGCTCACTCCAAGAAGTGTGAGTTATTACACGTTTAGGTCGTGCCATTCTGACAGTAGACAACCACATATGCGAGGCCCTGCCCGCGGAGGAGGCCGACAAACTTCATCAGGACGACACGATGCCTGCTGGAGCTGTGGGCGGCCCGAACGACCCCGCCCCGAGTCGAAGGCATCGGCGACACCGAGCTGAGGCGGATACCGACAGTGAAGGTGACGAAAGCGACGGTGAGACGGACACCGATGACGAAGGCG
This sequence comes from Cutaneotrichosporon oleaginosum, assembly GCF_008065305.1. Classification (NCBI taxonomy): domain Eukaryota; kingdom Fungi; phylum Basidiomycota; class Tremellomycetes; order Trichosporonales; family Trichosporonaceae; genus Cutaneotrichosporon; species Cutaneotrichosporon oleaginosum. The sequence continues at coordinate 143,417 of NW_027072174.1, read as the reverse complement.
ACCAGAAGCCCAATTCTGCCGACGCTGGGGTGCAGTGGGAGGCTGTGCCGACCGGTACCATCTTGCGCGTTGAGGCGCCGCCCATTCACGCTGCTTGGAAGGCGGAGACGCCCACCACCGCGACCTGGACCTCATCCACCACGGCTACCGCTCCAGCTACCGTGGCCACGCCATCGCAGCCCGCGGTCGCAATAGCGCACCTGATCCATGAGGTCAATACAGCGCCATCCTCATCCAACTCTAGACTTCTGTCGCCCAATGGCCAGCATGGCCAAGTCACCTCGGCCAGAATCTCGAGTTCCGCTCCGTCACCGCTAAATGTCCCGCCGTCAACCGTGGCGCCCCACCTCGTCTTCAACGAAGTGCGGCGCACCCAGACACCTCCGCTTGGTTTGTCGCAGCTGCCGAACGGCATTGGTTTTAACGCTGAGGCGGGGTCGTCGGAGCTTCCCAAACTCGTTATGCCTGCGCCCAAGTCATCGCCAACGCGGTTTACGTTTGACGCCATGATGGCGGGAGATGGTATTGGGGCTGTGGGCGGAAGCAGAGGCCAAGGGTCGTCGATGGACATTGACTAGGAAGGGTGTGTTGGAGAGTGGTGCGAGTGGGAGAGTGTGTGGCGTTATGCCTTGCAAAGCACCCTGGGCGTTGGCGTTGATGGGGATGGGACTGGTTAGTCACCGGTGATGACCCGCTGGCCGCTACAAGCTCGTCTCGGTTTGACCTTTGTAGTAATCTGTGTAATAATTGGTAAGGATTGCATGTAAATAGTACGTGAGTGTGTGGGGTCTGTGAGCTGCCGAGGCGACACGGGGATGAGGCGGATGCTGTTGGTGTAAGCGGGGTTTGTGAGGGATAAGATCAGAAGCCTTGTCGATTATATTGTCGATCAAATACTGTATATAAGCCTACTGTAGCGCTGGCTTGACAGAACACTCGGTGCCAAGTAACCAACCAACCCTTGTGGAGTTGTAGTTTGCGATTGCGAGAGCTGCATTCGAGATATTCCAAGTGCACCATGAGTCCAGCCAATTGGAAGCCTGGGGATGGAGGGTGAGGAGCGGGGGAGGTGTCAAAGTGAACACCGACGTTTTGGATTGTCCTGTCCTGTACAGTTACGTTACGTCCTGTCGTCCCCCCTGCCGCCGGCCCACCCACTCGGCCCGCCCTGCGTACCTGGTGGCCTGCCTGGTGGCTCGTTGCTCGTGCAGGTACTGTAGCTAGCTGCTTGGCGATACCTTTGCCCTGCTTGGTCGCCGTTGTCTACTGTAGTGTGCATCCAACTAGGCAGAGGGGTTCAGTCTGAGGGATGAGGGACAAGTGGGGGGGATCATGTGAGCTGTTCCCTCTCATGTCTCATCGTCTACCGAGCTACCGATCTACCGAGCTACCGAGTTGGCCTTGCGCACACTACTTTTTTCTAACTCGTACAATATAGTAGAGCCGGTGGGGAGTTGATGAGAGGAGGTCAGGCACTCAGGCGGAGAGGTGGAGAGGGGGATGTTTGCGCCGCCGTGCCCAAATGGGGTGATGGATTATTATATCTGAGTTGCACGGGTATCCGCACACTTGTAATGATCCGCAATTACTCCGGCACGGTTCTGTTTGGTAATTAGGATTAGTTCTAATCACTGATTGTAATGAGATAGATATCGCTGAAATAGGCACGCCACTCTAAGGCCCTCCTCCCTCTCTGGCAGCTGACCCTTTGCCCTGCTTCTCCTTGACCCAGGCTGCACATCCTGAACCCTCGTCTCCCTCTCATCCAGTGCCACACTCGTCTCTCCTCCTCCTCCTCGATCACCACTGCTCTCTTCATCCTCATCACCATCCTCATCCTCATCCTCCTCATCCTCCTCATCCTCCTCCCCATCCTCCAGCCTCTCCTCCATCTCCACATCTGGTGGCCGTCCTCCACAATCCACACACTCATCCCTCCCACACCCCTCCCCCCGCAACGCCTCCTCCCTCCCCCTCCTCGCACCATCCATCCCCAATCCGGCCTTTCACATCCGCCTTAACCGCTATTACTTTCCCCCCCCGTCTTTCCGCCCCACCAGCCCCCGCATCGCCCGCATCGCCCGCTCACCCCTCTCCCCTTTTCCAACTGACTGCATCCCCCACCTCACCATGTCTGCGCCAGCAGGCGTCCCCATCGCCGCAGCACCCATTGACTCCGGCGCTGCTGTACCCGGTGGTGGTGCCGCCCCTCCAAATGCCGTTCGCCCTCCACCACCAGTATCCACAGGCAGCGACAAGAAGCGTAAGGCGCCCCCCTCCAGCGCTGGTCAGCCAGCACGCAAGGATAGGCCAGGCTCGTTGACAGAGGAGGACAGCAGTGCTGCGGCCGCAGCGGCCGCCAGTCTCGCCGCTTCCAATGCCCAGAGCGCTACCAACTCTGGAACAGCGACACCGGCCACCGCCGCCAATGCCGCGGGCGCAGGCGCACCAGCCCAGGCTTCTGGACGCCCACGCGAAGCCAAGCGCACGCGCGTACACTTCTCATGTGTCGAGTGCCATCGCCGCAAGCAAAAGTGCGACCGCAAAGAGCCGTGCTCGCAATGCGTGGCTCGCCGCGTACCGCATCTCTGTCGCCCCTTCCTTAACGGAGTCGAGGACCCTAACGCGTACGTCTCAGCTGGCGCTTGGGCCGACCCACCCCATCCCCGCCCCCCCGCTCCGCCCCCATGGGCAAGCGCACGAGATGGGGAATGCGCACGGGTGCCAGGCTGGAGAATGCATTGCTGACATTTCACAGCAACTCTGATGTGCATGCACGCCTCACGACCATCGAGGGCATGCTCGCGCGGTTAACACAGGTGATCCCACAGGCGATTGCATCGCGCGGGTTCAGCGACGGCTCGAGCCCAGACGTCTCCAGTCTCCCTGTGGGCGAGGATGTCTTCCACCCTCAAAGCGCACCACAACCAGAGCCTCCACGACAAGCCTACGCTCATAAACCTCCACCGTCGGGCCTCTTCCCCGCCAGCCTGTCTACCAGCACACCTGTTGGAAGAAGCGGGTACGGATGGGGTCTGCGCGAGGGCCGCATGATCAACCTCACCGTAGAGGACAATGCCGAGCTGCGCGATGTGCTTCTCACCCTGCGCGAGTCTGGTATCACCAAGAACCACCTCGAGTGGCTCATTGCGGGCGTTCCTGGTCGCCGTATGGCCGACGCCCTCGTCGAGATGTACTTTCGGTGAGCTCCGCCATAACCCGCAACACACACTGACAGCAGGGACATTGAGTAAGTGGCGCAAACACGGCCTGTGCGGACGACGACGTCCCATGTCGCGCGATGCTACTTTGGTAGCGAGCGACGGCGAGCTAACCCCACAGCTGGACCCGGTACAAAATCAACCGGCCAACCTTCGAGCGCAGGTATCAGGCGTTCTTCGATTCGATCGGACGCAGCCCCACCAACCCCAAGATTGACGCAGACACAATCAAATGGATTCCACTCATGTTCATTGTCGTGCGTTGTGTGTCGTGTGACGGCGCTGACCGAAGCTTGCGATTGCCGCCCTGTCCGCGAGCTCGGACGTGATGCCAGGTGACGAGCAGCAGGCCTGGTCAAGAAGATTTTACGGTTCTGCGCGCAGTGGCCTCGAATACGCAAAGGCCCTGCAGCGCGACAACCTCGATGTCCTCTTTGCGGGCTTGCTCGCGTCGCGCTACATGTCAGTGTTCGCTTCCAAGGCTGTCAGCTGACGTGTGTAGGCTTCTGACGCGCCGCCCAGCCGAAGGCTCAACCCCCCTGACCACCGCTTTCCAGCTCGGTCTCTACCGCGACGGCACTGTGCTGAACCTGTCGGACAAGCGCGAGGTGGAGATCCGCCGCCGCGCCTGGGCGATGCTGTACCATCTTGATCGGACGATCTCGCTGCTCGTCGGCCGTCCCGCTTCGATCTCTGATGCGCACACGGACGCGCGCCCGCCCGCCAACCTCGACGACGAGGAGATTGAGAACCCAGACTTTGACCCGGCTGGGCATCCGATGACAAAGCCCACAGTGTACACATATGTGATTGTGCGGTGAGTACCGTCATCTGCCGAGCGCACGGAGACGCCTGTGCGCTGTGCCTGCTGGCGCGCTGTCCTTCAGGCTCGGCATGCACATCCTGCGATCCGATCTGTTCCCGGTAAAGCCGCAAAGCCAACGCTGACACCACAGACACAAGCTCGCCGAGATTATGGGCCGGATAGCATACCACACCTTCACGATCCAGCTGCCCGATTACCAGACGGTCCTGGCGCTCGACAAGGAATTGCTCGCCTGGCGCGATGGGTTGCCGCCCTTCCTCGCGATGAACAACCCAGACACGAGCTTTGACCAGACGCACCCTTATCTCTTCGTGCAGCGCCATCTCCTCGCTTGCGAGTGGTACTATACGCGCATCACACTCAACCGCCCCTACCTGCTCCGGCGAAAGCCGCAGGACGGGCGCTACGAGTATTCGCGCAACGCTGCCATTGAGTCGGCAACAGCTGATCTTCTGAGTCGCCGCGCCTTCATTATGGAGAAGGGCGAGCTTATCATCAACTCGGGCGGTTACCGAGTGCTCAACTCGTACATGGTCCTCGGTGTCACCATCAAGCGTGAGTGTGACGCTTCGAACAGCGCTGACTCCAGTCGACCCCGAGTCTCCTCAGGCGGACGAATTGCGGCATCTGCTCAACGTCGTCTCCGGAAGAGCTCGCGACGAGCAGGGGCGCATGTCGGAGCCGATCGTCAAGGAGGAGCTGGCAATCGTCGAGTTCCTCACCGCCAAGAACCCGAGCAAGGCACAGACGATGGCCGCGAACGGAGGACAAAACGGAGCGGCGCGAGCCGAGCCAAACGACGAGAATACGCCCGTGGATCTGCTTCTCGGACTCGCGAAGACGAACTCGGGCCGCCGCGCCGCCGAGGAAGAGAAACGCCAGCTGCGCCTCCAGCAGGCGCGCGAGCAAGAGGAGCAGCGGCAAGCGCGCAGGCGCGTGATGCAGCAGGCGAACGGAAGCGGCGTGCCGAACCCGTGGAACTACGTGCCGCCCCAGATGCCTGGACTGGACGTGCACCAGCCCTTCGGTGCGCGCCCGCGGCCGCAGCAGCTCGGCGGCCTCCCGCGCCCGCTCCAACCGCCAAAGCGCGACGAGGAGAACAAGCTCAACGCAACGTGGTCGCCTGAAAACCCGTTCAACTTCACCGACCGCTCGTCGCCGAGCTTCAGCGCCAACGCGAACAACATGATACAGGGCTTCCAGAACCAGGTCAACCTCTCGCCATACCAGGAGATGGGCATCCTCCCCGGTTCCGGCCTGAGCCCAAGCGAACAGCTCGCACTGCAGGGCGCCGGCACCGCAGCCACCGCGAACGCGAACGCGGCCGCCGCCGCCGCTGCCGCCGAGAGTAATGGCCACGCTCTAAATTTCTCAGGGACGGGCCAGGAGTTCGGCAGCGCGGTGGACAACTTTGACTTCTCGGCGTTCGGGGGACCGCAGAGCGGCATGGAGATGGCGTTCAACCCGTTCGCTATCCAGCAGACGGGCGATGAGGGGTGAGTCGAGTGTTGGGGCGCAAGGCGCAGCGTGGGGCGGTGGAGCGGAAACGTCGCGGGCCGGCGGGCCGTAGAGGCACGCGCCGCCTCAGGCGACAAGAAGCTCTCTGCGCCCATACCCGAGAGCATCGCGCATGATAACGCTGACACCAGATCCGGGAGCGAGCCGGGGCCAGACGACGAGACGACGTTCCTCAATTTTATCTTGACAAAGTTTGCAAACAGCTCGGGCGAGACCATGTAGCGGCGATTCTTTGGGTGCAGCTGTCGATCGCATACCCCTGTATCCGTATATCCGGTTTATGCATGTTGGTTGATGGAACGTGCATCCAAACCTCCTCTGAGCAGAGGACACGAGGCGAGATGGGGAGCAGAAAGATCCTTCTGCATACGGGTGACCGCCAACATGATCCTACGGACTACTAACTAACTCGGACTCTCCTCGGGCTGGCTCCTCCCGCCGCAGAGCGCACCATCACTGCCCCACGCATTACTCAAGCGGCATATTCTCGAGGTCCTCGCCCAGCCGATCCCACACCTTGCCCTCTGCGCGCACGGCGCCGCTCTCGCCGGCGACCCACGCGCGCCACGCGAGCGTAGCCATCGCCGCCTGCCGCGAGTGGAAAACGACGCCAAACTCATGCCACATACACGCGCGCACAAACACGCGGCGCGCCAACAGCGCCGTGATGGCCGAATTATCCTGCTCAATACCGGACGTGAGCTTGCCCACCTCGTCCTCCCACCCGGGCTTGGCCGCCTGGCGCGCGGCCTCGATCCGCGCCTGCCGCCCCACCACGCGCTTCTGCAGCGCGTCCACGCCGTCGCGCGACAGCCGCTCGTGCCGGTGGAACAGGTCGCGGAAAGACATGTACAAGTCGCGCTGGCGCTTGAGCGCCTCGATCCCGTCCGTGAGCGTGGCGAGGTCGCGCTCCCGCTGCTCGGCGAGCCGCGACCACGCGTAGCCCACCGTCGCGAGGCCCCGCCCCGTGCCCTGGCACACGTCGCAGCTCTTGCCCCCCGGCACGCAGCGGTAGCATGCGGCCGGCATGTCTTCGGACACGGCGCCGAGCGCCACCGCGAAGCGCGCGGCCTCGGCCGCGCCCTGCGTGCGCCGCGCGAGCTCGCGTTCCGCGAGCGTCACCATTTTCTGGTACGCCGAGATCAGGCCCGGCAGGCGTGTGCGCAAGCCACTGCGGTCAGCGGGCCGTGGGCGGAGCCAAGGGCGGGGGACTCACTCCAGCTTCTCTTCGAGGTCGGCGGGGATCGCCATCTCTTGTGCCGGGTTCAGGCGCTTGCTCGCGCTCTCTTCGTCCGTCGACACTTTGACGCGTTTGCGCCACGCTTCAAAGTTTGGCTCGGTCATGAAGACGTTGAGGGCGCCGTCGTCGCGCATCACGGGGTGGTTGACGAGCGCGTTGATGAACCGCTGCAGGCCTTTGCGGCGGGTCTCGAGGAACGCCGCGTCGGGGTTCATCCGCTTTGGCGGGAGCGCGGGCAGCAGGCGGAACGGGTAGCGCTGGAGCAGGGTGGTGTGGAGCCACACAAAGTCCGAGTAGCGCCGGAGGAGCGCGCCCGCCCGCTTGTCGCTCGACACGCGGTACTTCTGCAGGAACCACCCCTCTTTCTGCGGGCACAGCTCGACGGTCACGTTCTCCAGGCGGCGCCAGAACCCCCGCTCGGCCTCGGCGTCGGGGTTGCCGCCGGTCTGCGGCCCGTTCGTGTCGTAGCTCACGGGCGCGGGCGGGAAGCGCGGTGTGCTGTCCCACGGCGAGAAGGTGCTGCTCGGGCTTTGTGGGAGGGGTGGGCGCGGCGGCGGCGCTTCAGGCGCCGCCGACAACCGCGGTGCCGGGAGGCCAGGCAGCGCGGCGTCGACGGCGGCCAGCGTCATTTCGGCACTCGGGTCCGACTGCGCGAGCGCGACCAGCGCCAGCACCCGGTAGAAGTCGGGGCGGCCGAGCGACGCCTGGTGGCCTGTCAGGCCGACGATCTGGCGTGAGCCCTGGACCCGCCTTCTTGGCGTCCGGGGATCGCGAAGGGACGACGCAGACGTACCTTTTCCACGACGGATGCCGGGAGCCGCGCCGTCGCGAGCAGCCGCTGCAGCGTCGGAAGAGACACGGCGCCGCCGCTCTCCAGCTGCCTGAACAGCGCGATGTATGCCCCTGGCGGGTCGTCTGCCGTCAGCAGCGCCACATGCCAACGTACCGAGAAGAGCATCCAGTTCTGGAGTTTGCTGCGGTTGTGCGCGCGAGCCGTTCGCCGTGCTCGCGCTTGTGCTTGTGCTTGTGCTTGTGTTCAGTGTCGCGCTGGGCATGCTGGGCATGCTGGGCATGCTGGGCGCCGGCGTGCCGCCGCGCGCGGGACTCTGCGTCCCGCTCCACGGGTCGACGTCGTACCCGCTCGCTAGAGGGTCGGAGAAGCCGCTGCTCTGCATGGCGCTTGCCCGCGGCGTGTTGCTGCCGTTAGTGATGGAGAGGGGCGGGACGCACAACATTGTAGTGGAGAGACGGAGAGAGTGGTGGCGGTGACGACAGCGAGTTGGGCAATGAGGCGGGGCCAGGGACGCTTAGCGGTGCCTGAATCTCCCTCCACCTCACTTGATCAGTTGTCGGAGTGCGAGTGGGAGTTGAGCGTTGCTCTGTCTCTGATCTCGACCATGTCTGGCACGTCTGGCGTGCACGAAAAGGCGCGTGGGTGGGAGGCTGCGCGCGACGCGCTCGTCGATGCGGCGGTGGCGGCGCACGACGAGGACACACTCCGCCGCCTCTCGGCCATGCCGGGCGGGTTTGGGAGCCGGCCCGCCCGATGCCGCGCTTGGTGCGTCGCCCGCGGATGACGCTCACACAGGCTCGAGCTCCTCCATGTCGACCGGTTGCGGAGCGCATCCGTGTCTCCCGATACGACGCGGTTCGCGACGCCGGACACGGACGCCGAGACGGTCGTGTACACACCGCACAGAGACGAGGAGCAGGTGCTGCTCGATACCCGGCGGGCGTTTGTGACGTATCCGCGAGGTGAGTTCTTGGTTCCGCCCGCGCATCTGCGGCTTCTTCAGCTTCTGCTTCTCGTTTGCCTCGGCCTCGATCTGCCCGCTGAATCCAGACGTCTCTTCCGACGCCAAGGCCGAGATGCAGGAAGACCTGCAGGCGCTGATCTGTGCCGTGCTTCAGCGCCATCCGGCGCTGCACTACTTCCAGGGCTTCCACGACATTGCGACGGTCCTATACCTCACTCTGCTCTCCAGAGTGCCGCGCCCGCGGGAGGGCGCAACGGCGACAGATCGCGAGGAGTGGGACACGCTTGTGCGCGCCACCGAGGTCGTCGCGCTCAGCCGCGTGCGCGACGGCATGGGCAAAGACCTCGGCGCTATGATGGGCATGCTCAAGCTCTTGCGGCGCGTCCTCGCCGCCGCTGACCCTGGGTTGTACCGCATTTCCGCATCGTGAGCTGCGATCAGGGCGGGCTGACGACAGGATCTCGCCGGTGCCGACGCTGCCGTTCTTTGCGCTCAGCTGGATCCTCACGCTGTTCTCGCATGACGTCGACACGCTCGCGCCGGTCCAGCGCATCTTCGACTATCTCATCGCCCGCAATCCCATCAGCGCAATCTACCTCGCCGTGGCAGTATGTCTCGTGGAGAGCCTTACTGACACCAGATCTTGATGTCGAAGAAGCGGCAGATGCTCAAGCTCGCTGCGGCTCTGGGACCAGAGGCCCGCCTCGACCCCTCGCTTCTCCATCCCCTCTTCCAGCGCCTACCGCCACTGTACGCCGATACACCAGAAGAGCCCCGCCCCCCACCGGACTTTCACCCTCCCGAGCACGGGGCCAAGTACGACGAGCCGAACCCATATGCGCCCATTGCGCTGAGCGGCATCTTCCAGCTTGCCGACAAGCTACAAGCCAAACATCCGTTTGACGGGTCACGCATCCGCGCACATGAAGTGCTGGGTCCGGGCAGCGTAGTGCGGACATATGCGCGCGAACTAGGCGACAGCCTAAACCATAACAGCGAGCTCGACGATGGAGAGATGGACGAGAAAGCGGCACTCAAGGGCTGGACACTGGCCGACGCCGAGGCGTGCATCGACAAGGATGTCGTGCTCCCCGGCGGCAGTGAGCTCGACGACGACGACGAGACTGTTCCCTGGCCAGATCGACTGGGCGAGCTCGCGCGGTCGCAGCGCGTTGTGACTGCGCTCACGCTCGGCGTGCTCTTCCTAGGCGTCGGGGCGGCGCTGTACCGCTCCAGTGGGAGATACCGACTCGCTGGGCTGTGGGCGAGTTATGTGCGACGCGACATGTCGTGGGCACGTGCGTATTTTGGGCATTATGTCCGGTACGTTCCGGCGCTGCGTGACTTGTAGCGTGCGGCGTGCAGTTGTTGGACTGAGACTGGGAGTGTTATCAACATGGGATAGAGCCAGGCACAGTGCTACAGGGCGATTTGTATTGAAACACTACTATTGAGATCGGGATATACGGATGTAGGACACGGGCCAGGGACGAGGAATCGGCAAGTGATGCCGTCAACGGCGCTCGGCTGCGGCATCGCGGCATGCTCTGAAGCCATCCACGGAATGAGGTATGTGCGCGCGCCGCTGTCCTGCTGAGAGTGAGATGTATGCACCGGCGGTCAGCAGCAGTAGGCGGCCGTGCAGGTCGTGTGTGGGAGGAGCATGTGCTGCCAACAACCTCCATGTCCGGCGGAGAGACGGAGAGGGGGGGAGGGAGGAGAGAGGGCAAAGTGTGTCATCGCCACCAGGGGAAAAGTCGCAGCGTGCAATTAGACTCCCCCCTCGTCCATCCCGCAATCATCCACATCTCTCTCGCTCTCTCATGCATCTCTCTCTCTCATCTTTACTCTCTCATCTTTACTCTTTCTCTTTCTCTACTCACTCTCTTTCAACTCGCAGCTCGACTCTTGTGCCAAGCCTCCCCTTCCCACCGGCTCCTCACCCTCCCCCCTCCCCCCCCCCCCCCCCCCCCCCCCCCCCCCCCCTCTCCTCGGCTCATCCCTCTGCCGACCCCACCTGACCAGCCTTACCGGCGCCAAGACTCGGTGACGAACGCTTCTCCACTCTCAACATCCTCTCTATTCTGTTTGCCACCGTCGCCCCGATCGTCATGCGGACGGCCATCTCCCTCCTGGCCGCCGCAGCAAGCGCTGCTGCCTATACCTTCAACACCACTACACCAACACAGTGCGAAGACTGGACGATCACATGGTGCGTATTCTCTCATTTCGCCCCTTGAGTGCGCTGGGTCATCGGTCACAGGCCACGGGGCCACGGGCCACGGGCCACGGGCCACGGGCGCCAGCAAGCACCGCCCACGGGATCGTCGGGCTCGTGCGATCCCTTGACTATTAATCCGCTCCACCACCAACTCTTCCTCTTCGGCGTCCAACTCCGCCGCACTGCTGACTCCGCAGGGACGGTGGAACGGCACCATTCTACCTCCTCATTGTGCCGGTGAGTTCATGTCGATGGAGGTGTGCATGAGACATGTCCGGCGGGCTGAGACGCATGGCGGGTGGCGTTCGAGATGGCCTGAGCACACCCCTCTCACCACCCTGGAACCACGTTGACCGCAGACGGTTACAATCACCTATGGCCGAATTCAAAACATCACCCTGCCTGCTTCTGGGAGCCCCCCCTACTCGCACACCTTCAAGCTTGAGCAGCCAACAGGCCTCGAGTTTGCTGTAGTCCTCTCGGATGCGACGGGCTGGGGGGCAGGTGGCGTGAGCGACATTCAGCGTGAGTGTCATCGCTCCCGCGCTGACGTGACGTTGACATTCAGGCGTCCAAATCTCTCAAGACACCAGTTGCCTCAGCACCCTGGCTCTTGCCGACTTCTACTTTTGGACCGAGCCTGTCGACCTCCCCCGCCAATGTAGCTCGATGCGTGTGGCGTGGAACACCGAGAACATCACTTATCCGTTGGGACTGCACGGCTTTGTGCCAGGGGGCAGTACATGGGACATTGCTGTGCCGCAGAACCCTAACCAGGTCTCGACCAACTGGACTGTGAATATTGATTCGGGCACACGGTTCATCCTATTGATGACCGACGCTGGGCGGTATGGAACTGGCGGCAGCTCACCACCCATCACTGTCCAGTTCAGTGGCAATGACACATGCATGGGACCCGACAGCCCGCGCTCGACCATTAATCCGTCACCCACCGCTTCCTCCTCGCCATCGTCCTCGCCTTCGCAAAGCGGCGCCGGTAGCGGTGGTGGTGGTGGCACGAATGTCGGCGCTATTGCGGGTGGAGTTGTCGGTGGCATTGTTGCCCTCGCGATCATTGCTGCGGCAATCTGGCTGTTCTGCCGCCGACGCAAGCGTAGCAGGTCCGACAATGGAGCAATGGTAAGCTCTTCGCGAAGACGGTCGGAGGAGACGCGGAATCGCTTGCTCGGTCGCCTAACACAACAGCGCACAAGCGGGCACGAACGTAGTGGCCGCCGCCCGCACTCGGGCTTTGAGATTGATGTCTTCGAAGGGCGCCACCCGGATGAGGCTAGATCCGAGGTCGACCACGGCGAGAACGACCCGCACATGACGCCGTACACTTACGACACCCCACCCACACGCGACAGCATGCTCTCGACGGAGAGCGGCGGGTCGCGCCCCGCCCCTCCGCTCGGACCAGGCACGGCGGCTGGCCGGCCCGGCCAGTTCGGCGAGAAGGAGATGCTGGCTCTCAGCCGTGCGGGGAGCACGGCGCCAGGTTCCACAACTATGAGCGAGACTAGCCGAGGCGGTCGCCGCTTCGAGGACCTCCAGACTGTCTCAGAGCTCGCGATTGACAGCGCCAACTCGGGCCGCCCAGTCGATCGCGAGGCCCTCCTGGCCTTCCTCGACCCCCCTCCCACTTATAATCAGTTTGACTTGCACGCCTCCAACCCCGACGAGCCGGGCGACCGGACTTCGCGCGCCTCGGGCTCCACAGACCCCCGACCTCTCTCCACAATCGAGCCTGGGCCATCCCGTCCGCGCCGCTCCGAGGAGCCTGAACGCCCCATTCGCCCCAGTGGACAGTAGACAATGACTGAGACCAGTAGACCGGATAATTAGTGTATACTACATGCATGGCCAACGCGACGAAAACGATTGACGAACGAAAACAAGAGGGGTGCTCGTGTGGACGCGTTTCAACCTTGCTGCCGGCTAAGGTTGGCGGGGATTCAGCACGAATGGCGACACAAGCTGCTGTGAGCAGTGGTGTGGCCCAGCTCCAGAGCCTGAGAGGTGTCCAATCGGCCGAGACGATGACCGAGACGATTGCAACAGGATGTTACAGTAGTAGGATACGAGATTGACATGTGATGCAGCGGAATGCCACACTGCCATTTGACGGCGTTTTGCAAATACTTCCGTCTCTGTAGTGAAGCCACCTCCCACCTCCGGCGGACTGCGCGTCGTTCTTCGGGTCCACTCTCGGCATATCATCAACAACATCAACCATATCCTCTGCCTCGCTGGCTCTCGGTCCGTCCACTCCACTCCCCTCGTCACACGCGCCAACAGCGCCACCCCCATTGCCCTCAGCCGTCTACACCACCGCCGCCGCCGTCCTTGCGCGCCGCCCTATCCCCCTCCTTCCCCCTCCATCTCCAGCTCTTGCCTCGACAAGAGAACGCTAAGCGTCTCCGCCACAATCCCCCGCCCCCGTCCCCGAACCCGCCCCGTCGACGAGCAACTCCTCACCATGTCGGGCGCACGGAGTATTGTGAGTCGAGGACGCTGAAAGGCAGCTGATTGCAGTCACGGGTGTATGCCGACGTAAACGAGAAGATGGGCCGGTCGTGGTGGGACTATGGTGCGTTGCTTCTGATCGACACGCCGCCAGTGATCGAGCGAGCTGGGCTGCAGGCGCTGCCAAGGCTCGACGGGCGGCGCGGGCGGGCTGGCCGGCCGTCAAGCAGTGCTTTCGCACTGCGGCTGTGCTCTTGGCGCCCGAGTCTATTCACCTTCCTTCACATTGGGAGCGGCCTCGAGCTCCTCTCGCACGCCCGCTGACTTCAGACAACCTCGTCGTAACATGGGGTGTCCAGGACGACTACGAAATTGTGCGCAAGGTCGGACGAGGAAAGTACTCGGAGGTGAGTGTCAACGCAGTCTAGCCTCGTACGAGCCCGACGTTAACCCCCAAGGTTTTCGAGTCGGTACACCTGCCCACGAACCAGAAGTGCATCGTCAAGGTGCTCAAGCCCGTCAAGAAGAAGAAGATCAAGCGCGAGATCAAGATTCTGCAGAACCTCGCTGAAGGACCTAACGTCATTGGCTTGTTGGATGTGGTCCGCGACAGCCAGTCCAAGACGCCATCGATCGTGTCCGAGTATGTCAACAACACCGAGTTCAAGACGCTGTACCCAAGGTTTACCGACTTTGATGTGCGCTACTACATTTTTGAGCTGCTCAAGGCGCTCGACTTCTGCCACTCAAAGGGCATCATGCACCGCGACGTCAAGCCGCACAATGTCATGATTGACCACGAGAAGAGGCAACTGCGCCTCATCGACTGGGGACTGGCCGAGTTCTACCACCCGGGTACCGAGTACAACGTGCGCGTTGCGTCGCGATACTTCAAGGGTCCCGAGCTGCTTGTCGACTTCCAGGAGTACGACTACTCGCTTGACATGTGGTCGCTCGGATGCATGTTCGCGTCCATGATCTTCAGAAAGGAGCCCTTCTTCCACGGCCACGACAATGCCGACCAGCTCGTCAAGATTACTCGGGTGTTGGGCACCGACGAGCTCTTCAACTACTTGGAACGTTACGACATTGACCTTGACGCACAGCTTGACGACCTCATCGCGCACCACCCGCGCAAGCCTTGGAACAAGTTTATCACGACGGAGAACCAGCGCTTCATCTCGAACGAGGCCATCGACTTCCTGGACAAGCTGCTGCGGTACGACCACCAGGAGCGCTTGACAGCAGAAGAGGCTCAGGAGCACCCGTATTTCCGTGCGTCCACTGGCCCGTTTTCATCACTGACATGCAGAGCCCGTAAAGCAGGCGTCATAGGGGATGTCGCGCCATTAGTAATGAACGTGGGTTGGTGTGTTAGTAGTTGGCCCGGGCACGCTGGCTACGCTGCTCATGGCCGCTATGCTCGAGGCCCCAGAGCCGCCGAGTTGCATCGTGTAGATATACCCTCATGCCGATCATCATTACAGATGATACTGTCTCCCGCCACTCCGAGTTTCTCTTCCGTGTTCCATAAAAGGTCGCCATGTTTCGCATGCACAATGACATGGCCATGATGGGTGGTCGTAGTCCGGCTGTGGCGTCTTATGCGAGGGCGAGGGCGAGTGTGAGTGAGAGTATGACGAGAGTGGCTCTGTCGAGAGTCGAGAGAGGTGACAGCGAGATCTAGCGAGATGGCGAGAGATATCTCGACTTGACACACGAGACAAGAGCTGGGAGGGAGAGCTTATCGAGTGGAGCGCGTGGAAGCGAGCAGCCCTCTCTTGGTGGTGCCTGATTTTGGGCGAGACTCTTGGAACCCTGGCGTCTGATACCCTCCCTGCACACCCTGTCACATCCATCCCACTCACTCACTCTACTCTCTCTCCAGTCCATTCTCATCCTCCAGTTCTCTCTTTCCATCCTCCCACTCACTCCTCAGCAGCTGCCAGCTCCGCTATCCCCTTTCCTCCTGTCGACAGCGCCTCCCCCCCTCCTGCTCGCCACCCCTCCACGCTTCTTGCCCAGCCCCTTATCGGCACTCCGGACCTTGCGGCACCCGGCACTGCCTTGAACAAGACCGCCTTTCAATTCGCCAGCTAGTCGGCCACCGCCACTTCTCCAGCAATGGCATACTCACATCTCGACTCTAGCGGCCAGCAGACCCAGGCTCTGCCGCGCAAGGGCGAGGACCAGGACCAGCACATCCTGCGCGAGTTCAAGGTGGGTGGCGGAAGCTGACGGGTCGAGCTGACACGCAGCGCAAGCTCACAGAGGGTACGTCCGCCGCGCTTCACCCCCCTGCCTCCGTCGTTCTCCACGCCCATCCGTGTGCGGCTCCGCGCTGAGCGCAATGGCGCGCGCCCACGTAGCAGCTGGTGGCAATTATCTTTGCCGGCCTCGGCTGTGCCGCTTGGCTCTCGGCAGAGCTCGGCTCCTCGCATTCCGCATGACGAAACACTGACGTTGCAGACGAAGGATACATCAACTACTTCTCCGAGCGGTGAGCATCAGCTGCGGGATTCATGTCATCCTCGGCACGCGCCTGCGGTATGCTAACTCATCCGCAGCCTTAGAATCGAGCAGGAATACATCCAGGCGTTGTCAAAGCTCCACGACAGGGCCAAGGGCGCTGATATCCTCCAGGACGAGTACGTCTGTGTGGCGACAGTGGGCTGGGAGCATGGCTGACCGTTAGTGCACCGCATCCACGTGCGCGCGTCACCTCGTCGGCACGCCGCGCATGGTTCGAGGTCCGCGACTATACACAGAGAGAGATCGAGACGCGCGAGGCCTTCACCAACGCGCTGCAAAAGGATGTGCTCAACCCCCTCGTTGCGCTGCGCGATACCCAGACACGCATCCAGAACCGTATCCGCGAGGACCTCAAGTCGGCGACAGGCGCATACGAAGAGTATGCTCACTCCAAGGTGCCCAAGATGCAGCGTTCGTACCGCGCAAAGACACAAGCCGTGGAAGACTTCCGCAAGCAGCAGCACGCGATAGAGATGCAGGCCAAGCTCTTGGCCGAGCAGGTTCCCAAAGATCTGCCGGAGACCAAGCCCCATCCTTACTCGTCACACGGACACTCGCCAAGCACCTCTTCGGTCAACAATGCAACCGGGAGCTGGGGTAGCGGACTGTCTGACGCGGGCGCGGGCACGCCGCCCGGAAACGCGCAGTCGCCCCAGACTTCGCAGCACCCGCAGCATCTTCCACACCCGCAGCAGGCGTACCCGCAGCCTCCTTATCAGCAGCAGCAGCAGCAGCAGCAGAGCGCTATTTCGGCGCCGTCTGACGCGCGCTCGTTTGAGCGGTCGCACGACCAGCGCACCCTCGGCCATGGCTTGTCAAACTCTATTTCGGGCCGCGCGCGTTCCGGATCGGGGTCATATGCCGCAACCATGCAGGCCGTCGACGCAAAGTCCAAGGAGGTGTTCAGCGACCTGGCGGCGCACTCGAAGAAGGGCTTCGCTGCAATCATGCAGCGCCTCGGTGGCGAGCGTGAAGGAGAAGGAGCACCCTCCATAGTCACGCCAGAGAGCACACTCGGAAGTGCAACGTCGAGCGTGAGACGAGGGTCGGTCCGGCACAACAACGGTGCCGTCAAAAGCGCCAAGATCAAGCGCGACGCCGAGGAGGCCGACAAGGCCTACCGCCACGGCGTATTCCATGTCGAGACGCTGCGCCTGCGCCGTGAGAAGCTGCAGCAGTCGGCCATTACGTCGTTGAGCCAGTTCAACGACGAGCTCAACGCGACGTTGTTGATCACGCTGCGCGCGTACGCACACGTCTCGCACGGCACGGCAGTGACGTTGGGCCAGTCGACCGATGTCGTTTTCCGCAGCCTCCGCGGCGTAGACGCCAACCGCGACAAGGCACTCTTCCACTCGCGCTTGCCTGTGGTCTCGCGCTACCCGCAGATCATGTACGAGAACTTCTACGTCGGCACCTGCAAGTCGCTTATCTTCGGCTTCCGTCTGACCGACTACGACTTTGCGCGCGGCGAGACCGGCAGCCACGGTCGCCCGCCGCTCATAGTCGAAAAGTGTATTGCGTGGGTCGATGCCATGGGCAACGATGCCGAAGGCATCTACCGCATGAGCGGGAGGCAGCAGACGGTGCGCCGACTTATCCAGGACATTGAGCGCAACGAGGAGACGTTCTACTTCACACAGGAGGATGATGTCTACTCCGTCGCCGTCGTGCTCAAGGCGTACCTCCGCGATCTGCCTGACCCGCTGTTCCCGCTCCCGCACGCCGAGCGAGTCAAGTGGTCCGAGTCGAGAGAGTCGCACTTCAACAACATGTTCTCGATGCTGCGCGGTCGGCTCCGCCGCCTCCCGACCATCCACCAGACAACGTTCCAGGCTGTCATCGAGCACCTCAACCGCATCTCAAACAACTCGGCCGAGAACAAGATGAACGCGGCTAACCTTGCCGTCGTGTTCAACTCTGTTCTCTTCGGGCAGGAACAAATGCCGAATGACGACGCTCTCAAGATGCATCTCCAGAAGGACACGGTGCTCGAAGACATTATCACCCACCCCGAACTCCTCTTCCCGCCGGAGGGCTTCTACGGAAACGACCCACAGTCACCCAGCAAGGCGAACAGCAATATGAGCTCGCAGACCCGTCTTGATTTGTATCCTGCGCCGACAGGTCACATGCCACACAGCCCGATGAGCGCCATGTCCGGACCGCCGACGGTCCACACCCCGCCTTTGCACGTCTACGCGACACAACACCCCATTGCTGCACAGCACGCGCGCGCTGGCAGCAGCGACGACCCAGGACTCACGCCTCGGACACCGCAAGTACCGATCTCATTCCAGCCGCCCTCACACACGTCCACGGGGCAGCACATCTCGCCCCAGCCACCACTCCCGCCGTCGCTCCCAGCCGGCGCGCAGATGCCGCACATGCCGCCGCACCCGGAAGGTGGCCTCGGGCAGCAGCTCGCAAGCCTTGATCTGAACTCGATGGGTCTCGAACAGGCGCTGAACGGCCAGGGCATCACCCCGGACGAGGAACTCGACCTGCTCTTCGATCCGGCCAAGATCCCTACTTCGTTGCGCGAGTCTCTCCCCGGCGAGTACCACGTGCGTCCGCTGGCATCGGACGACTTCCTTCGCGCACACTTTGCGCTTCTCTGCGTGCTGTCGCCCTCGCCCGCCCTCGCCCCGAGTGTGTACACCGCCCTCTTCCGCGCCCTCAAGACTTGCCACGACACATACTATATCGTGGTGCTCGTCGAGCGCGCGACTGACCAGGTCGTCGCGTCCGGCACCGTCATCAAGGAGCGCAAGTTCATCCGTGGCGGTGGCATCGCCGCGCACATCGAGGACATTGTCGTGGGGCCGACCGCGCAGGGCCGTGGGCTCGGGCAGAGGCTCGTCGTCGGCTTGCGCGACCTTGCCACCGAGCTTGGATGCTACAAAACCATCCTCGACTGCCAGGAGGCCAAAGTCCGTGAGTACACAACCCCATACCATGCCGCTGCTAATGCTAGCGTTTTACGAAAAGTGCGGGTTCACACTCCGCGGGCGCCAAATGGCATACTACGTGCCGACAGCGGAGGCGCCGCCGCGCCGCGAGTCGCTCGCCAAGCCGAGCCCCGGCCTCGCCTCGTCGCACCCCGCAACGCCGACGCGCCTCGCCCCGCCGCGCGAAGACAGCGACGACGACACGGCCTCGATCGCCGAAACGTACATGACCGGCACGACGGGCACGGACGAGACGTTCACAAACGTCTCGTACCGCTTTCCCACGACGCCGAGGGGGGGCACGCTCGGCCCCGGCGTCGCGAGCACCGCGCCGGAGATGGGGCTGAGCCCGTCCGTCGGCGGACCCGGCGACCAGCCCGTCGACCTCACCACGCCGACGGGGAGTGTCGGGAGCGCGGGCTCCGCGCGCGTGCAAGAGAGGGGGTCGTACTTTTAGGCTATGGGCACGGACAATAACGACACTACGATAGCGACATTCATGGATTGTTGACGATGGTCAGGAGGTGGAAAGATACCGCGGGGGGAAGGAGGAGTGGTGTGGTTCCCAGCGGTTCGATTGTATGGGCGTGCAGGGCGTGAGAGTCGGGGCTTGAGCGATAACACAGGCCGACGGGCGTGGTGGAGATCGTCGCTGGCGTGAGGCTAGATTCTGTTGGAGCTTTTTACTGTCGTTCTGAGGGAGACGACCGTCGCCTCCACCTCCCCTCACGACCGAGCTCAAAAGGCCAAACTCTCACCATGGTCACACCGACGAACGAGCGAAAACAGCACGGCAAGGATCTGCCATCAGCTCATGACGAGCAAGTATCCCAGACGCTCGGGGCGCGAGTCATTGGGAATCGCCTTGGCAACCTGTTCGTCTCGTCCTTTCGCGGTCGCGCGGGTGTACAATTGTTCGGGCATTGCATCACGATTGTCGACGCAGTGTCTCCCATACTGGTGTTTGCACACCACTGGCAGTGATGTTGCCACTCTTGCTCGCGACCACAAGGGCAGTGATCAGTTGTGCTCTATTCCGGACGCGACACTGGGAGTTGTCGGCATTGGCAGTGTCTCATGACGGCAGAACTTGTACTACCGCCACAAGGGGATAGCATGGAGCGGCAACTCTTGTTCGTAGCGATGCGTGTGAAGTCGCCCTTGGCTAAAAGCCACTGCCATGTCGACGAGGACGGCTTCCGTCGCCATTCTTTCCGTGTTGAGCGGTCCCCTGCCATTATTACAGCGTCAACTTCGGCGAAATGGCGGTGAGTGCGAGGTCCTCTGGCCATCCACTCTCAGTCTCGTGCAGAGCGAGCAATGCCCCAGTCTCGCGTCGCAGTTGCTGCCTCTCGTTTTGTGGAAACAAGTTGTCGTCCTAGTCTTTGGCAACGATATCGCCACACAATCACTCGGCGTCCCTCAGGCAAATTGTCACTGTGTCGACGGCAAGGCTCGCCGTCGTGTGATCTCGTGCAGAGCCTCCAACCGTATCCTGCGCATCACTCGCACTGATCTGCTCACCAGTGTCCTCGCAAACGTGATACTCTTCACAGTCTTCATCTCCTCCAACACAGAGTGTTGATGGCGAGGCGGAGAATCCGGCAGGTGGCGACTCGGGCCCGGCGCTGCCTGCTGCCAATGGCGACTCAGCCGCAACGCCTTCTGGTGTCAGTGGCAAGCAGCCCCCACCCCCCGTCAACGCAGTGACTGACCTGCCTTCCTCCAATGTCGAGGCATCACGCGGCAGAGAGCGGCAACCGCAGCAGGGCTTCAGGCGGGAGGCATGAATGTGGCGGTCGCTAAGCTGAGGATCCGAGGCGCAAATCCCTTTGTGGCGGTGCCATTCTGAAGCGATCTCATCAATCTCGATCAGGAAAGGAAAGGACCCGAAGAAGAACTCGAACTCCTGCCGGACGGGGGTGGGTCCGTGCGCATCCACATGCATCCATCAATTGGTCAGCATGCTCCGCAACCTCGGTCCACTCATGCGACCAAACGACTTCAGCGACGTCTATTTCCGTGTGGGAACATACCACATGTCAGGTCCGAGACTATGGCGCGAATGTGCGCAAGTTGGACTGGTGGGCCCGTCCCTGGCACCGTAGTTCGCTGCCACATCCACCCCAGTTTACCAGTTTCGTTCTCACCACATCCGAACGTGTTCCGCTGTTCCAGACTTCAGACAGGTCGCTGGGCCAGGTTTTGAGAGGGCAAAGCAGGATTATGGCAAGATCCCCCCACTCACCCCACAGCACAGTCCCCTCTTCCCCTCGGGGCCCTCGCCCGCTGACTACCCAGTGTTGAGTACGGTGCCAGAAACTCCTGCAGGCATTCCTCATGCCACGAGTCTCTCCGACGCATCCCCGCCCACGTCCCCGCGTCGCTCCGAGAAATGCCTCGCCTTGTCAAGTAATGCCTCTTGCTGTCTGCTGTCGATCAGCATTGTCTGTGCAACAATAATCTACGACCGGATCTCGAGATCCACAGACCTGTCGCCACGATCCGTCGTCGTCGGAGGCACCCATGCGGGTTCGGGTTCGGAGACAAAGCGTGTCTGTGCGATGCTTCTCACTTATGGCGGTCTCGGGACAACAAAGGTATCTATAGTCTAAGAACTTGCACAACAAAGTCCATGGCAAGGTACACCGAGACGAGACAAAGTCGCGTGAACGGTGCGACTCGGTCCGCTTGTCGGGCTTGGCGCAGGATGCTTTTCGGGCGCAATTTCGGGCGCAATCGAAATTGAATCCTACGCGCTTTCGAGGCGGCTCGTGGCGGGTGGCGTTTGCCTGTGAGGACCTCAGGTGGCGATCGAGTTATTGGTGAAGAAGTGAATGGGCGACTGCGATTGGACAAGAGGCCGCGTAGGGATGTTGACGTGAAGATAGGCTGGAATTCAGCCTCGTGTGCTCAGCATGCACGGGGCAAGCGGCGAAGATCCATACCCCAGTCCAAGCTGGGTACATGTAGGAGGCTGCTTCGGAGCTTCACGACATGCATGAGCAACGATTGAAGGTGATTTGAAGACGGATCACACGTTGTCTCGGTGTTGAGCCACGCATTCTGAGCGCCATCAACTCAGCCGGAGCGCTGGAATCGGACAATTGTAAGGCACGGCGATCATGCATACGTACACGACTATTTACTCTTTCGGCCCAGGCACGCAATGTTCATTCAGACAGCCACCGATACAAACAAAAGCCGGGTTCCGGGAGGCATGCAGCACGTGTGGGGGCTCCGAGAACGACATTGTCCTCGCCGCGCTCGCCTTGCGCGCCGTTCTCGCCGTGCACAGCTGCGAGCGGTGATGCACACTCTCTCCATTGTACTCTAATTCGTCGAGGTCAGCACGGGCAGCCAAGCGTGGGGGAGATCAGACGAGGCATGGAGATCACTGACGTGCTGTGTCGCTTGGATTGCGACCGTCGCAGAAGCCCCCACCTGATTGAGTGCGATGCCAGTTCAGCATTCGCGTAAGACGACGCGGCGGGCGACCCATCGACTGAGCCATGAAAGGTTGAGATACACGGGCCCTTGCCCGTATCGAGGCCTACATCCGGGCGCCATCCGGCCATCGTCATCGGCTCCCCGTCCAGGTCGCTAGGATTTTGTCTGAATTGAAGCAGCACGCCGGTAGCCTTGGCCCAACCTGCCGAGGGCCTGTATTCTCGCAGCGGCGGTGTGGCGTGGCCGACACTTGAGCACCTGCCGGGTTTGCGGTGTTCGGGCTTGACTGGGTCGCCGGACTCTCCATCCCCCACGCTGCACAGGCCACTTAGTAATCACCGAGATGCTCAGGAAGGAGAAGTGGCAGCGGCCCCCTCGTGCCCCTCAGCCTCATCGTTGCCCTCGCCCGTGCGCAAAATATCGGCGTCGGCTGATCGGCATGACCTGTCTCTCGGCAGCGTCACGCCACGCGCCCGGACTGTACGCCGTACGGGCGGTGGTGAGTACCAGCGATCTGTGCGTTGGTGCCACGAGTCTGCAATCCGTCGAGAAGCAACTTGTGCCAGCCATGCCAGCCACCGATCTTCGCGCGATCTCCATCGGAGAGCTCACGGCGGGCGGGCGTCCCGGAGGCTCTAAGCGCCCGTGATGCTCCTATGCCGCACATGGGACAGCTCGGACCGACATGGTACATGGGTACCCACGACAGACAGAGGAAGAGAAGTGGAAGAGATGGCACACCAACACACGCCCCTTGTGCCGTGTCGCACGACGCAGATTGCACTTTACATTGTGTGAATATCCGTTCTGCAGCTCACGGATCACACAGGCGCTGAATGAAAAAGATTGTCCGCAAAGAAGTGACGCGAGAGCGCTGGAAACCTCGAAGGGTAGGGCCGCGTGAGACTTTTGGGTCGAATGAATTGAAACACTCAATGTCAGCGGCGTCGGTTGCACCCTCGTCAACCCTAATTTAACCCTAAACAACCCTACAGTCTTCAACCATGTCCTGGCAATCATCCTTGGTTCCACCCCCCAAACCCAAAAAATGTCAGCCGCTACAGGAACAGGCGTGAACATGCCATGCCGTTCTCTTCTTGGGAATGTCAAGATACATGTACCAGGAAAGCGGAGTGGGGGACAGCAGGGCACTTGGGTGGGGCGTCGCATTGCATGTGCTATCTGTGTGGCAGAGGCGGGCGGGGGCGGGCTGGTGCAGGCGGTGATCTACTACCCCACTCACCCCCCTCGAGGTATTGTTGTCGTTGTTGTTGCCGCAGCATGCCCCCCTCAGCCCCGCCGTTCCGCCGACGTCCATCCCCCACTCCCCTCCCCAAAGTTGTCGGCCGCGGATGGATAGGGCGATCTCACAGATCATCTCAATGTCACTAGATTATTCTTCGAAGCGATGGGACGCCAAGTTCCATCTCTCGTGTGCGCAAGAGACTAAACCTAAACGAGTACTATGCCGCATGCCGCAGTTGATCGGAAAATGAAGAGCCAGCATGTGGTGCGATGGCACACACTCTTGCAGGGTACACTTGTCGATGGTATGCCACACGAAGCCGCGGACAGTAGGGCGTCACCTGACGGCCCTCAACCGACGTCAATAGCGTCACCGAAACATGCGCTTCTGCTGCCCATGCGCCCCCCCGACATGAGGCTGGGTCCAGGCTGCAGGCGACCGGGTGGCAGATATGCCAACTCCCAGCCTGCAGGCGGTGAAGGGATGGCGGCCGGGGCGTGTGGGCGGCATGGGTGGCGTCGAGGCACTGCGTTCCCAAGGGCCAGATCTCGCGTTCCAGTTGCCAGTTGCCAGGCGCCTAGGGCTTCGGGACCCCGCTGTCAATGCTCTTCAGCCTTTTGCTGCATTTTGCTCACAGGAGTTAGGGCCTCAGGTCCCATCTTGTCAAAACGCCGCCTCATCCAGCACTCTCTCTCTCCCTGCGGCACAGCGGCCCGCCTTGGGTACGCACGCACCTCCCCGCCTCACGTCCCCATTCCGAGTACATTTCTGCGCAGAGGCTTTCATGGCGCGAAGCAGCAGCTCCAAGGCGGCAGGCGGGTGGGCGCCACGGACGCGCCGCACATCGTTCGTGCTCGATTCGATGCCGTGGTGAGTGATCGGGTCTTGCCAAGAAGAGCTCGAGCGCCGGCGCGCGCGCCGGTCTTGTGTGCTTCTCGGCGCGCCGGCGCATTGACGGCCAAGGAGGGCACTTGCTAGAACGAAGGCGCTCGAGCAGGCAAGGCCGCCTGGCGGCCGGGCCGGCGGGCCAGTAGATGTGCGCCCGGCAAGGGGGGCGGAGTGGTCCGCTGCTGCGATGGGGCTAAATTGGGGGCTAGGTGCGAGCAATTGGCTCATGCAACGAGTGTAGGGTGTATCCTTGTGATGAAACGCCTCCACCGCAATTCTGTTGTTATCCAGAAACAGATGGATAGATGTGCGAGATGCAGCCCGGAGGCGGCGGGGGGGGGGGGGGGGGGGGGGGGGGCACGAGCGCTGCGCGTCATGTAACCCGCTGCGACGTCAGCAGGCCCTCGGTCTCCACTCAAGGGGTGGGTGGCTCAGCCTACAGGCCTTGAGAGTCTAGGCAATCCTTCTTGGGCAGGTTGGTAAGCAGCGCCCGAGCGGTGGTGGCGACGGATCTCCTGGGTCATACCTGGTGGTGTGGATTGACGCACGCGCCACAACCACCACCCTAGTCGGTTGATCGGGCGAAAAGCGCCAACCGCCACAAACCCTGGCGACGCCGCAAGCCATGCCCCTCCCCTCCCCATGCCCTCCCCAGTCCCCAGGTGCTGGCCCCCCCGTCCCCACGCCCTTCGGGAAACGAGAATGCTGCAGCGAGACGCACACCGTGCTATCGTCTGCAGGAGCAGGACAAGCACGTGAAACCGGGTCTCATAGTGTCACCTGAGGGCGTCGAGCGCGTTCATAAGTGCATCCAAGTTGCCCGAGGGCATCTCATCACCCCTCCCAGACCTGCAGACACGACATAGACATACCGCCGGCTGGCCGGCGTATCCCCCCTCCTCGACATCGACTCGTCTACTCTGCTCCACGTCGATCCCATCACCATCTGTCCCCATTACGACACTCCGTGACGCCTTCGGGTGACTGTAAACCACCTCGGCCCCACATATACACGGTGCCACGCCCATCATTTACGCACAATAGCACGCCGCACATTCGGTGTCTAGGTTAATACAGAGTTGCAGTCAGTCACCTGCTACCCGCCACACTCGCAACCCAACGCAGCCTCAACACCTGCTCGCTGCCGCCATCTTCCCACCACCACCACCACCAGACCCACACCCACCCTCCCTCATCCACCACACCTTGCACGATGCGTTCGACAACCATCGGCCTTGAACTTGCAGGCCTCGTCCTCGAAGACGGGCGGCTCGAGCTCAAGTCCATCCTGGGTGTCGGTGCGTACGGCGTCGTCTACCTCGCGCGTGACTGGAGTTCGCCCTGTCCTTGTCCCAAGGCCTGTCCGTGCCGCTCGTCCGTTGCCGGCGGCCCAAGCGCTCTCATCCACCACCATCAACCCCACCCTTTCCAGACATGCCCGTGCGAAGCCGGAGGTGCCGTCGCCCACCTGCGTGCAGTCAAATGCCTGTCGCGCACGGGTCTCGACGAACGCCAACGTACCTTCCAAAGGCGAGAGATCGCGCTTCACAACATTGCGAGCAACCACCCAAATGTCGCCACCGTGTATAGAGTATTCGACGAGGGAGACTACACCTTCATCGTCATGGACTACTACCCCGGAGGAGATCTGTTTGCCATGATTGCCGACCGCGGGAGATACATTGGCGACGATGAGCTCGTCCGCTCCGTGTTCCTGCAGATCATTGATGCCGTCGGCCACTGCCACGACATGGGCATCTACCACCGCGACCTCAAGCCAGAGAATATCCTGTGCTCTGCCGACGGGACAAAGGTAGTTCTCGCCGACTTTGGTCTCGCAACAACCGAGGCTTACAGCCGCGACTTTGGATGGTGAGTGCCAACGCAAAAATACCGTAGGAAATAGGCTGACATGTTTCAGCGGGTCAACATTCTATCTCTCGCCCGAGTGCCAGGGCGGACTCTTCGAGCCCGTCGACAGCTACTCGACGATTCAGGCAGACCTCTGGTCCCTCGGCATCATCCTCGTCAACCTGGCGTGCGTCCGCAATCCGTGGAAGCAAGCCACCCTCGAAGACGACACGTTCCGCGCCTATGTCGACGACCCTTCGATCCTTGCAAGAATTCTCCCCCTCTCCGCCTCCACTGCCGACATCTGTGCCGGTCTCTTCGCCCGCAACCCGGCGGACCGCATCTCCCTGCGCCAGCTGCGCCAGATGGTCATCAACGCTCCCTCCTTCTCCGCTCCCCCACCCATGCCCGTTCCCCCGCCCATTCCGGCGCGCGCCATGCCAGCCAAGCCAGCGCGGCCGCCACCATCCATTGCCTCCTCCCATGCCTCCTCGTACCTCTCCCACTGGTCGTCGTCGTGCATGTCCGAATATGTGCAGACGCCATCGCCCGACATGTCCGACATGTACGGCTACCTCATCGCACCACCACCCAGTCCCTACTCGCCCCACTTCCAGCACTACGCTGCTCCATCGACATTCATCGCTCACCAGCCGGCGACACCAGCCGGAACTCCCGGCCTTGTCGGGCCCGAGGCTTTCGGCTTTGGGCGTGCGCCCAGCTCGGCGAGCTCGTCAGGAAGCCTTCCACCAACTCCCCAGCTCAGCCCCATGCCTTTGCCACAGATGCCCAGCCACCTCCACAGCCACACCCGCAAACATCAGGGTGTGGGCGTCGAGTCGATGGCCTACTTCACCAACCACAAGGCCGCTTATGCCTAGAATCATAATCGCACCGACCTGTACGACTCGCTGTCAACATTGCCTCACTTACAGTGTATCATTAGACCTAGCCATTTCCTTGTTGATGCATTCTAGTCAGCATTTTCGCAAATTCGGCAGAAGTCAGGGGTACATGTTGATGTGCGCTGGCAAGTGGGCACTCGATACATACACACGAGTTGTGTTTGCTTCACCGTGTCAGCCTGTTGCACCGTTAGAAGGCCCTCAAGGCGTGTCGACCGGGTTCCACGAGCATGCGCCCTTGGCGCCCTCGTCGAGGCTGTCCAGCGCCGCCATGTCCTCTGCATCAAGCTCAAAGTCGAACACATCCATGTTCGACTTGATGCGCGACGGCGTCACACTCTTGGGCAGTGGAACGTATCTGGCGTGAGCTCGTCGCGCTTGTGATGCCGCGGAAAGTTGACCCCGTGTGCCACGCAGTCTCCGATCTCCGAGCATCGCGGGCGCGCAGGCGGCACCAGCCACGCGCCTTGGAATGGAAGCATCAGTCCGCTCGCGAGCAGGCGCGCGCCACCGGCAGCTCATGACGTGTGTCTTGGCCGGCGCGGCCGAAGTCACGCGGACGGAGCTGAGCGCGCCAAGCAGCGCCCTCGAGCCCGCGAGTTGTCAGTGCGCAGGCACGAGAGCGTGCGCATTCATTTCATTTCGGGGCAGGCGCCGCAGAGAATGGAAGAATGGTGGGCTTGAGCACCTGGCGCATTCCGCGGATGCGCGGTCGACGATGCGCCGGACCGCAGCGTGCTTCCTCGATCCCGTGTCAAAGCACTGCGCATAGCAATGCACTGAAGAGCTGCAATATTGCAACTGAGCGCTGGTGCCTGCGCCTGCGCTTGCGCCTATGCCGCTCATGCGCAGTCCCAACCGACCTCCACGGATCCGGGCGGGATACGGATGCCGCCCGTACTCGGTGGCGACTGCAAGCGTGAACCTCGACGAGCACTCGAAGCAAGATGTGTCAGCCAGCACCCCACCACCCCCCACCTTCCCCCGCGTTCCCCACAGACCATCCCCCACTTCCCCTCATCGCCCCACCTCTCACTTCAACGCGCGATGTGTAGCCCGGCCTGCACATGACGAGCGCACCATACTCACCCCTTCTGCAGACTCCAGCGGATGAGCACCTGTGGCACCTCCTTGCCGTGTTTCTCAGCGATTTTCACCACGGTGGGATCACCAAGGCGATTCGGATCGGCGCGCACAATGGGACAATAAGCCTGCACAACAATCCCCTTGTCCTGGCAGTACTTGACAATGTCGCGTTGCTGGCACCACGGGTGCAGCTCGATCTGGTTGATGGCGGGAAGCGGCTCGGGGAGCGCACGGAGATGCTTGACGCCGAAGTTGGACACGCCGATGTCGCGTGCCCATCCCTCCTTCTGAGCTCGTGCCAAGGCCTTCCAGTGCACGGCCCGGGCCTCTTCGTTGGGACGCGGCGCATGGATGAGCAGTAGGTCAAGGTACCCGTCGGGCGGCTTGGGTGTGCTGGGAGTGAAGCGACGCGTAGACTTGACTAGATGGTCGTACACCTCGTCCTCTGTGGGCACGCTGTGCCCCGGCATGAACTTGGTCGTGATAAAGACCTGGGAACGTGGTACGCCCGAGTCGGCGATGCCCGCGCCAACCACTGTTGTCAGCAAGAGAATGGGTGATGGAGAAAGAGGCCACGGCCTGAGAACACTGATGGTGGCGACGGGCGGACTAATAGGAGGGCATCTTGGCCTCCGGCGCCGAGATTAACTATGTGGGGGTGCGGCGACTGCAAGATGGCACCTGCGGGTAGTCACTGGGTCGCACACACGTTGGCCATCGGGCGCAGTCGCAATTCCCCTGCGAAGCATGGTTTTGGCTTTATCGGGCCAAGTTACCGAGGGTCACTCACATGTCTCATTGTGATAAGCCTGCGCGCTGTCGACTGGTGTTAGCAGCGCTGACAATCAAGCATGCTCACTGTGGCGATATCCGGCCTGGAGAGCGGTCTTGACGGCGTTCTTGCAATCGTCGCCACGTGCCTGGTATACGCCAAATCCGAGCACGGGCATGGCTGCGCCAGAGCGTAGACGAACGGTGCTCTCTAGCGAGAGGCGAGTTGCATTACCGAGGGCTGGGATTAGCATGCAATGAAGTGGTACACACCTTTGTCCATGGTGCTTGAGAGAGTGTGTGAACGAGAAATGAGCGGCGACGGAGCAGGAGAATGTCTGCCTCATGTTGTTGCGAGTCGTTCGAGGGTCGACGGCTGTCGAGTCATCTGATGTCATTGCCCGTGGGGAGAGGTGGAGGCTGAGAAATGCTTCCGCTATTGACGTAACAGTCCTCTGAATACAATCGATCGTAATCGATTCCACGTGCCTCTCATGCCGCGGAGATGCGGTGACGGAGTGGCCACCCAATGCACCTTCCTCCACTCCCCACATCTCCATCTCATCTCGACGGCCCCCCCAACATCACTGACTCACCTCCTCGACCATGCTTTTGCCTGCATGAGCGCCAGGAATCACGTCTCAAGCGCACCACGCACTCCCGCCTCGTCGGTGCGTCGACCGCCCTCCGCCTTGCGGGGTGCGCCAGGCTCGCGCGGCCGCGTCGCCGCTGCCAAGGCACATGTCTCCGTGTCTCTGGTGTTTGCGCACGGCGATGCCGTCCAGGCAGACGGCAGTGCGAGCGAGGAGGCTCTGTCCCGCCAACTCGACCGGGACACTGCAGGGGAACGCATCAGCTTGCGCTCACGCCGCTCAAGCGTAGCAACACTCGCGTCCATGCGCTCAGGTTACTCATCATATCCCCTCTCGGCCGCCCTTCCAGAGGAGGAAGAGGCCGGACCTTCGACCTTGCGCTCCCCACATCCTCATCTTGACCCCACATCTTCCGCATCGCTACCGCCCGACGCCGACGTCGACGCCGACTCACCACCACCTACACCTCGCATGCGTCGACGCCGCGCCAGCTCCCGTCGCTCTGTCCCACAAGACTTCCTCGTCCCCTCTACCTCCGGGAGAAGAGACACCACTCCAGAGCGGCGAAACAGCGCGTGCGCCATGGATGAACCCGCTCCAACGACCCCGCGCCTTAACCCCAAACAGAGTGGGGCGTGGCTCCGCTGGAACTCGCCTGCGCCTTCGTTCCCAAGAAAGGACAAGGGCAAGGCGCGTGCCGACTCACCCGGCACGGCCACCGCCGCACGCGCCGATCACGACGATGTGCGGCAAAGTGGTCGTGCGGATCGCATGCAGCCCGTGCCTGCGCCTCCGGCCACAGCCGCGGCACACGAACAGCAAGATGAGGCCACCGTGTCGACTCTCATCCCATCACAACCACTCACTTCCTCTCCAACATCCACTTTCCCACTCAACACAGCTGAGGACGACCTCAAAGCCGAGCCCGAGCCCGAGCCCGAGCCAGAGCCCGGAACTCCAGACCCCACTACCCCCATCATGCGTCCAGCGGACCCTCCGACAAAGACCACTCCTGCCGGGTGGCGCGCGTACTTCTGGGGTGGAGGTGGCGAGTCTTCCACGGCGGCTCATCATCTCGTGCCGCCGCCCATTCTTCCGAATGACATGACCGACCCCGCCGTCGCAGCTGCGGAATTGGCGCTTGCCAGGATAGAATCAAGAGCCAGCGCCCGCACAAATGGCAGCATGAATGGAAGCGTGAAGAGGCGCAAGAGAGTAGGGTCTCTTCACACAGTCTCGGCCGTTGCGACGCCCTCTCCATCAGCTCCGCCATCTCCACGGACATCGACCAGCATTGATCGCCGCAGCGCGGATAAGCTTGGGAAGCAGAACTCCAAGATCGTGTCCAAGACACCGGCGCCAGTTCCGTCCAAGGCTTGCGCAAACTCGCCCAAGGATAAGGACACTCATTGTGAGGCAAAACCGGAGCCCACGTCCGTCGAACAGCCGGTCACCAAGTCCACAGCGGCCATACTCGCAGCACCACCCCCCGTCGAGGGCAGCCTCCTTCCTCCAGCTGAGATAACGTCTGAGCGCTCTTCGTCGGAAGCTCAACGCCCGAGATCCAGGTCGAGATCGCCCTCGACGGCTGCTGCGCCCGCGCAAGGGTGGGGCTCATATCTCACTTCATGGGTCTATCCCACCACCACCCAGCCGGCCTCCACTCGTGCAGCGCCTCCTCCCGCGGAGACCACAACGGAACCACCAGCTCCTGTCACTGGTGAACAGGTGGAGCCATCCACTATTGTCCAGCTGTCCAATCCTGCAGAAGATCAGAAGCCGGCCGCAGAGAATCCGTCGCCAACAACAAATGTCCCTGCTCCCACGAATGGACCTGAGATTGAGCTTCCTCCCGATGAGCCGCAGCCTACGTCATCTTCCGCGCAACAGCAAAAGTACGCTTCTTCGGCGGCTTCGACGTCCGGCTGGCTGAGCTACCTCGCGTTTCGGGCAACACAGAAGACCATTACGGCCTCCACTAAGACCTTGGATGGTGAGGAGGTCATGGACATGGAGAACGACCCAGACTTTCCCCAGGCAGAAGAGCCTAAGGTCATCGAGGCTGCCCAGGCGCGCGAGGGGAGCAACTCCAAGGCTACCGGCGCGAATGTTTCGCGACAGGCCAGTCTCTCCCAGGCCTCGAAAGGAGGGCCACCGGTAAAGGCAACCGGCGCCAATCTCTCGAGGCAAACCAGCGCCTCGCAGCCTGCAGCTGCGGACAAGCTCGCTGGATCACAAAGCAAGGCAACAGGAGTGGTGGCAAGAGGCAAGACCACGGAGTTCCGACCTGAAGAGCGGCGCGACTCCATCAGCACTGCATCTGTCCAGCCTCAGCCGACACAGAAACTTGCTCATAAGCGATCGCAAAATCTCTCTACTAACCGGAGTCGTCGCCTCTCCAACGCTTCCTCCACGCGTACGGCGGTTAGCGCGTCGCAACCACCACCGTCTCCGAGAGTCGCTCAGGCTAATGGTCAAGCGCAAGCGATCAAAGGCGCATCAGACTTGCCTGGGACCCCCAAGCCAGCCCCGAAGCAGCAGAACTTCATTATCCCGACGTTCGATATAACCTTTGATCGTCCGCCGCGATCCCTTCTACCCCGCAATCCCGAACCCCCTGGAGCCGCTGGGCTCGCTCTGCGTGCTTTCAATTACGTGTACAGCACACAGCCAGTCGATCCACCACATGAGAAGCGAGGGAAGAAGGCTGGACGGGACATAGGAGCTAATCTTCCCCGCCGCATCGGGCTCGGCGGCGGCAGCCCCGATGACGGCTGGCGTGATGTCGAACGCGTTGTTGTCATCGGCGTGCATGGGTGGTTCCCAGCAAAGATGTTGACTTCGTGAGTGCTCCCCCACAGCGATAACTGACCGTAGCGTCATCGGCGAGCCAACAGGCACCTCGACTAAGTTTGCCAACATGATGGGCGAGGCAGTACGCAAGTTCTTCAAGGAGAAGGACGTCGACGAGAACGATATCAGGCTCACGCTCATTCCGCTGGAAGGTGAAGGGACGATCGAGCACCGCGTCGACAAGCTGTACAAGCAGTATCTGTCGAACCCTGCCTGGATCAACGATCTTCGCCGCGCCGACGCCATTCTCTTCGCGGCGCACTCGCAGGGGTGTATCGTCACGACGCACCTCATTTCCCGCATGATTGCGCAAGGTCACATCCGCACTGCCACCAACCGCGAGGCAACCGCCAGATGCGAGTGGGCCTTTGGCCCCATCGGCATCATGCCGAACGAAGACTCGAAGAAGGGTCGGCAGCTCGCTGCTCGGATGAGCGGGCGTGAGGGCGGCCGGCAGAAGGTGGCCATGTTGGCCATGTGCGGCGTCCACCTCGGCCCGTTCTACTCGATATCGACGTCGAGCGTCATCCAGCCCTACCTGCAGTGGTTTGAGAATGCAGCCGCGCGCGAGCTCTTCGAGTTCCAGGATACGACTTCGGCCGTATCCGTCGCGTACCAGCGCGCGCTTGCAATGGTGGTTGAGAATGAGGTCAAGGTACTCCTGCTCTCGTCGCTTAACGACCAGGTCGTGCCAATCTACGGGGCGTCCTTCGCTACGGCTTCACACCCGCTTCTCTTGCGCGCACTGTACGTTGACGGCGCATCCTACTCTGCCTCGGATTTTATGACCAACCTGCTCTGCTTTGCGTTCATGCTCCGCAACGCAGGGATCGACGACCAGCGCCTCATAGAGCATCTGTCCGAGGCAACGGCTGGCTCGCTCACCGGCGTCGGACACAGCACGCCGTACGAGGAGCTGGGGTGCTACTCTATGGCCGTGCAGTATCTCTTCCACGCGGGCCCTGCTGCGCAGCCCATGCCGCCGCTTGAAGTCGAGCCCTTTGCAGCCCGCGACTCGCGCAACGACTTTGAGCTGCCATGGATTATGCGCGCGCTCGTAGACTCACCCGAGGTCAAAGACCTGTTTCCCGACGAGTTGCGCACGCTGCGCGACAACATCACCGCCTGGAAACCCACCACCAAGGCGCTCAAAGAGATCAAGAAGCGCCTGGAGCCCATGGCGGGCCGCCAGCGGTTGTCCCCGCTCTCGCAGCTGGCTACGAGCGGAAGCTCGACGAGCCTTGCGAGCGACGCCGCCGCGCCCGGGGTGCAGCCTGGCACGGCGCATGCCAAGAGCCATGCGAACGCCAACGCCAACAGTGTGAGGAAGCAGCCTGCGCCCGCGCCCAAGGCCGTCATGACCATGGTCGGTAGATAGTAGATGAAGTGTACATCCCTTCCAATACCCCCTTACATCGTATCTAGCTTGTATTCGTAAACGGCATGAAACGTAGCATCATCTTGCTGGAGGTGGCGGTGCGTTCAGCCACCCACCACAGACGAAGCTCACATCATTACGACGAGGTTGTTGTCGAGCTCACACATTGTTGCTCACCTGAATGGCATTACGCCAACCACCACTGCATGCACCAACATTGCGTCACGGCGACCAAAAAGACATACATGCATTCAAAAACGCCGCAGCGCTGGTGCCAAGTAGTCTATAGCATTGCTCTATGCGCTTGGGGGGAGGGGGGAGGGGGAGGAGGGAGATGGTGTAGATGACATGAAGGGGAGCGTGCCAGCGCGCGCCCACATTCAGAGGCTCGAGGCCGAAGCCGAGGCCGAGACCAAAACCCGCGCTTAGATCTTGGGGGCGGAGGCCGAGACCGAGGTGCCGTAGACCTCGGGGAACCAGCTCTTGTGGGTGTCGATGGGGACAAAGTCGCCCTTGGGGCGGACCATCTTGACGGCGGGGTGGGTGGGGACGCCCTCGACGCGGTGGAAGCCGTTGAGGTTCTTGTGGAGCGTGATCTGGAAGACGGACGAGCCTCCCTGGCGCGCGACGATGATCGAGTACGCGAGGAAGTAGAGCCAGAGACGGTACCATCTAGGGCCGTAGGTGGCCTCGACCTTCTCGCGGTTCATAATCCAGTTCTTGTACCAGCGGTGGAGGGTGGCGGCGTAGTGGACGCCAAAGACGTCGGCGCTCTTGACTTCAAAGCCGGCGCCCTCGAGCTCGTTGATAACCCAGCCCATGTTGAGCGAGGCGTCGGCGCCGGGGAAGATGTACTTGTTCATGAAGATGCCCCAAATGAGGTCCTCGAACTGCCAGCACTTGCGGAGGCCCGCGACCTGGAAGCACAGGAGGCCGTCGTCTTCGAGCAGGTCGTACAGGCCGCGCAGGAAGGTGCGGTAGCGCTTCATGCCGACGTGCTCGGCCATCTCGAGACACGTGATCTTGGAGAACTTTTGCGTCTTGGGGATCTCGCGGTAGTCGAGGCAGAGGGCGCGGCCCTGGGACTCGGGGATGCCGGCCTCGCGCAGGCGCTGGTTGGCCCACTCGGCGCCGTTCTGCGCAACTGTAATACCCGTCACCTGGCAGCCGTAGTTCTTGGCGGCGTGCGCGATGAGGGTGCCCCAGCCACAGCCGATGTCGAGGAGGGTGTCGGTGGGCTTGAGGTCGATCTTGTCGCACACGAGGTTGAGCTTGTTGTCCTGGAGCTCCTCGAGCGTCTCCTCGCGGTGGATGTCGCTGATGACGCCGCTGGTGTAAATCATGCGGGGGCCGAGGAACCAGCTGTAGAAGTCGTTGCCCCGGTCATAGTTGTCACGGATCTGGTCCTCGTCCTGCTGCTTGGTGTGGAAGATGACATCGGGGATGAGGTTGAAGAGGACGTAGCGGAAGTTGTCGAATGACAGCTCGAAACGCGACCAGTCGTAGCGGTACTCGAGGACGTCGAGACACGACATGCCGGGGGCGAGCTCGATCTTGCCGTCAAAGTAGGCGTCGTGCCAGATCTGCATGGGCATCTTCTTGCCGTCCCACTTTGCGCGCATCTCCTCGTCGGTGATGGTGTAGTAGTCGGAGAGGGGACGGTTGGGGAGAGGCATCTTGTCGTTGATGGGAGGGCCGTAGCGGGACATGACGATCCAGTAGCCGATGGTGAGGGGCACGAAGAGGACGACGAAGAGGAACAAGTACATGTACCAGCTGCTGCGGGCGAAGGGGAGGCAGCGCTGGACGATCCATGGGACGATAATGTCAATGGCGGCGAGGTGGTAGTTGTTGAACGAGCCGCAGCCCTCTGCGGGCAGCGGGGGGTTGGGGACCGTCTTGACGTTTGAGCTGATATCAGCCGGGCCGTGCCGTAGATATGATAGGAGGGAGAACTTACGTGCGCCAGGAGGGCTTGGAGCCGTTGAGGTGGGCGCCGTTGGCGACGGGCGCCTGGGCCTTTACATCGGCTGGGATTTTGGAGTCCACTGCCGACATATTGATGTATGTGGAAGAGGAGAAAGAGAAAGAGACGAGGATGAACGAGGGGGGCGACGTGGAAAAGAACGCGGGGACAGACTGATCGCGGCTCAACAGCCAGGCACGGAGATCAGGGGGCGGATGGGCGGATGCCGTGGTGAGGGAGCGGAGATGACACGTGTCATCTCCGTCATCTCCGTCATCTCCGTCTCCACTCTTTCCGCTCCAACGACGATCATCACATCACACATCGACGTGGCCACATCCGTGTTGCTGCGCGCACCTTACCCCAATGACACTCCAAGACCAGCTCTCGGCGCTGGACGTCGGCACGAGCGGGACCTCTTACCCCCCAAACGCCAAACCAAAGCCAGGCAGGGAGATTGTCCACCCAAAGTTTCAGCCGGCATACCTGCCGCGCAACACGCCCACGCCGCTCTCGGCGCCAGGTTGGGTCGTCCCTCTCTCCGCGCCGGCCTACTTCCCCCTCGACCTGTTTCACCTCGTTCTCCAAGAGCAATCGCTACACCCCGAGCAGAACTCGAGCCTGATTCTGCGCGCCCAGAAACTCCCCGGCATCCCCGAGACAGATGCGATCGACGACGCCTTGGCCGCCCACATCGGAGTCAACCCTGCTCCCATCGAGAGAATACGTGTTCGGTTCGTTCCGCGGCAGGCGCGACGCGACACCAGACTCTGCCAGCGCAATGCGGCATACTCGTCCGACGACGGGAGACTGGGCCTCGTCCTCAAGACGCCAGAGGTGTCGAGTGCCGCCGAGATGCCATACTACCACCCTCCAGTGCGGCAGCTCGCGTTCTTGTGGGAGGCCGACGAGAGCATCGAGCCTCCAGAAGGCGATGAGCCGCGGGTATACGGCCGCATCTACATTGGGTACCTCCCTTTCGAGGATTCACCGACACCGGCAGGTGACGTCCTCGGTCCTCCCCCCAAGCCACGGCTGAGGCGCTCGCCCCTTGCCGGCCCCCTGTCCCCGTCCGCCACGGACGCTGTACCTCCCCCGGCTACCGTGCTCGAGGACGATTCGCCCGAAGCGCGCGCAGAGGCGCGCGTGCAGGCCGAGAACCGCTTGCAGCGCACCTGCTTGCACTTGCTCGAAAAGCTGCACAAGCACGGGCACGGCAGCGCGTATGGCTATGTCAAGCGCGTGCACCACGACGTGGTCGTGTCGCGCGAGCCGTTCCAAGACCTCTACCAGGCGCTCAAAGAGAGGCACAAGCAGCTCGACAGCCGCGTGCCCCAGCCGTGGAGCACCAAGGTCGAGGACGTCAAGCGACATGTGTGGAAGGTGAGTGGGGCTCGTGCCGTGCCGACGGACAGAGCGTGCGAGACGGAGGCTCACCCGACGATCGGCTGTTGCCGCACAACATTGCTGCTTGGGGACAACAGGACATTGCCATTGCCGCCTTTCTTATGCTCCTCTGGCGCGACATGTATCCGGCCCGCGAAGGGAGCGAGACGGGCATGGAGTGGGACAAGTGGGGCCGACCGCCTGGCGGGTTTGTCGACCTCGGATGTGTGAGTTTATGAGCAGGCGCAAAATCAGGGCTGGACCGCTGACACCACAGGGCAATGGGCTTCTGGTCCACATTCTTGTCTCTGAAGTGGGTGACTTGCACCTTGAAGAGAATTCTTCAGCTGATATTCAGGGATATTCTGGAAAAGGGTACGAGTTGCGACAGCGGCGCACCTGGCCGCAGTACCCCGAGGCGACGCAGCGTGCGCTCGTCGAGCTTGGCATCGACATGCCGTCCTTGTTCCCGGCCACGATGGAAGAGTGGGATGTGGGGGTCTGGCGAGGGCGAGACCGGAAGGGGGCGAGCGTGGGCGTGAGCGAGCACGTGATTCCGGATGAGTCGTTCCTTCTCGGCAACCATGCGGACGAGTTGACAGTGAGTGCATCCTCGTAGCTTGACTTACAAACACCAGCCATGGATCCCCCTCCTCTCACTCTTGCCCGCCAAGCCGGTGCCCTTCCTCTCGCTCCCGTGCTGCCTGCACACGCTGGACGGCAAGTTCACATCCCACGAGTACAAGGCGCCGCCGCATGCGCACACGCCCGAAGGCGGGTTCGAGGACGGCCTCGAGGCCGGGGCGAGCCGGTACAAGGCGTACGTCATGTGGCTGGGGTGGTGGGGCTTGCAGTGCGGGTGGAAGTGGGAGAAGGAGAGCCTGCGGATTCCGAGCACGCGTGGGTGGGCGATTGTGGCGCGTGCTCGGTGGACCACGGATGCGGGGGAGGACCGTGCGTGTCGCCAGTGGGCCCTGGACGAGGTCAACGGTGTGCGGGCGCGGGGAGAGTTCAAGGTGCGGGTCAAGGAGGGCACGGAGCACTAGGGGGGTGGGAGCAGGGCGGTGGGGTCGTGTGGAGGAGGACGTAGATGGTAGCATGTGGAGCGGCGTGTGGTAAGAGTGGTAAGGCGTGGCGTTTTGCCTTGTGTCATCTCAGCATGATGAGCTCGTAAACGCGCGCCACATGGGGTTGGTGGTTTGCCTCGTGGCCTGACATCTGCTCGCGCGCCTGCGTCCACGACCATGCGACCAAGTCGCGCGAGCACCCATCCCACGCTGCGAACACGTCCAGGCCAGGCCACGCAGCATGCAGGCCATGTCCACCTTGAAATCACGAGACACCCTCTTGACACCCATGCCATGCGGTCGCAGGTGACGCTTGGGCGCGTTTGGCAACCACCCTGGGTATAGAAGAGATGAGTCCAAGTGTTTAGGCGGCCAGGCGGAAGGGGGACTTGGGTCTGGCCATGGTCTTTAGCCTGGTTGCAAGGTCACCCGTCACCCAACCCAAGAAAAGACAACTGCTATACTGTACTCGGCGCAGTCAGGTCTGCATGTTTCATGCTCGGCGCAGATGATGACGAGACGAGGTAAGAGAGAGTAAAAGAGTTGATCATGTTCTGTTGTTGTCGAGACGGCGCTCAGGGGCGTTTAGCCTGGTGTCAGCACGTTGGGCCAGGAATCGGGGCATTCCCTGAGACTCTAAACACGCTGAATCTTTGCTAATTCCATTAGCCTTGGCCCTAAGTAACTCAAATTTGGGTCTAATCCACTCAAGCCGGGGTTCGGATGTCAGGGGCTGCAAGGGGAAACAGGGGCCGACAGGGGAAATGCCGAGCCGATAAGGCACGACAGGAACGGTTCCAGCGCGTCCATCGGGGAATCCCCAAACATGTCCCTGACATTGCACCCTCAGTCCTTGGGCTTGGCTCGCTCAGGCCCCTCGTGTTTCCCTGAGCCTGCGCTAAAGGCTCCCAGAAAACGGAGTGTGGTCCCTGAAAGGCATGCCTTTGGTGCATCGCTCCATCCGTGGATTCCGTCAACAACTGTCTACTCGTCGTCTTGTCATCGTCCTCTTTCTCTCTCTCTCTCTCTCTCTCTCTCTCTCTCGACGTCTTTCTTTCCATCTTCACGCTCTTTACATTCTTCTCCCTCTCTCCCTCCCTCTCTCCCTCCCTCTCTCCCTCCCTCTCTCCCTCCCTCTCTCCCTCCCTCTCTCCCTCCCTCTCTCCCTCCCTCTCGCTCTCGCGGCAGCGCCTCGAACCCTTCGCCACTGCCATCCGCTCCTCTTCCACACGGACACATACACACTGCCGACTCCAACATCCCTCTCCCACCACTCCGGAACATGTCCCCCGACTCGGCCTCCGTGGCCATGACCGGCACGCGACCCCGCCGTCGGCTCCACTTCCATCATCACCACTCCCATCCCCACCACCGCCCCGAGGGCTCGCCTGTGCACGCCCACGCCGATACCCTGGACTTCCTCGCACGCTCTGTCCCCTATACCCCCCATCTCCCACGGCAAGACTCGAGCGCCGACTCCTCTCCCTCCCCTTCTATCTCATCAGGCTCGAGCGACAGCCCAAGCGACAACGATAGCAGCAGTGATAATACCAGCTCCGCACCCACCGTCGTCCCCGCCGTTGTCCCTTCCTCTCCGAGCCCGAGTGAGGACGTCAAACTGGACGGCCAGCCCTCAGAACAGCCCGCATCACCACAAACCGAGAGGCAAGCACAGGAATCATCCGCCGACCCAGCGCCGGCACCGTCTCAGAATCAGAATCAGAACGCTGTTGCTTCGAGCAGTGAGGACACGGGCCCTCGCCCAAGCCCAACCCCGACGTGGACTCCTGAGCCCGAGCCTCAGCCCACGTGCGTACCGATGCGCAGCAAGTGACGAGACGACGCAACTGACATCTACAGTAGTGAACAGCCCTCGACGTCCGACCCCATTCCGGCCTCATCGGACCCTGCACCGCAATGGACACCGTCCTCAGCGTACCAACCTCCACCCGAGACATACGGCAGCGGGCCCAACGCTCCCGTGTCCCAGTCTGAGACCGTCTGGGAACCAGAGCCGACACCATCATCAACACAGGGGTGGGCGTCTGCTCCTGTTCAGGACACTTTGGCGCAGAGTTGGACAGACTGGTCCGCGGCAGCCGAATCAATCGTGCCTTCGGACGCGGTTAGCAGCGAAGCCGTCGTTGCGGGTATCATTGGGCTTGTATCGTCCTCGTCATCCTTGTCATCAGCCGCTCGCATTGCCAGCGCGTCGACGGCCTCAGTTGCAAGAATCTCCTCTCCTTCCGCTGCTTCTGGGAGGACCCTGACGCCAAACGTCCAACCCACCAACCCAGGCGTGACAGCATCGCAACCACCGCCTTATGGTGTATCTGCCTCTGACAATGTGTCGGGTTCTGCAGAGGCGGCCAGTGCTGGGTCCGGGAGCGAGATCCTCTCTACTGGAGCGAAGGCTGGTATCTCCATCGGCGCAATTGCCGCTGTCGGTGCCGCAGTGTTCCTCATCCTCTTCTGCCTCGTGAGTTTTGGCAACGTAAATGCCACTAACCATCAGCGACGCCGCAAGCGTAGCAACACTATCGTCGCCTCTACCGACCGATCGAATCCGTATGCCTTCAGCGCGTACGGTGCCGCCGAGGAGAAGGGTGCGAGCAACCTCCGCCGCAATGGCACGCAGCACTCCGCGCTCGACTTCTCCGACGGTCCGCTCCCGCCGCAGCAGCGCTCGCGCTGGAGACATTTATCCACCTTAGCCGTTCCTTTTGCTGCCAAGGATAGAAGATCGCGTGGTAGCAGCGGGCCAGGTATGGCAGGCGTCGGGTCCACCCCGAGCCGCTTCGACTCGAACCATCCAAGCTTTGACCGCTCACGTGGTGCCTACCCGTACGCGCGGAGCGAGTCGGACGACGACCACCACGAGGTGATCCAGGCGGTCGACGACGACGCGTCTAATTTTCGAAACA
The DNA here is from genome assembly GCF_008065305.1 of Cutaneotrichosporon oleaginosum. Lineage (NCBI taxonomy): Eukaryota > Fungi > Basidiomycota > Tremellomycetes > Trichosporonales > Trichosporonaceae > Cutaneotrichosporon > Cutaneotrichosporon oleaginosum. Next base: position 102,318 of record NW_027072174.1, on the reverse strand, counting down.
CTCACTACGAAGAGTGGCTTACCTACGACCGAGCCGGAGTGGTTGGGCAGCCAGCCTCCGCCGGCGTCCCCGTCAAACCTTCATCTTCCGGACCTGGGCCAAAGCTCCGCCAGCCGCAAGCGCGACGCGTCCCGGTCCCATCACTCGATCCCGACCCGTTCGCGGACCACACGGCTCAAGCGGACACCCAAGCGTCTGCCACGGGCATACAGTCGCGGCCCATGCCGTCCCGCGCCCGCACCCTCGACAACATGTATGGCATCTACACCGAGGACGAGCCCGTGGTCCAGCACCTGCCCTACCGCGTGACGCCGCCGCCTGTGCAGGCGCAGCAGTTTGTGCAGCCCCAGTCTGCGCTCGTCGGGCATGCCGTCTAACGTTTCTGTCAAAGGCCATTGCGGCCTGGTGCCGCCGTGTACCTTGTTGTATTGGCGGTGCGTTGCCACCGCCACCACCCACTTTTGGTTTCCATTTTCCGTATCAATTAGGCATGTCGTATATAGTGCATGTATGCGGTTGATGCGCGTTGGTGGGCATGGTAGAGAGCAGAGGAGTACGCGGAAGGGGATGTGCTGAGCGGGACGATGCTGCTGCTGACGAGGTGGGTGCAGGGGGGTGACCTCAGCCTCCGAGGGCCGAGGGCGGCCACAGAACGACCTCATGTATTTTGTCTTGTATACGTCTTGTAGATAGTGGCCTGGGTTCCGACTCGCGCGGGCTTGCGCTTGCCCTCGCCACGATATGCTATGGGAGCGCATCAGTTGCCCGTGCCAACGGGGCAGCCCAAATCCTCCCCGGCGATTCAATCCACCTGGTCCCATGGCATTGCACTACATCATGACATCTATGCACACCCCCGCCTTCCCTCCGATCTCTCCTCCATCCGCTACGCATACTTGGCCATGAAGCGCTTGTGGAACGCCTCGATGCGCGTCATCATCTCCTCGGCGTCGGGACACAACGTCGTCACGCGCAGATGGTACGTGCCGTCCTCCTGGCCGAATCCGGAGCCCGCGACGGCGCATATGCCCGTCGCATCAAGCAGGGCGAGGGCATAGAACGTGTCCGCCTCCTTGTTTGCTTTGCGCGCGGCCTCGACGGCCTTGGGCGGCAGCCGCAGCGCCGGGAAGAGGTACATCGCGCCGTCGGCGGGCTGGCACGTCACGCCATCGAGGCGGTTCAAGCGCTCTGCCATGAGCTTGGAGCGCGCCTTCATGCCCTCGTGGATGGCGGCGCTTTCGTGCGCGTACGCGGCGTGCGACGGCGCGCCGGGCGGCGGCGGCGACACGAGGAGGTCCACGCCCACTTGGCCTTGCACGGGGGCGCAGAGGCTGATGCTCGCCATCTTGAGGAGGAGCGCGTCGACCTCGGGGTCGAGGTTCACGGCTTCGAGGTATCCGCCGCGGCGGCCGCACTCGCCGCTCACGCCCTTGCTGATCGAGTGGAGGGAGACGAGCTCGACCGCGTCCGCGATCGCCGGCATCGAGCGCAGCACCTTTTTGAAGCTCACGAACGGGCGGCGCGCAGGGTCGTACACGTTGTTCTGGTACACTTCGTCGGCGAGGAGGAGGAGGCTTTCGTCGTAGCACAGCTGGACGATTTCGCGCATGTCCGCCTCGGAGAGGCACGAGCCCGTCGGGTTGCCGGGGTTGATGACGACGAGGGCTTTGAGCTGGCGCAGCGACGGGTTGGTTTTCGCGCGCGCGATCGCCTTCTTCAGGCTCGGCACGTCGAGCGCCCACCCCCGCGCCTCGTCCAGGTGGTACGGCACCGGCGTGGCTTGCAGGTGCGACAGCGTCGCCGTGTACAGCGGATACTGGGGGATGGGGATGAGCACGCCGTCGCCGGGACACAGGGCGAGGTCCATGACCATGGCGACGGCGGGCGTCGCGCCGCCGGTGAGGATGATCTGCTCGGGGTCGGCGGGGAAGCCGTCGCGGCGCTCGATGAACTGCGCGACGCGCTTCCGGATCGGCAGCGAGCCCTTGGACGCCGTGTATGCGCCGACAGAGCCGAACTCGTCCACGAGCTGCCCGGCTTTGGCGATCGCGTCGGCCGGGAACAGCTCGGCCGCGAGCGGATGCGCCATCAGCTCGGGATACTCGACCAGCGCCGCCACTTGGCGCCAGTACGTCAGCGGCTGCTGCTTGAGCTCGCGTTCCTGCGGGTTCCCGATGTTGGCGTACAGAATCTTGTCAAAGGGCAGGCTCGTGTCGCCCGCCTGCAGTCTGTGCGCGAGGTCGTCGGCCTTGAGCGACAGCTCGCCGCGCACCGCGTACTCGACGTGCAGGACGGCCGGGTTGACCGACGCGCGCGTCAGCGCCTTGGCGTGCCCGTCGCCGCGCGTCACGCCCACCGGCTTGTGGCTGAGGCACGAGTCGTGGATCACGTTGAGCGCCTTGACCGCGTCCTTGTTTTCTATCACGCACGAGATGTTGATCTCGGATGCGCCCTGCGAAATCATCTCGAGGTTGACTTGGGCGCGCGCGAGCGCGCTGAACATGAGCGACGCCGAGCCGATGGCGTTGCGCATGTTTCTGCCCACGAGCGAGAGAATCGCCATGTCCCGCGAGATGGTGATCTCGCCGATCTTCTCCAGGTCCTTGACGAGGCGCTCAAGCCGGCGCGCGTTGCCAAAGTCTTGCAGCGCCATCGAGACGTGGACCTCGGACGTGGAGATGAGGTCGACGACGACGCCGGCCCGGTCGAGCGTCCCGAAGATGCGCGCGAGGAAGCCGTGCGAGATCGTCTTGCGGTTCGAGTGGATGTTGAGCACCAGGATCTGGTCCTTTATCGTCACAGCGGTGGGGAGGCGGTCTAGGCCGTCGACGCTCGCGCTCAAGTCGGACTCGGGCAAGATGATGGTGCCCGAGCCCTTGGGGTTTTCGACGTTTTTGATGCGGATGGGGATCTTGGCGCGGATGACCTGCTCCATCGTGAAGGGGTGGATGACCTCGGAGCCGTAGTATGTGAGCTCGGCGGCCTCGTCGGGCGTGATGGACGGCACGAGGCGCGCGCCGGGCACCTTGCGCGGGTCCGCGGAGAAGATGCCGTCCACTTCCTTCCACACCTGGAGCTCGCCGGCCTGCACGCCGACGGCGCAGAGCGCCGCACAGAGGTCGGTGTAGCCGCGCCCGATCTGGGCGAGGAGCGAGCCTGGGACGGGTCCGAAGAAGCCAGTGACGACGGGAACGCGCTGGCCACACTCGCGCAACCGTGCGCCGAGACGCTTCGAAAGCTCGTCATAAAAGGCCTGGCCGAGCTGCGACACGCCCTGGTCGCCCGACGACGTGAGCGCCGCGTCCATGGCCGACGTCATCGACTGGTCGACGATGTTGTCGAGCACCACGAGTTCAGAGTCAATGCCGCGATCCCTCAATGCGGCCGCGACAATCTTGCACGCTAGCCGCTCGCCAGTGCCGATGATCGAGTCCTGCGACCGCGGCGAGATCTCGTCGATGATCTGGGGTGAGCATGAGACGGGGTTTGGGCAGGCGGGCGGTTCTGGCATGCGTCCGAGCAAAGCCCGAGGCATCTGCGGCCCTCGTCGGCATTCCCCCAGCTAAGAGAGCGTATGCCTGTTGGCAAACACAATATACACCCAACACAGCTCCGATGCGGTGTGTGGAATGTAGAGGCAGGCAAGCGCGTTCATTCACGGCTCCGGTATCGCTTTCGACGCGCCGCGCCCTCGTGCAAACGCCGGCGCTGCAGATCGCAGGCGCAACGCAGCCGGGCCAACATGGCCCACATGGTGCGGCCCACCGCCCCACCGCCCGCGCACGCCTCACACACAACACACAGCACACCGCACACCGCACACACCACACTCACATTCGCGGCATTCAGGAAGGCGCGGAGGGCCTCGCAGTCGCGCTCGATCTCGTCCTCGAGCTCGTCGCGCAACGGCCCGCGCGAGAGCGCCTGGCGCGCGGCGGCGAGATGCCCGCGCTTAATCGTGTCCACGGTAGCATTGAAGCCGGCCTCGAACTCGCCCGCCCACTCGGTGGGCGTGTCGGCGCCCGAGTCGGTGTTGGCGCGCGCGCGCCCGCTAGGCTGGAAGGGGGAGGGGGAGGCGCTGCGCCCCGCCGCGCCGGCGTCGTTGAGGCTCGCGAGCGACGACATGACGCTCTGCGAGAAGTAGCCGCTGCCCACGCGCTTCGGGTACAGCGGGGTTTGGTAGCCGCTCGCGCTGGGCCGCGCGGACGCGGACTGCAGCGCCTCGCGCGACGCTTGGAGGAGCAGGTTGGTGGTGCCGAGCGCTTTGGTTTGCGTCGAGCGCGCGGAGCAGACGACGACGACGCGGTGCGACGCGAGGTATGATCTGGGGTCAGGCGGAGAGGAGGGGGAGGAAAAAGGACAAGGACGACGCCGACGCCGACGCCGACGCCCACGCCCACGCCGACAGCCACTCACTCAACAATCCCCGTGATCGAGTCGAGCGACTTGCCGACCGACGTGCCGCCATACTTCTGCACGACGTAGGGCACACGCTCGTCCGCGCTGTTGCTCTTGAGCGTCTCGTCGACGCCATACGTCGGCGTGGCGGAGCGGGGGGTGGACGAGCCGGATGCGCGAGGGGGAGAGGGCATGGTGCGAGAGGAGCGAGCTCGCGGGGCAGAGAGCGGAAGGCGCGCGGAGAGAACGATTGGGGCGGTGAGGGCAACGAGCGACCGCGGAGGAGGGGGCGACCGCGGAGAGAGAGTACGCTGTTCGGCGCTAGCTGGTTCGGCGCTAGTTCCGCACCGGTGCTGAGACAAAGTAGAGATGCACAAGTCTACTGCCTTCCTAACCAATGTCGCCATCGCTCGACTCAAAAGTCGGCCGAGCCGAAACATGCCCGGGAATCACGTGATCCGGTTCTACCCCACTTTATCCGCGGGTTAATGGCCAGTCACAATCTGCCGATATCCAGTCGGCCTCAGTCGAGGACGGTAAGAGTAGCAAGCTGCAGTGTTTCCCCGCCCCCGTGGTTCTCCGCTGGCGCTCGGACGAGGGCGCTCGGACGTGGCTGCGGCGCAGGCATCACTCCGCCTCTGATTGACGGCTGACGTGAAAGAAGCTTGCACGGGCCAAGGCATCGCCCCACCTCCACTCCATGTACTCGACACTCTGCATTGCTAGCTAAGCCTAAGCCTACGCCTACGCTACGCCGCCCTTGCGCCCAAGCGAGGTGAAGAACCGGAACGACGGCTTGCGCTCCGCGACGCGGTGCTCGTCCTCGTCTTCCTCGCGCCCCTTGCCCTTGAACGGCTCCGTATCGGGTGAGCGGGACGCGCCGTTCGAGAACGCAGGCCACTCGCCGGGCGCGCGGTTGAAGATCTCCTCCACGCTCGGGCCGGGCGTGAATGCGCCCGTACCTGTGCCCGAAGCCGAGGGACCAGGGCCAGGCGAGCGCGGGCTCCCGCTGCCGATGGGCCCGAGGTCGTGCTTAAGATTCGCGGTCACTTCGTCCAGCGCGCTGATGCTGCGCTGCTGTCCCGTCCATCTGCTCTTGCCGAGAAGGGGCCATTTGAGCGCCATCTTCTCCTTGGCAGAGGGGGCGAACGCATTCTCAAAGCCCGGAAGCGAGTCGCTCGAGCCGAGCCCAGCGTTGAACAGGTGGAACGAGCTCACATTCTCGCTGCTGGGCGAAGTTGAGAACCAGCGGCGCGAAGACGGAAGCGCACCCATCCCGGGTAGCGTTGAAGCCGAGCCGCCCATTCCGCTCATACCCGGCGGAGTCGAGTGGAAGCGCGAAACCCCCGTTGGTGTTACCTTGCGCTCGCCCGATGCGGGCGCGGATGACGGCCAGCCGATAGGCGAGTCCTGGTCCGAGTCGTAGTTGGGTGAGCCCTCGTCCGAGGGTCCAGCAGCAAGCGCGTCCTCGAGCGACGCAAATAGCGAGTCGTCTCTCTCAGTCTCGGACGCACCACTGTCGAGCGGCGTATCGCCACCTTCAAGCGAGCGCACAAGCCCCTGTGGAAGCCACGAGTTGGGGAACGATGCCGACCCCGTGCTCGGTGAACCGTGTTCGGACGCCTCGTCCATGTGTACTTGGATAGGAGGTGTCGACAAGCGGTGCGGCGCGAGCGAGCGTGACGCACCAGGGCCAAAGTCCTCGAAGCCGGCGACGTCTGCAACCCGCTTGTCGTTGAGGCTACGGTAAGAAGCGTTGTGCGGGTGCGCGCGTGCAAGGTGTGCGTAACCGCCGGCCGTAGTGCTGTTGTTGTTCGCCGTGGGGCGCGCAGTGTACGACTCGTCGAGTTGCGGGAACCCTGCCTCGGCCATGTAGGCCGCGGCCTGCGACGCCCAGCGGCTATCGGCCTGGTTTTGGCGCTGCCCGTGGTGGTACGACTCGCTCGCGGCCGCCTCGTACGCGGCAGCCATAAGCATCATCTCCTCTTCGGGCGCAATCTTGCGCGCCTCCTCGGCAGCTGTCTCGGCAGCCTTGAGCTTGTCCTCGGCTTCGGTCACTTGTTTGCTTAGCGATTCGATTGCCGTGTCGAGTTGGGAAATCTGGGTGTCGAGCTCGCCCAGTTCCTCATTCTTCTGCTCCACCGCAGCACGAGTGTCGACCACATGCTGCGCGCCCTCTTTGCTTACAATCTTGACCTGCTTCTCGCTTGCCCTCATCTGCTCCCTCAGATCCTCAATCTCGCCGAACGCCGTGGCAATCTTGGCCTGCAGTCCGTCGCGCACGGATTCCGCAGCCCTGAGCCGCTTGTCGGCGTCGCGGCGCGCCGCTTCTGCCTGCCGCTTCTGGTCCTCAAGCGTCTTGGTTTTAGACTTGAGATCTTGGCGTTCGGCATCGTCGTCTTTGCGCCGCTGCCGCAGCTCGTCGACTGTGGATTGTAAATGCGCTTGGGATGCAGCGACTGACTCGTCGTGCGCGGCCAGCTGTGTCTGCAGTTCAGTGAGCACGGCCTGCGCAGCGGCCAAGTCGGACTTGAGCGCCGTGAGCACGGGCGAGGTGATTTCGATAGACGGATCGGGTTGTTGGGGCGGAATTGGTGGAGGAGCAAGTGTAGACACTGACCCACGCCGCGAGCCCGGTCCCACAGATGGTATGGAAGACGGGGTCGAATGAAGTGGTAGCAAATCGGCGAGATCTTTGTGCGAGTCAGTTTTGAAGAGGAGCTTGGGCACGAGCGCCGAGGGCCTGGACCCAGTTCCAGGCGATTCGTCCTTTGGTGCAACGGCACGCATCTCCATGACCCCAGCGCGGTCCAGAGCGGCAGACTTTTTGCGAGCCTTGTCACGTCGGCCCATCCGGGCGACATATCCCCAGGACGACTGCAGAGACTCGGGGACGTGTCCAAGCATGAACCAGTGCCCAAGAACACCGAGGTAAGCGACAGTGGGCTCGGGCTTGGGTGGCCCGGAGGCCTTGGGAGGCTTGCCCATCACCGGGTCGGAGAGGTAGACTGGCGGCAAGGGGGGTGCAGCGAAGGCGAGGGCGAAGAAAAACAGAGACCGGTAGCACATGTTGGGCGTGCGCAGAGTGATGGCGACGTGGTTGGCAAAGCGGAATGGCGCGATTGGTGTATCGGTGCCACTGCTGGTGCCGGGACTGGTCGCATGACCGTTGGTCGCGCGGGCACCTTCCTCGGGCGCGTCCGAGGAGCGGATGTGCGCGAGGTGGCGACGGAACGCGAGCTCGGTGAGGTGAACGCGGAAGGACGACTCGGCGGGGCATGTTGCGGCGACTGGGTAAGCATTGTTGGAAAGTGTGCACACAACAAAAGTTTACAAACACAACGCGTGCGCGCGCGCGCCGGACTCACCGAGGACAAGGAGGAGCACGCATGCCGCAGCCCAGAACAGGAGACGCTTGACGTCCAAGAGGCTCTCGGGTGCGAGGTGCCAGCTGCTGAGGGGGAGGGGAAGGGGCACGGAGTCGTGAGGTGCTGCACCACCGCCGCCGCCGCCGGCGAACGCAGCGACGGCGCGGGAGCGGTCGCGGAGCGCGTTTACGCCGGCGCGGAGGAAGGAGGACGGCATGACGGCCGCCGCCCGGGCGGGGTGGGTGTGTGCAGGGGCGTCGGAGAGGACAGGTGGGTGCTAGATGTTGGAGGGGGAGGGGGAGGAGGAGGAGGAGGGGGGCATGAGCTGACGAATGTTGAGAGTGGGGTTGGGAGGGGGGAGGGAGTCGGGTATGGATCGGGGATTGGGGAGTCTCTCGGAGTTGGGACTCGAGTCGATGATGGAGGTCGACGCGAGGACGGGGAGAGGGGAGAGACAGGCGACGAGGAGGAGGAGGAGGAGGAGGCGGAGGAGGAGGAGAGACCAAGGAGAGTGTTGTTGAGAAGAGATCGAGAAGAGATCGAGACGACGAGGGAGGGGGTTGGAGCGACGAGGAGGAAGGACGGAGGTAAGATGGGGATAAGGGGATAAGGGGGGATGAGCTAAGGATGTCTAAAACCTACTCTATCCTCAGGGCACTCGTCTCCCTATGCCACACATCCGGCCATTTACAATCTCCGCTATTCGTTGGGCCGAGGTATTAGGACTGTTCTAATGGTGTTCTCTATTTGTCTATTGATCTGTCTCCAGATCTCGAGACATGCATGCCGCCCTCGTACTGTACACTCGTACAGCGTGTCTACACACGTCGGGGGGCGCTGCGTCCTCCTCTCCGCTGTCCATGTCTTCGTCTGCGCCGTCTCTTCCACATCTCTCCGCGGTCTCGTCTTCGCCAAGCCACGGTACTCGCGTGAGCACGCACGCCGCTCCCTGGCCCTCGTATCAGCCCTCGGCCTGCAGCCACCCTTCGCGCCTCACCCCGCCGTCTCAATTTTGCTGCCCGCAAGCCCCCAAGCCAGGGTTCCGTGGCGCGTTCCGCTCTCCGATCGTCATCTCTGGAACAGCTGGCACAAATGTGGCATAGTAGAGTTTCGCTTCACGCTGACTGGGCTGCTGGCTCGCTTCGTATGCCATTCATCTCAGTGTCCGTCCGGTTCCGCCTCCGCCACATGGTCAGGCACTCCGCTCCACAAGTCAGGCGCGTCTTGCGCCAGTTCACTCCTGCATGTACAAGTATACAACGTCGGCTGCGGCATCATGGGTGTGTGCTGTGTTGAGCGCTGTGTGTCGTGTGTCGTATGTCGTGCGTCGTGTGTCGTGGGCCTGTGTCGTCCCGCCGGCGCTGATTTCTGCTTCACGCCCTACTCGATAACCAGGCGCTCCTCGACATGGCGCTCCTGCCCCTTCTCTCGCGCCACAGAGGGCTGGAACACCGCCGCCGCTCGTTGCCGCCGCTCTTGGTGCGCTGGCAGCAAACCCTTGCCAAAGTTGAGCAGGCACGCCACGCCGTTCCCGAGCACCGCGAGCTGGGGTCAGCTGCCACAGGTTGCGCGCACAAGAACGAGAATAGCAAAGGCCGCTGGCGTTAGCGTCCTGGGTCTTCATCGAGTACGCACAAAACACGGCGAGAGTCGCGCGCGTGCTCGTGTACAGCTTGGCCGTGCGGGGCAGCCACAAGCTGGCGAGTTTGTAGCTGCTATTAGCGGGACAGGGTGGAACTCACACAAAGTATGCTTCGCCGGCGAAGAGGAGGAACAAGGAGACGAGCATGAGACTGTGTGAGCTTGACGACGGGGGGGGGGGGGGGGCTTACGCCGCGTCTTCGGTGATTAGCGCCCAGCCGGTTACGGCGATTGTAGGATAGAAGACCGGGAGGGCAATGACGGTGATGATCAGCTCGGTTTTGTCGCGCCACAGCGCGGTGATGAGAACGATGTACTGCTATCAGAGGAGTCGGCGTGCACGCACCGCCATGCAGAAGGCGCTCGCGAAGAACGCGAGCAGCTTGAGGAGTGACACCATGCACGCGTACGTCCGATACATGCCTGTTGTCAGCCGTGACGCACGACACGCACGCTTCAGCCCGATGCTGGCGTTGAGGATCCGGAACTCCTCCCACCCGAACTGGACGTACAGCCTGCGTGCGAGGAAGACATACCCCGCCGTCGCGATGGCAGTGATGACGATCGGCCACACGAGGATGTTCAGGAGGATGAAATACAGCGAGCCTTTACCGAGACAGTCGTACGTGCCGCCCCGCGGGACACAGGCGCGCGCGTCGTCGAGGTTCCGTAAGGCGGAGCGGGTCTGCGGGATTTCGGTGACGGCGTAAACGAACATGCAGAGCTGGAAGCAGATGTGGAGAACGAGCTAGGTCAGCGGACGGGGAGGGGGACGTACTTGGATGACGTTGCGGGCGCGGATTGCGTCGAGCGAGTACAGGAGGGAGAAGAGGCTGTGTGAGACCGCGAAGAGTGGACGGGGAGAGGGAGGAGGAGGAGGAGGAGGAGGGACGTACCGCCCCAAAACGAAGATTGCCATGTAGACTGAGACGCCGAGAGTTTGCTTGTTCGAGGGCGGCATGCGGGTCTACGATCAGAGGGGTGTTAAGGCAGGTGAAGAGGGCCTACCACCATGACAAGAAATGCGGCCATCGCGAGCGCTGTTACGGTGACGGCCTCGAAGAGGACTGCATTTAGATCTCTGATGTTGTGTGACATCTAAGAGAGGCGTGGACTGACCGACACAGAGATAAACGCGTTCATCGGACGACGAGTCGCGGTACGTCCTCCGGAGTGACCATGGAGGGCGCTTGGCTGTCCTCACTGCCGCAGCCACTGGGTGCGACGTCTGGTCGTGGAGATGTATGCTGTCCATACTGCCAACGTCGGTGAGGGAGTAGAGGCTGGGGACGGGGTGGTAGGAGGCCATGGCGAGGGCTCTTATGCCTGCTTGGAGAGTAAGTGGCGAGCGATCGCGAGCGAGGTAATCCTGCCGCGCCGTTGGCAAGGTGTGCAAGCGTGTAGGCTGTAGCGCGGTTGGCACTAGGAGAGCGGCGAGTATGATTCAAGAGCGGTGCGCGGGGATTGCGAAGAGTGTGGGAAACTGGGATGGATGACTGGTCGTGGATGTGTACTGAACACAGCAGCGTGTATAGCTTGAGGCGGAGAGGACAAGGAGAAGAGAATCGCAAGATGAGTCATGGATGCACCGCACGGATCGTTAGTGGATGACCGCGATGACCGCGGGGGGGCGATTAAGCGTCATGAGTAGCCATATGCAAGTGGACGCCCTTTTAGTTGAGGCGTTGACGCGCGTTGAGGCGTTGACGGCTGCCTGGAAATATATACAGGATGGCGATGAAGAATGATGACATGATGGTGAGCATGTGAGCAGCATGAGGAGATTGCATTCCACGATCAAGCACTGATGGCTTGAACGCCACTCTCATGTCCTCGTCGCCACCCACTAACTCCACCTACTACACACGACCAGAGCATGCAGAGCATACACCTATGCTGTGCTGTGCAGTGCATGCAAAGTGGGGACGACTTGCGGCGCGCCTGCTCCGATAGCAGTCTATCTCAGCTTGCGAGAGACTAGTAGTAGTCTCCTCCGATTGTAAAAGCGAAACGAGCAAATTCTTACAAAAGCGTTATCGCGGAGAGTCACTCCCGCTCCCCACCATCTCACGTCTTGCGCGCGCAATCACATGTCTGCCTCATGCCGGCTCGCTACCTCCGCCTCTCCTCCTCGGTCCTCGACCCGCCCGGACTGACACCCAACCTTGTGGATCAACTGCAAAGCTGCTTTACACGCTATCTCATCCCCAATCCAATCCAATCCAGCGGCCAGCGGCCATCGGCCAGCAGTCAACTGCTGGGTGACTGGAAGCGACGAGCGCATCGAAGCGGCAGCGCGGGAGGCGTTTGACCAGGCCGAGAAGCGCGAGAAGGGATATCCGAGACAAGATCGACAGGAGATGACACCGCAGCACAACACTGGCACATGGCACATGGCACATGGCACATGGGACACAGGGGGAAGCACGTCGATCTTTGTTTGGTCGTCAAATGAGAAATGACCCTGAAGTTATATAGACTACAGGACATGTCGCAGTGTCGGCTGTTGTGTCGGTCTCATTTGACCGCATCCATTTGATTTGAGTATTGGGATTGTATTGCAATTAGGAACTGATTAGCCCCGCCACTCTCCTCTCCTCCTGGCAACAAAGTTTTGATTCCAATAACAACCAGTGGTAGTCGTCCTCATCATCCACCTTCCCTCCTCCATCTCATCCTCCACCACCTCCTCCTCCTCCTCATCATCTTCATCACCTCCCTCGTCATCTCAAACGTCATCATCATCACCACCATCATCACCATCATCACCATCATCATCATTCTCATCTCACTCTCAACCCCCTCCCCCCCCCCCCCCCCCCCCCTCCCTCTTCCCGAGACGCCACCCAATACTCCCTCACTCTGACCCTAACACTCCCCTCCCCCTCCACTACCCTTACCGCGCACAAACCTCCTCTCGCCATCACTCATCACCCCTTCATCCATCACTCCACTCTCCTCGCTCCTCCTCGCTCCTCTTCGCTCCTCTACCACCTCCGCCACCTCCGCTCGGGTCATAGCGCCACCCCGTAACCCGCGTCAACGGCGCTCCTCCCCCTCCCCCTCCCCCCACCCAAGAGGCGCCAAACATGGCCCTCATCGACTCTTCTCCAACAATTCCACTCGACTCTGTTTCTACATCACACTCAAAAACAGTCCTTCCACGACGAGCAAATAAAGACGACTCCGCAGCCGCAGCAGCCGTCGCCGCTTCCTTGGGTCCCACCACCGCCCCCCCAAAGGGACCAAGCGCTCCATCCAGTTCGGCACCTTCCCTTCCCGTCTCCACCGCCTCGCTAACCACCGCCTCGACTGCCGCATCGTCGGCTATCCCAAGCCCACCCGAGGTCGACGCCGGAAGCAACAGTAGCGGGGGAACCACGGGCGCGGGCGCAGGCGTAGGCGTAGGCGTAGGCCCAGCCGCAGGAGCAAGAGCAGCAGGCCCAGTCGCTGCCGTCGCAGCAGGGCGCAATATGGCTCCTCCCTCTCGCCCTCGGTCTCCACCGGTCACACAGTCGCACCAGCGCACAGGATCAAATGCTTCCCAAGTCTTGCCTTCCACTACCACGCCCCAGACAGGCGCAAGCCGCTTAGCTGCTGCCGCAGCCGCCGGTTCTAAACGCCGGGAAGGGCGCGAGCTCAAATATGGCGAGGACGAGCACCCCCTGTCTGAGCAGAACCTCTCAGCTCGGTGCGTACTCCTCCCAGTCGACAACAGACTAACAAAGCAGAGGTTACCACTCTTTGCACGCCATGAAGCATGTCTTCCACGTGCCTAATCGCTGGAAGCTCTTGCGTGCCCTGGGCCAAGGAGCCTATGGCCTCGTCGTCTCCGTTCAGGACACCCTAAGTGGAGAGCCCGTCGCAATCAAGTGCATCACACGCGTCTTTGACAAGCCCATCCTCGCACGCCGCGCTCTGCGTGAAATCACTTTGCTGCGTCACTTTGGGGAACATGAGAACCTAACCGGGTATGTCGCCACCTTCTGGGGCTTTAGCGGCGCCACCTTCCAACCGCAAGTTTCAGGCTGACGAGATAGGCTTATCGACCTCGACAATGTCTGGGACGGTTACAACGAAATGTCGGTATGCGCCGCTGAGCTCATGCTGATAGCCAGATACCTCTACATGGAGCCGATGGAGGCCGATTTGCACCAGATTGTGCGATCTGGCCAGACCCTCTCGAATCACCACATCCAGTTCTTCCTCTATCAGCTCCTCCGCGGCATGAAGTACATTCACACGGCCAACGTTATCCACCGTGACCTCAAGCCTGGAAACTTGCTCGTCAACTCTGATTGCGAACTCAAGATTTGCGATTTTGGTCTCGCCCGTGGCTTCAAGCCTGTTGGAGAGCAGGTCGATGAGCTTCGTCTCACAGAGTGTGAGTGGAACCTCCGTCGTGTCGCTGCTGACGTTCAGATGTGGCCACCCGTTGGTACCGCGCACCGGAAATCATGCTCTCAAATCGCCGTTACACCACCGCCATTGACGTTTGGTCCATCGGATGCATTTTGGCCGAGCTGCTTGGCGGCAAGCCTGTCTTCAAGGGAAAAGAGTGAGTCAAGCGGGAATATTACTGGCGCGGCGTTGGCTGACATCAGCTACGTTGACCAGCTCAACCTTATCTTGGGTGTGCTCGGTACCCCCGATGACGACACGCTCAAGCGCATGAGCTCTGAAAAGGCGCGTGCATACCTCAAGACGCTCCCGTATAGCCCACGTGTGGCTCTCGAAGACGTCTTCCCTGATGCGGAACATGATGGTGAGTCTACTTGATACGGTAGACCTCTGAGCGATCGATGCTGACGTTGTCAGCCGTTGACCTGCTGAGCAAGCTTCTCGTCTTTGACCCCGATGAGCGCATCGACGTCACGACTGCTCTTCAGCACCCTTATGTGGGCACTTACCACGACCCCGCAGACGAGCCGTCTTGTCCTGCTGTCTTTGACAAGTGGGAGGAGGTTGAGGGTCTCCAGACCGTCGACGAGCTGCGTGAAGCCATCACCCGCGAGATCGCCGAGTACCGCGCTGAGGTCCGTGGGTTGGCGGAGCTCGCCGACGGCTTTGATGACGAGTACGAATATGACGAGGACGAGCTCGAGGCGGATGGCGAGCTGTACGAGGACGAGGTCGAGGAGCTCGTGCAGGAGCCTGAGATTGACGAGTCGGTCGAGGCCGTTGCTGTGCCGCAGACACGGTTTGCCGACTCGCAACGGGAAGACTTGGGTATTCAGCCCGCACTCTCACCCAACGCCTCCCCTCGTGTGCGCCGCGTCACTCTACCGAACCAGAGGAGAGTTTCTCGGCGCGACGAGTCGCCTGCCACGCCTGTCACGAACGTGTCAGAGGAGTCCTTCGGTCACACCCCTGGCGCGGGTGCTCGCCCGACCCACTCGCGCCGCTCCTCGACTCAGTCCACGCAGTCGGTCACGCACCGGCGGTCCATGAGCTTCCTCTTTGGCGGTGTGGGAGGCATGACTTCGCTGTCCATGTCTTCGACGAAGGGTGCTGCGGGAGGCAACGCCGTCGACGACACGGCCGTCTCCAGCGCCGAGTACACTGCGAACAGCATGCGGCGCAGCCGCGCCCCGAGCTCGACGGTCGACGCGCTCCGCCCGCTCATCAGGCAGCTAAGCGCGAGCAATCTCGCCGACATGCGCATCAACACGGACGACCAGCCGCTGCACTCGGACAAGTCGCCGCGGCCGGGCATGATGATCTCGCGCCGCAGCTCGCGCGGCTCGCGCTCGGACCGCTCCCGGCGGCCCTCGAGCGTGTGTCTCGCGACCGAGACTGCGTCGTGGCGGCAAGAGGCTCGGGAAGAGCACGAGCACGCGACCGAGGATGCGGACGAGACGGCGACGGAGCAGCCGCCGCCCACAGAGGACACGGCCGTGGGGACCCCGAGCATTAATTAGATTCTTTGCATACGCCATCGCCAACGACCTACCACCCATGCATTTGTCACGTTTCGGGCTGGGCTGGGCTGGGCTGGGACGGGGGTGGAATGGCCGTTCCGTGGTTCCCTTCTGGATGTGCGGGGGTGGCTGGTGAGTCACCATCAGCAGTAAGGTCTGTCACCGCGCATAAGTTGTCGCGGTTGTGCTCTCTCGGCACATCTCATGCCCCAGTCACTCGTGTTGAACGAGTTCTCGGACCTGACACGAAATCAGCTCCTTCTCACTTGGCTCTCTCGTCACGGAGATGTGCCGAACTGCCGACACTTAGTTTCCACGCCCTCCATCTCCTCAGCTCACGCCCCGTGCTGCGAGTGATCAAGCGTTTGCAACCTCCGACTGAGTAAGCGTCTGCGCAGTGACGCGCGCGTGGGAGTGGCAAGTGTAGGCATCGGCCGATTCCGGGATGACGAGGTGAGTCTAACAGCTCACGCTCTCCTGACCGCTGCCCCGCTCTGTTGCCATGCGTATCCAGTTTAATGCATACAAACCGCTTTCGCGGGACTGCTGAGACATCAACCACACTCTCCAATACAGGCTGCCTCGATTAGACGCCCTGGTGCTTGACGGGGGCACCGGTCGCCATCTCCAACTTCATGAGGGCAATAGCACGGCCGGGGTTGAGGCCTGGGAGTCAGTGGGCGGCGCGCGGAAGGAAAGGAGAGGGGTGGATGGACATTTGCCGCATCCGACACGGCCTCGCTCAACCTATGCAAAACTCACCCTTAGGGCACGTCCGGGAGCAGTTCATGATGGTGTGGCACTGAGGGGTCAGCTGTGTTCTCCGCGACGGACATGGCAACGGCGGAAGCAAATACGACATTGTCGGTATTCGCTTTTGCCGGTGGAGCCAAGTTGTACTCACGCGGTACAGAGACATGTTGTTCTGGAGACGGTCCATGCGCTCGTCGGTGTAGGCGTCACGCGAGTCGGCGATCCAGCGGTAGGCCTGCATGAGGACGGCGGGGCCGAGGTACTGGTCCTGGTTCCACCAGTAGGATGGGCAGGAAGTGGAGCAGCATGCGCAGAGAATGCACTCGTACATACCGTCGAGCTTCTTGCGGTCCTCCTGGCTCTGGTAGAACTCCTTGGTCGGAGGGTTGTCGTTCTTGAGGTAGGGCTCAATGCTCTTGTACTGCTTGTAGAAGAGGGTGAGGTCTGGGACGAGGTCCTTGACCACGTACACTGAGGTCAGTGATTGGACAACAGGGCGGAGAAATGCCACGCGACGTCATGTCGGCGCGGCGCGGCGTGGCGCAGCAAGCTGACTCACTGTGAGGGAGGGGGTAGACCTTTGCGGGCTTGGCCGTGTCCTTGTCAATACGGCACAGGCAGGCGAGGGTGTTGACACCGTCAATGTTCATGGCACACGAGCCACAAATACCCTCGCGGCAAGAGCGGCGGAAGGTGAGGGTGGGGTCCATCTCGTTCTTGATCTTGATCTGTGAAAGGGTTAGCGAAAACTGTAGTCACTAGAGATGAATGACTCACGAGGGCATCAAGCATCATTGGCCCGCACTGGTTCAGGTCGACCTTGTACTCCTGCATCTTGGGCTTCTCAGCCGGGGTGTCTGGGTTCTGGCATGAGTAATCCGAACTGGTCGGGCTGGGAAAGGCGGGGGGGGGGGGGGCGTGAGTGGGCTATCTAGCCCACTCGCCACCACTTGGGAGACTTGGAACGCACCCAGCGGTAGATCTTGAAGCTCTTGACGGCGGCGGGCTTGGAGGCCTCGGCGGGCTGAGCAAAGGAAGAGCTAGCGGTGGAGGAGAGGCCGCGGGCGAGGGGCATGCGCGGGAGGGCGCGGAGGGCCGAGGTTGAGCGCATCATTTTGGGCGTGAGGGTGTGGGGGGGGGGGGGGGGGGGGGGGGAGAGTGGGGAGTAAGTGAAGAGCGTGGAGAGCGTGGAGAGGGTGATGCCGGAGGGGAGCAGGAGATGAAGAGGCGAAGAGAGTGATGGATACGATGGAGAGGAGGAGTAGAGAGAGTTAGTGAGAGAGTCGAGGTGGGGCGGTCACGGGGGGGGGTGGTGTGAGAGGGAAGGTCGGAGACTGGCCAGTGAGGGCGCAGCTGCAATGCTCCAATTGTCACTACCATCACACTAATTGGCCCGGAATACCCCGGCCACTTGCACGGAGCTCTTCGGACTTGTATCACCGACATTCCATTTCCTCCAATCACATTACAAGAGTTTCATAAGCTCCCACCCAAAGTTCCACGTGGCTTACTTTCTCACGCTTGCCGTCGTCACCCTCCATCCCGCATCTCTCACGACCGGCCATCCGGCTCATCCGGGGGCACCGAGTCCCCAAGCCGACAAGGGCCGCTCGCTCCAGCCCCATACTCCCCATCGCTACACTTCTGCGACTATGCCAATGCGTTCATGAGATGGACAGAGCAAGCATCTACAATAAACATCACTCGTCCTCCGGCACACCGTGCGCCACCTTGCGCTCGTACGCCTTCTGGTCCTTGAGCCACCGGCGGTATGCCTGGAGCGAGACGATCTGGTGTGAGCGTTGTGACGCCATCTTCCACCGGCTTGCGCCGCCTCCCACACCCAACCAAACCCACCTTCTCGCCATAATAGTCCGGCGCTGGGTTGTTCACACTCTGGCGCGACGGGTCCGCTCGCCTCTCCTTGATGCGCGTGAAGAACTCGCGGTCCATCACCTCGAGAGGAGAAGGGTTGCCCTTTGAGAGCTTGGGGTGCGTGAGGGAAAAAACAGTGTTGCCGATCGCGGGCCCAACGAGGTAGCCGAGAGCTAAGGTTAGTGGGGACACGAAGGGGGATTGCTTGGGATAAGTAGAGGAGATGGGTGGAGACCAACTGCGAAGTCCATTGCACGAGGTGGGCAGCATGTTGAGAGCGACATAATGGAGGGCAAGGGGCAGTGGGCTGGCACAGTTGACAACTTGAGATCAAGTCTCATTTCATGTCCCACCACCCTCTCCCACGAGGAGTGACTTTGATGGAGGTGTGGCCCGTCTACCTCCTCGCAAAGATCACGGCCGAGTTGGCGCGGTCTGGGAAGAAGAGTCATGGACTGGCATCCCCGCCACCGAAGAGGGGAGGGCATTTCCGCGCCCACGCCCGGACCTCTCATCATGTTTCTGGAAGCGACCACAAGCTCTCCTTCGACACTTCACCGAAGCGGCGACAACTCCACTCGATCTTAACCCTTCCAGGTGACTCCCCGACGCCCAGGCGCGACTCACCCATTGCACCAACACTAAATCGAGCGTAGTCACCCAAAGTTAGAAGCGTGGTAAGCATCCTGTCTCGCTGGTGCTTGTCAAAACCTACGTTCCAGCGCCGTACATGATCCTGCTGTCAGCCCGCGACCTTGCTTCCCCCGCCCGATCACACCGCTCGCATCGTCCCCTCATGGCCACTCACATCGGGTCGAGGCCAAAGATGGTTGCGCCCTCGGCTGTCATGCTGTGCTGCGCACAGTACGAAGCGCCAGCCATCAAGCCACCAATAGACGTAGGGATAGTCGTGAGCGTCGACCACTGCCTGCGCCGCTTGCGCATCGCAAGGTATTCGCTCCAGGTCATGGGAAGCTCCGAGCTGGTAGATCCCCGCGCAGAGGCAGAGGACGAGTTGAAGCGCTGCGCTGCCGCGAGCGGGGCGGCGAACGCAGGCGCCCGGCGGGCCAGCGTAAGAGTCGAGGCGGAACGGAGGGACATGGTAGAGTGTAGAGAAGCGATCGAGTTGTTGTGAGACTCGACGACTCGTGCGAGAGTGAATGGACCGAGGTGGAGGTCGAGTCGAGGGGGAGGAAACGCCGGCGTGGCGGTGGCAAATGAAGTGCGGGGTCTCCACACGTTCCTGGTCCTTGTGGATGGCCTAGACGATCGGTTACATGAACCAAGAGTCAACTGACAACCGTCCCTCACACGTCTCCCATCGCCCACTACCATGCTCTCGCCACCAAGCACTGACAACGACGAGCCTCTCGAGCTGCTCGACCTCCCCTCCGAGATCCTCAGCCAGATCGCCAGGTGCGCCGCCAGGCTTCAGCCCTAACAGCAGCTTTCTTCCCCAACGCGACCTGCTCCACTTCCTCTCGACCAGCACGGCGCTTCACACTCTCACGGAGACGCATCTGACCCCACTCCGCGCCGTGATCAAAGGCGTTGTGCGCAAGGGCCCGCCATATCCGCCGCAGTTTGAGGTGCTTCCCTCCCTCCGCCACTTTGTGGGCGAGGACAACGGCCGCCTCTTCCTCGACGTGCTCGTGCGCGCACCGGCGCGCTGGATCCTCGAGCGCTTCGAGTTTGGCCGCTGGAAAGACGATATCTGGAAAGAGGCGTTCGAGCGCCGATTCTTGCCGAGCTGGAAGAGATACAAGAACCCAGAAGACAAATGGCGAGCCGCGTTCCTTCGAACTCTCAGCCGCCTCGACCACAGGGCGTCAGGCTGTGCCCACCACGAAGCCTGGACGGTGCGTTGAGCCCAACGAGACCAGACCCAAAAAACTAACGGCAGAGATTCATTCATCTTAGACGCAACGGAAGTGCATCGCTGAACCGCATCTACACGCGCACGTTCGATCCTTATGAGATTCTCGACGAGCTCAAGCAGCAGGGCGGCGTCACGGGGTACCCCACCGTCGTCCGCGTCCTATGCCACCTCCAAGACGTGCGGATTCTTGCCGTTGGCGTGCTGGCCAACAAGGCGTCGTACTACGTCAATCCCAATGCCCATTTTGTTGTGCATCCACCTCTCTTGCGCCCTGTAACCGAGAACACGCGGCCGCGCAAGGTCCCTCACCGCAACAGCGCCCCGCCGCAAGGCACAGGACCCAGTGGCATCCCAGCGCCCCCGCCCCGGGCCAACTCGATATCCTTTGCTGTCCCCATTGCGGCCGTCCCTGTACTTGGTGTGGCGACATCAGCGCCAGCCCAGCAGTACGTTCCCTTGACGAGAACAACGTCGGTCGGATCGGTAGGCGCAGGCGCGACTAGACGGCCTCCCCTCTTCACCGGATTCAACTGGCGGCCTGGTCGCCGCCACTCGGTCGACAATGGCCAAGGCAGCTCCTCTGACAATCCAGAGGCTGTCCCGTCCACTACTCCGTTATTTCCTCTAACGCGCTCGTGGAGCCGTGAGAGTGATCGGCGCCGCTCATGGGCCTTTGGTATGGGCAGGAGATCGTCCACAAGCAGTCTACCTCTACCGGGCAGTCCGGTGTCGCCCCTCGTACCCATCCTCAATGTCAGCACCGCGGGACCCGGTGGCGACAACTCTGCGAATACCGCCGCACCCACTCAGCAGCATGATCATCTGACTCTTACTCCACCACCCACTCAACTCACTACCCCTATCTCCATGCAGGCCGAAACGCTCCCCACGCTTCCGGAGGACCACTCAGACCCTCCCACTCCACCGACGCCTGATGCATCACCGCCACCCAGCCTCCGCCAGCGATTCCCCTATCGACCCACGCAATATCCTACACCGGCCTACAGTCACGCCCAATATCCGAACTACACGCCCTTCGAGGAGGACCCTGAGGAGACCACTCTCGAGGCCCTCCGCCGCGTGCGTGACTTTCGTGCGGACTATCGCGAGGTTGAGGAGGACGCGGACGATCGCGTCTGGAGCGGCAACGAGGGTATCTGGGGTACGGACGGCGAGGCCATGGCCGAGACGAGCATTGAGGGTCGCCGCTCCCGTTGGGTCGGGCCCATGATGTGAGCCACGGCGCAAGCTATGAGTAGCTGACGACAGTATCATCGCGCAACTGTTCCCGAGCTCGCGCAAGGAGGCCTACCCGCCCGGCGTGCCGCAAGACTCTGAGGTCGAGGGCATTCAGCCCAACCTCGGCCCTAATGGGATGTACGCCAGCTTTGGGTGGGAGGACTTTGACACACTCCTGCCGTGGATTGAGCTTCACGGTTCGGGTCCGGACCACGGCCCACGACGCGCAGGTATGGGCTTTGACACAGCCACCGAGGAGTAGGCGGCTGTATATCTTCACCTTGGTCACCCCGTCTTTGGCACACTTTCATCAGCCCACTCATGCACCTGTTCATGTTGTACTCTATGCATCCCCTGGGAGCTCTGATCTGCTCGGTGGGCAGCGATGAGATAGTGGGGACCAGAAGGGGCTGATGCGGAATGGCGCCGTGCCTGTTCATGTCATCCCTGGGTGGCAACATTTCGCCACCCGCTTCACCATGCGAGTCAGATCGATGCCGTCGACGGCGGAGCACAACGCTGGCGGCCGTCGGCAGGCTGGTGATGAACACTCGGGGTACTCTGCATGATGCCAAAGGCAGATGCCGAGACAAATGCAGAGCGAGCTCGCTAGGAAGAACCATCACGTGAGCGGAAGAGATGACAAGAAACCCCGGCAGTTGCCGGACGAGGTGGATCCGGACACGCGGTAGAAACGACGTGTGCACCCACCCACCTTCCCCACGTCACTTGCTGTTCTCACCAACTACTCTTGTCTTGGTTTCTCATCCTCTCTTCTCATCTCTCATCTCTCTCAACTACTCGGTCCTCTCGCCCCCGCCTCGTCACTCCGCTCCCGCTCCCCGCCGCCTCCGATACCCGTCCTCCGCTCTACGTCGCACTAGTACGCCGCGATCGCAATTGCCACCCGCGCTCCGTTATCACTGCCCACCCTCCCCTAACTCCCGCCGACCCACCCACCACCCACCACCCACCTCACACCGACCACCGCCGACCACCACCACCCCGTCCACGCCCTCCGGCGCTCCTCGCATCACCCTGTGTCCCCCATTGTCCGGCTGGCCACCCCCAGGCCTGTCCCCCTCCCACGCATCTCCGCTCCCCTACCCATTCCCCTTGACACACTATGGGTCGCAGCTACCGCACCTACCTCGCCGGCGAGACCGTCTACGTCTGCCGCGGCTGCGGCAACCACCTCGCCGTGCAGGAAAGCGTCATGAGCCGTGTACGTTGCCCTCGCCCCGCGCCCCGCGCCGCGCTGACGCCAGAACTTCACCGGCCAGCACGGCAGGGCGTACCTCTGCCGCCATGTGTGCGTCACTCAGCACAGCCATCAGCAGCTTACCAAAGCGTCAACGTTTACACCTCGGCCGAGGCCGAGGACCGCACGATGCGCACAGGCAAGCACACCGTGCGCGACTTGTACTGCAGCGTCTGCCACCACGTGTTGGGGTGGAAGTATGTGAGTCCGGGAGAGCGAACTGGCTGACGCCAGGACTTTGCGTACGAGCCAGGCGAGAAGTACAAGGAGGGCAAGTTTATCATTGAGCGCGAGATGATCGTCGAGCGCCCAGAGGGCAAGCGCAACCTCGACAAGCCTGTTATCGAGGAGGTCGTTGTGCGGCAGGTCCCGGTCGGGCGTGGCTAGGCTTGCGGCCAGGGTACAGTCTCGCATGTCAGCATGGACGCCCGTCGCCCCACCAGCCATTGCCTGCCAGGACACTCCCTCCCTTGTACCATCATTCTACTGTCTTCATTTGTGTACCATTGGTTGTCATGCTATCAGATTGAGTACTATGGGTGGTGTCGTAATCGCTTTCCACCTTTTGGAGGGATGAGGCGGGAATCCAGGATGCGTCTTTTCCGACTTCAACGTCTGTTCTGGGATGTGACACTGCAGATGCTTCACTGTGATGCACACTGGGAGGGCCAGCTAGGAGGGCAGCTCGAGGGCAGCTCTGCTTCATGTCTTCTCGGTACCAACAGCCGCCCACCTGATCAACCCTCTTGATATTGTACAGCCCATCGTGGGACCCTCTCCTCGTCGCGAGACCACCCCATGATTCCAGCGTCCCAAGCACGCACGCACGCAAGCATTCAGCGCGTCGCTCTACCCCACCGTCCCACAGCCCCTGCTACCACCCCGCCGCAAATGCAATGCAATGCGATGCCATGTCTATTCTGTTACAACTCGCCCTTGTGCGCCGCGCTGCCCAACAACTCGCTCGCGGCGCGCACACACCCGCCACACCCCCTCCTCACCGCCGCGACGACCGACAGCGCCGCAGCACCCAGCCACGGCCCCCACTCCCTCTCGCGCGCGGCCATGCGCGCGGCCTCCCGCTCCGCAGCTTTGCGCGCGACGCGCCCCGGCGCCGCCGCCGCCTCCTCCGCCTGCGTGCGCGCATATATCTGCCTGAACTCCTCTACGGCCTGCAGGCTCTCCGTGACGCGGTGCAGCGTGTTGAAGAGCGCGACGACTTCGCTGCGCTGCAGCAGGTTCGGGTTCGCGCGGGGATCGAGGTCGGCGTCGTCGAGCGCAAACAGGATCTTGAGCGCGGGTCCCGAACCCGCCCACCTGCATCTTGCCCCACAGCCGGCATTTGTCGCACCCGACACAGTCCATGATCGCGCTGACGTTGCGGAACGCGCCCTTGAACTGCTCGATGAGGACGGGCGCGTCGGGGCCCGCGAAGAACGCTTCTTCGTCGAAACCGGAGGCGAGGCGCTGTGCCAGCCCGATTACGCCGTCGAACTCGGTGCGCGTGCGCGCGTCGGACGCGCGTTGCGCGCGCGTGCATTCGTTTTCACGGCCGCGCGGCGTGATCCCGATATCGTACGCGCGGAAGTAGGGGGCTGCGCGCGCCACGGCGCGCAGTAGGAGCACCGCGTTGAAGTAGACGTTGGACAGGCGCTCGGGGTGCGTCGCGACACGGGAGACGAAGCAGTCCAGGTTAGGCGCCCACTCCCCCGTCGCTTGGTCGAGGTAGTCGGCGCAGATGTGGATCGAGATGGACGCGTGCAGGCCTGGCGTCAGACACTACTGCGCAGCGCAGCAGACTCACCAGAAATCAGGCGGTAGTAGAGCTTCTTCTCCTCGCACAGGTCGGCGTCTTGCGGCGCATGCCCCGCTTGGAGTGGGTTCAAGCCCATGCCGGCGGCGCGGGAGCGGCCGGGAACGACCTTGCCCTTGCGCGCGGCTTCGATGACGCTCTCGCTCAAGCCGAAGCAGTTCTCCTGGTAAATTGCGCGCCAGACGTTGTGCGCCGAGTCGCCCGCGTATCCCGTAAACCGCTCCGGGTTCTCGATGAGGTCGATGTACTGCCCGTCCGGCGTCGCGTCGTCTTCGATGAAGCAGAAGTCGTCGTCGCGGAAATAGCACCCGTTCACGCCCTCGTTGACGTCCGTCAACACCACTTCGGAGAGCGCCGCCGTCCGCCACTTCTCGGGCACGTCGGCCTCGTCGATCGTCTCGACGCCGCACGCCCGGTTCATGCACAGCCCGTTCTCTCGCCAGAACGGGCATTCCCGGTACAGGTCCACTTTGTAGTACCGGAAGAAGGGGTGCGACACGAGGCTGTGGAGCGCGGGGAAGAGGTCCTTGTTCAGTGCTTCGACGGTTTCGTACGCGCAGTTGGTCGCCTCGATCGGCCCGGACGGCTGAGGTTAGCTCCGACATACATGGGGCTCACGCTGCAGTACCCCTCCGTCTTGCCTTCGAGGACGTTGCGGGCGACCTTGGACTCGGGCTTGCCGCCGTCCCAGAGCCCTGCGGCGACGAGGAGCGGCAAAAGAAGAGCGGCGAGCGCCACCATCGCGAGGCGGAGGCGGAGCCACATGGGCGGGGAAGTGGGGAGGGGGGTTTGTTGACGTAGGGAGACAAAAAGACGGAGAAGAGAGCAGAGGGCGCGCCCTCGCGGTGTGTTTGAAGCGTAGGCGAGAGGGACTGGGAGTATGCACAAGTGAATGAGAGCCACAACAACAACTGATTGCCTCGATGTCGCTGACTGATCTTTATGAGCCGCGGATCGGCCTCCACGCGTCCCTTTCAATTATTTCCCAGGCACGTTCGTGGATCAATCTAGCTCCGGGCGAGGGTCGAAGGGCGTCGGCCGACGGAATTGTCAGTGGCGATGTCGACATGTCCGCGCCACGTCGATGCTGGCGCGTTCAGAGCGGCAATGATCGATGCTGCAAGGTTGTATTACTACTGACGCAGCGTCATTGCTGACGCGGCGTTAAGGTGAAGCATGGTGCTCGAGTCTATGTCTCCCCACACCTTAGTCAGTGGTGACCCCACGCGGCCTGACATCATTACATCTGCAGTTTACACTCGCTTGCCTCCTCTATCCCCACGCACTACGGGTCCGGATACGGGAGCGTCACATCATATGGCGACTCGAGGTACCACGCCAGATCGCGGCCCTCGACCTCACGCCGCGTCCGCCCGTTGCCGAGGTACGCGAACCGGTTGTTGCTGTACTCAATGTCCATGTCCTCGTACCGCGGCTCGGCAATCATCTCAAAGTAGTGCAGCCTGCTTCCGGGGTGTACGGCGACGACGGGGCCGTCGACCGTGCCGTTCTTGAACCACGAGCTGCAGCGGTCGCTCCACGCGGTCGTCGCGAGCTGGCTATTGCGGTGCTCGTTGAACTCGCGCACCGCGGCCTTGGAGGGCGCGATCGCGCGGATCGGCTCCACCTGCATCTTGCGGATCACCTTCATGATGTAGTGGCTCATCTTCTCCATGCAGGGGAGGATGGAGCCGTGCGCGACGGGCGACGACGGGCCCAGCGAGACTACACGCGTCAGCGGCGCACCCCGCAAAGCTTACTGAAGTAGTTTGGGTGCTCGTCGACCATGACGCCCATGTACGCCTCGGTGGGCTCGGTCGCCCACCGCTTGGCGAGGTCGGCGCCGTTCCGCCCCGTGAAGGGGAAGCGGGGCTTGAGGCTCACGTCAAAGCCCGTCGCGCACACGATCGTGTCTACCTCGTGCAGCGTGCCGTCGGCCGTGACGAGCCCGCGCTCCTCCACCCGCACGATGGGGTTGCTCACCACCTCGACGTTGTCCGCCACAAGCGCCTCCAAGTAGCCATTGCCGGGCGTGGGGCGGCGGCAGCCGACCATAAAGTCGGGAATGAGGAGCTTGGCGATCTCGGGCTTGGAGGCCAGCTTGGCCTCCATCTGCGCCTTGCTGACCGCCTTGGCCTCGGCGGCCTGCGGCGTGCCCTTGGTCACGAAGAGATAGCGGCAATTGATGCTGCTCTCGATGCCCTTGCGGTACTCGAGCCACTTTTGGGGGTCGGCGTCAAACTCGGCCTTCTGCTCGGGCGTGTAGTCGAAGTTTGTGCCGCCCGGCCCGGCGTACTGCGCCGCGAAAGCCGGCGTGATCCACACCGGAGAGCGGATGAAGCACTTCATGTGCGACACGAGCTTTTGCAGCACCGGGACAATCTGCACCGCCGTCGAGCCCGCGCCGATGATCGCCATTTTCTTGTCCTTGAAGTCGTAGGACTGGTCCCACGCCGCCGAGTGCACCAAGTGTCCCTTGAACGAGTGCAGGCCCTCGATCGCCGGCCACTTCCACTTGCTGCTGTCAGCGGAGAATGAGCTAGACATACTTGAGTACGCCGCTCCCATTGAACAGGAAGTCTGCGCGGTCCTCAAACTCGCCGTCGGGCCCGCGTACACGCACGACCCACTGCGCGGCCTCGTCGTCCCAATGTGCGCTCATCACCTCGTGGCTGGTGCGGAAGTCGCCGCGCAGTCCAAACTTGTCCACGACCATGTTCATGTACTCGTAGATCTGCTCTGAGGATGAGTAGAACGACTTCCACCCGCTCCACGGCGCCCAGCTGTACTGGTACGAGTGCGAGGGCACATCGCAAGCGCACCCTGGGTATCTGGTATCAGTGGACGCAGGGCGGCGACGCGCACCGGTTCTCCAACCACGTCCCCCCCAACGTGGGGTTGCGGTCGTATGCGACGTGCTCGAGATCTGTCATGTGCGTTTTGAACTGGAAGGCGAGGTTGATCGCGCTCGCCCCGCCGCCGATCGAGATGACGCGCACGCGCCGGCGCGTGCCCATCGTAATGTCCGGGAACGAGTAGGGCTGGGAGCCGTCCCCGTCCCACCGCGTCGCGCCGTGCGCGCTGGCGCCTCCGCCGCCGCCTCTCGTGCTCCCGTTGGAGCCGTTGGAGCCGTTGATTCCGTTGGTGCTGTCTACGTCGCGCGTCATGGTTTGGTGCTTGAACAGTGTGCGTCGCGATCGCTTATAGCTGGACCAAGTGGCGAGCCAAGACGATGCCCACACATACCTGGAGAGCTGGAGAGGTGATAGCCGGATGCAAGCCGAGATCGGCGACGTCCGAATCCCGTGACAACAATATCTTGTCTCGGTCACAAAGATGACAGAGCAGGGGTACGTGCAGGCGTGTAGCCGGTCTCGGCCGCGCTCGCTGGTTACCTACGGCGCCAAGGGCGGCCATAGAAGCAGCCCCGCGTGCCATCGACGTTGCTATTCATGCGACGCCGACGCCAGTGGCTGCGCGACTTCGCTCTGAGTCAGCCGGTGGAGGTGCCGCGAGAGTGCGGGGACAGCACAGCTCAAGCCTGGAACGTCGCAGGTCGCAGAGGCGCAGTGGACCAAGTCAGAATCTGCGTGGGAGAGGGCAAGCTCTGGCACCAGAGCCAGAAAGGACGGGAGGCTTGATTCTGTGCGTTCAGAGCGCTCCATCTTCAAGACATCCGAGGCGGCGTGGGGCAGGATCACATGATAGCCACTCCACGTGGCGATGGCCGAAGCCTTGGAAAAGATGGAAGCCGACGACGACGATCAGACAATCCGGATCGACCAGAGCAATGTCCTTTGGTTCCACGGCTCTGTCGCCATAATTGGAATGTGGCGATATGGCGCGGAGCGGATTGGGAGTGAGGATTCGGAGTCGCACGACAGCTGAGGTGAGCCTATCTGTGCCTCCCATCTACGCTGGCTGGAAAATCCAGAGGTGGGCGTTGTAGTAATCACGCAATCAACCGCCATTTCGCGGGCCTGGAGCGGCTCAAGTCTCCTCCGCCGGCGACGATTCGGGACGATGAGAAATGGCGTGCCCACGCGAATGCTCCTCCCTCGCTCATCATGCATCTCTCGTTAAAAGACTAGTTGGCGCAGTGACGAGCATCCGTTTCTCTCTCTCCACCCCCTCCTCCCCCTTCCACACACTCACCATGGCCCCCGTCGCCATCTCTAACCCGCCCTTCCCGGCAGGCGTCAACGCCGCCAAAGCGGCCGCCCTTGGCAACGGCAACGGCAACGGCAGCGCCACACCCTACTCGGCCACTTCCACGGCCGTCTCCGAGGCCGGTGACAAGAGCCCCAAGCTCGCCTCGCCCAAGGCCGAGCCCACCTCGCTCGCCGAGGGCGTCACACTTATCCCCGGCGCGCCAGGGTACGTTGACCAGCTCGTCGCTGCCAACGCTGCGCTCCCCTCCACTGCTCCCGGCGCGACCGTGTACGCTTCGGGCCTCGAGGTCCTTGAGGCTTTGGCGGTGCAGAACTCGTCCGCTGTGTGGGTGTACGACGACGCCGTCGAAGTTGGATTCGGGACCCGCCTCGCGGCCTGGGACGCAGACGACCTCCCCGCCGCCGCAGGCAAGGTGCACCCCGTCGAGACCCGTGAGGGCGCGGGCCTCGAAATTGCCGGGTACGCCAAGAAGGCACCCGCCGGCAAGATCTCGGTCTTCGCCTCCGCCACCACCCTCCCCTACCTCGCGGCTAACCTCGCCAAGATTGAGGGCGATGTCGTGATCCACGTCGCAGCCACGGCCACCGGTGCCGACCTTGAGCTCACTGATGCCCTCGCCGAGGCTGGTGTCCTCAAGGCCCTCACGCAGCTGCCTGAGGAGTGGGACGTCGTTTTCTCGGCTGGCGTCGACGTCATTGCCACTGGCGCGCACCTGTATGGCGCCGAGGGCAAGGTCGTGCACGTCGTCGAGTCGACTTACGCCGCGCGCGAGGTCCAGTCGTACAAGTTCCCGGCAGCGGGTGCGTACGACGAGTTCGTCGTCCTTGGTGAGGGCGCCGACGTCCACCTCGCCGTTGCGTCCCACGCCGCCTCGACCATCGCCGGAGCCAAGGTCATCCTTAACACCCTCTCCCCCTCGCCCGAGAAGCTCGCCGCCGCGCTCCAGAGCAAGGCCACTGTCACAGTCACCGGCCCAACCATCTCGGATGCTGAGGCCCTCAAGGCCGTCGTCCTCGCCGCCCTTTACTCCGCCCCCACCTCGAGCTCGGCCAAGCTGCCAGCCATCAAGGTTGCCGTGACGCCCTCGACTGCGACTGCCCCTCAGGACGCCAAGGTTGTCTCGCTCTTCACCGCCCCCAAGGCACCCCTCCCCACCCTCCTCGCCCACCTCTTCTTCGCCTCGCCCTCCCTTGCCACCACCCTCGCACAGTACGGCGCTGTCACTGTCACGGGCACCAAGTCTGTGCTCGCTCTCTCGCAGGGCTCCGCTGTTCCTCTCGCCCCCAACACCCCCTCCGACCTCATCTGGGTGCAGGACAACGGTGTGTTCAAGGGCACCGACGTCTTCGCCACCGCCAAGGACGGCGCGACCGTCGTCATTGAGCTCCCCTGGACCGAGGAGGACCTTCAGTCCAAGCTGTCGGCGGCCGAGATCAAGACAATCCAGGACAAGAAACTCCGTGTCTTCCTCCTCGACCTCGAGCCTGGGAGCCCGCTTAACGTTATCCGCGAGCAGGTCGCCTTCCTACTCCTTTACACCGGCTCGCAGCGCCTCCCCAAGGGTGTCTGGAAGGTCCTCGATGCGTACCATTCCGGCCAGCTCGGCCGCGACCAGGTCGAGGAGGCCCAGGCTGCGCTCTTCGAGATCCCTCCCAACGTCCTCTCCGCCCTCGAGGTTGACCCCGAGAAGCTCAGCAAGATCAAGGACGCGTGGACCTGGGACGCCGTTGCCGGCGAGCCCGTCGTTCTCGAGGCCGACGCCTTGCCCAAGCTCTCCTCGTGGGAGCTTGCCGCTCGCCACATCCTCTTCCGCGAGGCTTACGCTGTCCCGGACTCGGGCGCCAAGCTCACCGACGCCGACGAGGTCTCGACTGGTGTCACCGCGCTCTCGCCCGAGCTTGACGAGGAGACGTTCCTCGTCACCGTCAGCGAGAACCGCCGCCTCACTCCCCTCACGTACGACCGCAACATCTTCCACCTCGAGCTCGACACCAAGGGCACGGGCCTCAAGTACGAGATCGGTGAGGCGATCGGCATCCACGGCTGGAACAATGCCAAGGAGGTCGAGGAGTTCATCGAGTGGTACGGCCTTGACCCCGAGGCAGTGGTCACGATCCCGCACCTGGACCGCAAGGGACAGCAGACGACGCGCACTGTCTTCCAGCTCCTGCAGCAGAACCTGGACCTGTTCGGGCAGCCGGGCAAGTCGTTCTACGCGGACCTGTCCAAGTTCGCGACCAAGCGCGAGGAGGCGATGAAGCTCAAGTTCATCTCGGTGCCGGAGGGCGGCGAGCTGTTCGCGCGCATGGCTGAGAACGAGACGGTCAACTTTGCCGACGTGCTGCGCGAGTTCCCGTCGGCGCGCCCTTCGGTCCAGGAGCTCATGGGCCTCATCCCCGAGATCAAGCCGCGCCACTACTCGATCGCCTCGGCGCAAGCTGTCGTCGGCGACAAGGTCGAGCTCCTCATCGTCACCGTCGACTGGGTCGACACCAAGGGCCGCACCCGCTACGGCCAGTGCACGCGCTACCTCGTCGACCTGGCCGTCGGCGCCAAGGTCACCGTGTCCATCAAGCCCTCGGTGATGAAGCTGCCCCCCAACCCGACGCAGCCCCTCATCATGGCCGGCCTCGGCACGGGCGCCGCGCCCTTCCGCGCCTTCGCCCAGATGCGCGCACACCAGATGTCCCAGGGCATCGAGGTGTCCACCGACAGCTCGTACTTCTTCGGCTCGCGCCACAGGTCCGAGGAGTACCTGTACGGCGAGGAGCTCGAGGCATGGCGCGACGCCGGCGTCATCGGGAACCTCGGCCTCGCGTTCTCGCGCGACCAGAAGCACAAGATCTACATCCAACACCGCATCAAGGAGCACGGCCGTGTCCTCGCTAAGCAGCTGCTCGAGCAGGACCCGAAGAAGGTGAGTAGCGGCTCTCGGCCGCAGTACAATCCAGTTTGCTCAAAGTACAAGCTGACAGACAGCAAGCCGCGTTCTACCTCTGTGGTCCTACCTGGCCCGTGCCCGACATTTTCAACGCTCTCTGCGAGGCCCTCGTCGAAGAGGGCAACATGTCGCGCGAGCAGGCTGAGCAGTACCTCGAGGACCTCAAGGAGTCGGAGCGCTACGTGCTCGAGGTGTACTAAGCCTGTCGTCGGCGGATATTGTTGTAGTAGTCAAGCATATACAGCATAGATGGGTGCGATGCATCTGGGTTTAGCGGAGCACAGTTGGAGCGAGCAAACTCACAGCAGAAGCACGTGACGGTGATAAGGGCATCACGCGTCATCCTCCACATCTGATTTCTCGCGTTCTCGACAACATCAACAGCCAGAGGCTTGTTCCTCCTCCGCGTCTACAGTGAATCAGACGCACAGCTGCTGCGAGACACCTGCAACGGCGCAACGCCTGTTAAGCCGGCTTATCTACCTACACACCCGCCATTCGCTACTTCCTCAACTACCTTCTGCTGACCCCCCTCCATGGCGGCGCGCCCAATATACGTCACGCTTCCCTACAACCCCGATGGCCCCGAGATGCTCGAGCAGTCTCCGGGCGCCGGCAGCAGCTCCGAGGGCTGCTCTACGTCCGCCACGATCCCCCCCATTACATTCACCAGCGGGGAGTTCCACTCGCTCGAGGACGCGCGCAAAGCCGTCAACGCGCTGACGCGGGTACGTCTCCCCCTCTCCGCCTCTAACCCAGCCCCTCGGGTTCGAAGTCAACTTTTCGAGCGTCAAAGACGGCAAATACTGCAACCTCGTGTGC
This sequence comes from Cutaneotrichosporon oleaginosum, assembly GCF_008065305.1. Classification (NCBI taxonomy): domain Eukaryota; kingdom Fungi; phylum Basidiomycota; class Tremellomycetes; order Trichosporonales; family Trichosporonaceae; genus Cutaneotrichosporon; species Cutaneotrichosporon oleaginosum. The sequence goes on along the minus strand of NW_027072174.1, from coordinate 70,234 downwards.
CACCGGCACGGCGCGAACGGCGCCTTCGGCGCGCGCGGCACCAAGCGCCCGCGCGGCACCAAAGCCACCGGCTGCCCCTTCAAAGTAAACTGCAAGCTGCGGGGGGGGATGTGGCTCGCGACGCTCGCACACAACACCCACAACCACGCGCCGCAGCCCGCAAGTGAGCTCCCGCAGCTGCGGCGCGAGCGGCTGCTCGCGCTCCGCGCCGACATCCACGAGCGGCTGGTGGTGCGCGGCGAGGCGCCGGCCGCCGTGCGCAGCTTCTTGCGCAGCGCCGGCGTCGCGCTCTCGGACAGCGCGTTCGCCAAGGCCGTCGCGGACGCGCGGCGGGCTGCGCGCGACGCGCCCGCCCCCGCCCCCGCGGAGACGATGCTCGCGTTCACGCCCGCGACGCCCGGCGGAAACCTCCACACGCTGTATATCCCCGCTGCGGTGGCGCGCGCGCTCGCGCAGGAGTATGGGTCCGAGGTCGCAGTCGGCGACGACAGGCAGTTCGGGCCGTACTCTAAGCCGCGGGGCGCGCAGCGGTGCGGGTACTGCAAGGAACCGGGGCATCGGATTAACCAGTGCAACGCGTATGAGGAGAGGCATGGCCAGCCGTATCAGGTGTCGACGAGGAAGCGGGCGTTGTCGGCGTCGTCGGAGTCGTCCGCGGCGCCGGCGCCGGCGGCGAAGACGATGAAGGCGGCTTCTGCCGCAGCCACTGCCCAGCCACCACCGACGGACACTGTTTCAGCTCCGGCGACTGTCCCGGATCCTGTGCCGCTGCCGGCCCAGCGCCCGGAAATGGCGGGCCAGAGCAATGCCTTCCACCAAAGCGTCGATGTTGACGTCTCGTTTTTGGAGCAGGCGCTCTTCGACATGCCGCCTGATCAGGCGCAGGCGTACCTCGACTTGCCACAAGGCCAACAGCCTACGGACTAATCGATCTGCGCTCGATGCACTCTACATTGACCCTTTAATCAGATTCTCTGCTCTCTCAGCCACCGATCAAACCCCCATCCACACTGTACAATGCCCACATGACATCCCTATCCCCACCCCGCCGGCATCCCGCCCACAGATGTTTGCATTTGTTCGTCCCGACATTAAGAGTATAATTATGCCTATGACCACGGTGCGCGCCACCCGTCGTTGCTTTTCCCACTAAGCTCGTTAGTGATCGCCTTGTGCGCCGACATGAGGAAGTCGGCATACGACAACGCATCGTTGTTGCTGTCCTCGACGAGCATGTTGGCGAATTCAATCTCAAGCCCGTCCCTGTCCTGGCGCACGAGGAGAACCGGCAGCTCGTGCCCAGCAAGCCGCTCGAGGTGGGTGAGTATGTTGCGGACCTGTGTGCTGAGAAGCGTCGGGAGCTTCGGCAGGCGCGTGATGCGGACGTCGAGCTCGTCCGCGTTCTCGACGCCGTACAACTCGTCGATGACGCGCGGGTTGACGGCGCCACCGAACCACAGCATAGCGATCTCCCCATTCGAGAGCAAGTATGCGCCGTCGGCAACCATCCACACGTGACTGGCACGCATGAAGCGAGGGAGGCGCAGGCGGCCGTTGGGGCCGGGGAAGCCGTACTTCTCGTCCAGGTCGTGAATGGCCATGATTCTAGGGTAGAGTGAGGACATGATCGCAGTCGTGCCCGCGCCCTTGGCCACGCGGAGGTAGTGGGAACGCACGTCCGCGACGACGTTGCCGCCCTTGAGCGGCTTGGCCTTGACCATGCACAATGTGAAGATCGGGAGCAGCTTGAAGCCCTCCGGCAGGATGAGCTGCCCGCTCTGCACGGCCGGCGCACAATGCGTGCGGTACATCAACAGCACACGGTTGCAGCGCTCAATGAGCTGCCGGCGGATGTCCTTCAGGCGCTTGACAGGCAGTTGCGTGACAGCCTCCTTGTAGAACATGGTGACGCTCGCATCAAAGTCGGCATAGCGGAAGACATTGCCGATGAGGCCAGTGATCCTCAAGCACAGGTTTAGGAGACGCACTCGGCGCTCACCACTCGAGCTAGTGTACAGCGCTGCGACCTGCACGTAGGCCATCTGGCGGTCGTCGAGCTTGTGGCCCTCGTGCTTGAGTGTCGCGACAAAGGCCTTGGCCTCGTCCATTGTGCCGAACTCAAGATCCGTTACAGAGCGCTGGAAGAAGTTGCCAGTGTGCTCGGACACGCGCAGGCCGTTGGAGCAGCGTACCCGGACAAGCACATTGTACGCAATCTCACGCGTTACAACGCGCTTGATCTCGTCGTGCAATGCGTCTCGGTCGCGCACGGGCGAGTATTTCGGGTGGAAGAACGTGTCACCGCCCGTGACGGCCGAGAGCGCAGAGACGGAGGCCAGATCCATAGCGCGGTCGGGGAAGACGAACGTGTTGACGCCAATGCCGATCTCAGCAAGTTCGTCAGCCGTCACCCGCCAGAAGGGGTCGGCTGGCGAGAAGAGCTGTTTCTCCTTGTCCGTGCCCGCAAGCGACGACTCGTCACGCGGCTGCAGCTTACCGGGGCCAAGCTGCGGTAATCCTGACAAGAAGAAGTTGATTTGGCCACCAATCGAGCGAAGGCCGTCCATCGTGCCCTTGATCGCGGCGCCAATCGCGCAATAAGGCCCGTCTGGCTGCTGTTCATACATGTTGGGGATAAGCGTGAGGAGGGTCTCGATCTGCGCCCTGCTACATCAGCCATGTCTGTAGCCAGCACTCACTTGGACTCCTGCGAGTCAACGAGGAAGCCGCCGACCATGGGGCAGAACATGTCTTCGAGGTCTGACACGACCAGCAGCTGGGGCTGTGGCAATGCCGGGCTGAGGCTCCAGAACCCGACGGACTGGCCGACTGTCACAAATGCGACGCGCTCTCCCTGTCCGATCACCTCCTCGTCCTCCTCGTCTCCATCCTCCTTCTTGTCACCGTAAAGGGCGCGTCGGATACCCTCGCAGATCGAGCGAACGATACCACGCTGCGCGCTACCAGTTGTGACGTCGATAACAAACACACGGCCGATAGGCACTGGACGACGGAGCTTCCTGCCTTCCTCCTTCGGCTTCTTGCGATGCCCAGGCTGCGGTGTGTTGCCCCTGCTGGGTGTCTGGCCCAAACTCGACTGCAGCGCACCAAGAAGGTCGGCACCGGTCGTCGCGAGGGCATCTCCTGCGTGAGCCAGTGCGTCACTGTTGTCCTCAAAGATGCTCCCTGCTGGCTGAGGGAACCAGTATTCGCGCGGGGCCAGGAAGTCAACGGTGCCGTGCTGCAATTCTGGTCGCTCGTTGTGGTCAACACGCTGTCCCATAGTCGAGAGCTGCGAGAAGTACGAGTGAGAGACGACATTGTCGGCGCCACAGAGATTGCACACCCACTTGCGGCCACCATCGACGAAGCGGACCCAGGGGTTGATATAGCCGCGGCACTTGTCACAGCGGGGTGGACCGACGGCCTCCTCTCCGCTGGGGGAAGGGGGTGGGTCGAACGCGCTCTGGCCCGAAACCCAGTTCGACACGAGCGGCACAGGTGCCTCATCGTACCGCAGCGGCGCGAAGGGCTGGACAACTAGCCCAAATGGTAACGCGGTTGTGTCCAACAGCTGGTGCGTCGAGGGTATCGTCGGCAGCGTTGCACGGATATGCCGTGGGAGGGAGTTGCCTGATGTCAGCCATTCTGCAGCAAGCAGTTAACCCACCCTGGTCGACGCCACGGTAGTCAGTCATGGCGAGGGGAATGAGGCCCTTGGTGTCGCATGAGTGAAAGTCCTCGTCATCGTAGAGATTCTGGTCGAGCTCCTGGCCCTCTATGGGATCAGGCATCTGGGACGGGTCGATGCGGATCCTGGGACCTGTGAGCGCCGGTCCAGCCGAGTGCGGGGGCGGAGGGATGTGGTTCTCGGGCGGGTAGTTGAATGTCGAGGGCGGGGCGGGCGTAGCCGGCTGTCCACGGAGGTGGGAGCTGTGGGGCGCGGGGACATGATGCTCCTGTGGGGGCGCGTAGGGACCTGTCGGCGCGGGCTTGCACCGGTCATCAACCTGGTGCAATTGTGGTCCGCGCGGATCAACATAGGGCTGCTGCTGGTGGCCATAAGACGCGTCATATGCTGGCTGCTGGTTGCCATACCCCGGCGCGAAAGTGGGATTGGCTTGCTGGAGTGGCTGGGCGGTGCCAGGCGGGGCTAAGGGCTGATACTGCTGGGCCTGGTTCGCGGGCGCCGTGAGAGAGGGGTCGACGGCGTATCGTGACCGAGGGGGCATGGTGGGAGGAGTGAGAGATGAGAGAGCGATATCGAGAAAGGAGAAGGTGATCGCGATGAATCGCCGTCATTTGCCCTTCTGCCGTACACGTCGCGCATGCCACTCTACATTTAATGTGGGAGGATGAGACAACTAAACCCACGTGGTATCCACTGTGGTGCAGTGGGTGGGTGGCAACATGACGTCGCGTCCCCGCCGCCGCACTGCCTGCTTGCCGCGCGTCGGCGTTGATGCTCTGCTCACCATCACTCTCTCCACCGTCTCTGTCGCACGAGTCTCCCTTCTATTCATAGCCTTTTAAGATACACACCAGCTTTTGAAGAGCCTTTGATTCGTCATCCGGCCGCCCCTTCATCCGATCCGGCCATCAACAAGTAACCCAACTTGCTCCGTGAACCGTCATGGCCCGCATAGATCCTCAGGTGAGTGCGATTTGCGGCCGGACTAACCCAGAAGACAGCTACGGGAGCGGCTCGCCGAGTTGGAGTACTAAATGCCTCTGTCAGGCGTGGGTCTCCAGCAATGACCTCGCGTCCCACAAGCGCCGGAGCGTCCACCACTCCCGCGCAGTCAGGTAATCTCCCCGCCACCTCTGATCGCGAGCCTTCCTCCGTTGCCGGTGACCGCCAAGCCCGTCTTATCTACGTCAAGAGTCATGTAGCGATTCACCCAACCCAACACCCTCGCGACAACATCACTGGCCTGTTGGGCCTGGTGGAGGTCGATCGTGAGGTTCCGCAGGCGCCAGACTCGGGCGCCTCCACTCCCTCCTCGGGCAAAGAGATTCTTATCGTGTGGGTGCCGGACGAGCTGTTCAAACGACTACCCGACGAGGACAAGCGCAAGTACGAGCGCATCGAGGGCCGCCCACAAGGAACGCCAACGGAGGAGGACGGTGAGTTCCGCCCTCCGTGGCTGTGCAGCTGCGCACCCAGCTGACACCAGGTTTTGTGTTCGTCTCGCTTCCGGCTCCGAAGGGGGAAAAGTATGCATTTTCCGTCCCCATTACGAGCATTTACAGCATTCTAGTTTACTCCGTGAGTTCCGCTCCAGACAAATTGCGCAGCGCTCACTTCCTCAGCCTAGCCGAACGTACTACTGGTATGGCTCCGCTACCTTCAAGTAAGCCTCCTCATCGGGGACGCATTGCTAATGTCAGCCTGCTGGGAGGCGTCTCCTTACCTACTCTCTACTTCCACGATGACCAGACCCCGCTTGCAACTACTCAGAACCCCAATGACCCCTCTTCATCGCAGTGGGGCTTCCCTCCATTCCTCAAGGTATTCCACCGACACGCCACACTACTTCGATCGCGCTTGATTACCCCGACCAATAACCGCGGTGGCGAGCTCTGGCTTGTCAACCCCAGCAAGGCGGACCGCGAGGTGCATGAGGCCGGATATGAGGAGAAGGGCCAGTGGCACGGTGGCGACCAGACTCCACCTGGCGCAGCATATCCTCCACCAGCTACACCGTACCCAACCCTCTTCTCATCATCAGCAACATCTCCCCGGGACTCGCTTCTTGTAAGCTTGTCGAACATCACCAACATGGCCAGGCACACTGCTCAGAATGTGCTCAACCACCCGCTGGCCAAGCCCGTCGTTCCGCACCTCCCTCCGGCATTCCGCAGCTTGGTACACGCTCCGGGCGAGTGGCAGAGCAGCGTGCCGCCTAGAACAGGCAACTCTAGAAGTACTGATGTGGCAACTGAGTTTGAGGCAGCCCGTCTATACCTCGCGCGCTGGGCGCGCGTGGTCGCCGAGGAAGGCGAGCGGTCGCGCCGCGACGAGCTCGCCGCTCGTGCTGGTGGTGGCGACGCCAGTACCGAGGATTTCACTTCCCTTGGTGTATTTTCGCTCCTGCCCGGTAAGCGCAAGATGTCCAAGCCAACGCGCCACCCCGAGCGTCCAATCACTGCTGAGGAGTGGGACGACTTCATCGCCACTGGCAAAGATGAGCAATTTGTCCGCCAGGAGATCTTCCGCCGCGGATTCTCGGACATGCCCAATGACCAGGGTGCGCGCCGCCGCGGTTGGGAGGTGCTCCTCGGTGTTGTGCCTTGGTCGGTTGAGCTGGGGCCTTCGGGCCTCGACCGGTTGTCGCAGCGTGCCGAGCGTCGTGACGAGGTCCTTCGCGGTAGAAGAGAAGAGTACGAGCGCCTGCATCAGGGGTGGCGTGAGAAGACGAAGAGTAATGAGACGCCAGACAACTGGAAGGAAGAGTGGCATCGCATTGATGTGAGTATGAGTATCCGTTACAGCTGACAGCAGGTCGACTGTCGTCGGACAGATCGTACTCAGGCCTTGTATGCGGTATTACCAGAGGTCGTGGCTGCGGGCGACGAGGAGAAGGAGGGCGGTGGCGCCGGTGCGGACATCTGGTCGCGCGACGACAAGGAGGAGGAGGGCGGTCACGCGTCGTTGAACCGTAAGCCAGCGCGAGGAAAGCGCTAACCGCAGCTCACATTGCCGAGCTGCGTGAAATTCTCATGACCTACCATGTCCATGCGCCTGACCTAGGCTACGTGCAAGGTAAGCTGAAACGAGGCCTAGACTGACCGCAGGCATGTCGGATCTCCTCAGCCCAATCTACTGCGTATTCGATGGGTCTGCCCCCGAGGCGTTCTACGGCCTCATCGGGGTGATGAAGATGATGGAATCCAACTTCCTACGCGACCAGAGCGGCATGCGCCGTCAGTTGAGCACATTGCAGCAGCTCATCGCCTTGATGGACCCGGAGCTGCACGCACACCTGGAGCGCACCGGATCGCTTAATCTCTTCTTCTGCTTCCGCTGGATCTTGATCGCGTTCAAGCGCGAGTTCAAGTTTGAGGAAGTGATCCGGTTATGGGAGGTGCTGTGGACCAACTACTACTCGGACAACATGGTGTTGTTTGTCGCATTGGCGGTATTGCAGAGCCACCGGTGGGTGCTAGGTGTTGATAGTGGGCGCTGACGGCAGCGACGTTATTATCCGCTACCTGAGCGAGTTTGACGAGGTGCTGAAGTACGCAAACGACCTTACGGGGACGGTGGGTCGGGACCTAAGGGTGGAGCTGACTTCCAGATCGATCTCGACACTACCCTCGCCCAGGCCGAGGTGCTTTTCCTCTCCTTCCGCGACATTGTGTCGGAGATTGACAAAGAGAGCAGCGCCGACAGCGAGCTCCGCCAGCGACGCGGTTCGCCAGCTGCGTCCGCGAACGCGACTGCGTCAACATCAGCGTCCTCGACAGCAGTGGAGCAGCGACCGACAGCGCGCACCGTCAGCCCCGAAGTGCGCGAGCTGCTCCGCTGCTGGACGCCCGAGACCGTGTCTGAAAGCCTCATCTAACACCAGTTGTTTCTTTGTATAATGATCACGATGCGTTCCGTACATCTGGCCGGGACCCATACTGAGATCTCTGTAGACTAGCGCGCATGATTCTCTAGTAGCTCTTGATAGTCTGATAGACACGATACGCGTCATTTCGGAGCTTATCGTGGGGCCAAGGGTGTCAACGCCAGTCTGTCTCCGACTCTATGACACAGGATGACTAGCCCCCAGGTCTGCTCATTCAAGGATGGGTGAAGTATGCATGTATACAGTGTCCGATGCCGTCTACAGCTTGCCGCGCTGATACGTCCACCAGATTCTGGGGGCGAGCTGCCAGTCGTGCTTGGCAAGTTCTGGCGCGAACACATCAAAGTCGGCCTTCTCCAGACGGTGGAGATATCGCTCGGCGGGGACAGCAGCCAGGAAGATGGGCATGCACTCCTTGGGCACGACCTTGCCGTTTGTCTTTGACAGGTCCCTGCGCGCCGTAATGAGCTCGTCCATCCCGCGCGTGGCGATCTCGAACAGCGCGTCGCGCAAGCCTGGCGCTGCCGCCCCGCGCCGGAACACCTCCTCGTCCACGAGCCCGTGCCGCCCCGCCACGTCTGCTGGAATATTGAGCTGCCGTTTACCGATGAGCGAGGGGAGGGCGCGCAGCATGCTCGCCACAGAGAGGAGGTGCGCGACATGCGAAAGCGTGTGCGCGATATGCCCCGTCTCGGGGTCCGTCGGGGGGAGGACGAGCGGCAGCGGGCCCTGCAGTAGTGCGCCGCTGAGCGGCGAAAACGTCGCGAGGTGCTGCTCGAGGGTCGCGCTGGCAGGCGGCGCGGCGAGGTTCTTGGCCTGGCGTCAACGCTGTCAGCATTCTTACGCACCCGCACTTCGATCAGCTGGCCCAGGTAGTAGCGCTGCACGGGCCGCGCGGCGTGCACGCTCGCAAGCGCGAGCGCGACGGGGTGCTGCGGCACCGGCTTACCCCCGAAAACGGCGGCGAGCGCGTCGCGCCAGAACTGGAAGCGCATGGCCGCGATCGCGGGCTGCGACACCGTCGTCGTCACGAGGTGCAGCTCGAGCTTGGGTTAGCACGCTACCCCCTGGCGTATTCGCGCACGACTCACGTTGAATGCACGCATGGCCAGCCACCACTCCCGCTCTCGCCGGGGCCAGAAGTAGCTCGTGAGCCATGCATCGGGGTCGAGCCGTTGTACGAGGGACGCGCAGTATGCTGCATTGTCGCCCGGCCCGCCGGCGCCGACGGGCGCATTGAGCGGCGCGCCGGGGGTGCGGTGCGTGCGGCCGCCGGCGGTTGCCGTCTCGCGCGCGCCGGCCGGGTTGGCGGGCGATGGGGCGTGGGAGGCGGCGGTGGAAGAGGGGAAAGAGGAGGACGACGGGGAGGCGGAGGCGGAAGTAGAGGCGGAGGAAGAGGATGGAGGCGCGTGCGGGGTCGAGCAGCCGGCGTGTGCGGCGCGCGCGGAGACGCTGAGTGGGCGGGAGAGGCCGGCGCGGAGGTGACGCGCGAGGGCGGGGCGGGGTGGCATGGTGAGTGGGTTGATGCAGATGAGAGCGAGGCGGCGAACTTTTATGACGCCGATTCAGTGATGGTGACATACTGCCCAGCCAACCACACCGACGGCGTTGGTCCTACATCCCCATCTCATCTCACGGCGCCGCACGGCGCCGGCGACAGTACGCGACAGTCAGCAGAAAAATGGCACTATGCTACATCGTACATGCTCGTACATGCTCATGGTCTGGTTTGGGCTGACGCCTACTCGCCTTCAGCCTCGTCAAAGCTCAGCATTTGCTTGTTGGCCTTCTTCTTCTTCTTCTTTGCCTTGTCCGTCGTCTTGTCCGTCTTGTCGTCTTGCTCTGCCGCTTCTCCCACGAGCTTGCGCTTCGCCTTGTGCTGTATTGGCCCAGGCTTGACCGTGGTTGTTGATTCTTTTGCTGGCTCTTTTCCGATGGATGCAGACGATGGCTTCACACTCGGCTCGGCTTCAGGTGATGGCGTCCGCTCGCCCTTTGCTGCAGTCAGCGAAGCTGTCGTATGCTTCCGCCCCCCCCCCCCCCCCCCATCGTCGATAAGCCGGGCTTCGACCCGCCCCGAGCGCGTCGCTGCGACAACGCTCTTACGTCGTGTACGCGCTTTGGGTCCGCGCCGACTCCGCATCTCAACTCACCGCGCCTCCGCTCCCGCGCGACCTCGTCCGCACTGAGATGCCGCCCCTCCTTCAACACGACAACCTGCGGCCCGTCCTCGTCCCCGCCAAATTTCTTGTCCCAATCATCCTCGTCGCTGTCCTCGGCCCACTCGCCCTCGTCGGGGCGTGTGGGGATCGGCTCGCGCTCCGAAGGCGGCGGCTGGCCAAAATTCGCGAGAAACGAGGGCTTCTGCGCGACATACGTGAGGCCGTGCGAAATCTGGGCGCGGGAGGGCTCGCGGCGGGGCGGCATGGGTGAGGAGAGGTTGGGCAAGAGATGCTTTTGTTGTTGTCGGGAGAAGTGGAGGGGTTATCGAGATAGGGGACAATTCAAATCGATGGAGTGTGATGATGCGATTTTGAATTCACCGACGCTGCATCCGCCGATATGAGTCACAACTGCTTCCCATCCCCCGTCTTCGGTGCTCTCGCTGCTCTCACTGACAACTGACGTGCAAATACTCACGGAAGCTGGCCGCAGAACGCGCCTTTGGCTGCTGTTCTTCTTCCAGCCTGCCCTCCCATCTCCCCGGCGTCGACGCCGCAGCACGCTGGCGACTCCGCTCAGCATGGCCTGAGCGCGAGGAGGTGCGGATGCGTCGCAGCCGTCGGTGAGGTGGTAGGGACAGTCGGGGGGAAACCCCGCGAGGGTTTGGCCACAAGGCGCCGGCACCGGCGTCGCGCCCACCAGCCATGAGCGGAGGTGGGTGAGTGTCAGAGGGTTTTGTAGAGCCGCTCTGGACAGGTGGTAGGTACATCGGCAGCTCGAGACGCGCACACTGTACCTCACGCCCATTCCACCGCCGATGTGCCGTAGTCGTAGGCCGAGCACTCTGTGACCAGGTGCGACATGCTTGGCAAAAGCGCGTCGGCATTTGACGGACATCTGCATCCCCCGCGCTCGTCGATGCACACTGTCAATGAAGTGCTACTTGGAGAAACATTCCGCACCAGAATAGCGATGACCTCATCTCCATACTTGCATCGCCGCGTATCGCCGGACCGCCGGACTTCCAAATGATCAAGACGAGCCATTATATAGTCTCAAGCGATGCAGCGAGCCGCACCCATCACATCACCTCACACTCACACACACCCCCACACACAATGGCCACATTCGCCAAGTCGTCCTTCGACGCAGCAGGTTACCTCGCCTCGCGGCCGTGCGTTGCCACTGAGCACCTGACACGGAGACTCCACTGACTCCAGAACATACCCCGCGAAGCTGTACGACCTCATCCTCGCCTACCACCGCGGGGGGCGGGCTCACGCGCTCGACATGGGCTGCGGGCCAGGCTTTATGGCGGTAGCGCTCTCGCCGCACTTCTCGCGTGTGTCCGCGCAAGACCCGTCCGAGAAGATGGTCTCTGTCGGCCTGCAACCCGCGGACGGGCACATATCCTACTCGCTCGGCTCGGCCGAGGACATGTCCGCGCTCCCCGCGCACTCCGTCGACTTGGCGGTGGCGGGCCAAGCGGCGCACTGGTTCGACCACAAGCGGGCGTGGAGCGAACTGGCGCGCATCCTCGCGCCGCGCGGTACGGTCGCGTACGTCGGCTACGGCGAGATGGGGGTGACGGGGCACGCGCGCGCGTCCGCCGTGTTCCGCGACCTCGTGCGCGGCGACATGGGCGCGTTTTGGCCGCAGCCGGGGCGGAGTATCGTCGAGGGGCTGTTGGACGCCGTGCCGTTCCCCGTCGCGCCGGCGCTCGACGCGCGCACGGAGGCGAGACTCGCCCGCATCCCCAGCCTCGAGGGGGGGATGCCGGTCGCGGCGCGTATCCGCGAGCCGGAGGCGGTGGACGGCGAGGGATGGGACGCCGCGAGCGCCGTGCGGCTCAAGGGCTCGACGGAGGGCGCGTGGGCCTTGCGTCGCCGATGGAGCATGGATGAGATCGAGGCGTATGTCCGCACGTCGAGCGCGTATCATGCGTATGCGGCGGCGCATCCCGAAGACGCGGCGAGGCGGGGGAGAGGCAGGGACGACGGGGACGTGGTCGAGCGGCGCATGGCGCAGATCAAAGACGCTCTCACCGAGGACGGGTGGGACGGCGGCGCGGTCGACGTCGAGTGGCCGTTGGTCGTCATGATGATCCAGCGGTTGTAGGATATGGGATGTTAGTGCTCGCTGTATGGCTCGGCGGGCTGTATCATCCGGCAGCGCCGGCGTCAAACCCTAGCCACGCCAAGTCGCAACTTGGGCGCTTTGGTAAAGCCAGTCGCGACGACCTCTGGTCACCGCGCTGCCAAGGTTACGTGTCTATAATCAGCCCGCTGCGATTCGAGCACGCAGTCAGGACCAGCGCTCAACAGCGGCGAATACGACGCGCCCCGCGCCGCGCTCGCCCCTGGCGGCACCGCCGGGAGCTACAGTAGATACCTTTATTGCCCTGGGTGAAGCTGTGCGGCGGCGGGCGGCGAGGGATGGACCGCCGTGCACACGGGTCACTTGGCGCCTCGGAACGCACGGACTGAGGACAGTGTTTGCCGAGTGCAAGCGAGTAGATCCATACAAGCTTAGAAGGGCGGAGGACTGGCAGCAGGTGCGCTGTGCGGCATGTTCGAGGGCAACGATCCGTGTCGTGTTCGAGAATTCGAGACGCGGTCAGGTCACCATATAACATCTGGATTGTGCGCCGCCGCTGAATGTATGAATGTAGCGCTGCAGGCATGCAGGATCGCAGCCTGATGACCTGGAGAACGAATTGTGGCTGGTGAAAGTGAGGTTTGCAACGACAGGTGTGGCGTGTGGCACTTGCAGTGGCGACAGGGGTTTGCCAGCCAGGCACCAGAAGGCGCACAACTCTACAGAAGCTACACTCGGTTGCCAGGTGTAGTGGGCATAAATTACAGACCAGAAGCATGCGTTGTTCCGGCACATTCGCAACTGCTTCAAGCACATGGATGCAGTAGACTGGCCAGTCTGGTCTGTAGGGGGGGGGAATGAGTCAGACTGGCGACGGGACAATTCACAATCGCAACCAAACACGACACACTCATCATCAATCATCTGGACAGTACAGTCATCGACAGTTCACCTCCCATTCTCTCGACTCTCACATCCACTCTCTATTCTCCACTCTCTACTCTCCACTCTCTACTCTCTGCTCTCCAATTTCCACGCTCTACTCTCCGTATCCGCCCTTCATCTTCCTACCACCATGCAGGACCCGACCATGCAGTTAGAGGACCTACCACCGTATCTTCTTACCTTCCCCCGTGGCGACTATTCTCACGCGTGCGTTCTGGGGCGCAAGCTCCAAGGCGTCCATGATGCCTGCGTGGGATTCGTGCTCCGCGATGGTGCGCGTCGCGCCACGCGCGCCTGGTCCACCGCTCAGCGAACAGGCAAATGGGCGTTGGTAGATCAACGCTGCTTTTACCTCGCCGTGCTAGACAAGGTCGATGAGATGTTAGTGCTACACCAGGAACAAGAGCTGACAGCAGAAAGTGCGAGCGACGGCGGTGGTGTCTCGACTACTCCGACCAGCTGTGGAATAGGCGCCCGGCTCCTATATGGCCAGTCCTCGGCTCGACGTCGCGGTGGTTCACGTTCATGGACTCGCTCATCCTCATCGCGTACAAGCTCGCGCTGGACGTTTATCCCTCCCATCGCGCTGCGCCGTCGTTAGAATCCGTTCGTGCCGTTGTTACACCCCTGTCTCGCTGGCTTCACGAGTTCATGATTGGCACCCGGTATTATTCATTCTCAAGTCGGCCGCGCATCGACGTCAAGGCCGTGCTCGGCCAGTTCGCCCCACGATCTGACAGCAAGGCTATCGACAGTCTCACCAAACCTTTAAGCCGCCTGAGCCTCTCCCACGACACGCGCCCGCAGGACGAGCTCTCACAGCGCATGGGCCGCCTGAACATGTGATTCTTCGCGACATCCCCAATCCAGCCGCCCTCCGCCATCCACGCATCTCCTCGCCGAGATCCGCCAAGCAACACTTGCTCATGTCGTAGATGTATGCATGTATGTACTGACGTCCTCAGGATAGGAGGCAGGCGATGAAGACCCCAAAAGGGTGCGGCGACGTCTTTAGGGGCGGTTCTGCAATCAGCACGGGACGTGAGAGCCATTCAGAACCGTCCGTGTTGAGGGCATTGAGGTCGATGCGGGGGATAGCAGTGAGAGATGTTCTGGAGCCATGGACAGATGAGCTTTGAGTGAGTGTGACAGCAGCCTGTATCAGTAGTGCTTCGGCAGCAATGCCGAGATGATGAAGGTCAGAGGCTGCCGCAAACCCAGCAGTCAATGACGCTGATGGGCTGGCTGTTCAACAATCTGACAGTTGAGGACTGCAAGAGTTGAGTTGCTTGACTGGGTGCGGAGCCGTGAGCTTGGGGACAATACCTGTAGTGCGCTGCATGCCCAACCGCCCGATGCGACACACTGCGGTCGATTCGCCATGCCAAAGACATTCAGGCCGGTTTCATCAGCTGATCGCGGAATGCCATGGCGACGACACGACGTCATCACCGCCGTGCGATCCATTCCATCACGATCTCAGCATGTTCCTCCCCTTGCTCGCCGTGATGCCGCTCGCGCTCGCCGCCCCGCGCGTGCTCGTATACACGCGCACCCTCGGCTTTCGGCACGACAGCATCCCGACGGCGATTGAGACGCTGCGCGCGCGCGGCCCGGGCGCCGGCGTCGCCTTCGAGTTCACCGAGTGCGTCCGCCGGCCGCCGGGGGACGGTCTGATGCCAGAGACGCTACGCTGTTCGCAGACGCGACGCTCGCGCGCTTCGACGCCCTCATGTTCGTCAGCACGAGCGAGGAGGTGCTCGACGGGGCGCAGCAGCGCGCGCTCGAGCGATACCTCCGCGCTGGCGGGGTGTATGCCGGTGTGCACTCGGCCAGCGCGTGTCTGTACAACAACAGCGTGTATCTCAAGGCTGTGGGGGGTGAGTCGGGCGAGGGCGCAGGGCGCTAAGCCAGCATACTTTGACTACCATCCGGACCTGCAGCCGGCCGTACGCCGCCGCGAGAGCACGCTGACGCAGACGTTTGTGCGGCTCGACAACACACACCCCGCAACAGCGCACTTGCCCGACAGATGGACGTTTACAGAGGAAGTATACTACTACCGCCAAGACCCGCGGGCGGTGGGCGCGCGCGTGCTGCTCACCGTCGACGCGGGGAGCTATGTGAACAACGCCGGGTCGCGCGGCAACTACACTTTCGGGACGCCGCACCCGATCGCATGGTATATCGAGACGCCAGAGTACGGGGACATGGGAGCGCGCGCCGGCAGGTCGTTTTATACATCGCTCGGGCATACCAACGAGAGTGGGTGGGGTGCGGCGTGAGGCGGCTGACGCTAACGCCAGCGTGGCAGGACGAGACGTTTATCGCGCACGTCCTCGGCGGGCTTACGTGGGCGCTGGAGGGCGCGACGACGCGCGCGTACGGTTCCGGCTTGGTGGGGAATAACGAGACGTCGGTACGCGCGTCGAGTTCCCCGAACGGAAGCGGGGCCGGGAGCGCAGCGGTGGCGAGCGGCACAAGCGGCGGGAGTGCTGCGACGCCGTCGGCGCCGGCACCATCGCAGTCCAGCTCGGGCGCGAGAACAATGGCAGCCGCGGGCGCCGCCGTCGGCGCGGCCGCTGCTGGCCTATTAACGTCCTTATGAGCTTGCTCCACCTGTGCTCCTAACCCGTTCGCCCCCACACCCCTCCCCCGCTCATTTATGCGATGCAACAACCGAAATGTTCACTACAGACACACTACTTGTAGTACTTGGGGGGAACGAAGGGCATGGGGCGGACGGTGGCGGGGCGAAGCTTCTTGCGGATCTCGATCTGGACGGGGGTGCCCTTCTTGTGCTGCCCGTTCTTGACGTATCCCATGGCGATGTTTGTGCCGAGGGTGGGCGAGGGGATGCCCGAGGTGATGACGCCGATCTCGTTGCCGGCCTCGTCAAAGACCTTTGCGCCCTCGCGCGCCGGCGCGCCCGGCACCTCGAAGCCGACGCGGCGGCGCTTCGGCCCGTCCTTGAGCTCGGCGAGGATGCGGGATGCGCCGGGGAAGTCGGCGGCGGCGCGCCGGTCCTTGCCGACGAGCCAGGCGAGGGCGCCCTCGATGGGCGACACGCTCTCGTCGAGGTCGTGGCCGTACAGGCACATGCCGGCTTCGAGGCGGAGCGAGTCGCGCGCGCCGAGGCCGATCGGCCACACGTCGGGGATTGCGAGGATCTGTTCCGTGATGCTCACGGACGCGTCGGGCGGCATCGAGATCTCGAACCCGTCCTCGCCCGTGTATCCGCCGCGCGCGATGTGGCAGCGCACCTTGTCCTTGCCGACGTCGGCGTACACGCTCTGCCCGAACTTGAGGGCCGTGAGGTCGGCGTCCGTGAGCTTGGCGAGCGCTTCGGCGGCCCGCGGGCCCTGCAGCGCCACGAGACCCCAGCCCTCGAGGATCTCCCAGGTGACCGCCTGGTCCGGGTGCGCCTTGTTCCATGCGTCGAGCTTGGCGGACAAGTGCGCCTTGTCCTCGTCGGCGCGGCCCGCGTTCGTTACCGTGTACCACTTGGAGCCGTCGGCCGTGAGCTTGGTCAGGATCAGGTCGTCGATGATGCCGCCGTCCTCGTTGAGGAGCACTGAGAGCGACGAGCCGTGCTCGGGGATCTTGTCGAGCGAGGTCGGGCACAGGCTGGTGAGGAACGCCTGGGCGCCGGCGCCGGTGAAGATGTGCTGCACCATGTGCGAGACGTCGAAGAGGCCTGCGGCCGTGCGGACGTGGTTGTGCGCGGCGACTGGGGTTAGTGGGAGTCTGATTGGAACGGGTTTGAGGCGGCGGGTCTGCAGACAAGGGGCCACAAGCGCCCCGCAAAAACAAGACAGCATAGTGAAGAGGGTAGTCGCCAGGCGAGGCGGCAGGCGCTGGTGCACCAACTCGGCTCTCGCCCAAAGACGACAGCCGTGGCAATCGCTGCTCACCCGACCTGGCCTCGCAATCAAGCCCTCGTCAATTTCTGCGAGCCTGCCTCCCCCACCGCCTCCCTTCCTCAAACCTCCCCCAGCGTTAAGCACTCACCCTGCCCGACATCGCCGTACGACAGCGGCATGTCGTACCCGGCAAACGGCACCATCTTGGCCCCGCGGTCCACATTGAGCTGGTACAGCGGGGTGCGCTTGTTCTTTTGTCAGCGGCTGGTCTCATAATAGCTATTGGCAGCGGTGGGAACGTGGACGCCGGCGCCTCCGGACACTACCCACTTCGTTCAGGACTCGGACTCACCTCGTACATCGGCGCGCTGGTCGCGAGGCCGCGCAGGACAAGACGGCCCGCACGGGGCGCGACACGGAGGGCGGTGGCGGTGCGTGAGAGCATGGTGGATGGAGCCGAAGAGCGGTCAGCGGATGGGACGTATATGTGGCTTGGAGAGGTGGACGGATCGGCGGATCTGAGTGGGCAGGTGCGGTGGAGGTGCCCGCGGCCCCGGCTACGTCAATTTCCAAATCACGTGCCTTGTTTTCCAAGAGCGCGCCGGATAGTTCCAACAAATGCGGCGCCGTGTCCAACTTGTGCGTGCGACGCGGGAGAGATATCCAAGATCCAAGAGCCCGAAAGGTTATGCCATTTATATCCCTCGATCATGTACTGTACCTGGCTGTCCGCATGAATCCCGCCCCGCGGCCGTTGTCCTGTGCTGTGCTCGTAATCTGTTCACACTGAACCCGCACCGAGCGTCCGAGCCCACTGACGCCGGATACCGCCCCCGCCCCCGCCCCCGCCCCCGCCCCCGCCCCCGCCATGCGTCCACGACTGCATGTTAAAGAATGTGCTAATACTAGTGAGGAAGCGTAGTAACAATCGGCGAGTATACGGACGATGGCAGCCAACGCCCGAGGGGAAAAGTCTGTACAGACAACGAGACGGGGGTATCGGGTATATCTGGGTGCCAAGGAAATGTGTGCAATGGTGTCGACGTGGGAACAGCTGTGCAAATGGGGGGGGGGAGGCGTGCGGAGACAGGAGCGACCTGATGGGACAAAATTAGGCGAGTTGTATATGGATCACACGACGCGGCGTCACTTTGCCTAGATGCCGCCGTCAAGCACACCGCGCACGTCGTCGACACCGGCAAGGTCCGCCAGGAAGGGGCACAGGTCGGTGAGCTCCGTGTCGTGTGGGTCGTTGAACCATGTCGAGACAGGGACGGCATTGTTCGGGTGGAAAATGTACGAGGCGGGCGAGTTGTCAATGATGATCGTCTTGTCAATGTCACGGCCGAGCTGCGACAAGTCCTTGACATAGTTGCCCTTGTGGTTGTAGCAGCTCTCACGGAAGAGACGATGGCGGACGACACGGCCGACGTCGAGCATGTCGAGGACAGGGTCGGCGTACTTGCTCAGCGAAGCAGTAAAGACGACAACCTCGTAAATCTTGCCCATCTCCGTGAGGAAGTGGTCAACGCCTGGGCGCTTGATCACATAGACGTTGTGCGTCTGCGACTCGATTTCAACAGGGACAATGTAGTCGGCAGATGGGAGCATCTTAAAGCTAGAGTGCAAGAGCGTCTCATCGAGATCGAGAACGAGGCACTTGCGCCCCTTGTCGATGCCGCTGAGGGCTGGCAACAACGGTGCAGGATTACCGTTCTGGGGGGAGGCGTCAGCTCAAGCCAATTTAAACAACAGAGACACAACAACAACGCCACGCCCAAAGCTCACCTCGTCAATCGGGATGCCCACACCGCCCTGGGCAATTAGACGGTCCTCGTCATCCTCGTACTCGTCGTCACCATACAGCATCTCCTGGTGCCCGCTCTCGTCGATGCCGTCCTCGCTCAAGTCGGTGAAGCCGCCGCTCGACTCGGCCTTGCCCACTTCACCCTGGTGCGCGGCCAAATGTTGTTCAGACTCGGAGCGATGAAGCATGTGCTGGTGGAGGATTTCACCACCAGAGCCAGGCGCTTGGACAGCGCCCGAGGTGAGGCCTGCGGTCTGGGAATAGTCAGCATTCGTTTACGCAGAGCGGCGCGAGGGCGAGGGGGGTGTGAAAAATGAAAAGGAAAGGGGCGTCAAGTAAAGGAGACGTTCGCTCGCTGGATGGGCGCACACACTCACCTCTTCCAGTGGCGGCGTGGTTGGCTCGCCACCTCCCAAAACGACAGAGTCACCACGCGTTGGGGTGATAGGGGACTCTACAGCGGCGCTCGAAGCGTTGCCCGTGACTGGAGTTGCTGCAACAGCAGGGCTGTCGGACTTGGTGGCTGTAGCGGCGGGGGACGTGGTCGGGTCAGCCTTCTTGGCGGTGGCTGCCGCAGCAGCGGTAGCACCAGCGACACCTGCAACACCAGCGGCTCCAGCAGCGACTGCGGCGGTGGAGGAAGCTGGTTGCGCGGCCAGGGAGGTCGAGGTCGTGTCCTTGGCAACAGCGGGGGAGGTGTTTGTAGCAGCAGCAGCAGTAGTAGTAGTTGTAGTAGTAGTAGTAGCGGCATTGCGGTTGGCGCTAGCATGGGTCGCCTTGGTTGGTGGGACGTCGTCAAACTCATCCGACGACATGCAGCCAAGAGCGACAAAGATACCGGCCAAGCCGCCACGTTTCCGCCTCTTCTTGTGAGCGGGCTTTGTACTCCGGTCCGAGGTACCCTTTTCGTCGGATGCACGGATGCTGCTGGATGGCTTTGCATTAGCAACGGGCGCATCTGATTTGGTGGCAGCGGGGGCGGGGGCGGGGGCGGATGAGGAAGGGGCCTGGGCGTTATCGGCGGTCGCTCCCACGGCATGGGCGGCGGCAGGCTCGGGGACCTTTGCAGCCGGAGCAGGGTCGGTCACGGTCATGTTTGCGGAGGTGGAAGGGGTGTCGAGAGTGTGGGGGGGAGTGGCATCCGTGGGCGACAAGGTGGTGGCGGGTGCGGGTGCGGGTGCGGGTGCGGGTGCGGGTGCGTGGGCTTGGGCTTGGGCTTGAGTGAGTGCGGGAGGAGGAGGGGAAGGAGTGGTAGGCTGGACGGGGATGATGGTGGATGGTGGTGGATTATAAGAGGAGGATGACGGCTGGGCCGTGGGGGTTGCTGTTGACATTTCCTCGCCGTGAGGACGAGGAGAGTATGAAAGGGAGGATAGTAGGTGACGAAGCGTCTGTTTGTGGGAGGTGGGCTGTTAGGTGGGAGGGAGGGTGTAATGGGCGGAAGAGAGATGGACGGACGAGAGGTGAGAGGTGGGAAGGAGCGAGTGCAGGGGGGGAAAGAGAGGGCGAAGAGGAGGAGGGCGAGAGAGAGAGAGAGAGAGAGTAGTTGGGTGGGGATGTGTGTGGTGGGCCTTGTGGGGTGGTAGGGGGGGAGAATAGGAGAGAGCCCCGTGCGAATGATCAAGAGAGCAAGAGAGATTGAGAGATGGATGATGGTGGGATGTGACAGAGACCAAGCCGTGTTTGGGTGTATTGGGTCGACTGGCGCGGGGGTTCGGATATGTCGGCGGGTGCCCGGGTGGCCAGGTAGTCGATAGTCTCGTTACTAGTAGTATGTAGTAGTAATAGTAAAACGACACTTGCAAGCTACTTGGAAGCTTGAAAAAAGATGATGATGATGAATTTAACGAGCGTGTCTGAAGTGTAGTTGTAGGAGCATGGAGAGGACGAGGACGAGGATGAGGACGAGGATGGAGATGGACAAGTTGAGCAACCGAGTGATCTCTCGGCGCTTGCAATGCTCTGGGTACAACGAGGCAGCAAGGGGTGAAAGAGAGAGGGGGTCGACCCAAATGATTCGATGGACGGAGCGCGCGGCGCGTGCTCACACCTCTTTCCTTTTCCCCCCTCCCCAACCCTCCCCCCAGGCCCCAGGGCCTCATCCAAATGGCCCGGGATGACCCCCTGGGTTTCAATCCTGTGCGCTGCGCCCCCCCCTCCCATCCCATCGTGTGTTTGGACCGGCTCGCGGCTCGTTCCTTACACCCTCATCCACATCCTATCCCATGTACATACTCTATACAACTCCCAAAGGTCCCAGAGGTCCCAAAGGTCCCAAAGGTCCCAAAGGTCCCAAGGGCTCGGATGCTGTCTCCTTTTGGCAAGGTCATCCTGGCCGGCCAGAACTCTCTTGGGCTCCTGCACTCGTACTTTGATCCCGCCCTCCCGTGTCCACCTCCCAAAATTCGGCATCCCCTACTCTCTGATCAAACTGTACAAGACGCGACGCACGACGACGCGCATGCCCGTATGCCCGTAATGCCCGTATCCACTCAACCACCAAGTACTCCCACTACTGCTATGCTCTCAACACATGACCTAGCATATGCCAGCATAAAGTAATACTGTACATCCCAGACACCCATGATCCCCCACGCTCTACTCCCTCCAACTAATGCTTCATCTTCTTCTGCTTGTCGATCGCAGCACGCAGACGCATCTGCTTGTCCCGCAGACTCGCCTTCTTCTTCTGCACAACCTTGTTCGAGTGAACCGCCATCATCAACGGCTTGTTCCTCGCCTTCTCCCGGTTCGTAGACGACGACGCCTTCTCCTTGGCCTTCTTGCCCTTGAGCGAACCAAACTTTTCCCGTCCCTCCCGCCCCTTTTGAATGCTCTCCAGTCGCTCCTCGTACGTCATCTTTGACCGCTTCCGCACGCCCAAAATCTCGCTTTCGGTCAAGAAGCGCGACTGCTCCTCCACTGTCGTCGACCGCTTCGCCGACTCGAGCTGTGCGAGCTTGCGCTTGGCCGCAGAGCCTCCGCCCTTCTCCACCGCCTCCTGCGCCGCCTTGAGACGCAGCTCGTTCAGCAGCGCAAAGTCCGCCGGTGTCAAAATCTTCTGTTGCGCCAGAAGAGACATCTTCTTGGCCTCGGTCGCCGCCGACGCTACCGACTTGGCGTCGTCGTCCACCGCCTCCTCCTCGTCCTCGGCATCGGCATCGGCATCGGCATCGGCCTTGGTCTTGCGCTTCTTTGCCTTTGGCTCGTCATCGTCCGAGTCAGACATCTCAATGTCCTCGCCGTCCGACGGCACATCCACCCAACCCCCGCCATCAGCGTCAGAGTCAGAGTCAGAGTCCGACTCGACCTCAAAGTTGTCCCACCCTCCCTCGTCGTCCTCGTCGAATGCCGCCTCGTCGTCGCTCACACCGCCGTTGGCCTCCTTGCGCATCGCAGCAAAGTGCTCGTCCAGCAGCTCGAGGCCTTCAATGCCGTCCGCCGCGTCCTTCGAGTAGCCGTACGCGGCAACCTGGCCGTCGATAAGGCCCATGCTCGCCGTCTTGCCGCGGTCACGCCTGCGAAGCATGCCGGGGTTCACCTCGCGGAAGAGCGCAAGCAGACCGCCAGCGGCAGTGGCGACACCCTTGTCCTTTGATTTCTTGTACTCGACCAAGTCGCTCAGCAGGTCCTCCTCCATGCACCACGGTTGGCGACGGCATACCTCGCGGATCGCGTTGATACCGGCAGCAATGACCTCGGCACCGACACCCGGGTGCACAAACTCCTGCGCCAATTTGCGGATCACCGGCGTGAGCACATCGGGAGGCGTGAGCTCGTGCACCGACTGCGCGAGCGCCACGAGGATGAGCGTGACTTGAAGTTGGTGGTACGCGAGGTACTTGATAATGTACGTGTAGAAGCCGAGGATGCAAAGCTTGTGCACGCCCATGACACGCGAGAGCAGTTGCATGATGAGCACCTTGTGCTCGAGCGAGTACTGCTTGTCTGTTGTTTCAGTGCTGAACCCCTCATCACATGGGCATACTCACCATGCTTGTGGAGATTGTCGTAAAGCTTCTCACCGAAAGTCTGGGGGTCGTGAAGGAGCTCAAGCGCGGGGAAGTTGACCGCCACATGGGCGGCGCGCTCCTTCCTTGCCTTGCTTGTAACCTTGGCCAGCTTTTCAATCTGGCGCTGTCGCTTCCGCCCATCCTTGTTGATACCGGCGCGATGTTGTGCGCCCTTGAGATCACGCCGCGCATTCCCAACAGTGTCCTCGTCGTCGCTGTCGTCCTCACGATCGGCATCTGCCTCCGACCCGAGGAAGAAGTGCAGCGCCGCCGACTGCACCTTGGTGTTTGGGTGGAACGCGGCGAGCGCGGCGATGGAAACCGTCTTGGAGTCCGTCCACACCCCCTTGCGCCACAGCTCGCGCACCATCATCACGGCCCACATCGCCTCGCCGCCCGTCTCCTTGCCCTTGCCCTTGCCCTTGTTGCCAACGACCTCACCGCCCATCCCGCTCTCGATCATGCCGAAGAGAAGGCCCTGCACCACGCGGTTCAGGCGGTGGTTCTTGGACTTTTGGTTTGATGTCTTGAGATCGGTCAGGATTGTCTTCCGGATTGTCTGTCGCAGGTCGCGGCCGACGTGCGGAAGCAAAGGAAGGAGCGTTTGGAGCAGCCTGCTGTCAGCTCGTCTACTCGCTGCCCGCCAGGCTCCTCAACTCACTCAATCGAGTCGATCACATCCTTGTTGCGGAGCATGACAAGGTTGCGCACACCGGTTTCACGCGTGTCGCCCTTGAGCATCATAAACCCATCCTTGCCGAGCAGCATCGCGCTCAGCTGCTTGGGCAGATCCTCAGTGAGCTTGGGGTAGCACTGGGCGCATTGCGAAACGAAGGTAATGAGGTCCTCAAAGCTGTCGGTCGTCTTGTCATTAGTCGACGAGCCAGCCACAGGCGCGACAGTCTGAAGCCGCAGGAGCGAGAGGTAGTGGTTGTACTGGATCATGAACTCCTCCTTGTACGCGACCGGGTCGCGCTGGATGTCAGACTGAGTACACAGCGATGGCACATACCTTGATGAGATTTTGGAGCTGGGGCAGGTTGTCCGTGACGAGGATGCCCCGCATGGAGCGAGACTTGACCATGATGGGCAGGTCGAGTGCGTCGCAGTGGGTGGTGAAGTCGAACTAACAGAGGAGAGGGATGACTTGGGTTACTTCGGCCTCTCAGTTCGGGAACGTCGATCCTAAATCTTTTTGGTCCCGTTGCCACCCAGATGTCCAAAGTGGAGGTTGAATGATGCATTATCCTGATTGTAAATGATGACAGCGGTAATTAAGAACGAATACCATAGTGCCACAGTGGTCAGGTGGAGGTCGCCCACCTCATCCTTCACAGATCATGAACCACACCAGACGCTGAATCACCATCGGCACTGCGACAACGCAACGCTATGCGCGCTAAGTAGCGTCGACGCACAGCATCTGAGATTCCCACCGCCGAGACATTGAAGACTCCAGCTCAGCAATCGGGACAAACGAGGAGATGAGACGGCGAACACGCGCAGGCATCTCATACACTCGTAGAGCTTCGTTCAGCGCGTAGTGGCGTCCCCTCTTGATACCTTCCTCGGTGCCTCCAGCCCAGCTCACTCACCCCACCAGTAGCTCTAACTCCTTATAAGGACATTGATCACCTCACGCTCATTTCTCTTCCTCTCATTCACTCTCATCTCTCTCACACCCCCCCCCCTCATCCCGTGTCCCCATCACTGTCCACCGCGCACCGGTCACCATCCTTCTCACTAGCCATCGTAGCTCACACAGCCAGCAGCTCTTCCATCCGGTCAATGACCAGCCGCTAGGCTATGCCTCGGACCATTGCAAACACCTTGCTCTCACCCTTCCTGTACATCGCCAACTCGGTCATGGACAGCTCCGGATCTCCCACTCGCGCTCCTTCCCCTCCTTCCCCCACCCCCAACAAGATGACTCCCAACAGCTCCCCCGTCCTCAAACCGACCAGCCTTGTCAACACGATCGACCAGCGTCGCGTCGTGAGCGACAGCTACATCACGTATGTCTACACCCCTTCTGCGATTGACCGCCTTCCCTGTCCCCTTTCGGCTCCCTCCTCAATCTCCAGGACTCACCAGCTGACTTGTTCAGTCACTCAATCAAGCCTTCCTTCGGTCGTCCCCCAAGCCCCTCCATCCCCTCTGTCGCCACCACGTCGGAGGATCTCTCCATGGAGTCTCGTGCGCCTCTTCTCTCGCCTTCGCCGGGGGTTTCAACCCCCTACTCGGTCAAGTACATCCGTGCTCCCCAGGACGGCCTCTTTGAGACTCCGGTCAACACCGACACGTCGGGCGATCGCTCATTCAGCACTCCTTCTGTCAATAACAGCGCCAGCTCGGCGTCAATGGACATCTTCCTCGGACCTCAGCCCATGTCATATGTCCACTATCGCCAACGACTTCTCGACGAGGCCGATGACTTTGACCGTTCGCCTTGTCGTCCCTCGCCCGCCCAGCTCGCCGCCAAGATCAATTATGCTGTCACACTTAAGCCTGATTTTGACTACAGCACCAAGGCGAGAGCGGGTGACACCGACACGACTCACCTGTCCAGCTGGCGCCAGAAGCAGATCAAAAAGTTCAAGCCTGGTCGTCCTGTGGCTGGCGCACGTGAACGCCCAATCCCTACCCTCCATGGTCCCCTTTCTCTCCCCTATGCCCGCAACCCCAGGTGAGCATGCCTGCCCCCTTCCCTCTAACACTTGCAGCGGTGTCGACGCCACTATCGCGGACCAGTCCTCTTATATGACTCATGTCTTCGGCCTCCGTGGTGCCGATACCTTTGACACTAAGAATCACTCGAGCAAGATCGCTTCAAACGCTCGTACCTCCCGCATTCCCTCCGACTCGACGAACCGCTCGGCCTCGAGCTCCAGCTATCTCTCTACCGGGGCCCTGTCGGACTTTCCTCCCGCATCCTCGAACGCCATGAAGGTCCCTGTCATGGTGCGTGACTCAACCCAGGTCATAGGCCTGAAGAAGGTTGCGAGTATGGATGGTAGCACCCTTGACCTTCTTCTCCATACTGGCAATGTGAGTCCTACCCGCAAGACTGCAGCTGATTCCAAGTCCAACATGCTTCGCCCTCACGTCGATATCCGCTCCCAGCTCGGCATCGGCAAGCCACTCTCCCCCATCCCCGGCTCTCCCCCGCCTGCCCACTCTCTCAACGTTGGCATTGACACTGCGATTCACTCTGCCAATGCCCCGGTCTGGCAGGGTGTCACTGAGCAGAGCGACTTCGTGTCCCTTGCGCTTATCGACCCAACCACCAACGCGATCGTCAACGTCCGCGTTCCCAAATCCCAATACTCCTCAGCGCTTGGCGGTGTTCCCTGCGAGATTCTCTCCACCGCTTCCAAGTCCAACCCTTCTCACCAGAACGCTGCCTCCAAGGCCGACGCGAGCGCCAACTGGCGCAATCGCGCCTCCGCCCTCTCTTCGGCCCACGCCAGTCAGGCCCACACTGCCGGCTTCGCCAATAGTCCCCCCCCTGTGAGCAGTCCTCATAGCCCTGTCAAGCCATCCGTCGAGGTCCTCACCGTCGACCAGCTCTCGCAAAAGTACGGCCACATGCGCGTAGGTATCTCAAAATCTGTTTACAAGGTTGCCAAGCTGACTCTAGGTGGACCCCAACACCGTGGCCGAGAAGACTACCACTAACAAGAAGGGCGAGAAGCCCGCTTCGGAGACAACCTCTCCAGCCAAGATGCTCGCCGACAGCACGAGCCGTCAGATCAACATCGATGCCACGCCTGTGAAATCGATGAAAAGGAAGAACCTCCGCATCGCAACCAACAAAAGGATCTCCTCCCCCTCCACTACTCGCATCAAGGGCACTCCCGGCGCCGGCAAGCTGCTCAAGCCCGTTGTTACCGTAGAGACCGATACATCGGTCAAGCCCAACGCCACAGCCGCCACTCAGTGAATCAGCACTCGGCGGAAATGGGTCATTGACCCCGGCCCTATTATCTGTGTATCTCAAACTTCAACGAATCAAAGTGTATGGGCCAGTTCCCAACCAGTCCGTCTGACCACCTTCCCATTCATTCCAGTCGCTCCGCACCGCTCGCCTGGCCTAGCTATTGCACCGGGCATCCTACTATACCCTGTTGATAACTTACGGCGCGCAAAGCATGGATTCCGTTTCATGACTTGCATGGTCCCACCTCGAGCACGGAGCTACTGATATACAGCACTGATGCGCGAGCCACAGTCTGGCCTGCCACGCCTCGGCAAAGCACAGTGTCTCGTCATTGACTTAGACTACCATCGATGTATAGCCAAACTCACTTCACCTGGGCACGGTACGTCGTTGCTCGCTTCCTTGTGCTGATGGTGTTTCCTGGGCATAAAACTTTGCAACCAGCCGTAATGCTGACGCAAAGGTGATGCATCTGCAGCATCCCTTGTCGCGCCGTTCATCAGTCATCACTCATCAACAGTTATCACAATATACTGGTCGCATCGTCGCGCCTCTGTTCGCCTCGCCCCACAGTCCCATCACAATCGAGGCGACGAATGTTTATATCATGCTCCGTGCTGCGTACGCGACTCTCCCAGCTCCTAACTACCTACTCGCCACTTGCCCTCTTCCCACTTTGGGGCCTGAAGCCGCCGGGCCACTCGCACCTATCTTCCTCCAGCCCACCCCCACATTAATATATAGACCAGTTGGCTACGAATCCTGCGGTGGGTTGCGGATCGCTGATCTCACCTCGGTCGCAAGAGTCAGAGCTCGACCACTTCTGTCACTCCACTTGCGGCCCGACGCCCAGCATCGCAAGAATCTCTGGCGCAGCTCTCGTGGCATCCAAAGAGCCAAAGTTGCTCTGGTCTTCGCTGTCCGCGACATTAGTCTTTGGCTGGTGTGTTGCTGAAGCGCGTCTCTCTGTGATATCTGGCTCACTACATCAGTCCGTATCTTAGCCAGGGTAATGACCCGGCACAATCCCGGTCCGACTCGGGGCTCGCGTGTTAGCGCCCATTCCGAAGGCGACCGTTTGGCGCGTTCTGCAAGCGCTAACACGAATATCACGACTCCGAGTTCGCATAACACTAGGACGCCGTACGCCCAACGATACGAGCCTCCTCCTCCAGCGCCCCAATGGCCTCCCAACCCCCAGACAGCTTTTCCTTCATTTAGCCCGAGAAATGATTCTACACGCCTTGGCCCACAGGAGCGGCCAACTCCCTCCAGCAGGTCGCACCATCAGCGGTCAGTCAGCTTGAGTCTCCATGAGTCAACTCCGGGCCTGGTTGTTCCCCACGGGCAGCCGTCTTTAGAATTGCGGCGCACGACCAGCCGCGACAGCCTAGGCTCACGAGTGAGTTGGTCCGACCCCGTCGAGAGTGCGGATGAGGAGCAGCGGCATGAACCACGGCACCGCCGAAGCCGCCGACTTTCCTCGGCCTTGAAGACTGCACCGCAGCCTGCCCCCAAACGTGAACAGCCAATCGAAGAGATATTCCTAAAGCCCATTCACAACCTGCGAGGCTATCTCGCCTCCTCCGCGATCGAGAAGTTTGAAGGTTGGCCTGCAGACCAGCTACATTCGCGTAGCCGAAGCATGGATCGAGGTAGTGCTCTCGAAAACTCCTTCGCCCGTCTCAGCTTGTCCCACACAAGAGTACGCGCACTCCGCACATGGGAGCGAAACCCCAGGTTCAAGCACGCAATCGTCGACGACGTCAATGTTCATGTGCCCGACCAACGCCTCTCAAAGGACGAACGTTGGGGGAAGCTGCTCTTCACAGTGCCAGCAGAGAATTATAAGACGAAGTGCCTCAGTGGAGTAGCCTCGGTGTCTCCTGACACATACCTTCTTCATTGGCTGAACGAGACGGTCCTCACATCGGCCCTCAGCGTCCTCCACACCATCCGGTTCCGCTACCTTGACGCCGAGTTCTGGACCGCCCCACCCCTCCCCTTGGCTAGCTTACCCAGCCCACCTGGTACTCAAGATGAGGCCCCCGCCTTCGTGAACGGTCACGGCACGCTCGTTCTTGCGCGCGCAAACAGCAACGGGGCATCTGCACCGCCGCGCCGCGCGATGCTCCTCACGGTCTTACCCCCACAGCCATACAGCAAGGAGGTCGTGGAGGAGCTGACGTGCGACATCCGGGAGTGGGGGAAGCACACCAGCCGCCGCGACGAACACAGTCAACTTGCCCGCCTCCTCCAGGCCCAGATGATCGACGCGTGCGTCGCCCATGGCGTCCGGTGCTGGGTTGCCACCACCCTAAAGTGGTGGGTCTTCGGCGTTTTCACCGTTGACTACTCGCGCTGCGTTGTGTCGCCTATTATCCGCCGCAACCAGAAAGAATGCACCGTTCTCCAGTGTCTCGTGACTTGGATGCGCATCGCCCTCGAGGCGGAAGAGAGCGACTACTCTACACCAGAGCGCAAGGCTGAGCGCAGGCAACAACGTCACGCCGCCCGCATCAGCAACGACAACCGTCCACCATTACAGCGCATCCCAATTCACTCCACAAGCTTGCGCACGACCTGCACTACCCGCAATGCGCCCGAAGGCTCACGGCGATCGCGGCGCAGATCCATACCTCAGCCAGAGAGCCCACGCCCACGCAGCGCCAGTTCCTCAAGAAGCCAGCGGCGCAGAGGCGAGCGCATGAGAGAGGGGCGCGCCGCAGATGCCAACGATCGTGAGCAGTATCAAGACAGCTGTCACTGCACGCACACGCACACGCACACGCACATTACTTACGTCAACACACTGTACGTTCAGCCCGTGCAGTTCGTGTCCGCGGTCGTGGCCGTTCCACAAAACCACCCCAGCTTCCCGCCGCAGTGGTGATGATAGATATGGCGAGCGAGGGAGATGTTGTTACATGCCATGCGGATACACTAGAAGCCCTTGGGGTTGGTACGCAATGTCAACTGTTCGTTAGCATCATTGGAGGACTGGGTCCGAAGGGACACCGACCTTAGTCCACTTGGGCACCTTGTGCACGCCCTTGCGCCACTTATGCTGCTGGTACTTGGGGTCGTAGGTGGTGTACTTGTCTTCGAGTCAGCGCTAGTCCGTTACGTCGATCCTCCCTCAACCGCATCGTTCGCGAAGGTGCTCGCCTCCTCTGGCGAGGCATGCGCCGCTCCACTTATCCTGGCCCCTCAGAACATACCCTTCGCTGGCATCTCGCTTTCCTTTGGCAGCTCGAGTGCCCGGGTGAGCGCGCGGCACTCAACGCCGCTCTCAGCCACCGCGGCAATCACCGAGTCGACGCGCTTGAGCCGCTGTCGGAGGTTCGCCTTGCGCGTGTTGGACAGGCGGTACGGTACCTTCCAAAGCAGGCCGCCGTTAAGGACAGAAGAGGGTCGGAGAGCTCCGAACATGGTGTCGGTGTCGATGTCAGACGGCGGATGGATGTCGAGCTCGAGACTGAGTGAGTTCAAGACCGACTTTTGGCGGAGAGTTCGGAGACGGAGGCAAAGTCGCGTTGAGACCACGTGACTATCGGAGAGCCAAGGCAAGGAGGGGGCAGATGGTGCCTGGGTGCCTTGGGGTGATGACGGGGTGAATGTCAATGGCGGTGAGAAGACTCGTAGCAGCGACATGTCTAGGCATCAGCTTGGCGTCGCTCCTTCCATCGTTGAAACATCAATTGCTGGGTCCCGCCACCTTTGGTCCTCTGTCGCTGTGACAGTCCGCGACAGAGGCAACCCCTCTCTCTACCTTGATCCCTCTTCTGCGCCACACGCGACGAGGCCAACGCCAAGTCGCCACCCAACTTTCGAGATCTGCACAGCTCGACACCGCGTCTACTTAACCCTCAATTGAATTTTGGTCGTCATCAAACATTCTCTTCCATCGCGGTTACCACACTCCCTACTCCTTTACCTCATCCTACACGCAGCGTTCCCCTCCTACTCCAACTCTCCACTCCTCCTCAACCTCCCCCGCACTGACGCGTCCATGGAAGACCAGGTCCATCGGGCCCGCGCCAGGCGCATGCAACGCGCACGCGTTCAAGCAGTCGTGACCTTCGCCATGATGGTTGCCGTCTTTGGCGCAACCATCATCCTGCTTGGAGTGGCGTCACACACGCGCTCGCCCGACGGCACCAACGTCCAGACTGAGCAGGGCGCGTGCCACAATCCAAGCGTGTTCATCGCCCTCCTGGGCATGTCCACCGCGCGCTTAGGGCTGTGTATCCTCGCACGCGTGTGGACGTTCTTCCGCAGCCGCAGGCGCGCTGCCGCCGCTGCACGCGCGCGCATCGAGGTCCTCGAGCTTGAGGCGCGTCGCGTTGACGAGCGGCGTGCGCAAGCCGCGCTATTGATCGCGGCGCAACTTCGAATTGATGACGAGGGGCACATCTTCCGCAGGGGGGATAATGGCGCGACGCTTGCGCTGCCCCACCGTGACGCGGTGACAGAATCTACTGGCCCTTTGACTGGGCCAAGTGCGCAGAGCCTGCCTCTCCCTCAGCTAGGTGGGAGCGAGAACTTTGAGCATTGCGATGTGGCCCTCGCACGCTCCGCGAGTGCACCCGGAGAACATCGCTCGATCGACTACGCCATCCCCGAGGGAGGCCGCCTTATATCAGAGCCGCCATCCCAAAGTCCTGCGAACCCGCCGCGCTTCTCCTACCCTCCGTCACTTTCGAATGGCCGTGTGGCGCCCGCTCCCATCCAACATCTCCCCTGCAAGCCGGCTCCTGCGCGATTTGAGTCCCGCGCGTCGTCGTCACGGGGTTCTCTCCCCTCCAGCGAGGTGCGCCGCGCCGTTGGTACATCCGGTGACGACATGATCTCCTCGCACGCTGGGCCGTCGTCCGCTGCCGTCGCGACCACGACAACAATGCCCGTCGACCCCGAACAACGCTTCGCCCCATCATCCTCCGTTGTGTCAGTTGCATCTGGCTCTCGGGCTAGTATCAGGTTTACACCGTCACACCCACCCTCACCATCCTCATCTTTCGCAACGTCGCAATCACGCGAGTCCAAGTCTGAGCGCCGGCGACGGCGGCACAAGAAGTGGGCGGCAACGGCTGACTCGTTAGCCAGCCAGGTCAACAACTCGATGACCATCGTGCACTTTGTGCTCTGGTTGATTGGCTCGGCCGTGTGTTTTGCCCAGCTCCCGACTGTCAACGAGGAGAACTGTTACGACAGTGCCCCGCTCCTGTGGTGGCCGCTCATGCTTACGACGATTATCTTTGGGTGGCTGCACGCCGTATACTACGCGCTCGTCGTCGTCGGCGCAAGCATCATCCTCGTCGTCTCCGGAATCTACCTGGTTTGTCTTCTAGTTCGTGGATATCCGCTGATGCCAGATACTGGCCCACTTTATGGGCTGGCCCGTGCGACCCATCTTGGGGATGCACCGCCCGCGCACGCCGCAGCCGGAGACGCTCACTGAGGACGATCTCAAGGCATGCCCCATCGTCGCATACATTCCCGATCCCAACGAGCCGTTGCCCGAGCCGTCAATCTACGCGCCCTCAAAAGCCGGGAGTATCAACGAGGGCACTTCATCGCAGGGCGTCGCTTCTGCGATGCTGAAGAAGGCGATGGGCATCGACGCTGAGAAGAGCGCCCCACCCTCGCCGGAGGAACCAAAGGGCCAGCCCGTGGCGCCCGGAGAGGCCGACCCCGCGCGTCTCGGTCTGCCTGGAGTCGTGCTCAGCGCCCACCAAGTGACTTGCGCCATCTGCCAAAGCTCATTTCTCCCTCCGCGAGAGGTCTTTGGCAAGGAAATGTATCTGGTGGAGCGGCTCCGCCAGCTGCCGTGCAAGCACGTGTTTCACGTCGAGTGCGTCGACAACTGGCTCGTCAACCACTCAGGCATATGCCCGTACTGCTCGCAGAACGTCAAGGACATGATTGAGACGAAAAAGGCCGAGGCCGAGGACGCATCACCGTCAGGAGGTGCCGCTGGTGGGGCCGCACCTCATCGTCGGGGGGAGGGGGAGGTGTAGTAGCTTGATTTGTGCATGGTTAGGTAGTGCATTGTTTGCATGTTAAATCTCTGTTGTATCTCCCACATTGTTGCAATGGATATGGGTGCACAAGCCACGCGCAATGAGCATGATGTGTATGCTGTCATGCTGTAAATTGGAGGACGTCATCATAACAACTCTCCACCGTAGTCCTTCCTGCCTCGGCACTGAGCCGCCGCTAAACGGCCATCAATTCATGCATGCCTTTAGCCTCCGGTCACACAGCATCATCTCCACTCCGCTTCTTCCAGTCCACTCCAGCTCCTCTTTCCACTCACACGTCCATCTTTCAGCTTGCCGACTGTGCTGTGGATGCTGTAGGACAAATGGCAGCGCCGACAGCCTCCCCCTCTCCTGCCCCAAGCGCTTCTGCCGTCACATGCCTCACACCCGCCCTCGGCAGTTTGTTCATCTCTACACCAAAGCCCAAGCCTAAGCCTATGGACGCCACGGTCTCGTCTCTGACGCGCGACCTCTCCGCTCTAGCCATCAAGTCGCCCTCGAAGCGCAAGTTGCACCCCAAGAGTTGCAAGAAGAAGCCGAAGAACGTCCCCGAATTCCGGTATCGGGTTGGTGCGATCAGTTCACGCACTCGGCCCCCATCGCGCGAGAGCTCGAGACCCCCAAAGCCCAAGTCCAAGCCCAAGGGACACGTGCACGTCCGCATCGAAGCGCGCTCCCGCCGGCACGCGATGCACCGCCGCCATCGCGTCCCGTCACCGGCTCGAACAGTTTGAGTTCGGTTTCCAAGGTGTCCCAGGCATCACTAAGCCCATCACGTCAATTGCGGAGGTGGGCGGCACAAGTGCGGCGAATTTCGATAAGCAAGCAATCCTCCCAGGTTCCGTCGGAGGTGGGTTAGTAATGTCCACCCCTCCGAGTGGATATATCTATCCCGCACTCGCCCAACGTCCACCACCACCAACGCCTATGCCTCGCCGCTCCGGCTCACCCACAAAGCTGCTCCTCCTCATCTCGCTCGGCGTACTTGCGGCCGTCCTCATTATTCCTCGCTTCACTCCCTTCAGCCTGGCAGCGTTCCGCTCCACCCCTATTCCAGCCTCCACCTCCGCCTCCACTCTTGCCCGCACCATGTCGACTGCCACCTCTTCCACTCCCCCTCGCAAGGGCGAGGTCTACTTCCTCTCGCATGGTGGACCGCCTACCATGTTTGACACGGCAAGTGCGCCGTACAAGGCCTGGCAGAAGTACGGCAAGATGGTCGAGGCTGCTCGCCCGCGCGGCCTTGTTGTCGTGTCTGCGCACTGGGAGAACCCCTCGCACTCGGCTGGCGTTGTCGGTGAGTATCTCAGTCCCTATGTTTACCCGAGGCCACTAACAGCAGTCAACACGGACGCGTCCAATCCTCTTGTGTACGACTTCTACGGCTTCCCCAAAAACTATTATGAGCAGAAGTTTACTTCGCACGGCGACCCGCAGATGCTCAAGGACGTGACGGCTGCGCTCAAGTCGTCTGGTATGGATGTGAGCACCGCCAAGCGCGGGCTTGACCACGGCGTATGGGGTGAGTCTCATCTACGGTTCGCAAGCCGCTGTCAGTGAGGTCAGTGAGCTAACGCCAGTCCCCTTCCTCGTCGCATTCGCGGGAAAGACGGACATCCCAGTCGTGCAGGTGTCTCTGCCAGGCGACTCAGACCCCGTGTCAGCGGCCAAGCTCGGCAAGGCGCTCGCATCTCTGCGCGACGAGGGCTATGGTATCATGGGCTCGGGCCAGGCAGTGCACAATCTGCGCGATTACATGACGGGCGGCAGAGGGTCGTATGGCGATGCGTTCCTGCAAGCGATCGGGAGTGCACTGCACTCGGACTCACCCACGGATGGAGCGATCGGTCTCTTCCGCCACCCAGCCTATCGGCAGGCACACCCCACACCCGAGCACCTGCTTCCTCTTGTGGTCGCGGCCGCCGCAGCCGACCCAAAGACGGACGCGCTGCAAGACATCTTCGTTCAACCGAACGGGCCGCTCGGATGGGGAA
This sequence comes from Cutaneotrichosporon oleaginosum, assembly GCF_008065305.1. Lineage (NCBI taxonomy): Eukaryota > Fungi > Basidiomycota > Tremellomycetes > Trichosporonales > Trichosporonaceae > Cutaneotrichosporon > Cutaneotrichosporon oleaginosum. The sequence goes on along the minus strand of NW_027072174.1, from coordinate 35,791 downwards.
TGTGGACTTGGAAGCCTAAGGCCGCACTGTGATCTCGACCGAGTAGCGCCACCCGGTCGTCATTATCTTTAGAAGCAACTTCCACACAATACGTCATGCATGGATCTCGGAAGCCAGACATTACGCCCAAGCTTAATCCATCTCACTCTTAGCGAAAGAATGATGTTGCCAGTCCTGCTATCAGCATGATCATACGGCTGACATCTGCGTGAGGGAGGGATATTTGTGGTGATGGATGATCGAATGGCGCGCTGGTGGCCTGGTGGGCGGGGGTTGGGTGGCTTTGCACGTGGGGGCATAATGACGATCATCCCGTTGGTGTTTGAGACATCACGTTCCTATATCCGTTCTTCATCTCTCTTCCTTTCCATCTCGCAACGGCCATCGGGGGGCTGCTTCTACGCCCATCCCACGCCCGTCGCCGCTCGCTGTCTCGACTGCCCCATCTCGTCTCCTCACGCTCATCAACGTTTTCTACCATCTCCGCAACACTCTCCTCGCGCCGCATTCCTCGCCATGAAGTTTGGCCGGTAAGCGCCACTCTCTCTTCCGCACTCACCCAGCTACCTCGCGGACAACGCGACCCCCGAATGGGCGCGCGCGTACATCGACTACCGCGCACTCAAGAAGCAGATCAAGCGCATCGTCGCGCGCAAGCACGATGAGGGCGACGACGTCGACGACCGCTCCTCGGACGACGAGGACCACGGTCCGTCGCGTAGAGCCGCAGACACGAGCGGGCGGACACAGATCGGCACAGCTAGACCCACGCCCGAGCGGACATCTAGCCATCGCTCGGTGCGGTCCAACGCGTCCGTCACTGCTGCTTCCGCCGCGCGCCCGTCCTTTGGTTCGATCGAAGGCCAGCTCTTGTCACCAGCGACAGCGTTGGCTAGAGACAGGGTGCGTTCTTCCCTCCCTTCCCTCGCATCCGGTCTCGTTGCCTTGCATCTCATTTTTCGACATGTACCATGCAACCCACATCACACTCTGTCTCATCACTCCCATCATGATCCCCCACTCTTGGCGGGATTGTCGCAACCCCAAGCAGCCCGGCCCCGGCTTGGCCTCCCTCCTCCGCACCCCCCCCCCCCCCCCCCCCCCCCCCCCCCACCCCCTCAGACATCCACCGCGCTTGCGCGCGCTGCCACGTCCTCGCTGACAACAGCAAAGCAACTATGGTGCGACGGGTCACAGTCCCAGTCCCCGGCTGACTCAAGCTACGCAGCCCGCCAACAGCCCACCCACTGGTGTATCATCCAGCGCCACACCCACGGCGCCCTCCAGCCAATCCGTCCCTTCCGGCATACTATCTTCTTCCTCCAGTCAACCCCTTCCTCCCCCACCACTCGATCTTGGCGGGCCAGCTATTGAAGGAGGCGACACTGTCCGTCCTCGCAAGCGCGCAGCCCGCGGGCGCGGTGTCGAATTTTCGCCCGTTGTCCATGCTATCTCGGACGATGGGAGCGCCAGCGCCAGCGGCGCGGATGCGGATGCGGACGGAGAGGGTGATAACGAGGTTGATCCCCAACCCATCGCCCCCGCTGGCACGGGCCTGATCTCAGACCATTGGAAACGCAAGAGGAAAACGTCCGGGTTAATCGCGGGGCTGTCGCCCAAGCTCTCATTAGTCCAGAGCCGAGCGCAGGCAAGTGTTGGTGTTTCGCCCGCCAATACCCACGATGCGCCCAGTGGAAACCGCTCAATTCGTGAGTTCATCGGTGTTCACTGAGCTGACCGTAGGCTCATTGAGACTACCTTCGCCTAAACTGCAAGCCCGCAGCTGTCGGACGTTTGAAGAGCTGTACGACACACTCGAGCCCGATGAGAAGGCATTTTTCGACCTCCTCGATCAGCAGCTTGAGAAGGTTGAGAACTTCTACTCTGCGCGCGAGGCCGAGGCGACGCGCCGCTTCCACCAGTTGAGCGACCAGCTCAAGCAACTTGCCGAGCACAGACGGCTCTTTCATGAGCAGTATCCCGAAGGCGTGCCGCAGTGGGAGGCCAAGATGGGCCGCGCGCTCCAGATCCCGGGGTACGACGAGTTTTGGCCATCCAGGGTCGCCCAGAAGCTCCACTTGCGCCATTCCTTCGTGCAGGAGGGGTCGAGGAGGAACTCGACCAACGGTAGAGCCGCTGCCTCCTCGTCCACGGGCTATATCACGCCCACCTCCAGAAGTGGAAACGGGTCGGACGCTGGCACTGCCGGTGTGAACGGCGTCGGTAAGCTGCCCAAGCAGTACGACCCTGAACGCTATATGAAGTACAAGAAAGAGTTGCGCACCGCAATGCTCGAGTTCTACCGCCAGCTTGAACTGCTCAAGAACTACCGCATTCTTAATTTGACGGGGTTCCGCAAGGCGCTCAAGAAGTTCGAGAAGGCCACGAGAATCCAGTGTTTGGAGCTGTACACGGAGGACCGGATCGGCCCATGCTCGTTCGCGCGTGGCGAGACGATTGATACCCTTATTCGCCAGTCCGAGGAGCTCTACAGCGAACACTTCGAGCACGGTGATGCGAAGCGAGCCCGTCTCAAGCTGCGCGAGGGCGACCAGCCGATGACTCACTACCTGACTGTGTTCAGGTCAGCGATGATGATGGGCCTGGGCCTCCCTGCGACGGTACTTGCGATCGTCAAGTCGTTTGAGGATGACACTCGCGAGTCTATTCCCGAATGGGGAGCACTTCTGCAACTGTACGGCGGCTTGTTCGTGCCCGTCTTCTTCGGCCTTCTGTTTGAGCTCAACCTCGCAGCATGGGTCGAGGCGCGCATCAACTACGAGTTCGTCATGGAACTGAATCGGCCGACACTGGACTATCGAAGCTTCATGGAGATTCCCAGCTTCCTCTTCATGACGCTCAGCTACTGCTTCTTCTTCAGCTTCTACCAGGTCGCCCCCGAGAGCGTCGCCGTTACGACATGGCCACTTGCTTGGACCGTCTTCACATGTGCCTTCTTCCTTAACCCGCTTCCCATTTTCCGACGGCGTGTGCGTTGGTGGTTCCTCAAGGTACTATTCCGCGTCTGCACTCCCGGTTATTCGCGTGTCGAGTTCATTGCCTTCTTCGTCGCGGACGAGCTCAACTCGCTTGTGTACACGCTTCAGAACTTCATGTTTATGGGCTGCGTGTACGCTAAGCATTGGCCAGGCGATAGAACCTTCCACGTGTGCAAGACGGGCCAATCTTGGCCGTATGCTCTTCTTGCGGCGCTGCCTCCGCTGTCGCGTCTAATTCAGTGCCTTAAACGTTACTACGACTCAGGTCTCTACATCCATCTTATCAACGGCGGCAAGTACTGTTCGTCTATTCTTTCGGCCTGCCTTTTCGTATACTGGAGAGGGCAGGAGAAGCCACTCGATGGCGCGCCCTTCGTTGTTTGGATCATCTTCGCGACCGTCTCGAGCGTCTACACGTCTCTTTGGGTGAATTGCGACTTTTCGCGCATCAGCTGACCGCAGGATTTGATCGTCGACTGGAGTTTGCTGCGGCCCGGGTGCCGCGGCCTCCGCAGGGATCTTGGATACGGTTCTCATCTCTGGTACTACTTTGCGATGGTGACCAACGTACTCATCCGCTTCATCTGGGTCTGGTACATCCCGCACCACGCCGAGTTGACCAAGCTTCGCTCGTTCGTATTCGCCATGTGCGAGATGCTGCGCCGCTGGCAATGGAATTTCTGTGAGTTCTCTCACCATCTCTCAGCTCCTCAGCTAACCCCAGTCCGTGTCGAGACCGAACATCTCGGTAACGCCGACGCCTACCGCGTCACGCGCGAGATTCCCCTGCCCTACCGCTTTACGAAACGCAGCGACTCGGAGGACGATTTCGGTTCATCGACCTCGGCTGTGCGGTCGACGCCTCTCATGGCCAAACTCCGACACCTGCGCGCGACCATTGTCGGCGAGAGCTCGGCTGGCCGCGGGCCCGATGCGCTCAACGTGGGTGCGCGTGGACACGCCGCTCAACGCGAGTACGAGGCCCGGCGTCCCGGGGACCTGGTACGCTCATCCAGCTTGGGGCGGGCGGCGGCCGTGCAGAGAACGCCTTCGCGAAGGACCAACGCAAGCGACGACAGCAACGTGTAGTGATGCCTGCGGTGTCTGCTCGTCGCATGTCCACATCGGCCACCTAAATCCTTACGTGCATCTTGCCCGCTTCTCGGACGGTCTGTAATATTGTACGCATCGCACTCTCTCCAATCTGCATGATCCATTCGCAACGTCCCAAAAAATGCACTGCATACTGTTACAGACCACCATCGCATAGTATCACCAGTAATCCTCAGCGTTGCCCCCGCCCTTCTTGTTTCCGGCTGTCGCTTGGCGTTGATAAAACTCGGCCACCTTGTGTCAGTTGAGCTCGATCCCGGCGAGGCTTACCTGCTCCGCAGTCGTCGCATCGTCAGCATCCTTGTCATCGCGTTGCCGGATAAAGCGAGGGAAACGGAGCGAGATGCCGCGGCTCTCAATCTGGTGTGAGCTGGGGCACTAGTCTCGGAGCTTACCAGTCCATGGGCAGCCGTGTATACTGGGGAGAGCGAGAGGTCGGCAGTGAGCACCTCCCACACGATCTTGGGCTCAAACCACACATCTGGCTTAGCGCCGCCGACCTCGATGTCGCCGCGAGGCTTGGACATTTCAAGCGGGTGCAGCTCTTCGTACTGCGCCTTGAGCTGCTCCTCCGAGAAGCCCGTACCAATCTTGCAGATTGTCTGGAAGTTCTCCGAGTCTGGGTCGTAGCATGCGAGCAGGTATGCGCCGTACCAGTTCGTGCGCTTGCCCTTGCCGTAGTATGCGCCGACGACGACCAAGTCAAGCGAATCGCCCACGCCCTCGAGGTAGTCCTTCTTCAGCTGCACGTCAGTTGATACAATGGCTTCCGCCTCACTTTGAGCCAGTTCATACTGCGACGACTCGGCTCATATGTCGACGAGTCCGTCGTGAGCATCTTGACCATGAGGCCTTCACAGCCGTCCTTGATGCTCTCGTCAAGGAAGGCGGATATCTCCTCCGTGCTCGAACTATCTGAAGCCTTCGCGAAGCCGAATTCGCTCTCAACGGGGTTGAAGTGCTCCTTCAGGATCTCGCGGCGCTCACGTAGCTCCTTCTGCAGCAGGCTCTGCACGTCAGCTTGCCATGGACAAGGGACAAGGCAGCTCACCTCGCCATTGAGATACAGAAGGTCAAATGCGAACAGGTGCACCCTGACTGTAATGTCCTCTGCCTTCACGTCCTTGCGTTTACGCCGACTGAGTTCCTGGAAGGGCAGAAGTTTCTTCTCCTGGACATCGTACGCGACGGCTTCCGCATCAAGGACAAACGACTTGACGCCCTCCTTGATGCAGCGGGGGATCTGCTCGACCATATCAGGATACTTGGCGCTCATGTTCTCCGAGTTGCGACTGAATACCGCGATGGTGCCATCCTCGAGAAGGTGCACCTGCGCACGCTCGCCATCGTACTTGTACTCGCAGGTGAACATCTTGCCTTCGAAGCGGTCCAACACCTCGGTAATGGCCTTCGTCGGCTTAGCCAGCATGGGTTTCAGTGGCACGCCGGGTGTGAGTTTGCAGTTTTCTCTCAAGTGGTGAACACCACCCTTCATGAGAGCCGGCACGATTATGTCATAAGTCGGCAGTTCACTAGGGTCAGTTGCGTGTCATTGAGATATCTGCACCTGTACACAGCCTTGACGATCTCTGCACCCTCGTCCAGCTTCTGTGACATTGCTTCCGGCGACAGCTTCTTGCCCTCTGAGACGTCAGAGTCGGCCTCGCATACGATCTTACCGTTGTCTTTCAAAACAATCGCGTGCGCGAGCGCAACGACGAGCGACCGCTCCGCGAGACCGATACGCAGTTTGCCCTCCAAACTGCGGATAATGAACTTGGCCTCGTTGCCCTGGCATGCGGATAGGAGCTGGTTGATGAAGCCGACCTTCTTCGCTTGTGACTGGAGTGAGCCGGACGAAACAGGCTCAACTGCTCACCTGGTTACCCGACGTCTTGGCAATGTTAGTCAATCGCTGGAACACCGTGGTGACGGTTAGTGGCTTGGGCTTGAACAACGTCTTCTGGTTATTGCGTGATGCCTGATATCAGCGGGCAGACTCTGTTGCCAAACTCACCATCGCAACCTTGCCCAAGTCACCCTCCTTCTTAAGGTCCTCCTTGATCTGCTTCACATTCCGGCCTGTGCTCTCCGCGATGGCCTTCATTAGGATCATCTCGCCGATACCAAGTTCCAATCCCTCGTAGTCTGGACACAGCTGATCGTCAGGTCTGCCACTCGATCAGGTTCTCTTACCCTGTTGATACAGAGGTACACGGTTTTGAGGAGATTGGTGCCCCCCGGGTCAGTATCCCGCTTGGCCACAACGAGAAGGAATTGCGTGAGAATGTTGAGAATCTCGAGACGCTTTGTTGTAGCCTCAATTTGCTCAAATGTTGCGACAAGCGCGGCATACGGCACACTGGTGTAAGCGACATTTATAGTACGGTACTCACGGCTCGCCCTCCTTCCAGCCCTTGTCGGCAACCTTTGATTTAAAGTCCTTAGTGAAGATGGCTGCGCTGCCGGTTAGCAAGTCTTTACTGGGATGCACCTACAGCTTGACAGCGGCCTTCTCCTCCTGCTCCTCGAGCTCCTCGTCACTGAGCTCATCCTCGCCTTCCTCGTCGTCGTTAATGAACGCTTCGTCGTTGTCCTCTGGTTCCTCCTTCTTTGCGGGCTTGGCGAAGATCGAAGCTAGGGGCTTCCCATTGGCCGCAGGTCTCTTCTCCACCTTCTTGTCCTCCTCCCGTTTTCCGACTTCGGCCTCCTTCTTAGATTCGCTCTTCGCTTCAGGCTTCGCCTCCTTCTTGGGAGATGGTGACTTCTCTGGCGACGCCGATCTCGCCTGCTTACTCTTTGGCTTGAAGAAGTCCGCATTTACTTTCGCCTTCTTTGCAGGTGGTGATATAACTGTCATTAGTGGCTGGCAAGAGGGGTTGACTTACCATTGGAACCGTTCGACTTCTTGGGTGACACAGGCTCGTCGTCATCCGACTCTATCACGCGCTTGATTTTGCGCGGAGGCGCCTTCACGGGGCTGTCCGCATCTGATGTGAGTTTCTTAAGATCTTAAGCTTGACTCACCAGACATGGCGGGTGGTGCGAGGATGGGAGCTGGAGAGGTGATGATGAAGATGAGTGGGTTTATGGGCTGGAGTAATGTTGTTGGACGCGTCCGGTCAGACGCGTCAAGTGGAGGTGCGGAATCAAATGGCGGGATGGGTGAGTCAACTGGGCGGTGCAGCGGGATCCATTGCACCCTTCTTCGGCGCCATTCGACCTGCGCCGAGCACCGTATGCTTGCATGCTGAGATACGATGCCTCGTGCATGTCGCACCGCTCAGACTATCTGTGGAGATGAAGCCCGGGCTTGAGAGCAGACTGAGGGAGAGATCGCCACGTGGTCATCGCATTCCCCGCACTCCTCCCAGCCTGATCAGGCGTTCTCCGACTAGAACGTCAACTTGCCAACCACTCACTCTCCACCATGGCACTCACTTCGGCCCAGCTCGCCCAGTGGGAGGAGGATGGCTACCTTATTCTCCCAGGATTCTTCTCGCCATCGGAGACGACCGAGATGCTCGAGCGCGCCTGCACACTTCTAGCCTCCTTCGACCCCACCACCCATCCGATGACACGCTTCACGACGAGCGCGGATGGAGACCACGTCGGAGACGAGTACTTTCTCTCTTCCGGCGACAAGATCCGCTTTTTCCTGGAGCCTGGCGCAGTTACTCCAGCTACGGCCGAGGCGCCTGCAAAGCTAAACGTGCCCGCCGAGCGCAGTGTCAACAAGATCGGGCACGCGCTGCTCATCGACCCCGTGTTTGGCAAGTACACACTCTCCGAGCGGGTGCGGGACGTCGCGAAGAGCCTTGGTACACACAAGAGCGCACGCGTGCTTCAGAGCATGGTTATCTGCAAGCAGCCGCGTATCGGCGGCCAGGGTGGGTGGCCAGCCAGTCGGCGCTTACCCAGTTCCATGCCATAACGACTCGACGTTCCTGTACACCGACCCGCCGAGCGCTGTCGGGTGCTGGATTGCGCTGGAGGACTGCACGCCGGCGAACGGCTGCCTCTCCTTCCTCCCCGGCTCGCATAAGACTGCGCGCGTCAGCTCGCGTTTCGTGCGCGCCCCCGGCGGTGGCACGACTTTTGAGGACGTGCCCAGTGTACAGAAGAACGAGGAGGACTGGGACAACTTGCCGGGGTGGAAGGAGGCACCATGCACCGCCGGAACAATGGTGCTCATCCACGGTAGCGTGATGCACCGCTCGCCGCCTAACCCGAGCGACAAGACACGTATGATCTACACGTTCCACATGATTGACGGCGGCGAGGGGTTCACGTACGATGAGAAAAACTGGCTCCAGCCCACACCCGAGATGCCCTTCCCCAAGCTCTTCTGAACATTACGATGTTGTATGCATATCATCTACTAGATCACCTCGACGTTGGCGCGCTTCAGCACGTCCTCGGGGCGCACGGCGTACAGCTCGTCCATTAGCGCGGCGCGGAACGTGCCTGGCCCGCGCACGTCTTCGCGCGCCGCAGCGCGCTCAGCAGCCACATTGATGGAGAGCACGCCGGCGATCGCGCCGACGAACATGTCTCCGCGCACGAAGGGGAACGGGCCCTTGCCCTCTCCATGCGCCTTGATGTGCGCGAGACGCGCCGCTGCGCAGAACGTCGCCACCAGCGTGCCAGTCATGCACCCGCTGCCCGTGATGACGCCGAGGAGCTCGTGCCCGTTGCTGACCTTGACGACTGTGGCACCGTCGGAGATGTAGTCCTGCACGCCGGTCATGACGACGACCGCGCGTCTACGGCGCGCGAGGCCGCGCACGACTTCTCCAGGGTTCTTGAATCCGGCTCCCACGGAATCGACACCACGAGTAATCACATCGCTGCGCTCAGCGAGCGTGGCGATTTCCGCCGCATTCCCCTTGATCACGGTCGGCTGCCACGCCGCGAGCAGCTCTCTACTCGTCTCGCGCCGGAAGCCCGTTGCGCCCACCGCCACAGGGTCGAACACGAGCGGCTTTCCGTTCATGTTCGCGTGCTGGCCGCCGACGACCATGCCGTCCTTGTCGGTGATCGTGCCGAAGTTGATGAGGAGCGCCCCGATGACCGGCGAGAGGTCGGCGCAGTCGCGCGGGTTTGTCGCCATGATCGGCGAGGCACCGATAGCCAGCGTGGCGTTCGCGCTGTCGTTGATCACGACGGCGTTCGTGATCTGGTGCACGAGGGGCGTCGTGTCACGCACAACAGCGAACAGCTCGGCAGCGTTCTGGATCAGCTCTTTAGCAGAGTGCCTGGGAGCCGGGAAGACGGCCGTGTCAGGCCCCGCGTTCTTCCGCGAGGCCTTGAAGGCGTCCACGATGCCGCGCAGCTCTGCGGCCTTCTCCTTGGGCGCGCGGCTGGCGACGATGGCCGAGATGATGGCCACGCCGTCGAGCGCCTTTCCGCTCGCACCGACCGAACCATGGAGGAGGAATGGCGTGTTGTGTGCGTGAATTCCCCCGATCGCAACTGTCTGCATGGCCGCCCCCTTGTCGCCCTGCGACGCAAGTACGTCGAGAAGCGCGCCCGTGCCGCTGGGCGCAAGCTTCGTTCTCTTCGTGACGTCCTTGCTGGCCGTTGGCCACACCGCTCCGATCCCGACGTAGTCCGCTCCGTCTTTGACCGCCTGAATAGCCTCCTCCTTGCTCGAGACTGAGACGCCTAGGAGCGCGTCATCACCGATGAGCGCGCGCACCTCTGACGCGGGCATGTCGCTCTGCCCAACGTGCACGCCCGCGCAACGGACAGCGAGGAACACGTCGACACGATCGTTGATGAAGAGGGGCACATTGTACTACTGTCAGACGGGACAGTGAGAGACAGACGTACCTTGTCGCACACCTCCTTGGACTTGCGCGCGATCTCGATGAACTCGCCGGTGTCGATATTCTTCTCGCGCACCTGCACGACCGTGACTCCGCCCTGAAGGCTCTCCTCCAGCGACTCGTAGTAGTCCTTGCCCTCGGGGAGGATCTCGCGTCCCGTGACAAGATAGACCGAGTAGTCAGCTGTGGGCTTCATGGTGGGATGGGTGGTGGGCGATGAGAATGACAACAACGATATTTGAGCAACATCAAGGAGGGCAAAGCGGGCCTCCGCTGATCCGGTCCGAGATCGGTTTCTTACTCATCGGACAGCATTCCGCCCTAGATTTCGCCCTCGGTGGAATTATGGTGAATGGCGTTGGCGGGGGGTGCAGGTTGTCGTTCCATGCATGTGTGGCAAGCAATGACAGTGACGAGGTGTAGATGCCTCACTTGTGTGGGGAGTGCGTCTGGGGAGATGACGGCGGCGGCGGCGGCGGTGGTGGTGATGTCGGTGATCGACACCAAAATAATAGTAATAATTGATGCTAGCACACTCATCACTCGCCACTCCGACAGTCGCATAATGAACATTACGTTGCCTTATTGTCATGCCACTCGTCCAATTGAGATACTCGGACATGCCAGGCTGACGTCACGGTGTGGGGTGACCAAGGCAAGGAACGCCGTTCTGCGCCTCTGACGGTGGCGTTTGAGCTAGCAGTTGGGCAGACTCGATCGGAATCGGCCAGCGCCCTCGAAAGAACGACCAGGCGTGGGATATAATACCTGGTCGTGCGACGGCGAGTTCATACTCATCGAGATTCTCCAATTTGGCACGACAACTTTCATGCCCACCGACGACGCCCCACCATAATAATCACGCCCGTCCCACACACGTAACGTACCCACGGCCACATCCACACCCATGTCCCTCGCACTGCCGCGTAGGATCGTTGGCAAGTGTCTCCGGCCCGACGGGTCGCCCGTCACCCGCGACATCCACGAGGCCGACAAGCACGAGCCGCTCCTCAAATCCTCAACTGTTCTCAAGTTCCAGTACCCTGCAACGCGGGACGCTCCCCCACCACCGCGCTCACCGCCGCGCTCACCACCACGCTCCACGCACGAACGGAGCGGTGCATTCACCATGCCAGATGCGGGGCGCTGAAATTTTGTGGGATGTCATAGTGGCAGTTGTATTGCATTGACCCTGGACATGAGGCACCGCTGCTGAGATTGCATGCCGACAATGACTCCGCGACGGACCCAATGCAGCCGTCTGGCGAAACTATCCATCTACTTCATCATCGGCCTCCCCATCATGACCCCGCCGCTCTCTCGACCAAGCGAGCCGCCGCGCACACTCACCCGCCTCCTCTCAACGTTTCAGCGCAAACGGAAAGAGCCCGTGGGCCCACAACCCCGGCCCCTCCCGCGCGCCGTTCTCGACCGTCCTTTGCCCCCGCTCCCAACGCCTACACCGAGGCCGACGCCGCCACCGGCGTACTCCGCGTCCGAGACAGAACGGGCGCAAAGACAGAGGCAGAGGCGGGATAGACCACCAGCTTACGATAAGCCTGCCGTCATCATGCCCAAGGGTCTGGGACTCGATCTCGATTTTGACATTGATGGCGACCGGCTTGCGCGACATCTAGAACGCGATCGCCGCTCCGTTGATCTGTAGATTTGCATGTATAGATGGCGCAATGTTCGCCGCTGGTCGGTGAGGAGATGATCCGCCGCGGGCTCGGCACTCGCTTCGACGGTCCACAACACTGCCCAAGGAGGCCATTACACTGGCCAGCGGGTTGGCCACCAGGCCACGACCATGATGCACCGTGACCACGACATCGACCACGACAATGGCCTCGACATTGACTACGACAGCGGTGCTGCGCTTGACGTCGCGGGCTGGGCTTGGCACACGTGTTAAGCTCTTGTCTAGGCTGGCTGCATGGCTGCCAGACTGACGAGGCTGCGTCCGTAGTTCCGTAGCCAGAACTCGCGGCGAGGATGACAATATGACGTCATGTCTTTTCACCCCTTCTCAATCGGTTGAGGCATCGACGCGCACCCGACTTCGACACACGAGGGAACTGCTGACGGAGAACGCTGTGACCACGGGCTAGCGGGACGATGAACTGCACGGCAACTAGGCCCAGGTTTGATGAGTCTACACGCGGGCGACAACCCTCTTGATTGGCTAGCTGGACTCTATCCGCCGCGCCCTCTCGCGCCGCGGCCCGCAGCTCAGTTCACGCCTCCCGCTCCGCCGCTCTGCCGCTCGATCACTTGGACGGCGAATTCACACCCGGCATCATCGAGTCCGAGTACTGGCCCAGTCCCACTCTCAAGAGCATTACCGTCGTCCACGCGGCGTAGCCGACTGCCCAGTCCGCGAGCAAACGCGGCGCACTAGCACCTTCGTCGTTGCGTGGAGACACGGGTGGCCGGTGCAGGCGGATTGCGGTCGACCTGGTATAATACTGGTCAGACGTTGGATGGACGAGCGTTATGGCGACACGAATCCACTTATCGCCTGTCATGTGTCATCGTGCATTCCGCATTCCACATTCCAGGCCAACATCGCATGACCGCACAGGCAAGAGTCCGCTAGCTCGAGACTCATCGATGCGAGGGCATATATCGATATCAGGCGCCGATGCGGAACAAAGTGCTCCTGCTAATACAATTGCTTGTGCGCAGTATGTGTCGTCAAATGATAAGAACATCTCTGTGGTATTGCCAATGAGGGCGCATATCGTTTAACCTTGACGGGTTTTCGGCTACTGGAGATCTAGCAGGTATAACAGAGATCGTCTTAATTCCTCGGCATGTGATGTCCGATCGTCAGGATGATCTACCACATTTGCGCGGGTGGACAACGTCCAGCGTGCAGCGTGCAATGGTGCACCATAATTACGCAGAAATGCAAGAGGCAGGGCGCCAGTTTCACACGACCTCAAGCTTGCATCGTGGCGAGTGACACGCCCAGAAACTTGCACGGTTGCAAGTTTGTGCCTGCTGCATTGCAAGTTGCAAGCTTCCGTCCGAGCTTGCCAGGTTTGTACAGATCTTGGGTAGTGGATGCCCACCCCTCCTACTCTCCGATGCAGCGAATTGCCGCTTCGCGCAATGAATGTGATGTGGAGGTTGCGATCTGGACAGCTGGAATACTGCCAGGGTGAGGTACAAACGTATGCGTATGATAAATACGTGAGATTGTGATTGTGATATTTAGGAAGGGCACGTGCTGGAGAGAGGGCGGTCGGTTGCATTTTGCGGTCGATTGCAGTCGATTGCAGGTCTGAAGGTGCATCGGAAGGTGCGGAAGGTGCAAAGCGGCGGTCGCATGGTAAGGTTGGGGAGGTGACAGTGGCCCAAAAACACGAAAGCCAAGTGCCACATGCCACATTTCAATGGCTCCGCTCTAGGTCTCCTATCACATCGGGTCCTAATGGTGTGTTAGTGGCAACAGCTTGACATATTAGCGGATTCAAATCTATATTGAAATTGGGGCCGGATGTGGGATATGGGCAAAGGGCGTCGGCGGGGAATGCAAGAGCCACCTCGGGATTTGAATATGAATCGCCGATGGAGGGTGCGTGCTGTGATTGGTTGATCTTGGGGAGACGAGTGGCAAATGTGAAGGGTGGACTGTGAAATTGAGAGAGGGGGGGCCAAATGGCTGGCACGGCTGGGAGGCGAGCGTGCGTGGGCGGGGGGTGACAAGGAAGGTGTAAATTGCACACCAAACCCGTCGTGACCCAGAGGCCAGAGGGCGTAAACGGCAAACGGCAAACGCCATCGCCCATCTCCCATCCACCCCCTCCTCTCAACTCTCTCGCCATCGTTATCACATCCATCTCCAACTCAAACATCATGACCGACGCCTCGGCCTCGGCATCAAGCGCCGCACAGGCGGCCTCATCCACTTCCACTGCTACCACCCCAGTGCAACAACAATCCAAGGTACGTCGCACCTCGTTGCATCTTTGCTTTGCATCTGTTTGTGCCAAATACCTCCCTCGCGTCGCTTCTATTCTCCTCCTTCCCCTCTTCCCAATGTGACTTGACTACGCCTCACGTTTGTCAATCAATCCATTGCCTCGCGTTGCCTCGTGTCGTTTCGCCTCGCAAGCTGGCCTGCGATATCACTAATCACTCCGCCTCTCGCATCGCGTCGCGATCCGTTCAGAGTTCTATTGCACCGCCCGCTTGTACCGCCGCTATCTTGCCAACACTCTGTGAACGCGCCCTCAACGCTCGATACCAGTTCATCCTTTCTTTCCATCATTGCCCACTTGCCCACTCTTTGCCCATCACTCTTCTCCCCACCATGTCACTTCTTGCCTCACCCACATCTTCACGTCTTTGCATCTGCATCCTTGACCATACTAACCTCTCCAGGACCGGCACGAACCACGCGGCCGTAAGCCAAATGACCAGCTTCCCCCGTCCCGCGCTCGCGAGGTGCAGCGCGCCTTTCGTCTCCGCCGCGCCGAGCACCTTGCGGCATTGGAGGAGCGCATCATGATCCTCGAAGGCGAGAACACGCAGCTCCGTGCCCTGCTCTCCCTCCCCGAGGCCGATCGTCCAAAGATAGGATCAGGTCCGACTGGTCGTGGCAAGTCGCTCAAGGAAGGTGGTGTGCCCATGAGCGAGCGGGTTCGTGCTCGCAAGGAAGCACGAGCAAGAGAACGCAGTGCTCGTGGGCTCCCCCCTGCCGAGGACGGCGAGACCGATTCCGATAGTGCCGGTATGACTTCGCCTGGTGTTGGTGTCAACATGACGGGCAATGCGAGCAACACCCCGAATGGTAGCGGCAATGTTCGTCCTGTCGCTACCAACACGGCGACGCCCACTGGTGCTCTTCCTCTGTTCTCGCCACCGACCGACCTCCCAGCTCCTTACAACTTCAATCTCCCCACCCCGTTCCAGCTTCCTATCTCGCCCGAGCCCCAGTTCAACTTCACGGGCGGGAATCAGGACACCAACAACTCTTTCCCCGCCGCAATGTTCAGCATGTTTGATATACAGACACAGCAGAACTCGCAGACCGATACGAGCAACAATAACAATAACAACAACAATAACAACCTCCACAATCATAATCACAATCACAACTCGAACAATAGTTCCAACACGCCTGTCGATGCCAAGTCACCCATGTCCCCCGCCACCGCCACCGCCGCCGCCGCTGCGGCCGCGGCTGCCTCAGCCAACCCAGCGCAGCCTGACCTCCTTACACGCCTCAAGGCGTGCTGCCATCTCTCGGATTCGCATGTAGTCAACGACCCGGGATTGTTGATCTTTGCCACTCGCCTGTGCCAGTCCTTCGCGTGCCCGTTTGGTGGCTCGCACCCAGACTCGGCACCTGTCGACGATCCGGAGCAGATGCTCCTCGAGGACGCGTGGCGCGCACTCAAGGCAACCCTCGACCCCGGAGGCGATGCCGATGGCGAGAACCGCATTAACACGGGTCGTATGGCCGCCGAGCTCGTCGTCCGCGCTGCGGCGTCGCGTGGCAACGGTAACTGGATTATTTGCCGCTACAAGGAGGGCATGACTGTGAAGCGCACGCTCATCGGTGCGCTCGTCCAGGGCTTTGGCGGCAAGCTCGACTAGACAGCGGAGAACGACGAAGAATGGTGTACCAGGCGTGGCCTGTTGTTGTTGGATTAGCTGTAACTTTGGGTCATTGGGCTATGGGGTACTTTGAGATGCTCTGTTCTATTGCATGTCATGCTCGTCACAACCGGGTGTCGCCGTGTGACGACGGACGAGGCCGTGGGAGGGCGTGGATTGATCTCAAAAGACAGTCGCCACCCAACTTGAATGGCTATGCACCGCCACTCATCCTACGTCATTCCGCTGTGCCGCGCCATCCCGCAGCTGCAAAGCGACGCGCGTCAGTATGTGGCCCGTAGATGGCCTGAGGATTAAGAGCCAAACTATACAATATCGCAGTAGTGGAGGTGACGGCGCGATCGAGGCACCAACCATTCAGAGAAATAGCGCACAGGCGCCGAGCGACATGAGGCTTGGCAGGTGTATCTCGCTTGGGGACGGTGGTTGTGGACGGCGCAATGTCTGGCGGCCGGCTCATGGCCTTATGGCCTGGAAGCAGTGCACCGCCTCGTTCAGAGTGACAAGCGGCCCAGGTGTCTTGGCATTACAGGACTCGTGGGACTTTTGTCTCCGCTAATGGCACTAATCAGCAGTGAGACGACTACTGTTATAATAGCTTGTATTAGGATATAGAGCTTCAGAGCGCCAGAGCGGTTGCGTCACTGGCCTTGTCGCGTGGTGCCCTTCCTGCCTTCCTCTCCCCCTCCCCTCGATCTCGCACCAACACCCCACTCATCTCTTTCTCTTCATCTCAATCCTCATCATCTTCATTTCCATCTTCATCTTCATCCCAGGCGCTCTGACCTCCCTTATTTCTGTGTAGGCCCGCCCATTTCTCGACCACCACCGACCCATCCGACCATCCACCCCCCATCACTAGTCCACAATGGGCAAGAGCCAGTCCAAGTTGAGCGCCGACGAGCTTGCCGACCTCCAGAAGAACACTTA
The DNA here is from genome assembly GCF_008065305.1 of Cutaneotrichosporon oleaginosum. Lineage (NCBI taxonomy): Eukaryota > Fungi > Basidiomycota > Tremellomycetes > Trichosporonales > Trichosporonaceae > Cutaneotrichosporon > Cutaneotrichosporon oleaginosum. The sequence goes on along the minus strand of NW_027072174.1, from coordinate 19,287 downwards.
CTGTAAGCTGAGAGTCGGGCAGTAACTGACCTCAGTCGACAAGAAGGTGTGTGAATGGCGCCGTGCCGAGTTGAGGCCCAGCAGAGGCCGAGGAGGGGCTGCGTAACTCTGCTGAGGTGTACTAGCAGCTTCACGCCACCTGCTGGTGAAGCAGCACAGACTGCGGACTATGCTGCGACTTGATAGCTGACGGCAGGAACTGCAGCAATGGGTACGCGAGCACCCCGCGCTAGCTAACGGCAGTACAAGGGCTTCCTCAAGGACTGCCCCAGCGGCCAGCTGAACAAGGAGGGTGAGTTACTAGTCTTGACCCTCGGGGCTTTGGCAGCTTCGCGCATGCCAGACCGAACAATGCTCACCCGTAGAGTTCAAGAAGATCTACCGCCAGTTCTTCCCCTTCGGAGACCCGTCGCAGTTCGCAGACTACGTCTTCAACGTGTGTTGGTCCTAGAGTAGTGCTGACGCCAGGTATTTGACGAGGACAAGTCCGGGACCATTGAGTTCAAGGTGGGTCGTGGGGTGTGCTGGGTGATGGACGATGGCAGCGCTTACACTGCAGGAGTTCATTTGTGCGCTTTCCGTCACTTCGCGCGGCCGACTGGACGAGAAGCTCAAGTGTGAGTCGACGCGTGTGCTGAGTGAGCGCGTACGCCATGTGCAGGCGCAATAGCGGTGCCGGGGTCGTGCTGCGGAAGTCATGTCGGCGGTCCAGGAGTGTGGCGGCTGCTACAGCACGACAGCTGCGGCTTGTCTTGCTACAACTCGCAACTCGCAAAGGTCGATTGGCATGGCATTCCCATGGGGTAGTCCCCTTGTGGCACATGGCCCGGCCCGGTAGCACGGCCTGTGCGTCCCGCATATGCCGTGATTTCGTTCACTTGGTGGCAAAGTCACAGGGCAGCTCTGCGCTGAGAGCATGTTACCAAACAACCGCTAACCCCAGGGGCATTCCAATTGTACGACATCAACGGTGATGGGTACATCACATACGACGAGATGTTGCAGATTGTCCGTTCCATCTACAAGATGACGGGCCAGATGGTCCGCTTGCCCGAGGACGAGGACACGCCTGAGAAGGTGAGTACGCAGGATTTATGGCCGCTGACACCAGCGCGTGGACAAGATTTTCCGCAACATGGACTTGAACAAGGACCACCAGCTCACATACGAAGAGTTCAAGGAGGGTTCGAAGCAGGACCCGACGATTGTCCAGGCGCTCTCGCTGTACGATGGCCTGGTGTAGTGTTAGGGTGAGGGCGTGTTCGTGTGCCAGGTGCGCGCGGTTCAAAGTATAGAGTGCTGCGTGTACAGGGGGTGTGTTGAGATGCAGAGGTGACTCGAGTGGTTGAGTGGGCGTTGGTGGCGACGGGATTGAGAGGGACGACAGCGGTCGTTGGGGTCATAGCAGCAGTGGCGCTCGCTGGTGGCGGCAATCCAGGCTCGTCACGACTGGCTGTCAGCAATATCAGATCCTGGATACGCTCTGCAACTGTAGGAACGGAACCCACGCTTACATGTTCTCAGAATCAGGAATCATGTCCCCCACTCTCGTACTGCCCGTGCTCCGGCTTTCCGAACCTTGCTTCTAGCAACTCCCACTCGCCCTCAAGTCCCCTCTGACTTCGAGCTCCGGAACGTGCAGTTCTCCCCCATCGCTCGCTGTTCCATGTCGTCGACGGGCGGACAGGGCTCCCCATCTGCCACGCTTCACTAATTGCCTGTCATTTTTTTCGCCTACAGTCTATGCCGCCTCCTCGTCCTCCCCCTCCCCCTCCCCCTCCACCTTCACCTTCGGCACAACCGTTACCGTCACATCAAACAGGCCGGCTTGCACACCCTCCAGTGCCTCCACACGTCCACCCAGAGCCTCCACATGCCCCTCGAGCCGCCGGTGCGCATTAACAAGGTCGGTATACAACGCAATAAGGCCGGCGTGCTTGGCCGCGAGCGCGTCATGGGCGTCCTGCAGCGCCGCGTGGCGGGCCGCGAGCGCGGTGTGCGCCGCATGCGCCAGAATGACATGCACCATCGTCGCGTTCGTGTGTTGCCGGAGCTGCAGGAGACTCGGCTCGTGTAGGACCTGCGCGTAACCTGTTATGCCGTCCCAGGTGAAGTCTGTGGGCTTGGGGGCGTCACGGGGGACGAGCTGGGATTAGTGGTAGCCAAGAGGTAAAGGAGAAGAGGAAAAATGAATCATAATGGCGGAAAGGGGAAGAGAGAGGAAGGGTAGAGGGAGGGAGGTGATAGACGAGCTGACGCACAAGAGACGGACGCAGCGCATGCTCGTTCGCACATACTATGCCTGTCGCGGTGTGGCGCCATGCCTTGGAGTCGCAGCGAGGACAAGGGGGGATGGGGAGGTCAGGAAGGTCGGGGGCCATGGTGGAAGGTGCTTTAGGTGGGGGCTGGCCGGACCAGCGGATAGATATACCCACTAGACCTGGTCACTTCGTGAGGGCAGATTACCTCTCGTCGGGCACGGGACGTCATCGTGCACAGCGAGACCTGCAGTTCAGTGCTTTATCGGCAGGACGTCAGTGCAAAGCCCTCGATATGGATGTGTTGTCAGTGACGTTGCGTGAGGCGCATCGGGATAGAAAGCCCCTGCGGGTGTTCATGATCGACTCGATTGTGACGAACTCGCGCGGCTATGTGCCACGGCTGCCCGCTGCGCCCTGCATTGCTTCGTCCCTCTGCTCACTACCATCGAGGCCCATATGCACGTCGCCCACGGGTCCCCGCGCCCCTGTCATCTTCCCCGTCGCTCTCATCACTCTCGCTCTCGATCTCGCTCTCGTCCTCGGACTCGTCATCCTCGCTCTCCTCTTCATCCTCTAAGTCACTCAAGCCCGGGAGCGACGCAAGATTCCAGCCAGCGAGCACGCCGTCCTCGCTACCGGTATACAATGCCCGGTCGTGCGCGGCATAGTGCATAGCGCGCACGGCGGACTTGTGCCCTCTTGCTTCGTGGCCACTCATGAGGAACGCGATCGGCGCCGACTGTTGCCACCCTCCATATAGCACCACATTGCCGCTGGGGTCAGCTTGGCCAGAGAGACTCTCACTCATCCGTGCCCGCTCCCAGAACCGGCATCCCATCCTTGTTCAATCCCATGGACGGGAGGACAGTAGAGAGGTAGCTCGGCCTGACGGCTGCGGGATACGGCCGCTCCTCTTCGGCAGGATGGACGATTGATGGCCCTTCGTCTGGAAGCCGGAGGATCTCGTTTGGAGTCCAGGCCTCGCTCTTGTCTTCCTTGAACTGGCGTCAGGCGCAGGCGGCCTACCCCACTCACCTCTATAAAACCTTCCTCGTCATCAACGATAGTCCTCCGTGACACAGTGTTCCCGGTCCGCGCCCATACCTGCATCTGTTCTTTCCACAGATACACCCCCGCAGCGTCGACAGGCTGCCCCATCCAGGCGCAGACCACTGCCTCGCCCCACTCGTCGCTCGCATTGTGTAGGTCAGACAACGCGACCTCCCCACCTCGCCCGCCGCTGAGGAGCAGCGGCGAGGGGAAGGGTCCGGAATGCGTCGCCCACGTCGCGGTGGGTGGAAGAATCGACAGGTGCGTAACATCATCCGAGTGGCACCGCTGTGTATACGCCGGGGTGGACGTATTGCGTGTGTCCCTGGTGTCAGCGTCAGCCGCAGAGGCGATGTAACGGGCGCACCAGAAGATCGTGATTGCGTCTTGCCGCTGTTGCTCAGAACCGCCGATGACGAGATGCTCGGGTGAATATGTCGTGAGCGCCGTCAGCGGCAGCGCATGCTTGATGAACGCTGCCGTCAGCGCTGTGGCCGTTGCGAGTGGTGGACATGCCTTTAATCTCTGTAGCAGGACGCTGGCTCCGCTCATCCCACTGCACGACGAGTGCATCTCTACCTGCACTCCAAATGCTCCCCTCATCCTCGACCACCGCTGTGATTTCCTGCGTATGCCGTTCAAGCCGCTCGACGGCCTGGAGCGTCTGGTTGTCGGCGAGCGTGAGAAACTCGGTGCCGTGTTGCAAGACGAGGTGATTCGCGAGTGCCGGTGTGATCCCGCGGATAGGAGGCCTGTGGGGGAGCGGCACCGCGAGCGTCGCGAACGATATAAGTGGAGAGTGGGACGGGGAGGGGGGCGGTGAGAGCGACATGGTCGTGGACGCGGAGAGCGACGAGGGAAGCAGGCGTCAACTTGATGCCAGAGCGATCAACGCAGGTGGATGAGCTCGGTGGAGGCCACAGCTCACGCGGTGGAAACAACAGATTTAACAGCCCTCCATCTTGCATGACATCACGCCAAATTTCCGACATCGGGCACCTCCACTTGGTCCTTCTCCCACTCGTCCGGAACTCACTCTATCGCACATGAGCATCCGCCAGCCAAAACCGCGGCAGATTCGCCTCCCCTTCAACGTTCCCAAGCCCAGTAAGGGAGGGGTGGTGCCGGCGCGTGTCTGCGGCATGTGAGTGGCGGCTCGTGCTCGCTGACGCCAGCTGCCGCGCGGCCGACAGCCGCTACACCTGTCCCCGATGCAACGTACCGTACTGCTCCCTCGCGTGTTTCCGAGATCCCGTGTGTACACGACTGTTCATCTCTGACGGCAGGCCCACGCTCAGTGCTCGGAGCCGTTTTACCGGGACACAGTCAAGGCTGCGATAGCTGAAGACCCTGGCGCGCAAGCTGAGGAGAGGCGGGCGATGCTCGACATGCTGCGCCGGTTCGAGGAGAGCGCCGCGGAGGGCGAGGATGTCCTTGCGTCCCTGGAGGTGGAGGATGAAGACGAAGATGACCTCGTGGCCGCGCTCGAGGGTGTCGACCTCGGTGAGCTGAGCGTGAGATGCGCTGACGCAGACACTGTTGACTCGAACGAGCTGCTGCGGCGGCTGCCGCAGGCACATCGCAACGCCTTTCTGGAGGCTCTTCGACATCCAGAGGGCGCGGCCGCGCGAGCCCTCCTTGAGTCTGCCGTTGAGGCCGGTGAGGTGGAAGGCAAGGGCGGGGAGGAAGGAGATGAAGAGCGCCAAGCACCCTCCGTCCTGCCATGGTGGGAGGCCGGTCCGGGTGTGGACCAGTGCGCAGCCGAACCACCAGAGATTCCTTCTGATGTGGTGGGAATCATCAGCCCGCTGCCCGGTGTCGGAACCAAGCTCGTCTATAATATCGTTGCACTCTGGTAGGTCCCGCGTGTTCACTGAGCTCACTAATATCAGCATGGCATACGTGCACACTCTCCTGAGCTTCCGGTTGCCAAGTCTTGCACCCGAGTACCTCGAAGGGGAGGTGGAGTCAGTGCGGGCCGAGCTCGCTCGTCTCCTTCCCTTCCTCGCCGAACGGAGCACGGTGCGATACGATAACGCACGCGCCGCTTGGGGTGCAGTATGGGAGGCGATGGGCGAGGGAGAAGTATGCACGCTCGCGTTCCTTCTGGACACGACTGCCACCCTCCTCCATCCCCCGATCACGACGGACCCGCCGCGAGCAGCCCGCGTGCTTGCCGACTGCTGGCGGACGAGCCGGGGTGGCGTTGCACGAAAGCTTGCTTTCTACGCGGCGGCGAGCAGGCAGCTTGGCCGCGGCGAGTGGCTACACATCGAGGCCGAAGTGCGGGCGGAGGCTGCGCGCCTCCGCGCCGAAATGCCTGACGACGAAGAGACACCGACGGCGTCGACTCGATTAGAGTAGTTGACGAGCGTAGCGAGGAATGCAACGGAGTATAGGGGTATTGGGTCCGAGCTTGGCGGTCGAACTGTGTAATGGACGGTGTGCATGAGGGCGGCCATCGGACCCGACGCGGTTGGTTGGTACTAGCGGCTGACACTGGTGGCTGCCCCGGTCCGACGCCCAGGCGCATCCACATGCAATGCGAGCGACAAATTTATTTCAATGTATATGCCCCGTTCCGATCTGCAACCCACAATACTGCACATGAAAGGAGGAACGCAGGTTCACAGCCCTGCTTGCCTTGGGATCGCCTGTCACTGCTCTTGTCAGATAAGATGGTGGCTGATGGCGTCGGCTTACCGGCGTAACTCGGTGGTGCGAAAGCCTTGCGGGTTATCAGATATTCGGAACGCAGGCTCGGGTAGCGGTGAATAGGCGGAATGCTCCCGCTAATACCGGCCGGTAATGCAGTGTAATACCCGCTAATCTCATACAACTTCGGCCGCAGAAAAAAAGACTGTGTTTGCTCCCGCCTCTGGCGGTGACGACCAGCCCATCTCTCCCCGCTGCTCGCTCCGCTCACTAATCAGCCGCGACACCGCGGCACAAAACGGCAGTCCGACAGCCTCTGTAAGTCGTCCAGCACGGCGCGGGCGTAGGCGTGGGCGACGGTGGGGGCGCCCTTTGCAGCGCGAGCGAGCAAGAGCGCCCTCGGCCGACGAGGCGGTCGGACTTGTCGGGCGCTGCGGTTGGAGAGTGAGAGAGGGCGCAGAGAACAATCTTTGCGGTGCTCGTTACTTGCGCTGTTCATCACAGCGCATAGACGATGGCTTTTCGCTCTTCAACACATCCACTTTCTCTTCGCGGACCCGCTCGCCGATCCCGCGACCATTGAATTCCCTCCGTGGTCTGCTGTCCGCGCCTTTTCCTACACCTCTTCCCCTCTCCCTTCCTCTCTTCCCTCTCCCTCTTTCCACTAATGCCTCAGTCCCACCAGCTTCTCGCGCCGATGAGTGACAAGTCTGGGCCATCCGGCCGCCTCCACGTTCAGCCGCACGGCGCGCACTTCGACAAGGTCGGGCATGTGGTTGACGACCTCGAAGACGAACACGACTATGAGGCCCTGCCCCTCGGCTATGGGTGGGGCACCAACATGCTGGCGGGTGCCATGGTGAGTGGCGTGAGGTTCGGTGTGGCGGACTGGCGTGCGTAATTGTCGCCGCCAAGGATGCTGAGCTGAGGCTAACCCGCCGGACAAGCTGACGTCAGGCCGGCATCAGCGAGCATGCGGCCATCTTCCCCGTCGACAGCATCAAGGTGAGTAGCTGGCTGCTCGGCCGCTGCACAGAGCCCGGCAGTTACCCGGATCTCGGCTGACTCCAGACCCGCATGCAGGTGCTGCAGCCGCTCCAGGAGAGCGTGCTGACGGCGCCGGCCGGCAGTAGCGGTGCTGCGGCGGCGCGGGCGCCTGTGACGACGTTTTCGCAGCACTTGCGCAGCGCACGCCTCGGCGAGGGTATCAAGTCGCTTTGGCGCGGCGTCGGGTCCGTTGTGCTTGGCGCAGGTCCTGCTCACGCCGCCCATTTTGGCATGTACGAGTTTGTGCGTGAAATCGCGGGCGGACACGGCGACGGATGGCGGGGCGTCGCGGGGACGGCCGTCGCCGGCGCCAGTGCGACGATCACGAGCGACGCGTTGATGAACCCATTTGACGGTGAGTATGGGACGGGGTCGGGCGGCCTGCGGCGCCGTTGTTCTCACTCCGCTAACCCTAGTGATCAAGCAGCGCATGCAGATCCAGAACTCACCACACCGCCGCGTCCTCGACTGCGCACGCACAGTGTACCGCAACGAAGGCTTGGCCGCCTTCTACGTTTCGTACCCCACAACGCTGACGATGACGGTGCCCTTCACAGCGGTGCAGTTCAGCGCGTACGAGTGGCTCAAGAGCGTGCTAAACCCGTCCGGCGCCTATTCGCCGATCACACACGTCACGGCGGGCGGCATCGCAGGCGGCCTGGCTGCCGCTGTCACCACTCCCCTCGATGTTGCCAAGACGCTCTTACAGACGCGCGGCTCCAGCGACGACCCCCGGATACGCAATGCGCGCGGCATGGGTGAGGCGCTGCGTATCATCGTGGAGCGTGACGGTTGGAATGGTCTGCGCCGCGGCATGCTGCCGCGCGTCTTGACGGTTGCACCGAGCACGGCAATCTCGTGGCTCAGCTACGAGTTCTTCAGTAAGTCTAACACAATCGTAGGAGGAGGCAGAAGCTGACACGAACAGAGGTCCTCATCCGCCGCGGCGGGCACCTGCCAGAGACGGGCGTTGTCGCATAATGTCTTACAGTGCAGAGCACAGGGAGCGAGAGACGGAAGCCCACTCATACGATGCGTAGACAGCAAAACATACACTAGATTATGGATACCCTCCATGTTTACGCTCTGTGGCCTGTTCAGCTCGTACATGTAGGGGGTGGGGGAGGCTGGGCTGCGCTGGGGAGATCGGTCCAGTCGGCGATGAGGGGGGCAGTGGGATGACAGACGGGTGCGATTTTCGAATGGCTGCGTGCCTGACTCATGGTAGCGACTAGGGACGCAGGGACTGCTCGTTCTTATCGAATCCGCAGGGAGCCAAAGGGGCCTGTGCACGATTGGATCGAGTTGCGAGTGGAGGGCGGCTTCCTGACACTGGCTCCGACGACGCCGATAAACTCTCGGCGTCACTCGAGCGCCCAGCCATGCCCGCTGGACCAGCAAGCAATCTATTATCTTCTCAGTCGTCTGCAACCCCTACAATGTCCCCCGTCCCCCGTCCCCCGTCCCCACGGCCCCGCCCCTCCCCGTCAGTGCACCAGCGCATGTCAGTGCCCACCACGGGGCAACTGGAATGCCATCAGCCCGATAGTGGCTCACGGAATTCACAGGCCCAAGCGCCGCCACGCGTAGCGCCGGCGGTCGTATTATCCGATGCATTGTTGGAGCCCCTTTGCCCCCGCCATAGGTCTACTGCTGATATTTTACTGGAGGCGCTTGATGATGGCGTCCGTGTACTCCTTGGTGCCAGCGTTGCCGCCGAGGTCGCGCGTGATGTGCTTGCCCTCGGCGATCGTCGAGAGGGCAGCGTGCTCAATCTTGTCGGCGTAGTCGTTCAGGCGCATGTGACGGAGCATCATCAGAGACGAGAGAAGCAGAGCAGTGGGGTTGGCCATGCCCTTGCCGGCAATGTCTGGCGCGGAACCGTGGACAGCCTCGAAGATGGAAGCGTCGCGGCCAATGTTGCCCGAGGGCGTCAGACCGAGACCGCCAATGAGGCCGGCAGAGAGGTCAGAGAGAATGTCACCGTACAGGTTAGGCATCACCATGACGCGGTCGGCGAAGGGCGCGGGGTTCTGGGTGATTCTAAGGCAGATGCGGTCGAGGATGTCCTCGTCGTACTCGACGCTTGGGAACTCCTTGGCAACGGCACGGCAGGCAGTGAGGAACATGCCGTCCGACATCTTCATAATGTTAGCCTTGTGGACGGCGGTGACCTTGTTGCGGCCGGACGACTGGGCGTAGTGGAAGGCGTAGCGCGCAACACGCTCAGATGCCTCGTAGGTAATAAGCTTGATCGACTGAACGACACCGGGGACGATCACGTGCTCGATGCCGGAGTACTCGCCCTCGGTGTTCTCACGGATGAGAACGGTGTTGACATCGTCGTACGCCGTCTTGTAACCCTTAATGGACACACAAGGACGGACGTTGGCGAAGAGGGAGAAGGTGCGGCGGAGGGTGAGGTTGAGCGAGACGTGGCCCTTGCCGACTGGAGGTTAGTGCTAGAACGAGTGGGACGCAGGAGGCGGAGGGAGGCTTAGCGCGCTCATGGCTGGTGTTCCACAGGTCCGCGGGTCCCTCCCCTGTCCTCCCTTATGCACTCACCGGGAGTCGCAAGGGGGCCCTTGAGCGCGACAGTGTTCTTCTTGATGCTGCGGATAGCCTCCTCGGGAATTGAAGTCTTGCCGTCCTTGAGGATAGGAGTCACATCGGCCTCCTCCCAGACGATGGGGACCTAAATGTCAGCTGCGGTGCACAGAAGCCGTAGCTTACCTTGGCAGCCGAGTAGATCGCGCGCACGCTGTCGGCGATCTCGGGACCGATACCTGGTGTTAGAAACGTCGCTTGCGCCTTGCGCGTGTGCGTGTAATCGCGTCGCAGAGATCAGATAGACGCACCATCGCCGGGGATGAGGGTGACGGTGTAGTTGCCCTGGGTGTTAGCAATGTCAGCCGCTAGGTGCCAATGCAAACTTGGCGCAGCTCGCGCGGAACTCACGTTGGCGTCCTTCTGCTGGGCGTAGGCGGCGGTGACCTGGCCGGCGTCCTTGGCGTAGCCACGAACGGCCTGGGGGTTAGTGTGGGATCAATAATACGATGCGATGTGCTGTGCCGAGAATGGAGAGTCGAGGAGATGGGTGCAAAGCGCGGAAGGGGCAGAGCGTACCTGGGCGTTGCGGAAGGTGGCAGCGATGGCGCGCTGAGAGCGGAACATGGTGAGGAGGGGGGCAGGGGCGGTTGAGGGCGGAGGAGGGAGTGGGGGAGGAGAGGAGGGAGACGAGTAAGAAAGATGAGATGAGATGGAGAGAGAGATGGAGTTGATGGAATGAAGAACTGCGATGGACGCGAGCGCGAAACGGAGGGAGGAAGGAAGGTCAAGCAGCGTGTGACGTCTCCTCACTCGCGGCCCTGCACACGCTGGGGCTGAGGGTTCATGCTGGACCCTGATTCGTCTCCCATCGGCCGTTTACGACCGTTGTTTATTCCATCCCCCTCCTAAAACAAATGGCCGTCATCGGCCAATCGGCCTCGAATCTCTCTTAAACCCTTGGCATTGCCGCAATCTCAAGTTGCAGGCCTCCAGCTTGCCTCAGCCTGAGCAGTGTCCTTCTGAGGCCAGTTTTATCTTCAGTTTGGTGTACACAAGAACCACGCTCGGTCTTCCCAAGGAGCCCATGCAATAGCCCGCCACAATCGTCAACTGTCGGCCTGCCGCTTTATAACTGTCCTCGCCACATCTGCACCCGACCTGTGCCACTGCCGCGTGCCTGATTTGCGTCTGTCAGGGTGATCCAGGGCGACGAGCGCCTGCGTGCGGCAATGGCATTTCTCCCCCCGACTTGGCCGACCAAAATACCAAATACATCCTGCTTGTGACTCACAAAATTCGAACTCGTCTCCTCTCCTGCCCCTGAGAACCACGCGCGTCCAGCTCCCAGCTTGCGGGTTCCAGGACATGCACTGCGAATATATTTCAAGAGGAAATGAGAGGAGATGCATGCTGGTCGTCTAGTGGCTAGTGGCTAGTGGCTGGTGGCTGGTGGCAGGCTGGTGTAGTGGTACAGATCTACATATACGGTATACGAGTGGGGGGACTGGGTTGGCTTTTAGTTGCCGAGCTGCTTCTTGCGGAACGCCTCGGTCATGTCGCGCTGAACATTCGGCATGACAGGCGCGTACTTGACCCACTCCATCGTAAATTCGCCCTTGCCCTGGGTAATGCCGCGCAGGCTTGACGAGTACCCGAACATGTCGTTGAGCGCAACCTCAGCCTGCAGCGTAAACTCGTCGTCACGGATCTCGCTGTCCAAGATATTGCCCTTGCGCTGGTTGATGCCGCCGATGACAGCGCCCTGGAACTCGACGGGCGCAATAATCTCCACATTCATAATCGGCTCCAGCACGACTGGCCCCGCCTTGTGGAACGCCTCCTTGAACGCGCCAATTGCCGCCAGGCGGAACGCCAGTTCGCTCGAGTCGACGGCGTGGTGCTGACCGTCCTCGAGGACGAAGCGGACGCCGTTGATCACGTGGCCCGTAAGCAGGCCGCGGTCCAGCGCCTCCTGGAAACCCTTCTCGATGGCCGGGATGAAGCCCGTCGGGATGTTGCCGCCGATGATGCGGTTCACAAACTCCGTGTCCTTGCCCGTATCCGCGTCGTGCTCCATCGGCTCAATGTAGCCCTTGACACGACCGAACTGGCCCGAACCACCTGTCTGCTTCTTGTGCGTGTACTCGAACTTGGCTGGCTGCGTAATCGTCTCGCGGAACGCAACGCGCGGCTTGCCCGTAACGCACGACACGTTGTACTCGCGCTTCATGCGCTCCACATAGATGTCGAGGTGCAGCTCGCCCATGCCGCTAATAATCGTCTCCTGCGACTCCGGGTCGAGGTGCACGCGGAATGTCGGGTCCTCCTTCTGGAAGCGGTTGAGCGCGCGCGAAAAGTTGGGCGTCTCTTGGCCTTCGGGGCGGAGCGAGAGCGAAATGACAGGCTCGGGCACGAACATGGACGTCATCGACAACGACGAGTTGCCGTCCGTGAAAGTGTCGCCCGACGAGCATTCAACACCGAACATGGCGCAGATTTCCCCCGCCTTGATCGAGTCGACATCCTCCATCTCGTCGGCGTGCATGCGCACCAGGCGCGGGACCTTAACCTTCTTGCCAGTGCGAGCGTTGAAAATGAGCCCGCCCTTGCGAAGCTCGCCTTGGTAAACGCGGACGTAGGTAAGCTGACCGTAGCGGCCCTCCTCGAGCTTGAATGCGAGGCCGACAAACGGCGCGTCCTCCGCACCGGAAAGGGGCACGGTCGGGGCCTCAGCGGGGAGCTCGGTGTCGATGGCGTTGGCAGCCACCTCCGAAGGGTCGGGGAGGTAGGCAGTGACGCCGTCAAGCATGGCCTGGACACCTGTGTTCTTGATGGCCGAGCCCATGAACACCGGAGTGAACTTGAGGTTGACGGTGGCGCGGCGGATCGCCTGCGTGATGTCGAGGTTGGTGATGGGCTCCTCCATCAGGAATTTGTCCGAGATCTCCTCGTCCGCCTCCGCAATGTGCTCGATGAGCTCCTGGCGCTTGGCTTCAGCGAGCTCTTTAAGCTCTTCAGGAACAGGCTCCTCGACCACCTCGTTACCCTTGACGCCGCGGAAACGGAGCGCCTTCATGCGGATAATGTCAACGACGCCATCAAGAGCGTCCTCCGACCCAATGGGAATCTGGACGGCCGCAGCGTTCATTCTAAGCTTGTTGCGGAGCTGGTCGATAACACGCCAAGGGTTAGCGCCAGCGCGGTCCATCTTGTTGATGAAGCACACGCGGGGAACGTTGTAGCGCTTCATCTGGCGGTCGACGGTGATGGTCTGGGACTGCACGCCCGAAACCGAGCAGAGGACGAGAACTGCACCGTCGAGCACACGGAGCGCACGCTCGACCTCGATGGTGAAGTCGACGTGACCGGGCGTGTCGATGATGTTCAGTGCAAACTTCTCCTTCTCAGGCTCGTTGGCACCAGGCTGCTTGTCCTCGGGCCACTCGTTGGGCGGCGGGAGCGACACCCAGTCGGCGAAGGTCGCGGCGGACTGGATCGTGATACCCTTCTCACGCTCGAGGTCCATAGAGTCCATTTTGGCGCCGACGCCGTCACGGCCACGAACCTCGTGGACGTCGCGCACACGGCCGGTATAGTAGAGGACACGCTCAGTGAGAGTGGTCTTGCCGGAGTCAATGTGCGCAGAGCTTGTATCAGCATACGATTCAAGGCGACTTCAGAGTGGCTCCTCTCCTCCTTGACCCCCCAGCTCCCCCCCTCCCCTCTGCGGCTGATCACAATCACACTCACATTCCGATGTTGCGCTGGCGCGTGAGGCGCTTCACGTCCTTCTCGGTAAGGGGCGGCGCCTCGCGCACAGGCCATTCCGGAGCAGCCTCCTCGGCCTCCGCGACTGCCGCAGCGGAGCTTGCGAAGCGCAGTTGCGCAGGCTGAAGGCGGACAACCGAGACAGCAGCGGGGCGAGCGAGAGCAGGGCGGGAGAGTGCAGACAGGGACCGAAGCTGGAGCGGCGCGCGGCGGACCGCGGCGAGGCGCGAGCGCACTAGGACGCGCGAAACGGCGGACATGGTGCCGGTTTTAGAGTAGAGAAATGAGACGACGTCGGTTGGCTGCTAACAGATGGCATCTCATCGCGTCGAGCCGCGGATAGACTTTTTACTTCCGCCCCCTCTCAATCTCGGACAAAAGGATTCGGCGGGTCGGATGTGTTCGGACATCACACGTGGTGAGAGATATAACAGCGTTCGAATCTTTGCCAGCGCCGCAAAAGCGTCGATCAGCGGGTGATGACGTCGACGTTGAAATATATGCTTCAAGCGAGCATCTCCTCCTCACATCGCTCCATTCAACATGGAACTCAAGATCCTCACATTCAACTTCTGGTGAGCCCGGGGCCGCTTGCGCTTACATCAGGGGTTTGGCCTTCATCTCCAAAGACCGGGCGCCGCGCCTGGCCGCCCTCGGAGCCACCCTGGCACGCGGGGAATACGACATCGTCTGCCTCCAAGAGCTGTGGATCCACGCCGAGTATGAGAGCCTCCGCCACGATATCCAGGCCGCGTACCCGTACTCGCGCTTCTTTCACACGTGAGTGGGCGTGAGAGCCGGCTGACAGCAGGGGCGCTTTGGGCTCTGGACTTGCGATCTTCTCGCAGCATCCGATCACAGAGTCGCATGCGCTGCCGTATTCGCTTTCCGGTGTGCCGCACCAGGTGATACAGGGTGATTTCTACGTTAACAAGGCCGCGGCGCGCGTGACGGTGCGACATGCGCGGCTTGGCGAGATCGAAGTGTGGAACACCCACATGCACGCCGCCGGCGAGGATGGGCCGGATACGGCGCAGGCCCACCGCATGGCACAGGCATGGCAGCTAGCGACAGAAGTACGGCGGGGCGCTAGAGGAGGGCGATACGTTTTCGCGGTGAGTACGCCGCACTCGGCGGCTCGAATAGCTAACCCCAGATGGGCGACTTCAACTCGCAGCCCTGGTCGATCCCCATCGCCCTGCTGCGCGGATATGGCGGACTGCGCGACAGCTTCGTTGAGGCGCACCCGCAGGCGAACGATCCGCTACCGAATATCTCGGCGACACAGGCACTCGAGAACGTCGGCATGACCTGCGACTCGCCGCTCAACACTTGGAGCCAGGGCAAGCCAATTCCGCCAAACGTGACCTCTGCAGGCGGCAAGCGGCTTGACTACATCTTCTATACGCCGCCGCTTATCCAAGGCCACGCGCAGCGAGGCCTGCGATGCTCTGCATCCAAAGTGGTTTTGACGGAACACATCCCCGGGCGGGAAATGAGCTACTCGGACCACTTTGGGCTGGCGTCGACATTCATGCTCTCCGACGAGCCAAATCCCAGACCAGCCTCGCAAGCGCCCCTTCTCCTCGACTCGGCGAGCGAAAGCTCATTCGTGGCCCCTACAGCGGGCGGGAGTGTGTACGAGCTGCAGCGCGCGGACAGCGGGAGCGATGGCGCGATCCGTGCCGCGATCACGGCACTCCATGCGTACGGCCAGCTCGCAAGGGCACGCACGCTACGCTTTAGTGCCCTCGTGCTCACATGCATCGTGGCGGCCGTAGGGCTAACGGTTGGCAGCGCTTGGCAGCCCAAGGCGTGGATACAGCCGATTTTTACGCTTCTCGCATTCGCACTTGGCGCATTTGGAGCTACGATGCTGTATGCTGGCTGGTTGTGGGGGCGCTGGGAGAAGGGGCTGCTCGACGAGGTCACGAGTGAGATGGAGGAGGCACTACGTGCTAACGAGGAGGCGCGGTAGACACATAATGCGGTATGTATAGTAACAGTCCGACTTAGTGAGTGACTGAGAATGGCGCAAATCAAGGCGAGCCGCATCATACTAAGAATTCACAGCCGGAACTCCGTCCCTTCAACTGAAAGGCACTTCAAGTTCATTCTATATCAAGGCTTCTCTTGACTTCTACAAAGCTCACGCCGCCGTGAGGACGTGGTCCTGCTCCTGGGCAGTCCGGCCGCCGCCGACCGGCGAACCGGTCGTATCGTTCCACATGCGCACGGGAGTGGTCTCAAACTGGCCGGCGCGCACGGCGAGCGCGAGGCCTGAGTACCGGTTGATGAGGCGGAACCTGTTCACACCAGGTAGCTTGATAATCCACCATTGGCGGCCGACGCTCTTGTCCGTCCCCCAGCCCGGCTTGGTGCCCCATGCACGGGTGGCCTTTGTGCTCGCGTCGACCCCCAGCACTCCTCCGCTCCCAGTCAGAGTGTACGCCCCGTCGCCCGTGGGTTCGATGCGGAAGGGGCCCAAGCCCGCGATGCTGTAGCTGCCGGTTGCGATGACGGAGAAGGCCGGGCCGTTGATTGAGAGGTTAACGTATTCGGCACTCGCCCCGTTCGAGCACCCGAACGAGCAGTAAGCACGCAGGTCGCGGCCCAC
Organism: Cutaneotrichosporon oleaginosum; assembly: GCF_008065305.1. Lineage (NCBI taxonomy): Eukaryota > Fungi > Basidiomycota > Tremellomycetes > Trichosporonales > Trichosporonaceae > Cutaneotrichosporon > Cutaneotrichosporon oleaginosum. The sequence continues at coordinate 3,339 of NW_027072174.1, read as the reverse complement.
AATCGATCCTTGCGTCCGGCTCACAGGGTCCAGGAACCAGCGGTACCACGACGCAGTCTTGTACGACCCCGTGTTGCCGAGGAGGCGCCACTTCTGCGTGGCCAGGTCGGTCGTGTAGTAGATCTCTTGGGGCGCGTTGCCGCTCTGGTCAACGGCCTGCGGCTCGCCGATGTACACGCCGAGGTGGGCCGAGTAGGACACGTCCATGACGAAGAGTGGCGATGTGGGCGGACACGTGCCGGCTGCGACCTGGTCAGCGGCACGGCCAGGAGTGATGGGCTTGTACTCCTTCTCGGGAGGCGTGTAGCCCGTCTCGGTCAGGCTGGTGACCGGGACGAGGTTGCTTTCCCGGCCGCCGAGGCCCGGCTCGGTCCACGTCCCAGCGTAGTATTTGCGCCATGTACCAGGCGCCATCTTGCCCCACATGGGCGCGCGCGCCACGTGCTCGTGGAACGCGACCCAGCTCCCGCCCTTGTTGACAATGCGGCTGCCATACCACACATAGAAGTATCCGCTTGCGGGGTCGGCAAGGATACGTGGGTCACCCACGCCGTAGTGGTATGTTTGTTGCGGGAAGGCGGCCGTGTCATTGCGCAGCGTCGAGTAAGGCGACGTTATAACCTGTGCCTTGATGTTCCATGTCTTGCCCTGGTCCGTGCTGACCGCGTAGTCGATAGCATCGTAGTGCAGCCCGTCTGCGAACGGCTGCGGCGTAAACTCGTTATGCACCAAACCGTACCAGTCGCCAGTATCGGGATCGACCCACATCGCTTGAGTCAGCCACCCTTTCGGGATACCAGCTCACCAGTAAGGTCGCAGTAGTTGGCCTGCGCGTAGGACGCGCTGCCCACGGCGGGCGTCGACTTCTTGCCTGTTGGTGAGTTGTTGCACCGCCACGTCGTGTCGGCGTTCGAATCGCGTGCATCGGCGGGATTGACAGAGTTGCTCAGCGGCGACTTCGTGGCATCGTCAATGTGTGTGCCTGCGTAAAAGTTCCACTTGCGCTCCTGCGTCGCCCCGTATAAGGCGTGCGCTTGTTGGAAGTAATACGACCCATCCTTGTCGATGTACGAGGCGGCGGGGGTGTCATCGGGCGTCTTCCAGTTCGAGCTGACAGCGCCAACCGTGATGGTATATGGCGACGTTGGGGCGGCGCGGGCGAGTCCCGCAGCAAGGGCGAGGAGCGCGGCGGTCTTCATCTTGCTTGGGGAGGAGCGGGGACGTAGAGGAAAGGCGCGTCAATTTATGGAGCGCCCCGCGTCGCGCGGCTGGTGCCCCATGGGTCCTCTCCGGCTCATCCGAGGACTGCGCCGTGGTTGCCGATGCGTCAGTACGTTGATAACTGTCAGATTCCCGTTCGATGCACGTGCTGCAAGCTAACCGTGGACAACATTCCCGTTCACGCAACGGCAGATTCCCGTTCGTGAAAGAGTTCGTTGCAACATGTCGCGTTTGGCGCTAATCTAAGTGGATTTAGCGTCCTCGATCGCGGCGACTTCGCCGACAATCGACACGAAATCGCGTTAGCGTGTCAGGAAAGGTAGGACTCCACTGATGACCGAGGTGTAGCACGTTGAACGAGACGGCACACACGCGGTGACAGAACACGGAGAGGGCCGCCTGACACCTCGGCCAACCCAAGAAAGGCGATACCCCACAGAACAAACAGAACGAACGCAAATCAGATCCATGCTAGAGACAAACAGGGATGCATGGGGACTTCTGCGGTTATCGGACCTTTACAGCCTCATAAACGACCCGCCCATAATCGACATATCGACATCAAAATGACAGCATGTGGAGAGACATCCTTGCACTTGATGGGCCAATTGACAAAATATTTGGCTGAGGAACCGAATCCTCGTCTGACGAGAGTGGGATTCGAACCCACGTCCGAAGACTGCGGATGCTCGTGTGAACACCTTAACACAGCGCCTTAGACCGCTCGGCCATCTCGCCTGTGAAATTGTAGTGGCCTCGTTTGCTTATGAAGAATCCAAGTGGAAGGTACTCCGCACCGCCTGATCAGCATACCATTGAAGTGTTTCAACGGACCACACACCATCCGACAGGCTGAAAAGGAGTGATCGATTGTGTCACCTCTGATGTTGAGATATGCCATCCAACTCCGAGGCGGGATGTGTCTTACCAATCCCGTCGCCCTGGGCGGGTATTCCCCACCTTTCGGGCGCCCCCGCATAGTGTCATTGGCCGAGAATCTTTCTGCAGCAATCGTGTTTTATTAAGGATGATGGTTGCGGATAACACTGCGGGAGACTGTGCCCGTGTGCCAGATGTGCCGAAGGTTGGCGTCGCAAAGGGAAGCACTTTTGAGGTACAAACCATAACAAGCTTTTACCTGCGTACACTGTGCGCCATATCCTCAACAGCGTCTACGCACGAATGATCAATGCAGGTGCACCTTCAAGGCGCATTGACACAGGTCAAGTGCACACCTCAAGGCGAGCTCTGCAGTCCATGCTCAGATCAGAGGTGGAGGACTGGGTGACGGGCTATTCGCAATAAGGTTACCGCGGCTGTATGGTACGGCATTGGTGTTCCAAGCCCAGATACAGACAACGCTTGACCCTCCCCACAACCTTGGCTCAACTCTATCACCCGAGATCTGCCTCGTACCTCACCCCACTCACCGAAAAAAACGCGTTCGCGTCCATCTCGTCTTCAGTCCGTTCTCCTCGCCATCAAGCAGCGATGCTGGCCCTCCTTCTCCTCCCCGTCGTGGCAGGGGACATCTCCCCGCTGTTTGGAGGCCTCTTCGGGCCGTCTCCCCCCCTCATTCCTTTCAACACGACCCTCGCCGCCGCTGATGGAAACCTCTACCGCAATAACGACGAGTGGTCGTGCCGCGTTCTCGACACAAAGCCATTGTCGGCAGGCGGAGGCTGGAAAGGCCCCACCTGCTCGGCCGTTGGCCCTTCCGGGTTCTCGACGCTCATATGGTCAGGGGGCAACGCCTCGCTCTTTGGATACTCGGCAGGTGTTCTGTCTTTCATTAACAGCACAGACGAATTGCAGGAGACCTACGCCTCCGTGCCTGCGTCGCCGGATACGAACACTGTGTTCGAGCTCGGCATACTGCCCGTGCCCGGCAACGGGTTCTGGCAGGTGCAGGTCCGCGGCCCAATCGAATTCGGTCTTACGGGTGTGCACATTCGCACGGCACTCAATTCTGACGCGTGCGCATCAAATCCGCTTTAAGCTGACAACAGGCCGGACTTTAAGTCTGTCGGGCGTCGGACGGAGCCTGCAATAGTCAATGGCACTTTGTCGCCCTTCTATTCCACCACTCGCGAGTGGGCCGTCTATACCAGTGCGTTG